>NC_040907.2:97109273-97794474 GCF_004126475.2 Phyllostomus discolor
AACAGAAAATCAACTGAGACCAGCCTCAGCAGGTGAATGGGTATTACCTGTGAAGAACAGAGAAAAATGGGATCAGGTGAACATATAATTTCATAGCCCCTTGTTAGATGGAAGCAGATGGTGTCACTTGGGTAATTGGAGAACAATAGAGAATTAGGCCAACACTTTTTCAAAAAATATTGGTTTGCAGATTTCCCAAATCTAATGAAAGACATTTATAGATTCAAGACGCTCAGCAAAAAGGATAAACCCCTGCTACCCTGAGCAAAACTGTTAAAGCCAAAGCTAAGGATTAAATCTATAATAGTAAGCAACAGTAGAAGAACAACGTACTACATATAGGGGAACATTGAATTCACTTCTGACTTGACATCAGAAATTGTAGAGGCCAGAAAGCAGTGAAAGAACTGTGTCTGAAGTAATAAAAGGGAAAAACCTGTCAACCCACAATTCTATTGCAAGTGAAAATATTCTTTCAGAATGCGAGCAAAATAAAGATATTGTCAAGTAAAACTAATACAGTTTGTTGCCTGCAGATGTGCACAATAAAAAAAAAATGCTAAAGAGAGTTTTTTGAACTTAAAGGAAATGAATACCTAATGGGAACCACAGATCCTCGGAAACCAGTGAAACATCTCAGAGATGGAAATAGATGGGTAAATATAAATATTTTCCTGCTTTTATTTCCTAAAAAAATTTATAATATATAGTGATATATATAATACGTGACCATTTAGAGACCAAAAATGATGTCATTGTGATGTGGGCTTGGTAGCATATATAGATGTAACAGAGGAGGGGTGGATGTGTACCTATATGGTTACAAGATTTCTACATTTATATAGACTAATATATTAACTGCAAATGGACTGTGAAAAGTTAAGGATATATATTGTAACTCCAGGAAAATCACTAAAACAGTAATGTAGAGAAGTATAGCTTAAAAGCCAGTAGGAAGATTATAATAATTTTAAAATATTAAAATGTTTAAAATACATGAAAGGAAGAAGAAAAATAGAAGGCAAATAATAGAATGATATACTTAGATATACCAATAGCAATAATTCACCAAACACTAATGATTAAACATTTCAGTAAAAGGCAGAGCTGGTCTGAATGGACCCATCTATATGGTATACGCATACACGAGAGTGGGTGTTATATTAGAAAAACAGAAAAGGTGCACTTTATATTTAAGGGCACAGGTTGAAGGAACTGGATGGAAAAAAAAATACACCATGCAACCAGTAGTTAGGAGTGGGTATATTAATATGTGATAAAGTATATTTTAAGACAAAAATGTCATTAGAGGTAAGGAAGGACTTCATAATTACAAAATAGTCATAACAATCATACATGTTTCTGGCCTAATAACAGGACATCACATGTAGAGTACTAAAATACATGAAGCAAAAGTTGACAGTTAATGGGAGAAAATAGCTAATTTCATTGATCATATTTGGAGAGTTTCAAAACTCAAAAATTGATAAAAACAACTAGACAAAATATCAGCAGATTCTGAATACTACTGACTACCTCAATCTGATTAATACTTATAAAACACTACACTCAACAATTGCACAATATATATTCTAAGCTGCATGGTCCCTTCACCAGGATAAATCATACACTGAGCTATAAAACCAAAAAATACTTAAAATCATACAGAGTTTGCCCTCTGACCACAGTGGAATTAAATTAGAAATCAATAATAGTAAAGTATCTAGAAAACCCTAAGTAACCCATGAGTAAGGAGGAAACCTCCAGGAAAATTAGATAGCTAAAACTGGATAAGAAGTGTGGAACCTGTGATAAAAGATACCAAGGAGGGCTTTGATGCCTAACTGGGCTCAAATATTCAAAACAAAACCCTCTCATGCAAGCAACGCTTCAGGGGGAAAGCCTGTATTGAATCACCTGCCTCCTGCACTGAACTGCAGCATGTGTTTTCTGTCACCTGAGTCAATCATTATACAGGAGTTTCTGGAATCCTATTTCAACCAGTAGGGCTAAGACTTTTCATGTCCAATTAGAAGTACACAACTATAATACCCTCAGCATCTTCACCAACCAACTAGTATGGCTTCACTCTGACCAGTCAGGGACAGTGCTTTAAGACCAAACAGGATTTTGAGAGCTCGAGTCAAGATGGTGGAATAGGTAAATCTTACACCTTCTCCCATGACTACATCAAAATTGCAACTAAATTATTGAACATTCAACCTGAAGAACTATCTAAAACTAGCTGATGTCCTATAACTAAATTATAAAGAAGCACGTGGAGACTGGTAGGAGGGGCAAGGACAGGAACCAGCTGGCCTTACACCCATAGTGGCATTGAGAATCTGAAGGGATATCTCAGGTGCAGAGGACCCCACTGAGGAGCACCGAGGACCTAGGCCCACAATGGGCTCCCAAGCCCCGAGTACCAGTGCCAGGAAGAGGACATTCAAGACATATGGCTGTGAAAATCAACCAGGATTCTGTCTGAGTGACATAGAAGGCTACTGGAAACCCAAATGTCTTCCTTTTTAAAAAAATTTAATCTAGTAATGCCCTATTACTAATATATTTATTTTTTATTGTATTTTCCCATTACCACTTATTTCCCTTATATCCTCTTCCACCTCTACCTACCCCACCTGCCCCTCCCTCAATCACCACACTGTTATCCATGTCTATGAGTTCTCTAATTTTTTTTGCTTGATCCCTCCACCCCTCAAACCCCCAACCCCCCAACTAGAGCTGTCAGGCTGCTCTCTCTGAGTCTGTCTCTATTTTCACCATTAGTTTAGTTAGTTCATTAGATTCCACATATGAGTGAAATCATATGGTATTTGTCTTTATATGACTGGCATATTTCACTTAAGATAATGTTCTCTAGGTCCACCCATGCTGTCAAAAATGGTAAAAATTTCTTTTCTTTTAGGGCTGAGTGGTATTCCGTAGGGTAAATATACCATAGCAGTTTTATCCATTCATCTGCTGAGGAACACTTGAGCTGCCTCCAAATCTTGACTATTGTAAGTAATGCTGCAGTGAACATAGGGGTGCATACATTCTTTTAAATTAGTGTTTTTGGTTTCTTTGGATCAAGCATCTTAAAGCGCCTACTCAAAGACTTGCTTGCTCACAGAGACTCACCCTGGGCTCCAGTGGAGGGACAGTGGCTCAAGATGCTCCAGAGACACAGGGAGAAACTGAGTTGTGTGGCTTCAGGGTAGGGACTGGAGAGACAGCCATAATTGCTGACCCATGCCCCACCAAGTGACCAAATCTGAATCTGCATTAGCCTGGGGAACTCTGCTTGCTCCACCCTAATGACTCCCTGAGACTCCACTGCAACCTAAATGTTGAATACCAGAGTCTCTTTTGGAGACAGGCAGCTGGCCTCAGCTCATGCTAAAGTCTTTTTTTTTTTTTTTAATTCTGAGTCTGTATTAACCTGATGAACACAAACCATTCCATCCTGGTGACTCCCTGAGACCCCACATACCCAGCACATGTACAGCTTGAGGCTGTTTCAGTGACTGAACTTCATGGCCAGCTGGCAGGTGGCAGCAGACCTCAGGGTATCCTGGGCATTTTGCTGACTGGCCACAGCACTGTACTGGTGGAAGCCAGATTCAGTTTACAGCATGGCCTCTCCCACTTGCTTCCATGTCCAGCACTGTCAGCTGCAAACCATTTGATCCCTTTTTAGCTCCTACCCAGTACCCCTGAGTCAGTCATAGGCAGCAGTTGAACTTGGTCTACACCAGACCCTCCTAAGAAACCCACAAACTGACATACCTGGTGCCCAGCTTCAGACCACAATAGAATACCACCCAACTAGCCTCACAAGTGGCACACCCAAAGGGTGCAAACAGCAGGCACCAGAGTCTAATGGGGCAAATAGCGCTCCATGAGGTCAGTTGCTGCACAATGCTCATACATTGTGATCATGGCCAATCCCTACTGCCAGTCAGCCTGAGGGTCAGCGACACTAATGTGCTAACAGAAATCAAGTCTCAATTATAGGAGGTCACACTGTCCACATAAGGGACACAGCTGGAGAACCAGGCTCATGTGATCAGGTACACAGCATGACTGGGATACACAAGATACCTACTATGTAGACTACCCTCCCAAGACTGGGAGGCGTAACAGATCTACCTAGTACACAGAAGCAAATACAGAAAATCAGCCAAAATGAGGAAACAGAGAAACAGGTTCCAAATGAAAGAACAGGAGAAATCTCAAGAAAATTAAACAAATTGGAGGCAAGTAGTCTACCAGATAGTTCAAAACACTGGTTTTAAGGCTGCACAAGGAATATAGAACTTTAATGATGAGATAGTAAGCATTGAAAAGGACATAGAAACCATAAAAAATCATCCAGAAATTAATACAGTAACTGAAATGAAGAATACACTAGAAGCAAGCAACAGCAGAGAAAGTGAAGTAAAGGTTTGAATCAGTGACTTGGAATTTAAGGTAGCAGAAAACAATCAGAGTAGCAAAATTAAAAGAAATGAAGATGAATGTTCCTGGAACCCCTTCTGTCTTTTCATAAATATGTGCATTTATGAATGATGAATAAAAAGTCATATCATTAAAAAAAATAAAGATAGTTTAAGGGACCTCTGGGACAACATCAAGCATAACAACATTCACATCATAACAATACAAGAACAATAAGAGAAAGCAAAAAGGATTGAGAATGTATATAAAAATATAATTACTGGACTTCCAGCCAAGGTGGAGGTTTAGGTAGATGCACTTTGCCTCCTCACACAACCAAAAGAAGGACAACAAATTTAAAAACAAAAAATAACTAGAACTGCCAGGAAATCTAACTGTGTGGATGTCTGACAACCAAGGACTTGAAGAAACTATTCATTCAGACTGGCAGGAGGGGCAGAGATGGGCAGCTGGGGCAAAGAGGATTTGTATAAAGGTGGCTGGAAGACCTGGTGGGTAAGGTGGTGGCTGGTGGACCAGGCAATCCCACTGTTGCATGTGGATAAACCAGGAGGAAAACTGGGGAGCAAGACAGACTGCACAAACCAGGGTTCCAGTGTGGGGAAATAAAAGCCTCAATAACCCTGGCTGTAAAAACCTGTGGGGGTTGCAGCAAGTGGGAGAAACTCCCAGACACACAGGAGCATTTGTTGGAGGGATCCACAGTGTCCTAGAATATATACAAAACCACCCACCCAGGAATCAGCACCAGCAGGGCCCAATTTCCTTGTGGGAAGCAGGAGGAGTAAAAAAGCCAACTGAGAGTAGAGCAAGCAGCATTGTTTCCTCTCATATCCATCCCCCAGATACAGTGCCAAAACACAGTGACAGTGATGTGGGTTGCCCTGCCCTGGCAAATACCTAAGGCTACGCCCCTTACAATGTAACAAAAGCACTGAGACAAAGAAATATGGCCTGAATGAAAGAACAGATCAAAGCTCCAAAAATAGAACTAAGCAATGAAGAGGTTGCCAACCTATCAGATGCAGAGTTCAAAACACTGGTAATCAGGATGCTCAGAGAAATGGTTGAGTATAGTTGCAAAATAGAGGAAAAAGTGAAAGGTATGCAAAGTGAAGTACAGAAAAATATACAGAGAACCAACAGTGAAGAGAAGGAAAACAGGACTCACATCAACAATATGGAGCAGAGGGAAGAAATGAACATTCAACCAGAAAGGAATGAAGAAACAAGAATTCAAAAAAATGAGGAGAGGCTTAGGAACCTCCAGGACAACTTCAAACATTCCAACACCTGAATCATAAGGGTGCCAACAGGAGAAGAAGAAGAATGAGAAATTGAAAACTTATTTGAAAAAATAATGAAGAGCTTCCCTAATCTGGCAAAGGAAATCAACTTACAGGAAGTCCAGGAAGCTCAGAGTTCAAAACAAGATTGGACCCAAGAAAGCACACATCAGGGCACATCATAATTACATTACCCATGATTAAAGATAAGGACAGCATCTTAAAAGCAGCAAGAGAAGAGGAGAGTTACCTACAAAGGAGTTCCCATAGAACTATCACCTGATTTCTCAAAAGAAACTTTGCAGGCAAGAAGGGACTGGAAAGAAGCATTCCAAGTCATGAAAGGCAAGGACCTACATCCAAGATTACTCTATCCAGCAAAGCTATCTTTTAAAATGGAAGGGCAGATAAAGTGCTTCTCAGATAAGGTCAAGTTAAAGGAGTTCATCAACACCAAGACCTTATTATATGAAATGTTGAAGGGACTTATCTAAGAAAATGAACATCATCAAACGTATGAATGGTAAAATAACAACATACAACTATCAACAAGCAAACCTTAAAAAAAAAAAAACCTAAGCAAACAATTAGAACGGGAACAGAATCATAGAAATGGAAATCACATGGAGGGTTATCAACAGGGAGGGGTACTGGGGAGAATGGGGATAAGGGTACAGGGAATAAGAAGCATAAATGGTAGGTACAAAATAGACAGGAGGAGGTTAAGAATAGTACAGAAATGTAGAATCCAAGGAACTTATATGTATGACCCATGGACATCAACTGGGGAAGAGGAGGATGCTGGTGGGAGGAGGGTACAGGGTGGAGAGAAATAAATGGGATGATGGCTAATAGCATACTCAATAAAATATAGTTAAAAAACCTAAAATATAGTGATTGAAAACTTCCCTAGCCTGGTGAAGGAAAAAGACACACAATACCAGGATGTGAAGAGTCCCAAATAAGATGAACCCCCAAAGCCATACAAGACACATCATAATTAAAATACCAAAAATTAGAGAAACTTTAAAGCCACCTGAGAAAGGACAGTTGACTACAAGAGAGCTCCCATAAGATTGTCAGCTGATTTCTCAACAGAAACTTCTTCAGGCCAGAACTGATTGACACAAAATACTCAAAGTGATGATAATCAAATATGTACAACCAATATTACCCATCAAGGCTGGCATTTGAAATTGAAAAAGAGATACAGAGCTCTACAGACAATAAAAAACTACAAGGGTTCGTCACCACCAAATTAGTATTATAAAAAATATTAAACTTCTTTAAAAAGAAGGGAAAAGGGGAACACAAATATGAATAATAAAATGGCAATAGCTTTGTACCTATGAATAATCATTTTAAACCTAAATGGATTAAAATATCTAATCAAAAGACATAGGGTAACTAAATGGATAACAAAAAAAGACCCATACATATGATATCTACAGGAAACACACTGTATCAAAAGGCACACAGATTAAAAGTAAAGATATGGAATAATATATTTAAAAGAAATGTAAGTTTAAAAAGCTAGGGAAACAATACTTATATCAGACAGAAGAGACTTTAAAACACAGGACACAAAGAAGGCTATTTCATGATGACAAAGGAATCAAGACAACAAGAGGTTATAACCCTTGTAAACATTTATGTACACAACATAGAAGCACCTAAATACATAAAGCAAGTGTTAACATAAAATGAGAGAGCAACAGTAATACAGTCATAGCAGGGGAGTTTAACACTGCATTGACATCAATAGATAGGTCTTCCAGACAGAAAATCAGCAATGAAACAATAGCAAATGACACAGTAGATCAGATGGATTTAATCGGTGTTTTAGAGCATTTTAACCCAAAGCAGCAGAATACACATTCTTTTTGAGTATGCTTGGAACATTTTCTAGCATATACCATGTGTTAGGCCACAGAACACGTCAATAAATTTAAGAGAATTGAAATAATACCAAGCATGTTATTCAAACACAATGATATGAAACTAGAAATCAGTTACAAGGAAAAAATGAAAATTTACCAACACATGGAGTCTAACATGTTATTAAACTATGAATGGGTTAACAATGAGATCAAGGAAAAAATCAATATATATCTTGAGACAAATGAAAATGAAAACAATGGCCAAAATCTACGGGACACAGCAAAAACAGTTATAAGTGGAAAATTCATAGCAATACAGGCTGACTTCAAGGAATAAAAAAAATCTCAAATAGATAATCTAACCTTATACCTAAAGGACCTAGAAAAAGAACAAGAGACAAAGCCAAAAATGAGTAGAAGGAAGGAAATAATGGAGATTAGAGTAGAAATAAAATTGAGTCTTAAAAAAATACAAAAGATTAATAAAACCAAGAGCTTGTTCTTTGAAATGCTAAACAAAATTGATAAACCTGAAGAGTCATTATGGTGTCTGTGTGATCTGCAGAGATTGCTGGGTCAGACCTTGGCTAAGGCATAAAAGATGATGACAACAGCTTGGCCAACATTTGAACCTGTGAGATGTGGGAGAAAAGGAGAAGGTGACTTGAGCCAGCTCTCAAAGCAGTATTCTAGTGGAGACCTACCTTCTCATTACAAAGATAAAATATAGACAGGCCACACAGGATGCCCCTGAAGAATTTCAGAACCATGACTTCAGAAGAGAGCTGGAAGAGAGAGAGTTAGCTGCTGAAAGGGAAAAAAACAGATCATCCAATGCGAGAACATACAACCTCATCTTCAGTGTCAAAGAAGCCTCAGTTAGACCAGAATCCCACGGCCAACCTTGATGCAGATGGTCCTCTAACAGGGGAGGAAGAAGAAGATGAAGATTTTGAAGAGGAGAGTGATGATGATGACACTGCACCTCCTCTTGCAGAATTGGAAAAAAAAATTGAAAAAGAAAGAGCTGAAGAACAAGCCAGGAAGGAACAAGAGCAAAAAGCTGCAGAAGGAGGGATTCATATTGAAAGCATTCTGAGTGGAAACCCTCTCCTTAATCTCACTGGCCCATCCCAGCCTCAGGCCAACTTCAAAGTTAAAAGAAGGTGGGATGATGATGCTGTTTTCAAGAACTGTGCAAAAGGAGTAGATGATCAGATAAAAGACAAAAGATTTGTCAATGATACTCTGTAATCTGAATTTCACAAAATTTATGGAGAAATACATTTAGAAAGTACAGTTTTATGTGCTGAAAGACTATAAAATATAAACAATCACTCTGACATTATTTTGATCTGTTTTTTTCTTTCCCCCCATTTAAATTGTGAATAGGCTTCCCTAATTTTAAATTCCAAGATGTATTTTCCTTGATTGACACTTGGGAATTTCCTTGATAAGGACTTGGGAATTGTTTAACCCAGTTTCCAGGCTGAATGTTTTCAGTCATATGTTTTCTTTTTAAAATTGGAAAGATTATCTTCTTGTAATAAATGCTTTTCATAATCTAAATAACCAAATTTGTGTTCCCCAACTTTTTTGTTGAACTGTATGCAGCTTATAAAACACTGCATATTTTCTTTTGTGTATTATATTTCTTTGTACATTAACTTTTTCTCCTCATTTCTCTAACATTGGTTTAAGGTCATTTAATTCCTGATATCTTCTCTGTTTTTTTAAAAGAATGTGATGAAAGATGAAAGGGATTCCATTGTGGACCACTTGATGCTATGGAAATGTGTCATCAACCAA
Organism: Phyllostomus discolor; assembly: GCF_004126475.2. Taxonomy (NCBI): domain Eukaryota; kingdom Metazoa; phylum Chordata; class Mammalia; order Chiroptera; family Phyllostomidae; genus Phyllostomus; species Phyllostomus discolor. Next base: position 97,118,713 of record NC_040907.2, read on the forward strand.
GGAAGCACTGTGATGTGCACCTGGGGAGCATGAGGTGTCTTACCTTTGCAGATGCTCCTTTCTTCTCCCAAGACAAGAGCTCCTGAAGCATGCCTGGGAGGCCTGAGGCTCTCACTGTGTTCTGGATCCCCAGCCTCCAAGTTTCTTTGCAATAGGAGACATTTTGCACAGTGACACACATTAGAGACAAAGCCTAAGAAAATTTTGAAATCAATGCGTGAACTAAAAACTTTGGAAACTGGAAAAAAAAGATTGATAAACCTTTCACCATACTGTAAAACAAAGAGAGAGTATCCAAATAAATGAAAGAGAAGAGGATTCCTTAAATGAAAGAGAAGTGACAAATGACAGCAAAGAAATACAAAATATTTTAAGAAAATACTACAAATAATGATATGCCAACAAATCAAACAATCTGGAAGAAATGGATATTTCCATGAAAATAGTCTTTCAAGATTGAATTAAAAACCCCAGAAAATCAGAAGAGAATCCCAATGAATTCAAATCAGTAATCAAAAACTTAAACAAAATTTCTGAACCAGATGGTTTCACAGGGGAATTTTTAACAAGCATTTAAAGAAGAATTACCTGCTGCAGACACTGGCCTGCGGTGTCTGCATCATTATGGATGAAATGAGACATTCACATGGACTACCGAGTCTAGTGGAGGAAAAGGGACAGCATGACTTTTCTCTCAAGAGGAGCAAAAGCTGCGGCCTCCACTGTGACAGGCCCTTATTGGGTCTCTCCGCCCATTACATGATGGTCCTCATTTACTATGCACAGGTTCACTTTAGGTGGTTACCTTTTACAGAAGACAAAGGAGCCAATGCTGCTAATCACATCACAGAAGAGGGATATTTGCAAATGAAAAGGCAAAAGTGGTTGAACCAATTATACTCATCCTTGGAAGGTTTAGCATGGATTCTAGGAAGTGGCTCTGCAGTAAATGTCCTCAATTCAGGTTGAGGGAGTTTTAGCAAAAAGCAAGACTCAAAGTGGCCTAGGCACATTGCAGGCCTGATTCCCTATGGGAGAGCCTATCTGTGGGTGTGGGTACTGTACATCTGCGAGTGGGAGCTGGGCCCACACCACGCAGAGCGGCCTCCCACAATTACCACCTATCTTTCTCAAACTGTTCCAAAAAAATTCAAATGGAGAGACTCTGCCATGCTTATTTTGTGAGGTCACCATTACCCTAATTTTAAAACCATAGAAAGACATTAACAAAAAAGAAAATTTTAGCCCCGTATCCCTGATGAACAAATTTTCAACTCAGTATTAGCAAACCAAAATCAGCAATACATTGAAAAAATTACAGACAAATATGATCTTTGTGATTTATTCCTGGGATGCAAGTTTGGTTTATTGCCTGAATATCAGTTAAACATGATACAACACATGAATAAAATGAAGTTTAATAAGTATATAATCATATCTGTAGATGCAGAAAAAGCATTTGACAAAAATCCAGCATCCACTTATGATAAAAACTCACAGCAAAGTGGGAAAAGAAGGACCATACTTTAATATAATAAATGTCATATATGAGAAATGCACAGCTAACATCATATTGAACAGTAAAAAGTGAAAAGTGTTTTCCTTAAGATCAGGAACAAGACAGGGGTGCCCACTTTCACAACTTTATTCAACATAGTATTAGAAGTCCCAGCCACAGCAATCAGACAAAAGGAAAAAGGCATCCAAATTGGGAAGGAAGAAGAAAATTGTCACTATTATAGATGACGTGGTATATAGAGAGAACTCTAAAGATTCTATTGTACAAAAAACTACTAGAACTGATTGATTAATTTAGTGAAGTAGCTGGATACAAAGTAATATGCAGAAATTGGTTGCATTTTTATACACCAATAGTGATCTATCAGAAAGAGAAACTAAGAAAACAATCCTATTTACAATTGAATAAAAAAATACTCAGGAATAAATTAAACCAAGGGTGTAAGAGACTTGTACTCAAAGCCTATAAGACATTGAGGAAAGAAATTAAAGAATATACAAATAAATGGAAGCATATATTGTGGTTATTGATAGGAAGAATTAATATTAAAATGTCCATGTGGCCTAAAGCAGTCTGTAGGTTCTATGCAATCCTTGTCAAAAAACCAATGGCATTTTTCACAAAACTAGAACAAGTAATCTATAATAGCATAATCAATAAATTATATTTAAAAAAAAGAAGTAATCAAAAAAGACCCTGAATCACCAAAGCAATCTTGAAAAAAAGAACAAAGTTGGATGTATCATGCTGTCTGATATCAACTATACTACAAATTTATAGTAACCAAAACAGCATGGTACTGGCATAAAAACACACACACACACATAAATCAATGGAACAGAATAGGGAGTCCCAAAATAAGCCCATACTAATGTGGTCAATTAATACATAAGTAAGAATGCAAAAATATAAAATGGAGTAAAGACAGTCTACTCAATAGATAATGTTGGGATAACTGGACAGATACATGCAAAAAAAAAAAAATGAATCCAAGTCACCTTCTTACACCATAAACAATAATACATTCAAAGGGGCTTAAAGACTTAAATGTAAGACCTGAAACCACAAACTCCTAGAAGAAAATGTAGGAAGTAAACTCTGATATTGTTCTTAGTAATATTTTTTCTGATATATCTTCTCAGGCAAAAGAAACAAAAGAATAAACAAATTGGACTATATCAAACTAAAAGCTTTTGTACAGCAAAGGAAACCATCAACAAAAAAAATTCTCTCATATCTCCAACTGAATGGGAAAAGATAGTCACCAATGGTATATCTGATAATAGGTAAATATCTTAAATTTATAAAGAACTCATACAACTTAACACCAAAACCCCCAAACAATTCAATTAAAATATGAGCAGAGGACTTGAATAGATATTTCTCCAAGGAGAACATACAACAGACATATGAAAAGATGATCAATGTAAGTAATCATCAGAAAATTGCAATTTTAAACCACATTGAGATATCAACTCACGCATGTCAGAATGACTATCATCAATAAGTCAACAAATGAGTGTTGATGAAGATGTGGAGTAAGTGGAATTCTTGTGTACTCTTTGAGGGATTGCAAAATGGTGCAACCACTATGGAAAACAATGTAAAGTTTCCTCAAAGTAGAAGTACCTATGATCCAGGAATTTCACTTCTGAATATTTATCCAAGGAAATCCCAAAACTAATTCAATAAGATATATACACCTCTCCCCTATGTTCTTTGCAGTGTTATTTACAATAGCCAAGATATAGAAACAACCCACATGCTCATCAATAAACTATTGGATAATGAAGAGGTGGTAATATACAATAAAATATTGTTACAGAACAGACCAAGGGATGGGGCTGAATAATATAAAAGACTCCTCCTTTTTCTCCAGGGATTCCTCCCCACCTACTGGGATTGTTTTGCCTGCTATCAGAGGAAAGACATCTCTTAATACCAGATGTCAGTGAACAGAAAAGGAATTTATTATGTATTTGAAATAATACAAACTAAAGTTCTCCGCAGACACACACAGTCCTTCCAGCACCCTCCGCATAGCAAAAGGGAACACTTCCAAAGCTGCATGGTCCTGACTCTCACCCAAGCCATGTGGTCCCAACCAAGACACCAAAGCCTCATGGTCCTAAACAGATGTGTGGTCCCCAAAAGAGAGAAGCCAAATGGCTGCCTTGCCTTCGTTTAAATCCCAGCGCCAATCTTCTGTAGCCTCATTTCCGACTCCTCCCACAATTGGCCACAGCTGTCAGCATTCTGGGCAGGTGTGGCCCTGTGGTGTGGAGCCAATTATCTCTAAGCTCTTCTGGACCCCATTACAAATCCCTATTTGGGGCTCCCTTCTTGGCTGCACCCTGTTACAAATCCCTCCTTTCAGATATACAGCCCCTTTATAATGATATAATGGACAGTGGACGAAGGTCTCATCTTCTTGCAACTACTGGCTAGACATGGACGTCATCCTACCTACTCTTGGGTCAGGGGTGCCCTGAAAGCAGGGAGAGGTTGCAGCATAGAGGGAGTCCTTCCTGTAAGGGGAAGGATCTTACAGAATCCAGGTCAGTTGGCTGTCACCAGGAAGTTGCAGGCTTGGTGTCCAAAAGCTGACATTACTGGACAGTTGGCATCCTAGTCATATCCTGGAGGTGACAGATTTGGAAAGAGAGTTGGAAGCACAATTAAATCATAACCACTAAATGACAAAGGCAGGGACTTAGTTAAAGAATGGCTTATCTGGAGGAAGGTGTGCAAGGCATGCTACACCTAACCAAAACCCTTGTGGCCCACTGTACTTCACTTGGGCTGAGGGGTATATATTAGGATTTCCCTCCTTTCAGATTTCTGGGCCCTTTCTGTATAAGCCTTTAGGACAGAAAAGGGAATATCAGTTCTAAAATGAAGCCCACAGACTTCCCCAACCCAACCACTTAGCTCAGTCAAACCGTTGAGTCTTAGGGGGTGGTGATGAGGGTGAGCTTCTTAAGTGATATTGCAACAAGTCACTCAGATAATGAGGTCCAAGGCATACACTCTACAAAAAACAGAAGGAAGAACACAAAATTCCCAAGCCAGTCTCTGTGCCTGTGAGACTGTCTTTTGGGAAGACATCTTGTTACAAGGCCCTTACTGCAATGATATCTAACAGTGGCAATTTGACAGGTCCTTAGTGCCTGTAAATTGAAAAACAAACTTTCAAGACAGTTAGTTGTGCCATTTCTGATGTCCAATACTGAGTATTGTGATTTTCTTCGAACCATAATATTCCTAAGATCACCCTCATTGTTATCAAAGGGACTACTTTCAGTCCATCTTTTAATTTTTACTGTTTGTTTGCATAAACACACTAAGAGCAGCCTGGATCACCTATGATCTTTAATCTGCTTTACTGGAATTCACACAGAGAGCACTTAGGTTGACTTTTTTAGTCTGCCCCTCAAGGCACAGAAGCAGAGCCACACATCTGCCATCTGGCTTTGCCTGCACCAGTTGTTTCAGTCAAATCCTTGAGGCTTCCATTGTGCCTACAGGTTCCTTTTTGGCTATCTTTCAGGAAAGCAACCTTCATTCCTTCCCTGGAAAGACTGCTATGAACTGCACAACCAACCAAGGTACTAGGCTTTTCTTGTGGGTTCTCGCTAGTTTTGCAAGTCAATCCCAGTTCCTCAGGGCTTTCTGGTGATGACCAGAACCCAGATACATCTCCTTCAGGTGTGAAATCCCAGTTAAAATTTCAATTAACAAATCACCATTAATGACTGGTCTTAATGGATTTATGCAAAGAAACCTTATGTAATGCCAAATTTTGGAGGGATCAGGTAAGGAGAAAAATATCAAGTGTGAAGGAAAATCCTTTTTCTTCTGATATCTTTTTATATACCTTCTTTCATTTACAAATCTTACACTTTCCCTTGTTTATTTTCCTATAGGGTGTGAAGTTTTAATTTTCCCTGGAATCCTCAATTTCCTCTTCAGAGCAGATACAGAGCAAAACAGAATGGTACAAAGATAGAGGCATTCTCTTGTACCAGTGCGTCCACTGGTGCCTCTGCAGAGACATGCTCTTTCAGGCCGTGTCTCATTGGCAGACACATACTCCTTTGCCTCAGGCTGAAACACTCATCAGCTCTGAATGACCCTTCCTGGGTCCTGAGTGGCAAAGGCACTCTCCCCAACTGGTTACAGATGACCTTTCCTAGGTCTTACAGGTGACCTTAAACAGGTCTTCAGATACAGAGAATTTCTGATCAGAAACAAAACCAATAGCAGAGACTTGCTCCTTTCAGATCTGGTCTCAATGGCAGAGACTTGCTCCTTTGCCTCAGGCTGAAGCACTCATCAACCCTGAATGACACTTCCTGGGTCCTGAGCAGCAAAGGCATTTTCTCCCCAACCAGTTACAGGTGACCTTAACTAGGTCTTCAGGTACAGAGGATTTCTGATCAGAAATAGAACCAAATTGAAACCACATTCCCATAAAACCAGAAAATGAGTAGTTGAGGTTTCCTTTTCTAGGTTTAAAACTTTCACAATCTTTCTTATATAGTTTTTTTTCCATTAAGATTTAACCATAATTCATTTTTAATCCCTGTTCCTTCCCCACACTGGGAAGGACTATACTTAAACTCAGTATCTGGCAGCCAAAACTCCCTAGCACTATATGTATCTTCCACTAAAAGTCCCTAGATTTGCAGGGACATCCTGCAGCTTTCTGAAGCTTAGACTTTGCAAACACTCTATAAGTCAGATGGTCACCCTTTGACCCCAGTTCATTACCTTCAGAACCAGAGCTCTTCCTATCAGAACCAGTTGCACAGAGAACCTGACTGGTGCAGTGCCCACACAGCAGCAACACAGCCCATGATCTGAAGAGAACCCTTAGCCCACCACCTTGCCCAGTTCTAAGATGGTGGCGCCCATGCATGCTGGGTTGTCCAAGATAGCGATGCCCATGCATGCTCCAACCTCCGTGGTGGGGCACTCACGTGGCTTATCTTCCATTTTACCCAAAATGGCAGCGCACCCACGTGGCTTGCTGTCCCATCCCCAACATACATGCAGGCTCGGCTTACAGAGCCTAGGGGTTTGCTTCTCCCCAAACCTGCATACAGGTTCCCTTAGTGCCACCTGGGCTTACCAAAACTGTGAGCCAGCAGACAGGGGCAACCTGGAAAGCAGCATACTAACCAAACCATTATCCACAACTTCATTATTCCAAAACAGTGTTTAGAAAGAAGTGCTCAACCAAAGCATTTCACTCCTCTGCTCCCTTCCCCATTTCATTTCCTTTTCACATTTCTGGGTGTGATTAGGTGGCTGATGCCCTCAGGAGGAGTGCAGAGAAATTCTCAGAGACTGGGAAAAATTCTGAAGTCTCACTCTCTCACACCTGAGGGGATCAGTCTGCCACAGGCAATTATCATCCCATCTGGATCACCAAAAGCTGTTACAGGACAGACTGGGGGCTGGGGCTGAATGATATAAAAGACCCCCCTTTTTCTCTGGTGGTTCCTCTCCCATACTAGGTTTGCTTTGCCTGCCACCAGAGGAAAGATGTCTCTCAATACCAGAGATCAGTGAAAAGGAAAGGAATTATTATTTATGTAAAAGTTATACAGACTTAAGTTCTTTGGAATACCCACAAACACACACAGTCCTTCCTTCTCCATCTGCCCAGTCCAGGGTACTGTATCGCAGGAAAGAAGTAGAAGTCTATGTATGATTCAGGCTTCCGGAACCATCCACATGGCAAAAAGGGAGCACTTCCAAAGCCACATGGTCACCGAAAAGACCCATGGTCCCAAAAAGAGAAGCCAAATTGCTGCCTTGCCTGGATTTAAATCCCAGTGCCAATCTTCTTCTGCAACCCCATTTCCAGCTCCTCACACAATTGGACATAGCTGCCAGCATTCCGGGCAAGTGTGGCCCTGTGGTGTGGATTCAGTTATCTCCAAGCTCTTCTGGACCCCATTACAAATCCCTATTTGCCCCCCCCACCTTGGCTTCACCCTGTTACAATATTACTCAGCCACAAAAAAGAATGAAATCTTACCATTTTTGAAAACATGGATGGACCTAGCAGGTATTATGCTAAGTGAAATAAGTCAGGCAAAGAAAGACAAATACCATATGATTTCCCCTATATTGTGAATCTAAAGAACAAAATAAATGGATGAACAAAAGAAGGGCTCATAGTTACAGAGAACAAACTGATGTTTGCCAGATGGGAAGGGGGTTGGGTAATAAGGGGTAAAAGATTAAGAAGCACAAATTGACAGTTACAAAATAGTCACAGGTATGTAAAGTACAGCATAGGGAATATAGTCAATAATAATATTCTGATAACTATGTCTGGTGCCAGGTAGGCACTAGAGTTATGGGGATAATCATTGTGTAAATGTGTAACCATTATGCTGTACACCTGAAACAAAATAATTTTGAACATTGACTATAACTGACAAATACAAAAATGTATACATACATATAAAAACTATTGATTTTTAAAATATATTTATTGATTATGTTATTACAGTGGTCCCATTTTTAAGTTTATTTTGTAGTCTTCATTTGCATGAGGATGGATCTGTCAGGGACTAGGGTGAGTACTTTGTATAAATCATTATAAAAATGACAAGGCTTAGAGACAAAAAAATAATTCTAAAAGCCATAAGAGAAAAGCAGGTAGTTATATGCAAGGGAGCATCAATTAGAGTGCCATCCAATTTCTCAACAGAAATGTTTCAGGACAGAAGATAATAGCGTGAAATATCAAGGTGATAAAAAGCAAGGACCTACAACCAGGCTGACTTTACACAGCAAGGCTACTGTTTAAAATTGAAGGAGAAATAAGGAGCTTTCCAGACGAAAAAGATAAAGGAGTTTGTAAACACTAAACCAGTACTGCAGCAAATGTTAAAGGGCTTGCTTTAAGAAGGAGAAGAAAGAGAAAGAAAAACAAATAGAGGAAAATAGTCTACCAACAAAATGGCACTAAAAACGTATCTATCAATAATCACCTTAAATGTAAATGGCTTAAATATTCCAACCAAAAGACATAAGGCAGTTGAATGATTAAGAATACAAGGCCCATATATATATATATATTCTGCCTCCAAGAGAAACATCTCAGATCAAAAGATACACACACACTAAAAGTAAAGGTTTGGAAAAAGATATTTTATGCTCATGGAAAAGAAAAAAAAAGCTGGGTTAGCAGTACTTTTGCACAACAAAATAGACTTTAAAACCAAGGCCATAGTAAAAGGCCAAAAATGACACTATATAATGATAAGGGGAACAATCCAACAAGAAGATATAACCCTAGTAAATATTTATGCATCCAGCATAGGAGCACCTAATATGTAAAGCAAATATTGATGGACATAAAGGGAGAGATCAGTAGAAATACAGTCATAGTTGAGGATTTTAACACCACTTTGACTTCTTCCAGACAGAAAATCAACAAGGAGAAATCTGCCTTAAATGATACACTAGATTAAATGAATTTAATTGATATCTTCAGAGCATTTCACCCCAAAACAGCAGAATGTTCACACTTTTCAGGTGCACATGGAAAGTTTCCTAGGAGAGACCACATGTTAGAACACAAAACAAGTCTCAAAAAATTTAAGAAGATTGAAAACACATCAAGCATCTAGAAACTAGAAATCTGTAACAAGATCACTGAAAAACAGGCAAAGACATGGAAGCTAAATTGCATGTTGTTATACAATGAATGGGTCAACAAAATCAAGGAAGAAATCAAAAGATACCTTCAAACAAATGAAAATGAGGACACAGAATACATAATCTGTGGGACACAGATTATAGTCCTATCTCAAAAACCAAGAAAAAGCTCAAATAAACATCTAACTTTATATTTAAAGGAACCTGAAAAAGAACAACAACCAAAGCCTAAAGTGAGTAGAAGGAAGGAACTAACAAAGATCAGAGCAGAAATAAATGAAATAGAGTCTTAAAAAATGATACAAAAGGTCAATGAATCCAAGAGCTTGTTCTTTGAAAAGATAACAAGATTCACAAACCTTTAACCAGAAAAAAAAAGAGAGAGGACCCAAATAAATAAAACCAGAAATGAAAGAAGAGAAATAACAACTGACACCAAAAATATACAAAGGATTGTAAGAAAATATCATGAACAACTATATGCCAACAGACTGGACAACATGGATGAAATGCATAAATTTCTAGAAACATATAATATTCCAAAATTAAATCAGGAAAAAGCAGAGAATCTGAATAGACATGTTATACCTAGCAAAATTGAAGCAGTAATAAAAAACAAACAAACAAACAAACAAAAAACCTCCAAACAAACAAAAGTCCTGGACCAGATGGACCAAAAGCCTTGTGAAGATAGGTGAATTTTACTAAATATTCTAAAGAGACCTAACACCTCTCCTTCTTGAATTTCATAAGATTCAAGAGGAGAGAAGACTCCCAAATTCAGTTTATGAAGCCAACATTATCCTAATTCCAAAACCAGACTAAGACACTACAAAGAAAATTATACGCCAATGTCTCTGATGAGCATAGACATTAAAATTCTCAACAAAATATTAGTGGACCAAATAAAGCAATGCATCCAAAAGATCATATGCCATGATCATGTGGGATTTATTCTGGGAATGCAAGGATGGTACAAAAAACACAAATCAAAAAAATTGATTCACCACAAAAGCAAAATGAAAAATAAAAACCACATTTTCATATCCATAGATGCAGAAAAACATTTGATAAGTTCTGGCACCCATTTATAATAAACACTCTCAGCAAAGTGGGATTAGAGGGAACATACCTAAACATAATAAAGGCCTTATATGACAAACCCACTGCCAGTATCACACTTAATGGCCAAAAACTACAAGTGCTTCTCTTAAGATCACAAACAAGCAAGGATGTTTGCTTTCACCTCTCTTATTCAACATAGTACTGGAATCACACAAGCCACAGCAATCAGACAAGAAGAAATAAAAGGCATCTGAAATGGAAAGGAAGAAATAAAATTGTCATTATTTGCAGATGACATGATTTTTTACATAGAGAACTCCAAAGATACCACCAAGAAACTGCTAGAACTGATAAATCAATTGAGTAAAGTAGCAAGACACAAAACTAATGTTCAGAAATCAGTTGCATTCTTATATACCAATAATGAACCAATGGAAAGGGAAATTAAGAAAACAATCCCATTCACAATTGCTACAAAAATAATAATACCTAAGTAATAATACTTAGGAATAAACCTAACCAAGGATGTAAAAGATCTATACCCAGAAAATCATAAGACAGTGAAGAAAGAAATTGAAGAAGATACAAGTAAGTGGAAGCACATACCATGTTCATGGACAGGAAGAATTAACACCATTAAAATGTCCATACTACCCAAAGCAATCTATAGATCCAACACAATTCTATTCAAGTGTCCAATGACGTATTTCTAAAACAAATATTTCAAGAACGTATATGAAACCACAAAAGGCCTCACATAGCAACAATGATACTGAGAAGAACAAAGCTGGAGAAATCACACTACCTAATATGAAACTATACTATAAGGCCATAGTAATCAAAACAGCATGGTACTGTCATAAAAACAGACACATAGATCAATGGAACAGCATAGAGATCCCTGATATAAACCTATACCTTTGTAGTCAATTAATATTAGACAGAGGAAAGAAGCACATACAATGGGCTAAAGATAGTTTATTCAATAAATGGTGTTGGGAAAATTGGACAGATGGGCTGAAAAATGAAACTAGACTACCTTCTTACACCATACAGAAGAAGAAATTCAAAATGGATCAAAGACTTAAATGTGAGACCCAAAACCTTAAATATTCTAGAAGAAAACATAAGCAGTAAAATCTTGGACATTACTTGTAGCAATATTTTATTGGATATATCTCCCCAAGCAAGGGAAACAAAATGATAAATAAACAACTGGGACTACATCAAACTAAAAAAGAGTTTGCACAACAAAGGAAATCATCAACAAATAAAAAGACAACCCATAGAATGGGAAAATATATTTGCTGATACATCTGATAAGTGGTTAATATACAAAATTTATAAAGAACATATAAAACTCAACACCAAAAAATCAAACCAATTTAAAAATGGGCAAAGAATATGAATAGTCACTTCTCCAAAGAGGATGTACAAATGACCAATAGACATATGAAAAGATGCTCAACATCATTAATCATCAAAGCAATGCAAATTAAAACCACAGGGAGGTATCATCTCACACCTGTAGGAATGGCTATCATCAATAAATCAACAAAGTCCTGGCAAGGATACAGAGAAAGGGGAACCCTTTTGCATGGTTGGTGGGAATGCAAATTGGTGCAAACACTGTGGAGAGTGGTATGAAGATACCTAAAAAAATTAAAAATGGAGTTGCCTTTAGACACAGCTCTCCCCCTTCTGGGAATATAGCCGAAGGGACCCAAAACACTAATTCAAAAGAACATAAGCATCCCTATGTTCATTGCAGTGTTATTTATAATCATCAAGATATGGAAGCAGCCCAAGTGTCCAAGTGCCCATCAGTAGATGAGTGTATAAAACAACTATGAGACATTTAGACAGTGGAATACTGCTTGGCCTTAAAAAAGAAGAAAATTTTACCCTTTGTGACAGTATGGATGGACATGGAGAACATTATGCTTAGTGAAATAAGCTAGTCAGAGAAAGACAAATACCATATGTGGAATCTAATGAATAAACTGAACTAACAAGGAAAATAAAAAATTTATAGATGGAGAGCAGGATGACAGGTAAGAGGAGGAGGGATTGAGCAAAAGGGAAAAGGTCTCATGGACATGGACAACAGTGTGGTGATTGCCAGGGGAGGTGGGTGTAAAGGGGCTAAATAGTAAGAGAGAACAATACAATAAAGATTAAATTAAAAAAAAGAAATAACTAGTATTTGGGGTAGGTGGTGAAGCACAAAAGGAGTAAATTAAAAATGCAAACTAAGAATGTAAAAATATTTTAAAATGAATTAACACAATGTGAAGAACTACTATTTTCAGGAAAAGTATCATCTATGTGGTATTTAAAAATGTCTGTCATATATTTGTCCTATAATATAAAGACTCATAAAGATTGAAAACAAAAGAATGCCAGCCAAAACTAAAAATGAATAAACAAACAATCAAATAAATAAGCTAGGAAAATATTAATGAAAAGAAAGCTAGTAGTGCTCATTTGATATCAAATATATTTAGGGATAAAAATGGCTACCATGTAATCATATACATAATAATTTGTCAGTAAGATAAAATGATTCTAAACTTAGGTGTACTTAATAATAACAAATTTAAGATACATAATTTTAAAATTGATGGGTTCTCAATCCACAACTATAGTGGTAGAATTTTAACACATTATTCTCAGTATTAATGGATTAAGCAGACAAAATAATTACAAAATTTAATGAAAATTTGAAAATCACAGTTAGAAAATTTAATCAGGAAGAAATTCATATAATCATTAATTAGAGGCTTGACCACAGACTAGACATAAAGCAAGTATCAAGAAATAAACAAGAATCAGTATAAAGTTCTCTGACCACTATAAGATTTCATTAGAAATCAGTAACAAGAAGATAACTGGTGAAACCCATTTATGTTGGGAAATTTTAGAACAGATTTCTGAAGAACACATTGGTCAAAGAAGAAACTAACACAAAATTAGGGGAAAAGTTGAGAGCTGAACAATAATTAAAAAGTTCACATTAAAACATGAGATGCAGCTAAAAAGACTGAACATGAGCCAAGCATCAAACTAAGAAGTTGAAAAAAATGAATGAGTCCAAAGAAAGGGAAGGAAATGATAAAAATAAATAAATAAATGAAAGTAGTAGAAAACAAAGATGTGACAGAAATGATTAAATCAACAAAGCTACAAGTTGGTTCTCTGAGTAAATTTCAAAAAAGAATTATCATATACAAAATCTGATCAAGGTAATAAAACAGAAGAGAGCACAGACATTAGGAATGAAGAGGAAAATGATGAGACACAAGTGCCTTTAAAAAAATAACATAATTCTGTGATAAAACTGAGTTCCTTGAACACAGCCAGCTGAGAGTCCGAACCTCAATTTGATGATGGATGAGAAGTGATGGTATCCAACAAAATAGCCTATCTTCACCACCTGGTAAGAATTCTGGTGATCCTAACCAAACATGAAATAGTTACTCAGGGCTGAATGAACACTTCCCCCATCCCACTTCAGTCCTGTCAGTTGCTTCATACAGAACTTAAAACATACCCTCATCAGAAAAGAAAGATTCTTTTAAGAAGGAGAAAACGAACATACATGATTTTTTAAGGCTTATTATTCAGTGTTTGACAAAACCAAGTCACAACAAGAAATTCCATTATATATAAGATGATGGGTGATACGTTATCTGCAGTGACAATTTGAATGACAAATGGGTTTTAAAATGTAGGTTCCTAATCAGATACTTTCAAAATTGCCACTGTGTTTAAGAATAGAGCTGTTGCCTGCCATTGTTAGTGACACAAATGATGATGTTCACAGCAGCACTGCAGTACTTCTGTTTGCTTCCCACACTGCTCCTGTGAGAAGTCAGCCCATCATTTCATTTCACACTCCTCCCCCAGCTTATGCTGATTAAAAGAATTTAGGGGGGAAAACGTGACTGGTGACTTGCTTTCACTTTGCTTTTCAAAGTTGTTTTGTGTGTGTGTGTGTGAAGGAGATAATCAATCCAGTTTTGTCTACAGAAGTGGTTGTTAAATTTCGGTGGGCATTGAAATCACCCAAGGGTCTGGGGCAGGAGCCCAGGCAGCTGTGTTTTTGCCTAATTCCCTAGTGGTTCTGAGGTGCACCAAGGTTGGAGCATCAGTTTAGGGTGTTAGCATCTGCGTTGTCCAGGGCCTGTGACACATCTGCTAGGGCATGTTATGTCCCTTGACACCTTGATAACATTGAGCACTTACTATTTATCATTGTTGTAAATGTTCATGTCTTAGCATCTATTCTCATAACAGCCTTTTTAGACCTGTACTGTTATTTACATTTTACATGTGAGGAAACTGAAGTTGAGAGGTCAAATAACTTGCCCAAACTCACATAACTAATTAAAACGGAGCTAGGATTTGAATCCAAAGATTCCAGCTCCAAAGCTTGTGCACTTAACCTCCATCACTAATTGCTTGACATAACACTAGTTGTGAGACAGCAAATATTGCTGAATGAGGGTCCCCTTTAAAGCAACAGTCACAGCAGAAACATGAACTGATGTGTCAGACTCCAAAGAGAGAAATGAAGGGTAACCCTAGGTAGGTTGGCGGTTGTCGGATTCCATGAGGCTACAGAGATGAATTGCATTTAGCTCTGCCTCAAGGAGTATAGAGCTAGTAGGAGAAATTAAGAGATTCGTGTTCTCAATTCCCTGATATTTCTGTTTGGGTTAAAAAAATAGATTTAGCACTCCCATGATTGTGAGGACAAGAAGAAATCACAGTCAGCTTGTAGATGCTAATTGAAGCCAGGGAGTGAACAAGATCACATGGAATAAGTAGAGGGTCAGAACAGAATACAGCACACAGGCTCTGAAGGGCAGATCTCTGAAGACAGGTTTGTGGAAGAGACTCAGAGCAGTCACAAGGAGCGAGGGAAGCCAGAGGCTCTGGGGCAAATAAGGAAGAAAAGGACTACATAAAGTTTACTTTTTAGAAAATGTTTTCAAACATAGCCATTTAAAGTGATCAGTGTCCTAGAATTTTTAGGGGAAAATGCCACAAACAAATTTCATCACCTGATGCCACTTTATTTTTTACTAATATGTCCTCTAGTATTTATGGGAGAAGTACTGCTGCACATAGTAAGACACCAGCGATGTGAGGTCTAGTTGCTGTTATATAACAAGCTTTATTCATCTGTACAAATAACAGAACACAGATACCATCACCACACTAATACTATAAAAAGTCAGCTCTGGAGCCATGTGTCTATATGTGTGCCTATATTTAACCATAATTTCTGTTCACAGCATCACCTTTCATAGGTGTAGCATGCTATGTTCTTCCAAGAACCCTCATGTATGAGATTTTTTTTACATCTAGACATCACTATGAAGTGAGTGGAGTTAATATTTTTACATCTAGACATCACCAAGGAAAAAACTGAGGCTAGGAGAAATTAGTGCTTCCTATGATCACAAAACTACTTTGTGTAAGGGCTGAAATAAAACTAAGACCCACTGAGTGTCTCTTAGTTCAAACCCTTTCACCCTTCTCTACAAATGTCTTCTTGTGATCAACTTCTTGCTCCAGACCACTAATTGAATGCCCTGGCAACTTGAGGTCCTTTTTAGAAGGAATGTTTTAAAACCCACATCAAAATGTATACATTAAAACAAATTCAGCCTTCAGTGTAATTCATAACATAATTTCAGCATAATAGTTGGTAAACCAACTATAGAAAGATATTTGAAAGATAATCAGATAAGCCTAAATAGGGTGTGAGTTGGATGATATTTAGAAGTTAGTTTTGGCAGATGTGATAATGCATTGTGCCTGTGTGAGAAAATAGCCTCATTTTTTAGTCTTGTGCTGACGTGGGCTCTGCTTCAACACAATATGACAGTGGCCTGGGTGGGCAGTAGCTCTGCTGCTTGAATTTCAAAGTATTGTATTTCTTTCAATTTTTGGAAATGCCCTCAGAACCAATGCCTTAATGAACCACAAAAAACTGAATCACACTACTTTAGAGTTTTACCTAATTGGAATCCAAAACTATTGCCTGACTGGTTCACTGACCCCATTCCCCATCATTGGCACTTACTCTACATAATTATCACCTTAAAAGAATTTCCTTCTACTCTGTATCTCTCTGTACAAGGATCTTAAATTATTTTATTAAATTCTATGGCCAAACCATTGGCTCATATGTTGATGAAATTGAATGACTCCAACCAGGCTTCTGGTATAACTTTTATGGGGAGCCTAGTGATTCAAAACCTCTCCTCCAACCATCTTGCTGTGAGAGACCAAGCATAGGGACCCTGGGAACTAAATCAGACATTCCTGTGTGTGGAGAACAACAGATTATCTCATGGAAGAGGAAATCAACCATAGGGAGAGAGCTGGGTCTTGCATCTGAAATGAAGGCTTATTTTATTAAGCACATGTTGGCAGTGAGCAAGATGTTAAGAGGAGGTGCCTGGAAGGAGACAGGAGCATGAGTTATACTGAAGAATCTAATAATTCTTCTAAAGCATCTAATAATTCTGAAATTATTTAAATAAAGAATCATGAATGGGGACAGTTGCCTTCTCCCTCACTCCACCTCATTTCCAGCTTTTTTCTTTTAAAAGGGGGAGGATGAAATTGGCTAATATGATTGGTTTTTCTTTCTACACTTTTCAAGGAGATTCTGTATAAAAGATTTTTAACTTTTGTTTATATATATATAAATATATATATTTAATATATATATTTTAAAAATACATTATATATAAATATATAAATATAAATAAATAAATAAATAAATAAATATATATATATATATATATATATATATATATATATATATATAAGCAGTGTCTGCTCAAACAGCAATTCAAGTCACCTCCATTGACAGATGATGGAAGCAGCTCATGGCAAGTGTGAGAGTCCAGCCTGGGAGCTGAGATCCAAGCTGGATGGCTTCTCCCACTTGTGTGATGAGTCTGTGTATAAGAAAAATTTGCAGTTCTTTGAAAAATGCCATTGAGATTTTGGTGGGGATTGTATTAAATATGTATATTGCTTTAGGTAATATGGCCATTTTAACTATTAATATGTTGATTCTTCCAATCCATGAATACAGAATATCTTACTATTTCTTTGTGTCTTCTTCAGTTGCTCTCAGTTACGGTTTTCAATGTACTTGTACAGATCTTTTACTACCTTCACTAAGTTTATGCCTAGAAATTCTATCCTTTTGTTGCAATTGCAAATGGGATTTTCTTCTTCTGATATTTCATTGTAAGTATATAAAAATGCAGTGGATTTTTGGATATTGATATTGTACCCTGCACCATCTCTGTATCTGGTTATTGTTTATAATAGTATTTTGGTGGGGTCTTTAGGGTTTTCTATATATAAAATCATGTCATCTGCAAACAGTGATAATTTTACTTCTTCATTCCAAGTTTGAATGCATTCAAATTCTTTCTTTTGCCTGATTGCTCTGGTTAGGACTTTTAGTATGATGTGGAATAATGATGAGAGTGGGCATCTTTGTCCTGTTTCTGATCTTTGAGAAAAAGCCTTCAGTTTTACATCTTTGAGTGTGGTGTTAGCTGAGGGTTTCTCATGTATGAGTTTTATTATCTTGAGGTACTTTTCTTCTATATACATTTTATTGAGTATTTTAATCAAATTTTTATGGAACTACAGAAGACTCCAAATAGCCAAAGCAATCTTTGGAAAAAAGAACATAGCCAGAGGTAACATGTTCCCTGACTTCAAATTAAATTGCAAAGGTACAATAATCAAAACAGTATGATATTGGAAGAAAAATAAATACACAGACCAATGGCACAGAAACAGAAGCACAGAAATAAACTCACATGTGTAGTGGCAACTAATTTTTGACAAAGGAGCCAAAAACACACAATTGAGAAAGGAAAGCCTCTTCAGTAGATGGTATTGGAAAAATTGGAAAGCCACATGTAAAAGAATGAAACTAGACTACTACCTGACACCATTATACTCTAAGAATCCTGAAACACTAATTCAAAAGAACCTATGTACCCCAATGTTCATAGCAGCATTTAATACAAAAGCCAGGAGCTAGAAACAGCCTAAATTTCCAGCAATAAATGAGTGGATCAAAAAACTATGGTACATGTACAGAATGGAATACTATGCAGCAGAAAGAAGGAGCTCCTACCCTTTGTGACAGCATGGATGGACCTGGAAAGTATTATGCTAAGTGAAATAAACCAGGTGGTGAAAGACAAATACCATATAATTTCACCTATAAGTGGAACATGATCAACAAAACAAACAAGTGAGCAAAATAGAATCAGAGACATGGAAATAAAGAATAAACTGACAGTGACCAAAGGGGAGGAGGAAGGGGATAATGTGGGAAAGAAGGGGAAGTGTCAAGTCAAGGAATGTGTACAAAGGATCCATGGACAAAGACAATAGTGGGGAGGATTGAATGTGGGAGGTGAGGGTGGGTAGGACAGGGGAGAGTAATGGGGGGAAAATGGGGGCAATTGTAATTGAACAACAATTTTTAAAAAAGGAAGAAACCAGGCTATGATTATAGGAGAAAATAAGAGTATCTATTCTTTATAGACTATCCAATAGAATCTACAGATTATCTTACATTCTCACATTCTTACCTTACATATTATTCACACATTTTTATATTCACAACATATTTGGCATTATGAAAAGCACTAAACAATGCAAAAAATTTAATGAAAATGGGTTAAGAATAGCAAAAGAAACTATAAACAATACCTCTAAAAAGAAGCTAATATACAAAATATATAAAGGACTCAACAACTTAAAGACAAAAAAAAACCAATTCAATTAAAAAATAGGCAGACAACCTGATTAAACACTTTTCCCAAAAAGCCATACAAGTGACCAAACAGATATATGAAAAGAAACTCAACTTCACTAGCTATAATGGAAATGCAAATCAAAACCACAATGAGATACCACCTCACACCTGTTAGAATGACTATTATCAATAAAACAAAAAAATAACAAGTTTTAGAGAGAACGTGGAGGAAAAGGAACCCTCATTCACTGCTGGTTGGAATATAAATTGACGTAGCCACTATGGAAAACAGGATAGAGGTTCCTCAGAAATTGTGGAACAGAGCTACTATATGATCCAGCAATCCCTCCTATATTATCTACCTGAAATTTTTGAAAACACTTATTTGTAAAGATATATGCACTCCTGTGTTTGCTGCAGCAGTGTTTGTGTTAGCCAAGATATGGAAACAACCAAAGTGTCCTTCAGTGGATGATTGGTTAAAAAAGATGTGATACATATATGCAATGGAATGCTACTGAGCCATTAGAAAGGATAAAATACTGCTATTTGCAACAATGTGGACGGATCTTGAGAATATCATGCTATGTGAAATAAATCATACAGAAAAGACAAGCACCATATGATTTCACTCATGTGTGGGATATAAAACAGAAAGCAACAAGTGAACAAACAAAATGAACTCATAGGCAATAGTATTGTGGTTCCCAGAAGGGAAGGGGGGAGAGTATAAAGAAGGTAAAGGGGGTCAAATATATAGTGATAAAAGAAGACTAGATAGACATCAAATGGTGAGCACACAATGTGTCATAGAATTGTATACCTGAAACTCATATAATGTTATTAATCAATGTCACTCCAATAAATTTAATTTTTTAAAAAAAATTGTGGTTCAATAAAAACCATCTAATCTGTGTTTGTCTGTAGGACTTTCTCTAATTCAGCCCTCTAGAGTTAAAGGTCATCCATTGACTAAACATCAGCCACTAACCTTGTTGGATCTAATCGCCTAAGTGGTGGCATTCATGCAGGGCCCAGCCCCCATTTCCCTCCAAGGCACAGGTGTCTTACCCAGCCTCCGTGTTCCCTGGTGGAGGGCAGAAGGTCAGGAAATGTGCTGTTTGGTACCCAAAAGAAACTAGTCTAACACTCTTCTTATGGGATCCAGACTTCTTTTTGTACCACTAGGAGATCATGTGAGAGAAGTCTCTGCCAAGGCCACACTTTGACTTTTGAGAGAAAGAAAGAGGATCTCAAGTATGTTTCATGGAGTCCAGACTAGAGGAAGACCTTGTTTCACCTCATTTTCAGAAACCCCATAAATACTTTCACTCAGAAAAAAAAGTGTTTCTTCATAAAAATAGACAATATATTTGATAACTTACCTGATAAGTGAAACTCAAGTATTTGGGGATGTTTTAAACATGGGAAAAACAATGAGCTACCTGAAAATGGTTAGGTATGAAAAATTCCTATGGAAAATCAGGGTTTTAGAAAACCCTCCAGGTCAGTGCCTCCAAGCACATGGCCTCAGAGTAATGTAAGAGTTAAAATCCCACATTTCAAAATCTTGTGTTTTCTAACTCTTTCTTCTTTGCTCCAAATAGAATTTCCTCTCTCTCTCCCTCCCCCCCCCACCCCCTACTCTCCCTCTCTCTCTCTCTCAGCCTGCTTCAGAAAACCTCAACAAAAAGACTAGTTCAAAGCAACAACCTTCTGTCTCAATTGAATAGATAGCATCAAGAGCAGGTAGTGCCATTTTTGTTTCCTTACATATGAATTTTGCCACCTGAGTTGTGTACTCTGGAGATCTGAGTGAAAATATTCAGTGAAACAAAATGGGATTGGAAATCAGAAGCAGGTGGAGCCAGGGAAGTAGCTCACAGACTTCTCTAACCCATTCTGTTTTCCCCTGGCCAATGGAGTGGAGCTGAATCCTCTCTGAGGTGACTCGCAGCTCTAAGACCAATCTGTGGTTAGGCAAGCTCTGGACACACTTTAGTCATTTTGTGAAAAAGTTTGTAAACTGTAAAAATACTTCACACCATTATCTCTCTCTCTATCAGGTAGCTAGTCTCTTTCCACAATAACCTACCACTGAATTGGTCTGCTGGTACTTTCACTCTTTCAGGGAGCTGAGGTGTCTAGGGGAAAAAGACTGTCTTTGCCTGCCTCCCCATGTCTATCCCTTAGGGTCCCAGTTCCTTTCCATCTTCCTCCTTCAGCCAGTTGCTACCCTTCCTCAGAACTTCATTAAAGTTTTATTCCCTGTGGTAAACCCAAGGGTAAACCCTTGTCTCCTCTCTCCATCCTACTTAGCTACAACCAGAAGATCTTCAGGAGTTCAAAGCTGCATTGTCACTGTGGAATAGTGGTGTGTTAGATGAGCTCCTGCTGTCAGCTGTGAGAACAGTGATCTCCCTACAAATGCTTTCACTGAAACAATCCAGCTTGGATAAAAATTCATATTTTTATAATAATAATGTCTTTAATACTATGTTTATGTAAGATATCAACTTGGGGAAAGTAGGAGAAGGGTATATGGACACTCTACTATCTTTGCAACTCTTCATAAGTCTAAAATTATTTCAAAATAGTTGTGAATAAAATTGAGGACCGCCATCTAGATCTGCTAGAAGCACCTCTTCCCTTTGCCATCTGAAGAAATTTAGAGGGAGTAGGTCTTCTGTCTAAAACAGGACTTGAGAGCAAGGGAAGTGGTTTGGAAAGGTAGTCAGAGCTGAACTTTAGCTCACACTGTTTCCAATTAGCTCTAGGAACTCACTAAAAAGAAGGCACCCCTACTCAAGTTCACCACTATCAACTTTGACTAAACCAACCCTACAGCCCTCACTCTCCTTTCTTGTCAGTGGTTTGCTGGTCTCCAAATGGGATTTGGGGTCAGAACAGATTCCCTAGCCTCCATCACAAGACACATTCTCTTCCTGGTTATGCCTATTGTGCCCCAAGTCAGAATTTTACCAGAGGAGTCATTTTTATTCCTTCTTTCTTTCACTGATTTCAGCAACTTTTTTTCAGTATCTACTGTATGCCGTGTCATGATCACCAGAAATAAGGGCTAATCCAGAATGAATTGAGGTGGAAACACCATGTCTCAGATCTCCAATGGCTTGGCAGATCTAAGAGCCCATTCTGATTTCTTTCTCACTGTCCCCTGACCACAGCCACTTCTCCATGACTCAGAACTCTTTGTCCGTCGGTGAACTCGTTGTCCACATGCACACTAGATCAAATTATCCTCTTCCTTCTTGTCTCTAAGTACTTTGTGATGTCTCCACTGCTGACAAGATTTAACATTTTTGAATTTCAAAGCCAAGGTTTTTTCACCCTGATCTGTTCTGTTCGTCTCCTTTTCATTTAACTTTTGCTGTCACTGTGATTATCCTTCAAATATTCTCCAGACTTATCTCAAACTGTTCTTTAATTTGTCTGTCACTTTCATTTTCCTCCTTCTCCTCCCTGGGTCAGCGTCCATCCTTGCGATACAGGGTTTCTCTACCCACTCATCACTATTTCCGTAGCCTAACCTGAGAGGAATAGCATTCTAAAGAAAAGCCTAACTACTCTATAAACATGAAAATTTTGGTGACTTGACACAATGAAAGTTTATTTTGTGCTAACATGAAAGTCCAATGTGAAATTCCTGGTCAGGTGACCCTTTGAGCTGCTCTCTTCCAAATGATGACTGTGTCCACTATGGTTCTGTGCTTGTCTAGCTCATCACAGGGCTTTCCACACAGGCAGTGCACAGAAATGGGCTGTGTGGCAGCTCGCACAGGAGGACTTTCACAGGCCAGGACTGGAAACTGTACATTACTCCTGCCCACATTCCACTGGCCAGGACTCAGTATACTAGCCTGTCGTCACTGCACCAAAGGCTAGCAAATGGAGTTGGGCATGTGCCTTGGAAAGAAAATAAAGCAGGCTTGGTGAATCCTGTGCTCACATATACTGCACTTCACAGGCTTGTGGACCCAATCAATGGATGTAGTTTTGGACACAAACTCTGTTCTCTCTTCTTAAATCACCAGGCTTACTTTGCTTCCCTCCTTGAAATGACATAGAACAGGTAGATTTCCAGATTATTGTTACCTTTTCTTTCCCACCACCTCCATTTAAATGTCCCTGAAAACTCAGCAAATAACATAATATCTAAATTCCAGAATCTCATCAATACGCAATCAACTCCCTCTGTTTAGTCACCCAATCCTGAATCATATTCTGAGAGCTGGACCTTCCCTACCTTACTCTCTGCCTTGGATAATGGGCTATGTTATATAAACAGCCTGCCATGTCCTCTGGCCATTGGCTGAATATGAACAATGAATGGGAAACACTGATAGGAATTAGGAGAGTTAGGAGAATGTGGTAGGAGTGATCATGCCCTTGACAGAAAGCCACTCCTCCTCTCACAGTAGCGCTCCCTACATGAGTCTACTCTGGATCTTCCTTTCAGGCTTTACAAGGGGTAGGAGTTCTGCCGTCACTAACCCCAGTATGCAGCACTATCCTCTGTTTTCATACAACCTTCTCAGACTTCTGTAAATAGTCCCTTTATTAAACCATCAGTGAAATATCCTTGTTTGTGAGCACCTTTCTGACTCCTGGTGGAATGCTCTCTGATGCCCCTTGGATTTTATAGTATGCTCAGGGCTGCCATGAACCCTGTCCTGCTTAGTTTGTTCCACACCCACGATGACTCTTGTCACACTTCATCCCTGTTTTCAGGCCACGTGCTCAATTTTCAACTTCCTTATTTTCAGAAAACCTTCTCTTTATTCGTCTTCAGGGATGATTACCCCTGGAGCTCTATAGAACCTTTACCTACAAATTACCTTTACCCCTTCTTTACTTCCTATTTACTGATCTCTGAAAGTGTGCTACCTCCTTTCCTGTCTTAGGGCTACACTTGAAACTGTGCCCTTGATTCCAACCTCTCATGCCAAGCTCTGGGCCTTGCTCTGGGAGCTTTCAAAGGGAGTGCTGCTCACACTTTAGGCTTGACAATCCTTTGTCATATAGCACTATCCTGTGCACTATAGGACACTATAGGAGATTTAGTATTCCAAGCCCAACACATCCACTAAAAGCTAACAGTAACCTCCCCTCACTGTGACATCCAACATGTTCTATGGCCACAATGGAATGAAACAAAAAATATCACAAATAGAAAGATATCAGGAAAATATCCAAATAATTGGAAATTAAACATCATACTTTTAAATAGCCCATGGGTCTAAAAAGAAATCACAAGGTAACTTAGAAAATATTTTGAAGTGAATGAAAATACAATACAGGGTTGTGAAAAAGTAGGTTTAGAGTTTGTATGGAAAATAATACAGTAACTCATAAACAATAGTATAAGAATAAACTCTGTGTTTTGTGTACTCACAACTGTAAACCTATTTCCCACCCTGTATATCAAAATCTGTGGGACACATGGAAAGCAGTGCTTAAAAGGAAGTAAAGTGCATGAGGTGCTTATGCAATAAAGCAGGAAAGGTCTCAAATCAGTTCTCTAAGCTTCCATCTTAACCCAGAGTAATCACAGGGGAGGAAATAATCCACATGAGAGGAGAAATGAATGAAATTTAGAACAAAAAAAGCAATAGAAAAAATTAATAAAACCAAAATCTAGTTCTCTGAAAAAAAAAACCCTAAAATTGGATAAATCTCTAGCCAGAGTGATATAGGAAAAAGAGAGACGACACAAATTACCAATGTCAGGAATGAAAGATGGGACATTACTTCTAATTTACAGACATGAAAAAGATATTAAAGGAATATTATGAACAACTATATGCCAATATATTTCATACCATGGATGAAACAGAAAAATTCCTTGAAAGCAAACTACTAAAACTCACTAAGAAAGAATTAGATAACCCAAATAGTTCTATATTATTAAAGAAATTGAGTCCACAGTTTAAAATCTTCCTATATAAAGAAACCTCTGGCCTCAATGTCTTCACTGACAGAGTCTACTAAACATTTAAAGGATAATTAAATTTTTATAGAATACCCAACTTTTTCAGAATATAGAAGAGAACACTTCGCAATTCATTTTATAATTCCTACATTACCCTGATACCAAAACCAGACAAAAACATTATAAGAGAAGAAAACTGCTGACCATCATCCTTACAACCATGGACCCTAAGTTATTTAACACAGAATTGGCAAAACAAATCTAGCAATATATAAAAAAGATGAAACATCATGACCAAGTGGCATTTATACCAAAAATGAAAGGTTGGTTTAATATTTGAAAAGTATTGTCATTCATCTTATCAAAAGACAAAAAGAGGGAACCATATGATCATTTCAATAGATGCAGAAAATGCACACTGGCTGCAGAGTCAAACCTCAGTTCAAATGCCATGTCCACTGCTTACCAGTTTTGTGGTTTTTGCCAAATGACAGCCATCTTCAAGAAGCCCTACCCTTATCTATAGACTGGGCAGAGTAACTCCACCCTCACACTGGTGAGATGACAATTAGTGAGAAATTCTAGGAGTCGTACTTGGCCTAAATTGCCTCCTTCCTAGAGGACAGAAGGATTGGTGGTAGGATTTTTATTTGAGAGCCTAAGAAGAAAGGATAGGTGTTCATTAGTGTTCCTACTTCTCTGGCCCAGTGAGACTAAGCTCCTGAAAGCAGCAGCAGCATGCTCAGCTGGCCCGGGAGGGGAGCTGCATTCCTCCCGAGGGGGTGAAGGAGGGCAGGGCAGGCATCACAGGGTGAGGTCTCTGCTCTTGAGCTCTGTGCACAGAAGGCAGTTCACAGTGTGTCTGAGCCTTTGCCAGAGGTGCTGCCTCAGCCATTTCAAACTACTGTCCAGAGGTTGGACTTAAATTAGTGAGCCATGGGAGCCCTTAAAGCCCCAGGCCTTTCTGCCTGTTACCTGATCTGGTGACCCTCCACTCTGACTTTCCCTCATGCATTATCCCCTCACTCCTTCCATTCCATCCACACATCCTCCTCCTGGCTCTTTGAGGACTCAGCAAGACAGACACACTTAATCAGCTTGACTTCTTTGACAACACTGTCACCACCTGGCAATACATATTCATGTGTCTATTTATTGTCTGATTCCTGCAGAATATAAGCTTCGAGAGGGCAGGAACCCTGTTGGTTTCAGTCAGTGCTAAAACTGTCCCTGGTACCTACTGGATACTCAGAAAATATTTGTCAGCTGCTAATTGAACTATGTGACCTTAGTTAGATGAGTCACTTTAAACTTGGGGACCTCAATTTCTTCATCTATAAAGTGAGGTGGCACACTGACTTCCAAACTTCTTTAAAAAAAGTCTCTAGAAAGATGATATATCAGTGTGCTAGGGCTGCTCTAACACAGCACCAAAGACTGTGGCTTAAACAACATATTTTCTCACACTTCTGGAGGCTGGAAGTCTGAGGTCAAGGTGTCTGAGGGTTGGTTTCTTCTGAGGCATCACTCCTTAACTTGTAGATGGTCATCTTCTCACTGTGTCCTCACATGGTCTCCCCTCTGTGTCTGCATCCTAATCTCCTCTTTTTGTAAGCACATCAGTCAGCTTGGATTAGGGCCCACACATATGACCTTATTTTACCCCGAATCACCTCTGTAAGGCCCTGTCTCCAAACACAGCCACATTCTGAGGTACTGGGGATTAGGTCTTCAACATATAAATGGGGGATACAATTCAGCCCATAACAGATGATAGTGTCAAAGCCTGAGGCAGAGCTAGGACCTCTAGAGGGGACTTTGTGCCCAAGACAGAGAAATTTTGAAAACAACATTGAATGATAAGAAGGTGGTTTCAAGATTGCTGTGCTTATACTTCTGACACTATTAGAAAAATTTCCAGTAAACCTCCTTGTGAAAATGTGGGGATTTTTTTCTCCCATTGTTTTTCTGCCTGATCACAACCCAAACAGGTGAGTGGAACATTGGGGCTTGGCCCAGACAGTATGACTGGAAGACATGGTGCTTCCTCTGCTCTCTGCTTTCATGACCTCGTTCAGATGGCTCACTGTGCTGCCCACCAGTCTAACACAGAAATGAAGCCCTGACATGTGACTCCCAAGGCAGCTTACTCTTTGGGGCTTTTGGGCTATGAGATTCTGGTGAAGGCTGCCACTGGGAAAAGACACCTTGCTGCCCAGGGACCTTGGGCCTCTGTGTCTGGGCTCTTTGTCAGAGCTGCATTTTGGGAATGTGGCTCCACTTTCTTACTGGTGCAGAAAGCATCCTGTTCATCACCAGTGCACTCAGCTCTCCTCACTGCATGCCAGGCAGCTCTTCTCCATGCAGTCTTCTCTGCTTGGAGTAGAAATTGTTCATTGAACTCTGGAATGTAGAACTGCTTTCCAATAAAACCTTTGAGTTAGTGAGATCTCTCCATGACACCAATGCAGAGGAGATAGTGTGCTCTGAGATCTCACATTTCCTCTCTGCAAATCCATCTTATAAGTCACCTCCCTGGAGCCCCAGTGCCTCTTCCTGGCCTGGACACTCAGTATTGTCCACAGAGCACCTGCTGTCTGCACCTGCCTTACCCATCTAGAGAAGGAAGCAGCTGGACCAGCAAGGATGGTCCCAGGTTTCCATTCCTAAAATAAGGCATTAGAGAGCTGGGTGGTGGTGCCTCTCCTCCCCGGGCAGACGGTGCCCTCGGGTTTCCCCAGCACCTCCTGGGGCTGCCACAGCCCCCTGCCAGTGTTCCACTGGGGGCTTCTTGGTTTCTTGTAAAAGATGAGATTAGAGTAACCCTGAAGATTTATTCCCACCTTATTTCATAAACATAACAGGGAAATGCCAATGACACGCAAGCTGTTCCTCAAACCACCTTGTTTTTGAGCTCTGCAATGGAAACACACCACTTCCTTCCACTGAGTCAGGCTGCTGTAGCCTTCCTCTCCCCAGGCACCAGGCCTGCAGCAGCTGCTGAACACCAGCTAAACATGAGTGAGATATCATTATTTCCACCAAAAATTTCATTCTCCAGGTGGAACTCAACCATTTAAAAAGGTTGTGGGTTGTTTTGGTGCATTTTTAAAGTTTGCATAAGTCACTAAATGGGTAAAAAAAAGGCAAGATTGGCGTGATCATCCACTGTCTACATTCTTAATTCAGTAAATGCCCCCCACTGGTCCCCACTGCTCAGGAGGCCCTGGGTGTGGTGGTCTTAATTCAAGTTAGGAGCTTTAGTATGAACTGAGGGTGTCTGGATACAGAGGCAGAGAGCAGCTGTAGCTCAGGAGGAGGGTGAAAGTACTTGCTGTTAAATTCTATCTCTTCTAGAATGTCCTATGTTCTGCAGCTAGAACAATATCTCCCAAATTAACCCCCACTCAGAGTGCCCCAGAGTGTGCCCACAGACCTAGCCTGAGAGTCGACAATCTCTGCCAAGACAGTTCTCTGCTCTTTGTCTCCTCTGCCCCACAGAGGGGATCTGTACTCTCCATCTTCCCCAATGGCATCTGCCCCAGGAACATGGGTTTTGGCCATAAGCCAGGACAGACTGGGCTGCAAGAAGGACTGTGACCTCTGGCACTGGCCAGACAGGAGGGCAACAGGTCCTGGAAATCAGATGGGGAAGGTTTCAGAAGCCCAGGCCACAAGCCTGAAGCTGTGTGCTGAGGATGGAAAGCAAGAATTGGAATCTGGGATAGGAGTCTAAGAGACAAGTTCCAAATGTTTCCATAAAAAACTGTAACGTGGCACTGAGCCAGGTCCCCTGGCAGACAGGCAGAAGCTGTGGCTGTGTAGGCGGGGCCGTGAGAGCACTAAGGGGCAGCAACTGCCTGAGTCCCCTCTCCCAGCGGTGCAGATTTGCCCCTGTTCCTCCGAGCCATCCACACTCATCTCTCACCCACCCCACTCTTCTTCCAACCACAGCCTCGGCCCCACTTTAGCCCTTTCTGAAAGCCCATGTGACCCCATATTTTCATGCCACCTACACATAAATGAAAATAGGCCCCCCAAAGCCCATTGTTCTCATTGTTTCATTTGTAAAACCTTATTGTTCCCTTGAGGGGCAAACATGCTAAAGACCATAAGACTGACTCCCTACCACTGCCATGGCTTTCTTTAATGCTTGGTGACCCAGAGTCAGGGGGCCGTAGAGCTGGAGGGGAGCCTCTATTCTGACTGCCAGCCATGAAGCAGGATTCAGGCCAGCTGCCCCTGGCTTCCCCAGGCTTCTCTATTTGCTGGTCCTTCTCTGTTTCTTGGCCCCCAGAGGGACAAACTGTAATTTTAATATGATGATAAACTTATACTAAATGTAAAGTATGTCTGTCACTCTCTATTATTTTTTTTTTTGCCATTACGCTTTAAACAGTTTCTTTGAACAGTTCCTATGATGCTTCTGGAAAAGCCCAAACCTTGCTCCTGATCATAGCTCTTTAATCCTCACACCTGTTTTTGTTCCAGAGACTCTATTTTGTAATACTGAAGTTAGAAACCACAGAAACCAAAGTCACCAGCCAGAGGGTCATTATATTTATTTATGGTGATTCTTATGAGTTTCCTAACTTATTGCTTCAAACTCTGAAAAAATCAAAAAGAGAGAGAGAGAAAAAAAACAATACTCGCTATTTCTGAAAAGGAAAAACAAGAACAATTCTAAGCATACTTCACACAGTCTGGGGTTTCTGAGCCCCGCCCAGAGCGCTGACTGCTTTTCCATTGTTTCTCTGCAATGTAACCCTCACTCTCTCTAGAACCATCCTCTCATTTCCTCTTCATGGGTGTTGTGGTTATGTCTTTGATTTCAAAATCATTCAACATTCATTCAGCAAAATTTGATGAGCATGGTATCAAATCAATTCATCAGATACCTACTGAAAGCCCTCTGTGTGTATATGTCCCCCTGAGCCCCCTTGGCCCTCTGTGCCTCAACTCACACTGCAAGCTCCGGCTTTCCCCTGACTGGGGGCCAAGAGGGAAGGGGCCAGCCATGGTTACATTTTTGGCTTTGAGTGTTTGTTCAGTGGATGAAGGCATGAAAGACCCAATAAATAAAGCCGCTGCTACTACAGCTCCTGGATGAGTCCTTTTGTTATAGGTGGGGGTCACTCTAGGCATTTAGTGTTTATAGCTGCCTTGTGGGTTGTTACCACCCCCCTTTAAGAGATGATGAGACTAAAACACTGCAAAGTTAACTCATTACCCCAAACACCCAGCTGGTCTGTGACAGAACCCAGGTGATACAAAGACATGTAGACCTCACCGTGAAGTGAAGGACACAGGGGCCCTGTAAAGTAAAGGGCCCCTGTGTCCCTTGTAAAGTAAAATAATGCAGAGGTTAAATAAATGCTACCAATCCTGGTGGGGGCTCCAAGCACCAAGATGAATATTGTGTTATTATGGAATAAGTAATCAGGGAGCATTTCATAATGGAGGAAGAAAATGTCCCTATTCTAATAGATTGAAAGCATAGGGGAAAATGGTTTCCATTCAAGAAAAGGAAACACCACTCTGACAGTCACCATCATCGAATGAAAGGGAAATTGTCAAGGCAGAGTGTGTTCCCTGTCCTGAAGAGGGTGGAGGGTTCCTGGGCAAGGGTGCTGCAAGGAGGGTCTGGGTCAGATGAGTCACTGCCCACCCTGTGATCTGTATGCCCATCCCCTCAGCCTTCTGTGCTGTCACTGGTATTTTAAGGGTCTCCTTCACCAAACCACCATTATTGTTTCCAAAAGAGTGCCCCTGAGGCGATGGCCCCCAGCTCTCCAGGACAGCACTGCTGCTGGGCAAGGCCTATCAACTCACATCTGCTTTCTAGGGTTAACCTAGGCTTAACCTAGTGTGATGATCATCAGTGTTCCTGCTCTTGTGAGTGGAATTTCTCATTTGATATCTGATGCTCAGCCGTGTCTCACCTCTTCTTACACAGGCCATTCTTTCCAGACTGGTGTTAGAAGGGACTGGCTGCAGGCAACTTGGCAGGGCTGGGGCTCCAAGCACCTTGGTCTCCTCACTGGCTTCTCCCTGCCACCCTTGCTCTTATCCTCAACTTTCTTGTTCTTTTGTTTTCTTACATTGCATTCCTTTTCAAGTTGGACATTTAAATAACCAAGCACAGTTTGTCTGCCCCCTTTATTATTCCCTCTACCTCCCCCTTCCCTGTTTTCTCCAGCACTGATTTTCATTTATCTGTACTTGTCATTAGTGTTCACCTTCCATAATCCTGGTCCAAACATTTCCATTGAGACCCAGTTATATTCCTGGCTTTTCCTCTGGGTTGCGGTTGGTACCTCCAGAAGTGAGGGCTGGCAGGTTCTGTGCTGATGATTTGTGTTAGACAGTACTTGGTACCCTCAACCTGAAAGCTCACAGGTCTGTGGCTTTCCCTGACCATGGTCTTGGGCAGTTGTTGATGTCACCATTTCACAGATGAGCACTAACACTAAAGTGGTCCAATGACCTCAGCCTCACTCTTAGCCAGATACTCTTTCCAAAAGCAGTACCGGAAAAGCATTCCTTCACTTTCCTCTTCATAGCATATACATTTTTTTCTTATGAAAAATTCAAACATATCCAAATTAAAAGTTTTTATTATCAAAAAAATTCAAAAGTATTTGAAAGTAGCTAGAAATAGTTCAATGAACCTCCATGTGCTCTTCACCCAACCTTAATAATTATCAAAGTTCAACTATTCTTATCTCATCCTATCCTCTTTTCAAATGTTATTTTAAAATATGTATTGATTTATAAAATACAAGGTCAGGAGCTAAAAATGAATTCAGTAACATTTGTAAATAAATTTGCATTTGTTTAATCTCAACAGAATCAAACAGATTTGTAAAATAGCTGCATCCTGTATGTGCACAGGATACTGTGTTTTCTATCCATATGAGCTTGATGTTCATATAGATTCAAGACCTCTTATAATAGCTATGTAGACATGGATCCAATTCTTTTTGCATTTTTGTTCTTTACCATTTCTTTGAAATAACTTAGAATTACAAGAAAGTTTCTAAAATAGTAAGAAGAATTCCTGTATGGCTTCTACTCAGTTTCTAAAATAATAAGAAGAATTCCTGTATGATTCTACTCAGTTTCTAAAATGTTAATACTAACATTTTCCTGAATCATCATTTCACAATAAGTTGCATACAATATACCCCTTCACTGCTATAGCAGTGAAACGATTCAGGAAAATGTTATACATATACATATACATATAATTTTTTACAAATTAGCTTTTTCTCCCTCTTTTAATTTAATTTTACTTTTTAAAGATTTTATTTATTTACTTTTAGGGAGAGAGGAAGGGATGAAGAGAGAAAGGGTGATATACATTGATCTGTTGCTTCTCACATGCCCCCAGCTGGGGAGCTGGCTCACAACCCAGGTATGTGCCCTGATGAGGAATTGAAATGGAGACCTTTTGGTTCACAAGCTGACACTCAGTCCACTGAACCACACCAGCCAGGGCTTCACTGCTAAATTCTTCAGAGTATTTTTCCTAATATTAAAGATAAAGGCATTCTTTACCTAATTATTCACAATAAGAATTAACATTAAGACTTATGGCCAAGGTGGAACTTTGCCTCCTTGCTCAACCAAAAGAAGGACAATGACAAATTAAGAAAAATAAATAACCAGAACTGCCAGAAAATCAAACTGTATGGAAATTCATCTGACAGCCACAGAGTTAAAGAAACATTCATTCAGACTGGTAGGAGAGGTGGAGATGGGCAGCCAGGGTGGACTTGGGTGGGCAAGGCAGAGACTGGCAGACTGGGTGCTCCCACATTTGCATGTGGATAAACTGGGAGGAACAACAGGGGAGCAAGGCACACTCTGCAACCCACGGTTCCAGTGTGGGAAAAGAAAGCCTCAAAACCTCTGACTGAGAAAACCTGTGGGGGCATGTGGTGGTACGAGAAACTCCCAACTTCATAGAGGAGTTTCTTGGAGAGACTCATAGGGTCCTAGAATGTACACAAACCCACCCATCCAGGAATCAGCACCAGAAAAGTTAATTTTGCTTATGGGTAAGGAAGGAAGTGACTGAAAGCCAGCTGAGAGCAGAACAAGCAGCATTATTCCCTCTTGGACCTCTCCCCCACAGAAAGCACCAAAGCACAGCAATATGGGTTGCCTCATCCTGCCAAATATGTAAGGCTCTTCCCCCTAAATCTAACAGGTGTGTTGAGAAAAAAAATATGGCCCAAATGAAAGAACAGATCAAAGTTCCCAAAATAGAACTAAGCAATGAAGAGATAGCCAGCCTATCAGATGCAGAGTTCAAAACAAAGGTAATCAGGATGCTCAGAGAAATGGTTGAGTATAGTTGCAAAATAGAGGAAAAACCGAAGGTTATG
Organism: Phyllostomus discolor; assembly: GCF_004126475.2. Lineage (NCBI taxonomy): Eukaryota > Metazoa > Chordata > Mammalia > Chiroptera > Phyllostomidae > Phyllostomus > Phyllostomus discolor. The sequence continues at coordinate 97,152,144 of NC_040907.2, forward strand.
CAAAGTGAAATAAAGGAAAATATACAGAGAACCAATAGTGAATAGAAGGAGACTGGGAATCAATGAATTGGACCAGAAGGAAGAAATAAACATTCAACCAAAACAGAATGAAAAAACAAGAATTCAAAAACATGAGGAGAGGCTTTGGAACCTCCAGGACAACTTTAAACATTGCAACATCCGAATCATAGGGGTGCTAGAAGGAGAAGAGGAAGAGCAAGAAATTGAAAACTCTTTTGAAAAAATAATGAAGGAGGACTTCCCCAATCTGGCAAAGGAAATTGACTTCCAGGAAGTCCAGGAAGCTCAGAGAGTCCCAAAGAAGTTGGACCCAAGGAAGCACACACTAAGGCTCATCATTATTGCATTCCCAAAAATTAAAGAGAAGGAGAGAGTCTTAAAAGCAGCAAGAGAAAAGGAGAGAGTTGCCTACAAGTGAGTGCCTATGAGACTATCAGCTGATTCCTCAAAAAAATTTTTACAGGCAAGAAGGGGCTGGAAAGAAGTATTCCAAGTCATGAAAGGCAGGGATCTATATCCAAGATTACTCTATCCAGCAAAGCTATCACTTAGAATGGGAGGGCAGATAAAGTGCTTCCCAGATAAGGTCAAGTTAAAGGAGTTCATCATCACAAAGACCTTATATGAAACGTTAAAAGGACTTATCTAAGAAAAAGAGGATGATCAAAACTATGAATAGTATAACAACAAGCTCGCAACTATCAACTACTGAATCTAAAACCAAAAACAAACTAAGCAAACAACTAGAACATGAACAGAATCACAGAAATGCAGATCACAGGGAGAGTTATCCATGGGGAGGGAGAGTCGGGAGGAAGGGGGGAAATGGACAGGGAATAAGAAGCATAAATGTTAGGTACAAAATAGACAAGGGGAGCTTAAGAATATTATAGGAAATGGAGAAGCCAAAGAGTTCATATGCATGACCCATGGAAACTAAGGGGAGGGGGGAGAATGCTGGTGTGAGGGTTGGTGCAGGGAAGCAGGAAATAAGGGGGAGAGAAAAAAATGGACAACTGTAATAGCATAGTTAATAAAATATATTTTAAAAATTAACATTGATATGATCCAATAATCTAGTCTCCAGATCATATTCCAATTTCACCAATTATTTCACTACTTTTTTATGGAAAAAAATGTATTTTCTTGGTCCAGGTGTAATCGAAGACCTCACTAGGCATTTAGTTTTCATTCCTCTTCAGTGTCCTCTTGAGTGGGACAGCTCTACACTCAGTCCTTTCTTTGATGACCTTGTCATCTTTATAAAATATCCCCCTTCTTCTCTTCTTCCTCCCCTCCATTTCTTCCTCCTCCTCTTTCTTCTCTTTTTCCTGCTTCCCTTCTTCTTCCTTTTTCTCCTTGTCTTCCTCCTTTTCTTCCTCCCTTCTAATTAGTTGGAAATCTAAGAAACAACATCATTTCACTTGTAAATGTTTCTCTCAGTGATGCATATTATTCTCCATGATCCCTCAGCACTAAAGGAACCCTGGCTTCTCATCTATGTGGTTTATTGCATTCTCTGGATATAGATGTATGAATCTTAGATGTGGCTTCACTCATCTCTCAGGTCTTGAGGTGCCAGTGGATGCCAGGGGCAGGGCCTGTCTTCCTCACACAGCATACAACCAGCCTCACATGCATTCTGTGTCAAGAGGAGGTTACTGTTCATCTATGACAGGGGTGGTAAACACAAGGCCTGCGGGCTGAATCCAGCCCTCCACCTTGTTTTATCCAGTCTGGCACCTTTTTTCTATCCAGTGGCAGCACCAAGCTCTCGCTTAACTTTTAAGGAGTAGTTACATTTGTACAGTCCTAAAATTACATCCGGCCTTTTGAAGGCAACCTCAAGGCTGATGTGGCCCATGTTGAAAATGAGTTTGACACCCCTGATCTATGATGCTCCTTTGGTAGAGGGCAGGGGGATAAAATACAAAACTGGCATCTTAAAAGTATTTTTTATTCCCTTCTTTCATTTACCCCACTTGGTCTGATTTATTTAGGGCTCTCAGTCAACTAGCAACTACAAAGAAATAAAAAGCTGTATAGGAAAGCATCCCCCACATACTGGGCTGTGCAGAAGCAGTTGTTGCATGTAAGCCCTCCATTGCTTTGTCAACTTCTAGAATCAACCTAGGGATCAGGTGTGGAAGATTTATGATGGTCAAGCAGTAAACCTGTGTTAATCAGCTGTAATTTGGTCATAGAAGGAATGTAAAGTATTTGATTACACCAAGTAAGTGTAATAGTGCATTTTACAAAGGAATGGGAGGGAGCGGTAAAAGGGAAGGGAAGAAGAGGCCAAGTACACATGGTGAAGGAGAATACAGAAAAGCATCCTTGCTATGCTTAGTGAGAAATATAGGAAATACAAAGGTGCAAAGAGAGCAAATTTTTTGATTTGGTATAAAAGTCAGTAGAACATCCTTAATTACCCAGAGGGCCAGGATATGTGAATGATATGCAGAGCTATGATATCAGCCAGGAGAAATGGTAACAGCATAGCATGCCAAAAGCCAGCTTCTGGGGAGTAGGCCTGGGAAGCAGGTGCTGCTGGGAATGTTTCTTTACATTGTAAGCCTTGCTGTATTCTTTCATATTTTACCACATGTATAAGTTACCTTGATAATTATTTTTAAAGACTAATGAACTAAGAACCAAAGGAACTGGATTATTGTCTTGGTTTCACCAGTTATCAGCAATCAGTCATTATCTAGGCAACAGTTTGCTGCCCCATGGCCCCCTAGTCCCTGCCTCACGCTCTCAGAGTCATTGTGAGGGTCAAAGCAGATCATGTGCATTTAGGTATTTTATAAGCTATGTATTGCAAGTAGTGTCAATAATAGTAGTATTACTGTATTTTTATCATTATCGGAAGAGGGAGGACAAACATGTGAAAAAAATAAAAAAATATAAATAAATTAATTGAGACACTAACAAGAGCTATGCAATACTTTAAATGCAGGAAAAGGTTTATAAGGGAAAATCTGGGCCGCTCCAAAGATAAGGGGAAGTGTGTATCTGCAAAGATGCTGTCTCAGTGAGGACTACTCTACTTCTGGGAAAAGCAAACTCACATTATGTATATACAATTATTATTTTTTAAAATTTATTGCTTTAATTTAGAAATATAGTTGGTGCACAATATTATATTAATTTTATGTGTAGAATTGTGTGACTAAACATTTATATTACCTATGAAATGATCACCCTGATAAATCCAGCACCCACCTGATATCATGAATAGTCATTACAATGTTATTATGTCCTTGTGTTGCACACTGTATTCCCATGACCATTCTGCACCCACCAATTTTTGCTTCTGAATCTCTTCACCTCTTTCCCCATTCCCCAAACCTCCTCCCATCTGGCAACCATCAAAATGCTTCCTGCATCTATGAGTCTGCCTCTTTTCTGCTTGTTTATCTATGTTTGTCTTCTACATTCCACATACAGGTGAAATCATCTGGAAGTTTTCTTTCTCTGTCTGACTCATTTCACCTAGCATACTACACTCGAGGTCCATCTATGTTGCTGCAGATGGCAAGATTTCATCATTTTTTTTATGGCAGAATCACATTCCATTTCATATATTCACCACTTCTTCTTTATCCATTCATCTGTTGATAGAAACTTAGGTTGCTTCCATATCCTGGCTATTGTAAATAATGCTGCAATAACCATGTAAATGTATATGCCTGTATGATTTAGTGTTTTAGGTTTCTTTGGATAAATGCCCAAAAGTGGAGTTGCTGGGTCCTTCTTTGTCTCTTTATATAGGCAGATTTTGTTTTAAAGTCTGTCTGTTATAAGTATTGCTAACCCAGTTTTTTGTTTTGTTTTGTTTCCATTTTGAGGAAATATTTTCCATCCCTTTACTTTCTATCTGTGTGTCTTTCAATCTGAAGTGAATCTCTTGTGGATAGCATAGGTAAGGCTCTTGTTTTGCTATCCATCACTTACTGTATGTCTTTTGATTATAGCATTAAATTCATTTTCAATGAAAGTAATTGATGGATGGTTCTTTATTGCCATTTTTAGTCATATTTTTATCTTTCTTTTATATTCATCTTTTTAAAGAAGGCCCTTTAACATATTGTGTAATACTGGTTTGGTGATGATGAACTCCCTTAGCTTTTTTTTTTTCTTGTCTGGGAAGGTCTTCATGTGTCCATCAATTCTAATTAACAGCTTTGCTGGGTAGAGTAATCTTGGTTGTAGGTCCTTGCTTTTCATCACTTTGAATATTTCACACCAGTCATTTCTGGCCTGCAAAGTTTCTGTTGAAAAATCACTGACAGTCTTATGGGAGCTCCTTTGTAAGTAGCTAACTGCTTTTCTCTTGCTGCTTTTAAGATTCTCTCTTTGTCTTTAACCTTTGGCATTTTCATGCAATGTGTCTTGGTGTGATCATTTTGAGGTTCATCTCATTTGAGACTCTCTGTGCCTCCTGAACTTGTAAATCAAGTTAAGAAAGTTTTCCTTTATTATTGTTTTTTTCAAATAGGTTTTTAGTTCTTGCTCTCTCTTCTCCTTCTGGCACCCCTATGATGCAAATCTTGGCATACTTGAAGTTGTATCAGAGGCTCCTTACACTATCTTCATCTTATTTGGTTCTTGATTTTCTTTTCTGTTCTAACTATGTATTTTCTGCTTTCTTATATTCCAAATTGCTGATATGATTCTCTGCTTCATCTGTTCTACTGTTGATTCCCTGTAACTTTTTCATTTCAATTAGTGTATCCTTCATTTCTGACTTTTAAAATGGTTTTCATGTCTTTTTTTCTATAGTTGAAGTTCTCGCCAAGTTCCTTGAGAACCATTGTTTTGAATTTTGTATCTGGTAGTTTTCTTGCCTCGATTTTATTTAGGTTATTTTTTTTCCTGGAAATTTCTCCCGTCCTTTTATTTAGGACCTGTTTCTTTGTCTCCTCATTTTGGCTACTTCTCTGTGTTTGTTTCTATGTATTATGTAGAGCTGGTACATCTCCTGGACTGGTAGAATGGCCTTATGTAGTAGGGTCCTGTGGGGCCCATTAGCACAGCCTCTCCAGTCACCTGAGCTGGGCACTCCAGGTGTGTACCCTGTGTGGGCTGTGTGTGCTCGCCCAGTGTAGTCGAGCCTTGGGTGCCCTTGGAAGGGATTGACCCTCAGGCTGTTTAGTTGCAAGGATCAACTGCAACTACAGCAGAGGAGATGCCATGCAGGAGTTAATCCTACAGAACAGGACTTGCTTCTATGGGGCTTTGGTACCTGACAAATCTGTCCCTTGAGTGTGCCACTCATGGAGGTGGTTGGATTGTAATCCAGCATAGTCTGAAGCTGTCTACTGGATGCACTGGTTCTGGGGCCACCTGAGTGATGAAAGGTTAGCCACTACCACCTGTGCTCTGCCTGGGTCCACCTGGCATGAGCTACAGAGTGACCTGCAGGTGGCTGCTACTTGTGCTTGGCTTGGAGATGCCAACGAGAGGCCAAGGTTGAAACTGAGGCTGGCTGCTTCTAGTGAAAGGCTAGGGGACACTTAGTGAGTGGTATGGGTTACACAGATGCCAAATGCTACTTGTTTGAGAGATTTTAGGATAGTCCAAAGCATAAGCCAAGAGAGGCTATTTGTATGGAAAAGACACTGAAAATGCTTGTGGTAGGCCCACATGTTGAATGGAGTGGGGTCTCAGGGAATCACCAAAGCAGGGCAAATATTGCTACAGTTACATGGAGATTCAGATATGGTGGCCATCTGCTGGCTCTCCTGGGGGAGGGCTCAGCAAAGGAACAGTGGCCTCTGCTAACACTTCTGTCTGAGAGAAATATGCCTCTGTAGCTCTTACCCTGAAGCCAGATGGTTTAGTTCTTCCTTATATATCTCTGGAGTCTTTGGAGCTGCTGCCCCAGCCCTGGAGCATAGAACAAGTGAGCCTGAGTAAGTCCTTGCTTGTGTGGTCTCTTTAAGAAAAATGCCTGGAACTCCAGAAGTACTTCATGTCACTCAGCCACAAACCTTGCTGCATTTTTCAGACAAGAGTAATAGAAAATTTTCTCTCAGGCACAAGAACCCTGGGCAAGGGGTTCTGATGTGGCACTGGGACTCCTCACTCCTTAAGGGGGGCTCCCACAGCTGAGATATCCTTCCTGTTTTTAAATTCCCATTTGTGGGTGTGGGGCCAGCCCACTCTGAGTTTGTGCCTCTCCTACCAGGCTTGACGTGGCTTCTTCTTTGTATTCTTAGTTGTAGGACTTGTGTTCAGCTAGATGTCAAGCATTCTGAATGGTGGTTGTTCTGTAATTTAGTTGTAATTTTGGTGTGTTGTTCAAGGCTGAGGACTGCATTTACCTATGCTGTCATCTTGATTGGGAGTCTACACAGTTATTCTAATAGCCATGACTTTGACCCCTTCATTCCACTTGTGAAAATATTTTTTTGAAAATAATTGTTAATATACAGAAATATATCTGATGGAGCCAACTTAAATGTTAACAATAGAGAACTAACAAATAAAATGTGATACTTAATCATAATGTAACATTTGTTATGAATACTCTGTAGCAACATGGAAAATGTTTATTATAAGTATGCAAAATTATATTCATACTATGATTTATACTAATATAACCACATGAAAACTCATAATAAGGATGAAAATTGGAAAGAAATAAAGGGTAAAATATTTGTTGGTATGAAATGCATAATGAAGATTATTTGCTAGATTTTCGCACATTTCTCTCTTCAAGAACCATTTGAACTCCTGTGATGCCCCAGGGACTATGGTGATCCACACAGAAATAGTCCTGCCCTATTGGAGCTTAGGACTTAGGAACACAGTTATTATGTGCTTTTAATTGTGCTAAGAGAGGCAAGAAGGAGGTTCATGATGTCATGGCATTCTCTTCACAGTAACTTTTAAAAAATATTTTTCAATTAAAGTTGATATTCAATGTTATTTTATATCAGTTTAGGTGTACAGCTTAACAGTTAGACATTTGCATAATTTGATAAGTGATTTCCCTGATATGTCTAGTACCCACCTAGTGTGATGCATAGTTATCATAATATTATTGACTATATACCCTGTGCTGTACTTTACAACCCCATGACCCCATTTTGTAACTACCAGTTTGTACTTTTTTAATCCCTTCACCTTTTTCACCCAGTCCCCCAACACCCCTCCTCTCTGGCAATCATCAGTTTATTTTCTGTATCTGTGAGGCTGTTTCTGTTTTATTTATTTTGTTCTTTAGATTCCACATATAAATAAAATTACATAGTATTTGCCTTTTCATTTGATTTTTTAAAAGATTTTATTTATTTATTTTTTAGAGAGGGAAAGGAAGGAGAAAGAGAGAGAGAGAGAAACATCAATGTGCTGTTGCTGGGGGTCATGGCCTGCAACCCAGGCATGTACCCTGACTGGGAGTTGAACTTGCGACACTTTGGTTCGCAGCCCGCGCTCAATCCACTGAGCTATGCCAGCCAGGGCTTCGTTTGACTTATTTCATTTGGGATAATCCTCTAGATTTATCCATATTGTCTTAAATGTTAAGAGTTCATTCTTCTCTGTGGCTGAGTAATATATTGCATATATGTACCATTTTTTAAAAATACATTTTATTGATTATGCTATTACAGTTGTCCCATTTTTCCCCTTCACTCCCCTCCACCCTGTACACCCTCTCCCACCCACATTCCCTCCCCTTTAGTTCATGTCCATGTTTCATACTTATGAATTCTTTAGCTACTACATTTCCCTTACTATTCTTACCCTCCCCCTATCTATTTTCAACCTACATTCTATGCTACTTATTCTCTGTACCTTTTCCCCCTCTCTCCTCCTCCCACCCCCCTGTTGCTAACCCTCCATGTGACCTCCATTTCTGTGGTTCTGTTCCTGTTCTAGTTGTTTGCTTAGTTTCTTTTGGTTTTGCTTTAGGTGTGGTTGTTAATAATTGTGAGTTTGCTGTCCTTTTACTATACATGGTTTTTTCTTTATCTTCTTTTCTTAGATAAGTCCCTTTAACATTTCATAAAATAAGGGCTTGGCGATGATGAACTCCTTTAACTTGACCTTATCTGAGAAGTACTTTATCTGCCCTTCCATTCTAAATGAGAGCTTTGCTGGATAGATCAATCTGGGATGTAGGTCCTTGTCTTTCATGACTTGGAATATTTCTTTCCGGCCCCTTCTTGCCTGTAAGGTCTCTTTTGAGAAATCAGCTGACAGTCTGATGGGAACTCCTTTGTAGGTTACTGTCCCCTTATCTCTTTCTGCTTCTAGGATTCTCTCCTTCGTTTTTACCTTGGCTAATGTAATTATGATGTGCCTTGGTGTGTTTCTTCTTGGGTCCAACTTTTTTGGGGCTCTCTGAGCTTCCTGGATTTCTTGGAAGACTATTTCCTTTGCCTGATTGGGGAAGTTCTCCTTTATTATTTGTTCAAATATGCGCTCCATCTGTTGCTTTTCCCCTTCCCCTTCTGGTATCCCTATAATTCAGATGTTGGAACATTTAAAGATGTCCTGGAGGTTCCTAAGCTTCTCCTCATTTTTTCAAATTCTTATTTCTCCATTCTTTCCTGCTTGGTTGTTTCTATCTTCCTTCTGGTCCACTGTATTATTTTGAGACCCAGTTTCCTTCCCTTCACTATTGGTTCTCCGTGCATCTTCCTGCATCTCTTTTATGATAACCTGCATTTTTTCATCTAATTTGCACCCCAAATCAACCAATTCCATGAGCTTTCTGATCACCAGTGTTTTGAACTGTGCATCTGATAGATTGGCTATTTCTTGGTCACTCAAAAAGATGAGTCCTGGGGAACTGATCTGTTCTTCTGTTCTTCTGTTGGAAACATATCTCTCCCTGTCTCTCCTTTTTTTTCTTTTTCTTTTTTTTTCCCGTCTGGTCGCTCTTGTTACCGTGAGGGGGGGAGCCTTAGGTGTTCACCGGGGCTAGGCACCCCAGTCGCTAGATTGTGACGTTATATGTGGGGGCAGGGGCAGGAGCGGGGACGGAAGGGAATAATGGTGGTAGTTTCATTCTCCTGGGATTTCAGTCCCTTCTCTGGGATCCTGGGTTTCGAGCTCTGCCCTGGTCGGCAATCGCAGCCTCACTGGGTCCGCCAGCCAGTGCTTGCATACTCAGGGTCCACTGCTGTGATCTTGCGCACCCCGGATGGCTTAAGTGCCAAGTGAGCGCCAAGTTCTCCCCGACCTCCGCGTGCCGCCAACCCGCACCCGCCTGGCTCATCCTCTCTGCTCCTCCTACCAGTCTGGATGAACGGGTCTATTTCAACTTCTTGGCTGTCCGACTTCCATTCAGATAAATCCTCTGTCAGTTCTGGGTGTTATTCTCGCTCTAAATTGTTGTTGTTCTAATCTTGGTTGTGTGTGGAGGTACGGTGCACCCACCTATTCCTCCATCTTGCCGGAAGTCCTCGCATATAAGTACCACTTTTTTATCCACTTGCCTATTGCTAGAAACTTGGGTTGTACCATATCTTGACTATTGTAAATAACACTGTAATAAACATAGAGACTTGTTTAACAGAAAATTTGGCACTCTGCACTTCCTGTACTTGTGTGTCTTTTCCCTGCACCAGGTTGGAGAAGTTTTCAGTTATTATTTCTTCATTGCTCTCTCTCTTTTCCTTCTGGTTCTGCTATGATGCTGATGTTGTTACTCTTGATCTGTTCCAGAGATCCCTTAAATTAACCTAATTTTTTCATTTTTTTGGCTGCTCTGATTGTGTTTTCTGCTGCCTTGTTTTCTCAATTGCTGATATGATCCTTTGCTTCATTTCAGCTACTGTTGCTTCTTTCTTGTGTATTCTTGTGTGTGTGTGTGTTATCAATGTTTTTTATTTTATTTTAATCATTGTTCAAGTACAATTTTCTGTCCTTTACTCCCATCCCAGCCCACCCACATATTCCTCCCCAACTCCCTCCCATTTCCACCCCCCCTAGTTTTTGTCCATGTGTCCTTTATATTTGTTCCTGTGAACCCTTCCCCTTTTCCCCTGAAATTCCACTGAAATTCCCTTCCCTCTCTCCTTTGATCACTGTCAGCCTGTTCTCAATTTCAGTGTCTTTGGTTATATTTTGCTTGTTTGTTTTGTTGTTTAGGTTCCTGTTAAAAGTGAGATCATATGGTATTTGTCTTTCACCACCTGGCTTATTTCGCTTAGCATAATGCTTTCCAGTTCCATCCATGCTGTTGCAAAGGGTAGGAGCTCCTTTTTTCTTTCTGCTGCATAGGATTCCATTGTGTAAATGTACCATAGTTTTTTGATCTGTTCATTTACTGACGGGCACCTAGCTTACTTCCAGCACTTGGCTATTATAAATTGCACTGCTATGAACATTGGGGTGCAAAGGTTCTTTTGGATTGATGTTTCAAAGTTCTTAGGATATAATTCCAGCAGTGGAATTGCTGGGTCAAAAGGCAGATCCATTTTTAGTTTTCTGAGAAAATTGCATACTTTTTTCCATAGTGGTTGTACCAGTCTGCAGTCCCACCAACAGTGCACTAGGGTTTCCTTTTCTCCACATCCTGTCCAACACTTGTTGTTTGTTGCTTTGTTTATGATGTTTATGATGGCCATTCTGACTGGTGTGACATGGTATCTCATTGTGGTTTTAATTTGCATCTCTCTGATAGCTAGTGATATTGAGCATCTTTTCATGTGTCTCTGGATCTTCTGTGTGTCCTTGGGGAAGTGTCTGTTTAAGTCCTTTGCCCATTTTTTAATTGGGTTGCTTGTCTTAGAGTGGAGTCATGTAAGTTCTTTCTATATTTTGGAGATTAAACCCTTGTCTGAGGCATCATTGGCAAATATGTTTTCCCATAAGTTGGTTCTCTTTTTATTTTAATACTGTTTTCTTTAGCTGTGCAGAAGCTTTTTATTTTGATGAGGTCCCATTTGTTTATTCTTTCCTTTATGTCCCTTGCTCTAGGGGACATATGAGTAAAAATGTTTCTGTGTGAAATATCTGAGATTTTTCCTCTAGGACTTTAATGGTGTCACAGCTTATATTTCAATCTTTTATCAACCTTGAATTTGTTTTTGTGCATGATGTAAGTTGGTGCTTGAGTTTCATTTTTTTGCACGTAGCTGTCAGGTTCTTCCAACACCATTTGTTGAAGGCTATGTTTACTTCATTTTATGTTGCTGCCCCTTTGTCAAATATTAATTGACCATAGAGACTTGGGTTCATTTCTGGGCTCTCTGTTCTGTTCCATTGGTCCATGTGCCTGTTTTTATGCCAGTTCCAGGCTGTTTTGATTACAGTGGCCTTTCGATATAGTTTGGTATCAGGTATTGTGATCCCTCCTACTTTGCTCTTCTTTCTCAAAAGTGCAGCAGCTGTTCAGGGTTGTTTATGGTTTGATATAAATTTTTGAAGTGTTTGTTCTATGTCTGTGAAATATGCCATTTTTAGTAGGTATTGCATTGAATCTGTACATTGCTTTGGGTAGTATGGACATTTTGATGATGTTAATTCTTCCGATTCACCTGTGTATTCTTTATTTCAGTTATTGTATTCTCTATTTATAACCTGCTTTTTATGGTTTATATGTCATTTTTTATGTCACTTAAGTTCTCACTGACTTCCTTGAGCATCCTAATAGCTAATGTTTTGAAATCTGTGTAAGGAGGATTGCTTGTCTTCATTTTATTTCGTTCTGTTCTTTCATTTTGGTCATGCTTTGTTATCTCCCTATTTTGGCTGCTCTCTGTAGATCTACTATGTCATCCACTATTGGCAAAGTGGTCTATGTATTGGGTGTCCTGTGAGGCTCCAGGGTTACATTCTCCTTAATCACCTGCATTGGGTGCTCCAGGATTATTCCTTGTTTGGGTTTGTGTCCCCTCCTATTGTAATTGAGCGTTAATTGCTTTTGACACATTCTTGGGTGGGGTTAATCCTCAAACTAGCTGTTTGTCAGGATTGACCTATGTTCACAGTATATAAGACTGCTGTGCAGGGGTGGACTGACTCCATGAAGTGGGATTGGCTTTAGGAGGGTCTGGTGTCTGTTGAGACCTCCTTTTGGTTATGCTGCTTTTGGACTAATCAGGTGGTGCTCTGCTGTGGTCTGAAGCCATCCACCTGGTTTATTAGTTCTAAAACCTCTTGGGAGAGACTCTGGTGCAGTTCAATATAAGAAACTGCCTGTGACCAGCCCTAGGCAACCTCTTAGGAGCTATAAAGTGTTCCACATTTGGTAGTTGTCTCTGCTGTGCCTGAGTGCATGTGGGAAGTGCTATACTGAGAACTGATGCCCTCTGTCAACAGTACTGGGCCTGAGGCTAGTTAGCGAAAGGCCCTAGGCACCCTGAGATCTGCTGTCACCTTTCAGTTGCCCACAAGAATCAACCATTGAAAGAGCCTTAGGAGGTACTGGAGTCAGTCACATGAGGCACTTTCTCAGGGATTCGCCACCTGGGGAGAGTGATGTTCACCAGGTTAATACAGTTTTAAACTTAATGCCAATGCTGTGTCTGAGGCCACTCAGAAAAGTCTCAGTGTATACCAGAGGTCAGCTGTCACCTACCTGGGCCCTGCAGACCTTTTTGGTGTGGTGGGGTCTCAAGAAGTCATCAGGGCAGAGCTAGTAGAGTTCACTAGATTAAAGCAGATTAAGATTTGGCCATGTGAAGGAAGGGGGGGTGGTGGCTCCTATTGGCCCTGTGGGAAGATGGCTCTTGCCCTAAAGCCACACAACTCAGTTTCTCCCTATGTCTCTGGCACCCCCTGAGCCCCATAAGAATTTTTCTAGAGTTCCTCAAGAAAAACTGCAGCACAGGCCCAGGCTGGCTGACCCTGCCTGAGCCTCCAGCCTTGCATGAGTTGGGTAGGGCAGGGCCTCAGGTACTCATTAGGGTGAAGCCAACATAGCTCATTAAGCGAATGCCCTGTGGGGATAGTTTTTAACCCAGGAAAGATAATACCCATGGACTATGCAATAAGAAGACTTAACACAGGGTCATTGGGGGCTGTCCCTCCAGCCCTCATCTTGAAGCCACACAACCCATTCTCTCCCCTATGACTCTGGCTCCTGTGAGCTGCTGTCCCTGTGCCAGGGCCCATGATGATTGCCTGTGAGCAACAGTTTGAGTACTGTCCCTTTAAAAGGACACCTATGGTTCTAGCAACCTTCTGTCACAACAAGATAGATGGAATCCCTGCTAATTTTCACTGCCAGATGTTATATGAGCTCCTCTTCCTGGTTCTGGTGTTCTGGGCTAAAGAATCCAGTGTGGGGTTGACACCCCTTGCTCATCAGAGGCAACATATGCAGCTGAGATAGCCCTCTCAATGCTAAAACACTGCACATGGATACAGATCCAGCACTTTTCACATCTCCACCCTTTCTACCAGTCTCAATGTGGCTTCTTTTGTAAATCTATAATTATAGGACTTCCATTCATCTAGTCTTCAGATGGTTCTCCAGGTATTTCAGTTGTAATTTTTATATGTCATGAAAGGTGGTAAAGGCAAATTCTACCTACCCCATTTACTTGAGTCTTCTCCCCACAATAACTTTGTAAAAAAGAAGAATATTCTTTGTTATGGCGTGAACGTGTCCTCCGCCAAAATTTGTATGTTGAAGACTAACCTCCAATGTGATAGTATTAGAAGAAGGGGCCTGTGGGAAGTGATCAGGTCATGAGGGTGGAGCCTTCATTAATGAAATTAGTGCCCTTATAATAAGCTATTACAAGAACACATATAAGGACCCAGTGAGAAAGTAGCAAAGTTTACAAAACCAGAAAGAAAAACCTCACACCAGATCTGTCAACATCTTGATTTTGGACTTCCAGCTTTCAGAGCTGTGAGAAATAAACATTTGTTGTTTATGTCACTCAGTCTGTAGTAATCTATTATAGCAACCCAGTTGACTAAGTCTTTGATCAGGAAGCATGAAGACTGCAAAGGCCATCCCTGTAATGAGGAGGCAGGCCATGGAGGTGGTTGTAGAGGTGAAGCCTGGAAGAGGCTACTTTAGGAAGGAGTATTTCACAAACTGTGCAGTAAAGTCAGGAAACTTATTTGCCCCAAGAGTTTTAAAATATGAACATACAAATGGCTTCCCAAAGCTTTCAATACCTTGACTACTAAGAGATTCATCAATGATGGTTTAGGGAGAGTATTTGGTTGTCTCAGATGACAACAGACCCTGAGACAGGAATTATGAACAAGTGTTTGGGAGGTGACACAGGTTGAGGAGTGGAGAGTGAGGCAAGGGAGGTCAGAAGTCATTGAGGAGTGCCTGGGACATTGGGAAGAGTTGGTGGTATCTGATATCACTCCACCATGAACACAAGGAAGCTAGAGCATTTGCTTTGCACTCCTACATGCTGTTGCCTGAGTGTGCTTCCTGGGGCTTCCATCTCTGCCACCATAACCTGCAGTCAGAGGCTCCTGAGGAGCTCTGAGAGGACATGGTCAGGACCCCAGAGTATTGGCTACAGGAAGAGTTGACAGAGGTGGATGGGTTTCTGGGCTTGGAAGGTAACAGCACAGAGGATAGTCCTGCATCTTTAGAAACTTCCTTTTAGCATTGACATGTGGAGTCCTGAGCTGGGAGGCTCCTACTTGGGGTAGATGCACCTGAGTCCATAAGCAGGGTCACTACTGTCTTTTAAACTGATGGAGACAGGAGGGGATAGTTTCCCCCATTTCCATGCACTAACCTCATCGTGTTGCCTCTTTGGATGCATCTGGAAAGAGTTATAATGATCTGCTACTCCAAGTGAGTCACTAAGGGGAGAATCAAGAGTACCTGCTCCTGCCAGCGAACCACACAGACCTTGGCCTCTCCCACAAAACAGACAAGTACACTTGGTCCATACCACCTTGGTCTATTCTGAACCTGCATCCTATATGCACCCCAAGCATCCACAAACAAGATTGACTCCTTGGCCAGCCCATTGGGAAAGGTCAACCCTGCCACCAACAACAGATGCTAGGCAGCGAAGGGCTACTCTTAAGACTGGGGTTTTGGAAAGGATTTGTGAGGAGCCAGAGTCCTGGGAACCCCCTCAGTCTTGGGTAAGTGGGGATGGTTAGTCATCCCTCACATTTGAGAAATTCTAGTGGTGGCATGTCCTGGAGTACATAGTGTAGACATAGTGCAGACAGGGAATGCAGACCCACCCAATGGACTCATGGTAAGAACTGAAAGGAAGAATTGAATGCATCCCACACCTGGAACACAAAGAATGGGCACCAAGAACATTTCTTCTCTACCTGTTCCCTCTAACACCACCCTCTCAATGTACTCATTTAATCTCTACCCTAAGCATGTGTGAGGTAGAAAAGCATGTTTGGAGGCAAACCAGAGAGCTCTGTGCCATGCACAATGACAGAAGCAGGGCATGGTGCTGCTTGGCTAGAGGGACATAGGACAGAGGTAGGAATCTCAGGAAGCTGGCAGCAGGACTCAGATGTCATGATCCACTGTGTATAAGGCAGAGGAAACTCCATCCACACACAAACTTCATGTGGCAAACCACAAGCTAGTTCTTAAAATGTCTACCCACAGGTGACATGTGCCACTTCCTCTCATATTTCATCTTTCAGAGTAAGACACATGGCTGTACTTACCTGCAAAGAAGGCAAGGGTACAGTCTTACCTTGTGCTGGCAAAGTGAAGAACCAGAGTATTTGTAAACAGCCTGGCTGATTCCCATTAAGAGAAATGGATTTGTTCTTCAGCAATGGGAAGGGCTTGCCAAGGAGTAAAGATAGGGCCTCCAAATCATAAATGACAGGGTATCCACAGACCTGACAGGTGACCCAGATTATCAAGGCAGATGTACAGTGGAAGTCTGCTCCTCCAGGCTGGGGCCGGCCCCACTGGACTTCTAGCCAGGAGTGATACTGCTAGGCTGGGCCTGTCTGTTCCTCTCCAAGATCCTTTTGACAGCCCTCCCCAAGTGTCAGACCCATAAGGAGAAAGGCCTCTTCCTGGCTGGCTAGGGCATTGAGGATAAACGTCGTTCACCAAGAAGATGTGATATGAAAAGACATTCTCTGTAGAGGGAATGGTATATACTCAGCATACCAAGGAAGTTTCAAAGAACTAATGTAATCCTAATTGCACCTATGTTTTGATTCAAGGTTCTTCTTGTGAACCACAAGTTACAGAGTTTCACTGGATGAAATGTGCTTGACAAATATTAAATATTGCATTATTATCCAAATCATGTTACAGGTCATAAAATACTGATTATTACAGAAGATTTGGATCTCAGCTACACTGTGTGTCAGCTATAATGAGCCCATACTGTTAAAACTGTCTTTTCAGAAAAACTGCTGCAAACACCCTGTCCTTGGGCTTCCTTTCATTTCCAAAACTGACTTTGGCAGAAAGTGATTTTGTTACACCCTTATCAGCAGATCACTAGAGCTCTCCTGGGAAATTAAAATTTCTTGTTTTTTCTAATACTGCGTGATATTCTTTGTGGTCATTTTTTGGAAAATGAATATGCACTGGAATCTGATTTTCAATGCAACTAGATCAGTGAAATGTATTGGGAGCATTTCAGGAAATGGTGAGGGTTTTTTTTTTGTAAACTCAAATAACCTAAATAATACAAATTGATAGATATTTAATATAATCTTTAATTGATTTGCATGACATACTTGTGTTAAATAAAAAGTTTTCTAAGGCATATTTACTTTTTAAAAAAGATTATTTATTTATTTATTTTTAGAGAGGGAAGGGAGAGAGAAAGAGAGAGAGAGAAACATCAATGTGTGGTTGCTGGGGGCTGTGGCCTGCAACCCAGGCATGTGCCCTGACTGGGAATCAAACCTGCGACACTTTGGTTCACAGCCCGCACTCAGTCCACTGAGCTATGCCAGCCAGGGCTGCATATGTACTTTTAAAATTAATTTATTTATTGGTGTAATGCCTGGGGTTTATTTCAAAATAATCTTTGGAGCGTGGGGTGTTGGGGGGTCACAGATGAAGCAAGACTGGCAAGGAGTTGAGAATTACTGGAGCTGGCAATGACTGCGTGGAGGCACCGTGCTACCCTTTCTGTGTTAGTGTATGCCTGAAATATAATAAATAGTCTAAAAGTCACTTTATTTGCACTTTGAGCAGACAAGGTCATTTAAGGCATCAGAGCAATTCCTGGTGCTGCTCTTAATAATGAAAATGTTTGATGAGGACAAATACTATGGAACTAAGAATAGTTTTCACATTAGTTAAATGATGGGTACAAAATCCAGTGAGCTGTACTTGACCCATGCATTGACTATTGTTTGCAGATCCCTGATATAATACCAGGTAGAGGTAAGGTTAAGACAAAAATGAAGGCACAAGTCACCCCTAGTCAGCGTAGCAGACTGATTCTGGTGGCCCAGTCTCCTCAAACACTTAGGATTTCAATGACCATAAATAAAGTTTAATTGGAATCATGCTCAGTGGATTGTCTATTGTCTGTGGTTGCTTCCACGCACCTATGGGGCAATTGAGAAATTGCAATTGCAAAACCCACATAAGAGCCTCTGTTTCTCATTTTGTCCTGAAAAGCATAAAATATTTACTATCTGGGGCCTTACAGAAAAGGTTTTCTGCCATGCCCTATGCCAAATGATATATATACACACGCACACACACACACACACACACATATACACACAATATATATATATATACACGTGTGTGTATATATTATGTATGTATGTGCATATATGTATAATTATTATTATTTGTATCCCCAGATATGATGCAAACATTTTGAGGGCAGGCACCCAGTTGTTCAACATTCTTTTCTTCAGTAAGAACAGAAAAGTGTGTGACCATGGACTTCAGGGCCAAGTTGCCTGGAGTTGAATCTGAGTTTCTCCTTATAAACTGTGTACCCTCAGGGAGTTTATTGACCTCTCTGTACCACATCTATGAAATGGAATGATTATTGTACCCCCCTCACGAAGCTTTTTAAACTAATCAGTAAGTTAATATCTGTGAATAGTAGCTATTTAGGCATTACTTTGATCCTCATCATTAGCAGTTGGAATGCACCTCAACAGAGTGCCTTCGCTTTGTATCTGTTTAACTTTGTGTTTCAGCCAATTTCCCTAGAACTTACCTTCCTCAACAGGAACAAAAAATCAAATCTGTCCTAGAAGTATATTGAATTCTCCAACTCTTGCCAGGTTAAAACACTACTTTAGTCTAAATAGTCTTTCCCTTCCCTCACTGTCAAGGGCGTCAAGGATGTGATGCCCTGAGATGCAAGGGCAAGGCCCCTCACAGTGCATCCCATGGGGGATCCCTGAACTGCATTTGTTTTCATCACACCCTTCTGCCAAAGTGCTCACCTTCAAAATCTGATTAAGATCATGTCTCTTTGAGGAAGCATGACTAGAAAACACCTGAGGGCTGGTGCTCTTACCGTGGGCCCCTGCTGCTGCAGCATACACCTCACACTTCTACTTTCCACCAGCTCTATTTGGTTAAAGTCGAATTTCTACACCTGTCTCTAACTTAAAGAAAATAAAGTTCTGGTGTTCTATAGGTTGAATGCGTGTCACCCCCAAATTCATATGCTACAATTTTAACCCCCAAGGTGATGGCACAGGAGCTTGGACCTTTGGAAGGCCATCAGGTCATGAGGTCTCTACTCTCACAGGGTTAGTGCCCTATAGAAGAGACCCCAGAGGGGTTCCCAGAAAATGTCCACTTTGCCAGGACAGAGCCAGAAGACGACTGCATATGAACCAGGAAGTCCTTGCTAGACACTGAATCTGCCAGTGTCATGATCTTGGACTTCTCAACTTCCAGAACTGTGAGAAATAAAGTGTCTTGTTTATAAGCCACCTAGTGTATGATATTTTGTTAAAGCAGCCCGAATGGATTAAGACAAGGTGGGAATGTAAAATGGTGCAGCTGCTCTGGAAAACAGTATGGAGTTTCTTAAAAAATTATCTGGCAATTTCATTTCTGGGTATATGAGGTCTGTTCAGAAGGTGTCCAGCCCAGCCACGTGATATGAAAAATAGAGACTTTTTTGAAGAAGATACAATGTACAAAAAACATTGTACACAGGATAGAGACATCTCAGTCTCCTTCAAGTAGGCACTCTGGGACTTCACACAATTCTCCCAACTGCCATCAGCAGCCCTATCATATTTTCCTCAATGATTTCCTCAATTGATTTCATCTATGGTCTGAAATCTCTTCCCTTTCAAAGGTGATTTGACTTTTAGGAAAATCCTGAAGTCGCAGGGCACTAAATCTGGGCCGTAGGGGGGCTGAGTCACCTGGGTGATTTGTTGTTTCACCAAAAAACTCTGCATGAGACGTGATGCATGAGCAGGCACGTTTTCATGATGAAGCTGCTAAGCACCATTTGCCCAGCTGTGGCCTTCTGAATCATCTGAATAGTTTCTGCAGAGGAATGTTCAGGCTTGATGCAAATTTTCATGCACATTCGTTGCTCTACTCGCTCAGTCATTTTGAATGTGACAACCACGCAGTACATATACTCACTCAACGGTATCTACTGCTCTCACTGACTATTACAGTGAAGTTGTTATTGTTCACACATGTGCATTCCAACCTACTGTCCTTGGCTGCCAGGTTACATTGATGTTACACAAACCATTCTCATTACATGAACAATAGCTGGACTTTTTCTAGACAGACCTCATATACCCAGGTGACATGAAAGAAGCTCTCAAAGAAATATTTGTCCCCGTATATTTATAGTAGCACTATTCACAAAAGCAAAATGTGGAAACATCCCAAGTGTCCATTTACAGAAGCATGAACAAATAAACAAAATATGACATAAACATACAATGGAATATGATTCAGCCTTAAAAAGGAAGGAAATTCTGACACATGCTGCAACATGGATGCACCTTGAGGACTTCATGCTAAGTTAAATACACCAGCCACAAAAAGACAAACACTGTATAATTCTACTTACACGAGATACTCAGTGTAGTTGGATTCATTGAGACAGAAGGTAGAATGGTGGTTTCTAGAGGCTGGGGGAGGAGAATGGAGTGTTTAATGGTGCAGAGTTTCAGTTTTGCAAGATGAAAATGGTTCTGTGGTAATGGTTGCACAACAATGTGAGTCTACTTGATGCCACTGAACTTAAAAATGGTTGAGATGATACATTTCAGGTTATGTGTATAAAATAAAACATTAAAATCTGAATTTTCTTCATTTTTCTATTCCCTGCACCTAGCTCACAGCCTGGTATCCACTTCTGGAATTCTTTCCAGAACAGAACCTAACACATGCTTTTGAATGCTAAAATAGATTCCAATAAAATTGATTTTGGGAATCAGCCAAATGTTACTGAATCAAGTCAACAGACAGTTTTTAGTTCAGAAGTCATGCATGGCAATGAATTGATGGGACTGTGAAGCCCAGAAGCAGATGCTTACATATGTGATGACCACAAAGAGCATGCAGCATCATTTATAAAACAAGGATCACCTAGGCGAGGAGCTTAACCAGGCTTTCCCTGGGGCCCAAAGGTCAGAGGACATGGTTCTCCCCTGGTGAGTGAAGTTTAGGTTCCTGTCCCTCAAGGTGACTTCTCTGAGGGACGACACTCACATTCACTAGAAATTCTCTCCCTACAAACATCACAGAGCATGTGTGGCAATGGCAGCACATGATGCTTATTGATTGCACTCCATCTGGGGCTTTGAGTCGAGAAATCCTGTGCCGCTTTGCAAGCCTAAACATTGTGACATAACACCTGGTATTGATAAAGACTGGTTTCTTTCCCTTTCTAACACAAAATTAACCTTAATTGAAAACAAACGAGGCCAGCTTTGTGGGCAAATCATCTCTTGTATTTCAGCTAATGCCAGTGACTAAGGCCAAAGATCTGGGGGAAACCACCGGAGTTTCTAATAACTGAAGAACTGTGTTTGACCTGGGCGTTTTCCCCATGAAAGCTGACAGTTGATCAAGCCTGCAGAGAATGAAAAATGAACATCAGTGGAGAAATGAGTCACTGCTCTCTGGCCACTCATCTTGGCTGTGTGAGGGCTGCTCTTCATTGGTCTCTCCTCTCTGCTTTGCACAGAAGGGTCGCATGGGCAGCCCCACTGGCCTGAAGACAGAGCACAGCATGCAAAGGAGCCCTGTGTGTTCTTATTGGGCTAAAGTGAATTGAACTTGCTCTCTTTAGAAATCATTTTGCTGCTTCTGTAACTAAGGCAATTCTCATTTTAATTATGAAATATTCATTCTGATGTGTGTGTGGTCTGAGGTGCTGTGCAGATAACCCATCTAATATTAGTTGCCTCTCCCCCAAAAGTTGTCATATTTTTGTCTATGAAATTTTCTCCCCTTCCTTTGAGTGGTAGAGCCAGGGACAGCAGTCCAGGCCCAATTACCTGGCTCTGATTACTTTTAATCACATACTTATGAGTCATTAGTGACATCTCAAGCTGTTTGTAGCTCTCTGGGTATACAAAACGAGTAAGACACAGCCCATATCATTAGCAGCTCCAAGTGAGAGAGCGAAAACATGCTGAATGCCCAGGTACCCCACCTGCATTTTCAAACTATGGGCCCTTCACAAGCTCTTGAGGAAGCTAGTGGTCAGGTGGGTGGAAGAAAGGAGTAACTATGGAATGATGACTTTTCTGTACTGAAGGTATTTGGCTGACACTGATGGATTCTGGCATTTTGGAACTTTGTCCAGTGAGACAGAAATGCCAAAGGAAGAGAAAGGGCTGTGACAGTTTGGTAACAGATGCAGAGACAGCAGTGGAAGCATACCCTGTGTATCTCCCCCTGCCACTCTGTCTTTCCCCTCCTTCCTCTGCCCATGACACCCACAGCATACCACCAGCACCCAGAGAGCCAGTGTCCAGGCCCAACTCTATGCTTATCAATGTGACTTCAGCTTCACCCTTCATGAAGAAACAAACAAATGAGTGTTTGACCTTGGGGATATATTCAACTTAACCTTCTGAGATTTTTAAGGTACTCTGCCATGAGCTACCATGAAGCTTGCTTCTCTTTTCTGATTGTTTCTTGATCCTGAAACATTGGGACTCTATAAAGTTATCAACAATGTCAGCTTTTTTCTTTTCCTTTTTTTAAATATTTAGGTTTGACTTCTCTAGAAATATTATCTATTAGAAAAATGTCTATGACATCCTTCAGAAGGGAAATGATTTTTCTGAGATCTGAAGAGAGTACAATACCTATTTTTGATAAGGGTTAATAAAAATTTGCATGCAGTAAAATCACTCTTTTTGGTGTACAGTTCTACATGTTTTGACAAACACATAGAATTGGATAACTATCACAGAAGTCAGAACTCTGAAGAGTCCCATCCTTCTCCAAAAATCCCTCCATCTTGATCCCAGCACTCAGTGACTGTCCTTTGTCCAGATAGTCTTTTGCCTTTTCCAGAATGTCATATAAATTGAATTTTACAGTAGATAGATTGTGAGTCTGGCTTTTTTACTTTAAAAAATGCATTTAAGATTAAATTATGTTTATGTGAAGATAAGTTTTTCTTTTTCTTGGTTAAATACCTAGTAGTAGGATATTTTGGTCATATGGTAAGCATATGTTTAACTTTACAAGAAACCACCAATCAGTTTTCCAAACTGGTTGTAGCATTTTGCTATTCAAATTTGCTCCACATCTTTTATCTGTATCTTTGATAAGACCTTTTATTATCAGTTTTTTCTTTCTTATTTTAGCCATTCTGATAGATGTATAGAACTTGTTGTAGTTTGAACTTGAATTCTGTAATGGCTAATGATATT
Organism: Phyllostomus discolor; assembly: GCF_004126475.2. NCBI lineage: Eukaryota > Metazoa > Chordata > Mammalia > Chiroptera > Phyllostomidae > Phyllostomus > Phyllostomus discolor. Next base: position 97,174,938 of record NC_040907.2, read on the forward strand.
GAACACCTTTCCATGTGCTCATTTGCCATCCATGTGTTTTTTTGGTAGAAGTTTACTTGTTAATAAAATAGTTCAAACCTACAGATACTAACATAACATATGCCCATATAATTGCTCAACATGAATGTCTAAAAGATTTAGCCACTGTCCCAAAGTCGATTGTATAATTTAATGAATGTTTTGTCTATTTACTACTTATGTAGATATCCACAAACTATATAGCTAGTGAGGTAAAATGAAATGGAGTGTTTTTGAAAAAATACATTTCTGGAAATGGAGATGATCACCAATTTTAAAGATCAACCTCTTTAAACACATATCTCCTAACAACTTCTATAAGGTTGACAAGGTTGTGTCCGTTCTGCAATTCTGACCTTTGTCCCGCAGTCTCTTTATCTGTAGGTTGGCTAGGATGTGAGTGTAACCTCTGGTGGATGTGGTCACACCAAACTGTCTCTCTTCAGTTCTTTGCAAAGCCATGACTGTTTCTGTGAGGGTGTGGTTTGAGGTAGCTACTGGATTTGACCCTGACTGCACCACGGTGAGACATAAATGTCAGAGCTTCACACCAACACTTCCTTGCCTGCCATGGGCATGAGTCTTTTGCCTCAAGCATGAGATTTGTAACTCATTAGGAAAGACTCATATGAAAATGGACTATGATGGCAGCTCTCCATGGAACCAAGACTGCTTTTGCTCATTTGTTGAGTGAACAAGGGTAAGAGGCTAATGCCATGGCATTGAAACCAGTGGGAAGCAACCAGGAGTCCAACATCTCCACAGTATTAGCATCTGGGCAAAACACATGGATGAAGGAGCCCAAAGACACTCACCACAGAAAAACAACTTCACTCAAGCCCTGGTGCTGCTAAGTCAATGCTTTAGCCTCTGTGGGAGCAGAGTATGTTTTAAAGCTATTGAAGGTAGTGGCAATACCCAGGGTGGGGAGAAAAATCATTTCTTAGTATAAGTGTTGCCCTAGGAGAGTTGTGAGGCTTTACTCTGTGTCTCACATTCACATGGCCTTGTGGGGGACTGGGACATTCTCAGTCCCTAGAGACAACCCCAGGAACCCAGCAGCATATACTCCCCTCACATGAAACAGTGATAATGAAATCGTGGACAGGTCATGGTGGGCCAGGGAAGGTGGAGCTGGTGTCTCACATGGACAATTGCCTTTTCACTTCCTTTACCTACTTCTCCCATTTCTTTCTTTACCTTTCCATTTATTTGTCTTTCCAGGACTATTTTCTTCTTTATTCTCTGCCTTCCCATAGTTTTATCTTCCCCCTGTCATTGAACTTGTTGCATTCTGCTGTTGAGTCCAGTAACTAATTTGTATGTCTGCTTCCCTCAGTGGGCTGCCAGTGAGAGCAGGGCCACCGGCCAGTGTGTGCAGGTTTCACATGGCACAGCCTGGGGTGCCATTCTCCTCATAACCACTGCCTTTATTTATAAATATGTACACATAGAATTTATGTATACTTATTTGCACAACTCTCTGATTTTTGGTGATAATATGTACAAAGGTCCAGTCAGGCTAATAATGGTGCTGATTGTAATCAACCAGACAAGCAATGACCTTGTCTTCTTTTTCATATATTGGACTTCATGTTTTAGAGCAGTTTGGGATTTACAGAAAAATTACACAAAGAGTACAGAGAGCTCCTGAATGTTGCTCTCTCCATCCCACATGGCAACTGTGTCTTTTTAAACAGCAAGCTCCTGTATCCAAGCCTGATGTCTAAAACACAGGATATCTTCAATGCATTTAAAAAAAATTGAATCAAGTTACTAATCACTAGTGATCTCTACCAGAACGTGGTCCAGAATTACCTAAATGCTACTTTGAGGAACAAATGTATTTGTTTCCCAGAATCCCTGGAAGGAACTTTACCTAATGAGAATTCCAGCTCCAGTGAGAGTGAGATTTAGGCAACTAGTTGCCAGGTACCACCAAGGATGCCTCCTGGAAATTTTAGACTTGTGGTCATGCAGGCTTCACTACCCAGTACAATCATGTTCATATACTGATGTTACATGCAAGAAAACCTGTGCTTCAGGAGATTAGGGGGCTATTTAAAGTCACACCTGTAAAAAGTGGCAGTAATGCCTAATCTGTGACTCTGTCCATATCTGGAAACCTGGCTCATGTGCACTGGAATGTGCAATAGGTGTGACAGACACTCCCACATTAGTACAAAGAAAGAACATAAATATCGCAATAATTGTTTCAGAGTGAGTACAGGTTGCAAGGATAATGTTAGATACATTGGATTTTATATAGAACATATCATGAAAACTAATTCTTCCTATTTCTTTTTGCTCTTTCTTATGTGGTTCCTAGGAAATTTAAAATTATGTAAATAATTCACATTTGTGGATTGAATTATATTTTTACTGGACAGCACAATGAATCACTAGGAGAAGCCAAGAGTTCATTTTATTTGATGGGAAGAATAGGACAGGAAGATTGAAGACTAGCTGTGATCCCAGCTCAGGCAGTTGTATGACCCTGGGCAGGCCACTTTTCTTCTCCATGCCTCAGTTTCCTTATTTAGAAAAGTGAAAGGACTAGCTAGGACAAGTGGCAGTAAGCTTTCTCTCATCTCCAAGGTTATGCAAGCAAAGGGACAATTGTGCCTAAAAATGTATACAATTACTCCAGTGGTTTTGTGGTTTAGATACATAACTATTGAACAGAGAAGACTGTTTTCTCAGGCTGCAGAAGAAATTGTTTTAACACTATTGCTGTTCCTTTAACCTTCAAGGGGCACAAAGGCCATGCTGCTTGTTCATGTGGAGGGTACAGGTGGGCAAAGAATTTTAAGATGCAAGATAGTCAACTAGCTTTGCTTCTTAGTGGCTTTTAGGATGTTGTTCCTCTCACATACTTTATTTCTTTCTTGTGGTTTATTTCATCAACAGAGAGCCTTGATGTAATCATTTCCCTGTAATTTATAGATAACATCTCTTTCACTTAATGTAGAATACTGCCTCTGTCATTACATTTTACAGGCAAACCCTATCTTGGATGGAAATTAAACAAGAAATTGGAATTCCTAACAATGACACAAAAGTGGTGCAGATATGAAGTTGAATTTAAGATGTCTAAATTAAAAGAACAGCATCACTGGAATAACAACATAAAAAGACAAATTATACCCACTGCAACATTTCTGTTTGTTTCCAGACACATATTTTCTGAAATGCACCCCCTCCACTTACACAGCATTTTGCACACTATTTTAGCTAACTCAGAAGAAATATGGTATCTAGAATCAGCTAAGTGATAGCCCTTCCTTGTCCTGTGCAGCTCAATTAATACCTGGAGAATTGTGCTTAATGTTCAACATTACAGGAACAGGATAGAGAGGACAGAACCTAGTTCATCCATGCAATCCGCACAGCCCACTCAAAGGTGATAATGCTTTTCTTGGGGCTAAGAACTGGGATCTGAGGCATTTGTTGTCTTAGAAAGACATGCCACTCAACTGGAAGACTGATTGCCACGTGCCTTCTATATTCCAGTGATTTTTTCGGAAGTCTGGGCTATGTGCATGAGAAAAAAATTGGTAGAGATGCCATTCTCAAACCAGATGAAAATGGACTATGGAACCATGGTATAATGGCAATGGGCAAAGGAAGGTGGGTTGGAGTCTACCATTTGGGCCACTTTTTCCTTGAATTCTTTAAAATGTATTTTGTCTGCCTTACCTCTGATGAGGTTAAAATGTTAGGTTTGTAGAAGAGAAGGACCAGTTGGGACCTGAGTGCAGGGATCAACTATATAAAGGCTACTGTGAAGAGAAGGGACTTGACCTGTTCTGCTGTGCTCCAGTGGTTCACCTTTAACCAAGTAAGCAGGAGTCTCCACATGTGGAGTGCTTCAGTCTGGCTCATCATGGTGAGTCTCCCCTGCTGGCTGACGTCCCCTGGGGCCCTGGACCCATCAGAGATGGTCCACAGGTAAAGGTCAGCTGCATGGCCCCTTTCAAGGCTGCAGGCCACCGTGCCAGACTTCCATGAAAGCACACACATTTGCACTCCTCTCCTGACCCCACTTCTCATTAGTGGGACCCCACTTCTCATTAGTGGGGTGAACAGACATTGCTGTTGTTCTGCCATGACCTAGCCAATGACAAAAAGAAAAAGAAATCTGAAAACAGTCTGGGGTCAGAGCCCTTGTCATACCAAGTGTATCTTCTGCTCCAGGGTCTGCATCATGGGTGCTGGTTTGTAGGGGCAGAGGACTTAGGGGGAGGGGAGGGCCTGGAGATCCTTGCAGCAAGAGTGACCCATGAACAGTGTGAGAGTGAGCTACCCCTCCAGCCAAATGAGAGGCAGGAATGGAGAGAGAGGGCCTGTGAGACATTGGCTGTGGGGGATGGGTGGTCAGGGCAGTAGTAATCAGGCTTGGTTGAGGAGGGACAACCCCAGGATAAGAGCCTGGGGCTAGGCCTGCAGGGGTGGGAGTTCTGAGAGTTCTATAGGGACTGGTGGGAGTTCTTTCCCACCAGTCCCTATAAACCAAGGTCCCTGCTGACTTTCCTTCCCTCACCCCTGGCTCACTCATGAAAGGCAGCTTTGAGTACCTCCAAGTAGCCAGAGTTTGCCAACATCCCTGGTTCCCTTCCATTCCTGCTCTCCTTCCTCTATCCATGGACACTCCCCAAAGCAGCTAACACCAGAAGTAGGAGGAACAGGGAGTGAAAGAGCAAACCAAGTTCCACCCAGGGGTGTGCTGATAAATGTCTTACAACTATCAGGGAAGAGGAGGCCAAGGGGAGCCCCTGACTTGTAGTGTTTATTGACTCCTGTGGTGTAAGGGCTCCCACCATGGTCAGTTTCAAGCTACAGACACTGAAGGCAATGTTGGGAAAGAATGGATGACAGTTGCCCACCATTATGTGGCAGTTATCAAATAATCCCTAAAGCATAGAGAATAGGGAATTATAGTCAGATAATTTGGAAGTAATGAGTATTTTGAGGATATTTTACTTTTGTTTTTAATATAATTTATTGTACATTTATATAATTTAGTTTTAAATATTGGCTTTGTTTTGACCACCAAGGGGTGGATACTGGTGGTGGAAAGCCAATAAGAACCGGCTCCAGCACAGTACCAATCCCTTCTCACCCCCCCGCCTGCAAGACAGAGATGGAAGTAGGGAGTCTAAGAGGTGCCCATATGTCAACAGAGGGCCTCCCCCCAACCCACCCACCCTCGACACACGCACACAATGCAGACCCTAGGGGCTCTTTCTCATAGTAGAGAGAACACAAGACTTTTGACTCACAGGAAACCCCACTTTGCAGTCATCTCTTTCTCCCCCAGTGACATTAGGAGACATGCAAAGGTGCACCTGAGGGAGCAGATCTGGGAGTTTTTGGTTTCTGTTCAGTCTGACACGTTGCAAGAGCCTCTACATGAGCTTTCAGATAAGGCTTCCTCAGGCCTTGGCTCCACACACCCAGCTCTGCCTAGCATCCCTAGAACCACCCTGACAGTGGCCACCTAACAATCCCACCTCTCAGCTCAAGCTCCTCCCTTTTGTCCTTCCTCAAGCTCCCACCCCTCTCTGTTGCTGTCTGCTCTCTCTGTAGGCTCTGAAATGGCCCCTCAGGCCTATGCCACACAAGCTGTCCCTCTCCTCCTCCCTGCCACCCCACACAAGCTCCCAGACTTTCAGCTGTGGCAGTTTTATGTCCAGGTAACAGATACCAGAATCACAGCCACAAGAAGCCACACAGCTGGAGAAAGCCTGTGGAGTTCTTCTGATCTCCCATGAGTCTCTCCCTTTCAGAGGGTCCTGACACCCACATACTTGGCACAGACCCAGGGCCAGAGAGTGACAGAAGCAGGAGGAAGACTCAAGAGTCCCTTGAATTGGAGGGCACTTCAGTCAACTGGCTAGGGCAGAGGGTAGCTCCTGGTCCAGGGCCCACCATCCCCTGCAATGGGCCTCTTGCAGCCTCAGAGCAAAGACCTCAGGGGATAAGGAGCCCATGGAAGTCTGCACTGCTGACTCCAGGAGAGCCCCAAGAACTTGGTTGTCAGATGAGTAAAAGTTTGTTTTTCCCCTGACCAGAGGTTTTGCTCTTGTTGCTGGTGTTGCATTCTAATTGTGAAGCAGTTATTCATCATCTGGACTTGTGGGGACTTTTGCTGGGCTTACCAGGAATAGGTCGGTCAGGTTGTTGTCCTTACCCAGGCCTGCAGAGAGACAGGGCCCTGGGAGAGCTTGCCTTGTCCCATGTCCAGGGAAGGGAAGCAAAATGCACCTAATTTCTTACCAACGGAGTGCTTTGCTCTCTGCAAACATGAGTAAACACTCTCATGTTTCCTCCCGGCCCCTCATTTAATACAGATGGGCTGATGTTTGGGTCAGCATCTGCCAGGGTCTCAATTTAGTCACATGGCAGCGGCCAAATCTCTCTAACCTTGTGCCAGTGGAAAAGGCCATAAGTTCCTTAGAACTTACTGCACACAATTATGAGAAGGAATAAGTTTCTCACCCCAAGCTTGCCCTTGAAGCCCCCTCTATTAGGTATTCCCCCCTCTTTACCTATTGGTGGCACCCATCCTTAAAGAGGTGCTATTCTTCCCCCAACATCTCCTGGGCAGAAACTTGTGTCCAGAATATTTGGGATCTAACCAATGCTAATTCAACATTTCTGGGCCCACAAATCTCTTTCTATTTTCTGGATAGCTACGCTAAATAGCTAGATTTTTCTCCTGTATTTCCAAATGGACTTTGGAGGACCCTTTGTCTTTGTCCTGAAGAGTGGGTGGCAACCTGAGGGTCCCAAAGACATAGGTCTGAAGAAAGAATGTGGAATTGGAAGGCACAGAGGGCATGGAGACCCCCCTGGTCCAACAGCCCAGGCCTGCTTGTGTGGAGGGCAGCAGGCATGAAAAGACCTTCTTAGGCCAGCTGCCAGCCACCCTTCCCTGTCACATGGGTCCTCCCCTCCACTTCTCCAAGTTCTTCAAGTGGGAAGAGCTCTCCTAAGAAATTTTTTCCCCCTTTCAACAGTTTTGGTCATTGCGGTGATGGGAATCATAAACTAGAGACATGTTCTAGCTGGAAGGGGACAGAGAGATCCCCAAAGCACAGATGAGACTGAGGAGAAACATGACTGGAAGGTCCCCCAGCTCAGGGACCGTCACAGCTGACGGTGCAGTTCACACGTTCTGCTTCCTCCCCATTCCCTTTCTTCAAAAGTAGAACATAAAAAAATATTTTTATCTACAACTAAACATTTTTAAAGTTTACTATTGCATATGATCACTGGGGTGCTAAATGTCAGAAAACTTTGAATTTTGCCTTGTGGTTACTTATTAATATAATGGAAAGAGGCCCACTCAGCTCAGTTACTGGAATTATTAAAGCTTGGGGCAGGGGCAGTGTGATAACAAAATCACACCGCAGTGAGTAAGCCCAAGCAGTAGTGACAGGAATGACTGAAATGTTCAAGTGACTCTCAATGTGTCAGCTTTAATGTTTGCATTTCTTGATCTTTCTCCCTCCCTCCCTCCCTCCCTCCCTCCCTCCCTCCCTTCCTTCCTTCCCTCTGTCCTTCCTTTTCTTCCTTCCTTTTAGATTTTTTGTTTGTTTGTTTGTTTTTTTTTGGCCAGGAAGAGGCTCTAACATATTACCATTTAGAGAAGAGTAATGTTTTAGCAACATTATATAGTTGCTATATACATTGGTCAGTACACAAGATTGGCCAAGGGCTCTTGCTTTATGTTCCTTCTGCAGAAGAAAGATAGCACTGGAGAAACCCTGCTTGAACCACACCTGCACAGAATTTCAGAAAGGGATTAGTCACCAGGATTCAAAGAGGGATGTGCTTATTTGCTTGAGATTTATGCTTGACTAGAAGAAATGTTTTCTAAAGAGTAAATGCCACCTTTTAGTCTAGATGTCACTTAGAGACCACCAGAAGGTAGATGGCGGAGGGATTAGCATTCACTCCAGATTCTAGGGAGAAGAGTGGGCAAGGTTGCCTTCAGGATGGGATCAGGGAGATAGATAGTTCTAGGACCTGTGCACATGTAGTGTGAGGAGTGTTGTAGATGGTGTGGGATGGGCATTTTTATGTCAATCATTGTTATTTATTTTAAATTAGTATTGGAAAATAGACATCACATCAACTTTGTGTTTTGTACAAATTGCTATTGCTTATAATCATGCTAGACTGACATTTAAATTTGAAAAGTGAGTCCACCTAAAGATTTTAAGAAACTGTCAATACTTTAAATTATTTTGAGAAGTCACATTTTAAATAGATAATAGCACCTGAATAAATAATTTTTGTCATAAATTTTAATTAAATATTTAATTAATAAATACAATGTTGAAGACAGTATATATGTGACAAAAATTTAGGAAGCACTGAAATAAGATACCTTTCCTACTCTGTAATCCTGATGACAATCTATGAAGTAAGTGCCCCAATTTGCAGAAGAAACTAAAGGACAGACTTTTATAGCAGGAAAGCTGGAGCTCCTGGCACACGATGAGCTGGGGTTATGCCTTTTCCTTGACACTTGCTAGCTGTGCAACCTTAACAAGGTACTTAATCACCCTGGCCCTGTTTCCCCATCTATGAGATGAGAAATACAATGCCTGTACCTTAGGATTACTTCTAGGGTCACATGATCTGATGCCCTGATAAATGGTAATTTAATGAGATTCTAAATGCGGGCTAGACAGATCCTAATGAACAATCCCAAATTCTTGGTGTTTCTCTTTCTGGCGGTCTTGCTGTTCTCTTTGTTTCTAGTCTCTTTCCCCATCTGAAGTGATGAACTCCCATGTGTGTAGCTCCTCCTGGTGATAAAAAGCCAAATGTCCTATGAAGTTTGGGCTCGATGCCAGTGGATGGCTCAGCAACCAAGTGGACTGGGCACACCATGTCACCTCTCTGACCCTCAGTATTTCAACTACAGATTGGTATCAGAATTGAGAGGAGGGACTTTGAAATCTGAAAAATCTGAATTAGAATTCTGCTTAACCTCTTAGTAGCTATTCAACATTAGGCTAGTAAATTTTGGTTTCTACGCCTCAGTTTCTTCATCTTAAAAATGGGGGATGAAAATAACTTCTTGGAAGCCTTCACTGACCCCGCTTCCTGGCCAGTGGAGACGCCCTGCCAATAGTACCTACTTAATATGACTAACTCCTCCACCATCCCATGAGCCCCTCAAAGCCAGGATGTTGTCCTGTTGAAGCTGTGTATCAGTGGAAATGGTGGATCTCAGGAGATAGTCTCAAAAAATTAAATGCAGAATTACAGATGATCTTGTAATTTCACATATACCTCAGAGAATTGAAAGCAGGGTCTTAAAGGGATCTTTGTACCCCCATGTTCATAGAAGCATCATTCACAATAGCCAAAAGATAGAATCAACCCAAACCTCTAGTCACAGAAGCATGAATGGATAAATATAATGTGGCATATACATCCAATGGAATATTATTTAACCTTAAAAAGGAAGGAAATTCAGACATGTGCTACAACATGGATGAACTTTGACAATGTTGTGCTCAGTGAACTAAGCCAGTTACAAAAGAACTGATACTATATGATTCCACTTACATGAAGTCCCTAGAGTAGGCAAATTCAGAGAAGCAGAAAGTAGAATAGTGGTTGCCAGGGGCTGGGGGTAGAAGGGTGGGAAGCAATTGTTCAGTGACCATAGGATTTCAATTTTGCAAGATGAATAGAGTTCTGGAGTGGATAATGGTAATGTTTGCACAGCAATGTGAAGGTACTTGTCATTTCAAAATGTACTTTTTACTTTTGTATATTTTACCACAATTATATATATGTGTGTGTATATGTATATATAGTAGAGTGTGTTTGTACATTTTTTTCCTCCTGTTTTCAAGCAATCCCAAGTGTTACCATCACATGAGGTTGAACAGTGTGAAACGTGAGCCTGGAGGAGTAAAGGGGATTGAAGGTGAGGGAGGGAGCTCCCTTGGGAGAGTGAGAGAGAGAGGGCAGTAGCCACAGCCAGGAAGCCAAGAGAGGTTCAGCCACAATATAGCTCAGAGGACAGAGCATACATCTTGGAGAAAACATGAATCAGAGGAGAGGGGCATCCAAAGGGACATAGCAGGCAAAACAACTGAACCCAAGAAAGGGGCAGGGAAGAAAAGGAGTTTCCCTGTGGCCAGGGTGGAGCACGGAGCTTGAGATCCTGCCATCGTAGACAAAGGCCATGTTCTGTGTATCTCTGTATGTGCTCATGCATGTGCCTCTTGAAAATGCAACTAGGCAATTAGGGACCCCACACAGCAATCTAAGAAAGGAAACACACACACACAGTCTTAAGGGGACATACAAATTTGGGGTTACATTTAGTGCTTTTGTTTCCCCTTCTGGTAACAAAATACATATTAGAAAATTAAAAACTTCTATCACTGAACTACTGGAGATATAATTTGTACTTTTCATTATTCTTTGAAAAACTTTATGAATAAACTCCATAAAATTTCAAAAAATTTATCACATGATTTTGAAACTTGCTTTCTTTTTACTTAAAGTAACAAACACTTCTTTATATTATAAAATACTTATATATACCATACATTTTTTAATCCTCACCCAAGGACATTTTATCACTGCTTTTAGAGACAGAGGAAAGGAGAGAGAGAAACATCGATGTGAGAGAAGGATAAATTTGTTGCCCCCTATGCAAGCCTAGACCAGGGATTGAACCTGCAACCTATGTATGTGCCCTCACTGGGAATCAAACCCACAAACCCCCTTTTCATGATGGGATGATGCTCCAACCAACTGAGCCACACCAGCAAAGGCACTATACAAATTTTTAAGTGGTTACATAGCATTTCATTCTATAGATGGCCATCATTTAACTAATACCCAACTGGACACTGCTGGATGTATTAGACAGGTCCATTTGAGTTCATGTGTGTGGTCCCCCCAAAGGGTCAGGCACTGCTCCAGGTGGCAACCCAGATCGTAGCTTCCACAAGTTCATATTAGGGAAAGAGATATGTATGTGATTACAGTAAAGAATGGCCAGTGTTATACTGTAGACATAGCAAGTACAAACTTAAGTCCACAGCTAAAGTTTTCAAGAAATACAATTCATAATGTTTCTAACAACATAATTTTCACTTCAGCTCTTATTCCACTAGGGTGATAGAAACTCAACCTCAATTAGCTTTGGATCTCTCTCCTTTCCTTGAGTTGGCACTAAATATAGCACTGCTCCTGTGGTGCCCAGGAGTGTGGTCAAGGGAGACAATGGGGAGGGCCAGTCTGGTCCTCAATGTGGTCTCCACTCAGATACAAGCCAGGAGGCTACCACTCAGTCTCATAGTTATTGGTCCTCCCGGGTCAATAGATAGGGGGTCAATGGAAAGATAGATAGGACTATCTTTCAGTCCTATCTATTTGCCCCTCTATAAGTTGCGCTTCCTCACTGTTCTTTCCAATAAACTTTTCTCAGGTTTTCTCTCTCCCCTCCCACCAGCAATTCAAAGGTTCTTTCCAGGAGGCAGAGGATAGATAGTTCTTTATTAGGGAGCTGCTGAAGTTGATGCACTCCTTTCTTCTCATTCTCTTTCTCGAGCTATGAGCATCTTTGTCTAGTCTGGGGTGGGAGGCCAGAGGAGTGAAAGGCTTTGTCTTAGCTAAATTCTGGATTCTGTGAGTCTTCTATTTTTTTTCCCTGAGAACCAGTGTCTTCGGAAGAAAAAAGACAGGCACAGACAGCCAAGTTATATTCTTTCTGCCCTGTAGCAGTGAACAACAATGGCCTGACTACTTGGAAGTAAGCAAAGGCAAGACTCTCAACAGTGGGGGACACCTTTTTCAATATTTCAACACTATCCTTCACTGATCCAAACAGAAGGTACCTGAGAAAGTTTCTGACCTAGTGTGAGCATGGGAGGTGAAGAAATGCTTCCAGAAAGAGATGTCAGAGCTAAAATGTAGTGGAGAAAAGAGTGTTAACCAGGTGATCAGATGGCTAAGGAAGTTTTCCAGAATAGAGAAAGGAGGTGCTTTGGGGCCTGGCAGTAGTTCAGTAGGACCGGAGAGTAAAATTGGTTCAGGAAGTGGTAACTGATGAAGGTAGGGGTTTCAGATGCAGTGTTGATTTTCCTCCAGATAAAGGTTATTATGGAAATCTGACCCAGGAGGAGAGGAAATTAGAGGAAAAAGATGCTATGTTTACTGAGGTGATTCTCTTTAAAACTACCCTTATGACTATGGGGAAAGGAGAAAAAAATGAGAATTGTAATTTACCCAAAGAAGAGAAACAACAGCTTTTAGGGATAATAAAATGCCCATAATTTGAACCCCACAGATCATACACTTTTGACCATTCACTCAAATACTGGGATAAAATGAACTTTACAGTAGGTTATGCCAGACAGATGGTCTAAACAAGGATGGTGAGGGCCCCTCTGGCACACTAGGAACTCTCTAAGGACAACCGTCTGCCAACATGTTGCTGGCTTGGCAAGAGTAGGGGTCACTCAAAGGAGTACCTGGTTTTATGAGTACCTATAATATCTTGTAACTTGTCACTCTCCGCTAATATATCTGTTTATCTGAGTTCATTTGGGTATAGCTTGTCCTAGAAAAACTGAGATATTATGACCTCTGGAATTTCTTTCCAGAGAGATGATGTAGAATTGATAATGTTTTTTTCTGACATAGATAAGCATTATCAGGGCACTTTTTACAGAAGTATTTCTTTGTCAATGTAGTACTTGCTTTAAGGAAACCGAATCCATACAGTCAAAATTCCACTCTGGATAAAGAAAGGTTTATAAACGTTGGTACCTGAAGGAGGTGTAAAATTACTTAAGAACATGTTCAAGGGCTAAAAATACCTCTGAAATGGTCTTTTAGATATAAAGAATTGATATAGTACTTGAAAAATATTTGCTTACATATACTGACTCAATTCCATCCATACTTGCTAAGCAGATAGAGCCCCTAAAAGCAGTATACTTTACCTATTGTTTCTAGTTAGTTACCACTTTGCAAATTCAAAATTATTCTAACCAGATATTCTGGGGCTCCTACAAATGTAGTCTGAGGCAAACTACAAACATTTCTGACAGCTCCAAGCAATCTTCTGCTGCAAGAATTTGAACACCACAAGCTTCAGCCCTCTCTTCCTAGTGTTCTCACCAGACTAAGTAGTTGATACAGCTGAAGTGCTAGGTCACATAGGAGAGAGAGCATAGAGGAGAGTCTGAGAAAGGTGGACCCCATGTCAAGCTGAACAGAGATGAGTTAACAGCAGACAGAGGAGAACCAGAGACCACAAGGGATTCCATTTCATGTCAGTGTTCTTTCCCACACACAGTTTTATAGTACGTGTTACATTCAGGATACCTGTTAAACTATATCTTCTCCTCTTTAACAACAAGAACAAAATCAAAGGAGCTGTAATGTAAAAGGAACATTAAGAACGATTTCCTTGGGTTCACTAGACCTGTTAAGGGAGAGGAAGGAGAGGAAAGAAAGGGTGTTCACTACTCACCTTGGATGTTTTTCCATGGGCTAGAGGAACCACAACTTTAAGACAAGTTTTACATTTTTTAATAAACAAGCTAAACACTTTGAGATCTGATTTTAAGGACGCATATGACAACCAGGAAGGAAGCAGGCTGCCAGAGCAACCTTGCTAAAAAAATGCAACAGAAGAAGGAAGTATTTAAAAAGCTATCAAGATGAGTGTTTAATAACATACACACACATAGCCCGTAACAGTACTTTTTAAAAAAGTCTTTATTTATCAACTACCTAAAATACCACATCACCACAAATATCAGTCTGAGTTAAAAAGCAATTTACAACAACATTTGTGACATGATTATGTACAACTATTGTCCAAGGAATGATCACCCCAGTGCTCAAGGCACTCTTGCCCAGGGGACTTGGCAACAAGACAGAACCAACACAGTACTGGATTGACTCAGAGGAGCTGCCAGGTCCTATCCACCCATAAAGCGGCAGTGCAAGATAGTGAACCCTGTTACCTTTGAGATTTCTTCCACCCCAAAGAGTCTAAAGCAAATTGTGAGTTTCTGTTGGAGGAGAATTAGACTCTTGGCCTTTTCTTATCTCTTCCACATCTCCTCTCTGTTTTCCTCCACTTCAGCTATACTTCATATACATGCTTTCCTTAAAGCAATGGAAATAAATGCCATGAAAATTGACCTTCACTGCATTCATAATAGAAAAACTATTCAACAACAGTTAACAAGTAGTGAATGAGACACACATAAATGAATATGGATCAATTTCAAAGACAGGGGTGTGAAAAAAGTGAGCTGCAGAACAATATAGATGATAGGACAGCCCCAATGGAACATTTATGTGTCTATTTAAATGCTGCAGCAGGGCTGTCATACCATCTGTGAGCTACAAACTATTTAGGGAGACATATAATAAAAATATAGCCTTTAAAGAAGCTCATGGCTTTCAGAAAAATGTTCACCTGTGGAGAAAGGGGAGAAGTATGATCTAAGGGGAATGAAAGGGGATTTGAACTATGTCTGGATTTTTACTAAAAAATAACTGGTAAACCCCAAAATAACTTTTGACCTTTACTGGTACAGTAGTAAGCCTTCTCTCTAGATGCCTACCTGTCTACTACTCAGCTTCTCAGACAGAAGCCCCTCAAAGACCCCACACCAAGACTTCCAGAGCCATTCCTACTCTGAGGGGTTCCATACAGTGATAGGGAAAGAAAATCTTGTTCACACCTTAGCCCAATGCACACCTGCTAAACACATACCTGAGCACACCTGTGCTTAGGTGATAATTACACTGTTGTGTCCTTTATTCCACTGTCAGATTGTAAATTTTCTCTCTCAGTGGAGTAGTCTCTTCCTAGCTCAAACACAATAGTCTTGCAGGGTTCTCTATAGGGTGACTAACTGTTCTGTTTTATCCAGTAATGAAGGGGACTCCAGGTTTTGGTTTAAAATGAGTTGGTCTCCTTGGTTCTCTAGTGTTACAGAAGGCATCAATTACTGCCCATGATTTTAGTAAACTTCAAGAACAAGAAATATGCCAAGAAAATGCACCATTGAGAAAATTATTTTTCCCTGGATCCAAAGCTTTTTGGCATAATAAGTACCTAAATTCTTTTATCCCAGTTTTCATTGAGAACAAACTAGTTTGTTCTAGTTTGCTAATCTCATTTTATCAAGTCAAGGAATGAAGTAGCCATTCCTTTCCAAAGTCCTGAGACAACTATTGGGATTCTTCACCCTGAATATTTTATAATTGTTTCATTCACTAGACACACTCTGGATCCCTCAAAATTAAAGAAGTTAACATAATTGAGTGTAATAAGGAGAAAGATGGGCAATGGTCCAAGCCAACAACATTTTTCAGAAAATGTAACTCCCATGTTAAAGCAGATTAACATTGAGAGAGAGAGACAGACAGAGACAGAGAGACAGAGAGACAGAGAAAAAGAAGAAGAAAAGAATTCAAACAGCAGTAGAAATCAAGCATCTACTTGGAGAATTAAGAAGATGCACACCTGCGACAGACCCCCAGAGCCTTTCTGAAGTTCAGGTTAAATGCTCTGCAGTGAAGGGCCACACACCAGGGCCTGTGTCACAGTGGTTCCTTTTGTGTCTTCATTTACCCCTTAGGGTAATATACCCCAAAATACTTTGCATCTATAAGATGTATAAATTACTGCAGTTCATGACAAATACAATCTGCTGTCCAAATGTAGCCGTTCTGACTAGCTGATAAAATACCTTAAAGGCTTAAACTGTATGGATTACATTGAGGTGGAATTCTACAACAATGCCTCTAAAAAGAATGAGGTAAGTCTGTATTGTTAGGTTAAAAGAACACTGCACAAGAGTGGGTGTAAGAGGATTCCATGAGATTTTTTAAGTTTATGTAAATTGGTAAAAAAGTGAAATGTGTTGGAAGACAAAGGAAGAGTAAGTGAAACTCTTCCTTTAGATACTTCTAAGGAGGAGGATTAGCTCTTCTATACTGTTTACATTTTCTGTAGTTACTATGAATTATTTTATCATTAAACAATTCTTTTAAAAATGAAGAAAATAATGTGACTTCCCAATGCTTCATTGCTCACCAAAATGGATAAATGTTATAATCTTTCTAATGCAGGGATATATACAGTTTGTTGAACAAACTAAAAAATATAGATTAGAATAAGAGTGGCATATATTGGAGAACTATCAAGTCTTCTGCTGAGCCTGAAAGTAATAGCAGTTATTTTGTATTATGACAAAAATATCGGTTACTAGCATCAGTTTAAATATCTGTATCTAAAAACAAACAACAAATAAGTGATCAGTTTTACTTAAGAAAGTTGAGATCTTAATGATTCTATAAAAAGATGTATTTGGGAAAAGGCCAGTAATAGTAAGGCCCTGTCAAACCATTATTTGCATGAGGAAGCATATAATATACAAAATAAGCAAAAATAGCCCACTGAGTCTGCAGTTATGCAATTCGTAAAATCCTGTCATCATCTTTCCTAACAGAGTTCACCAATTCAAAAAGCACTGGCTCCTTCTTTTTAGTGTTGTCATGGATAACTCACTGATAGCCAAACAAAACAAACAGGATAAGAGGGGAAATGTCACTGAGTTTCAAAAATACATCTTGTGTACTTGGATTGTTGATCAGTCTTTTTTAGGAAAAAATGTTTAAGCAAAAATTTTTACAGAATAAGACAAAAAAAGAATTGAAAAAGTCTTAATCAATTATTACTAGATTGTTGGACAGATAAAAATGTAGTACTCAAGTGGATCTGGCTTGAAAGGCAAGGGAAACAAAAGCCAAAATAAACAAATGGGACTATATCAAACTAAAAAGCTTCTGCACAGTGAAAGAAAGCACCGTTAAAATGAAAAGGCAACTTAATGGGAGAAGGTATTTGCAAATCACACATCTGACAAGGGGTTAATAGCCAAAATATATAAAGATCTCATACAACTCAACAACACAAAAATGAGCAACCTCACTTAAAAAATGGGTAGAGAATCTGAATAGATATTTTTCCAAAGAAGATATACAGATGACCAACAGGCACAAGAAAAGATGTTCATCACTAATTATTAGAAAAATGCAAATTAAAGCACAATGAGACACCACCTCACACTGTTAGAATGGCTATTATAAAAAAGACAAGAAATATAAAGTGTTGACAAGGATGTGGAGAAAAGGGAATCCTTGTACCTTTTGTCCTGGGAATGTAAATTGGTGCAGCCAA
This sequence comes from Phyllostomus discolor, assembly GCF_004126475.2. Taxonomy (NCBI): domain Eukaryota; kingdom Metazoa; phylum Chordata; class Mammalia; order Chiroptera; family Phyllostomidae; genus Phyllostomus; species Phyllostomus discolor. The sequence goes on from NC_040907.2 coordinate 97,192,219, forward strand.
TATGGAAAACAGTATGAAGATTCCTCATAAAATTAAGAGTAAAACTACCACATAACTGAGCAAATCCACTTCTACGTATTTATCTGAAGAATATGAAAACACTAATTTGAAAAGATACATGCTCCCTATGTTCACTGCAGCATTATTTACAACTGCCAAGACATGGAAACAACCTAAGTATCCATCAGTAAATGAATGGATAAAGAAGGTGTTGCATATACAAGGAAATATTATTTGCCATAAAAAAGATGAAATCATACTATTGATGATAACATGGATGAACCCTGAGGATATCATGCTAAGTGAAATAAGTCAGAAAACAACATATACCATATCAATTCATTCATATGTGAAATCTGAAAACAAAACAAACAAAACCAAACAAAACAAATTTCTAGACACAGAGAACAGATTGGTTGATACCAGAAAGGAAAGGGGTTGGGGGCAAGTGAAATTGGTGATGGGGTTCAATAGCATGATGAAAGATGGTAATTAGACTTTTGGGGGTGATCATTCACTTTGTAGTGCATGCAGATGTCATATTACAATGTTGTACACCTAAAGCTCCAAAACTCATGTAATATATTGTAGCAATTTTATCCAGATTGAAAAAAAATTACTACTCAATGGTAGCCCTAATGCTTTTTGGCTCAGGAAAATAGCAATAAAGCTTACCAAATGGCTTCCAAGAGCACCCCAAGAGGGAAAGCAAACAGGGCAGTGAAAGGCAGGGCTTAGGAGCCTACCCTAGGGTGAGATCCAGGCAAGGAGGTGAGATGAGCCACCCCAAAGCTGGAAGCACTGTGGCCCAACTTCAGTTGAATATTTTGTTTCCTTCTATAAGCAAGCATTTTCTACAACAACAACATCTCCTACATGTGTTAATACCTTTCTTTTGCGGGCAGAGTAGCCTCAAATGGAGATTTTACTTCCCTGAGAAACAGTACAATACTTAACTGCTTTCATCACTCTAATTAGTGGTCAATACTGAAATACAAGTTTTCTCAGTCTTCCAGAGAGAAATTATCCATATCAAATAAAAGACAGCGTTTAAGCAAATGTAAACACAACCTTTGGTTAAATTTCACAGTTATCATCAATGATGACAATCTATAGAAGACCTTAAAGACTGTTCTTCCTTTTGGAAAAAGCTCATCTGTGCATTAGATGGAGCTCATTTTCTATACACATTCCTGCTGAGATTCTCCTTAAGTGTTGAACTGAAGCTCCAATTCCCAAGTTTATCAGAATAAAAAGAGGAGGGTTCAATCCGCTGTTGTTGTTAAAGTCAGATATTTACAATGAAACAAAATCACTTGACATTTTCATTCTTGAATAGAAGAGTGGCGAATAGATCTGTGATAATCCTCAGGACTGCTAATGTGTTCAGGCAAATCATAGCTCCTTAGGAAATGTCCACTGTTTTGCTGAGCAAAATAATATAGTTGTCTGGCTAGTAGAGGTTCAACCTTTAATGAGATTTTAAGAACATGTTACTAAGATATTCTTTTTACCATCCTACAATTGGATCATCATTAAATAACTCAATATATGTAAAGGTATAGTAAAGTTATATCCGAAGTTAGGTGCTATAACACCTCAAAGATTTTATACTTGGAGGCTTCTGAAGAACTAATTTTTGTTAGTCCTTACATATACACACCTCTAAACAGAATCTACTTAATCGTGGGTTTCCACTGAAATTAAAGTTAAAGCTGATACTTTTAAATGATCTATTGCTGCAAATTTACATTTAACTAAGACAGAAACATATCAGGTAAAATAACCAAATTAAAAGAAAATTTGAGGTAATATTTAGTGTAACTTAGGCCAATAAGTTTATTTTTCCATTTCAGTTTGACAGGGATGAGGGGGCTCATCCTGAACAGTTCACAATTCCAGGGTGACCTAGGTAATCTGCATGCTTCTAAACCAAAGAGAAAAAAAAAAAGAAGCAAAAGCAACAACAAAACTCCTATTGTGGGAAAATAACATTTAATTGATCCCAAATTCACCTAGTTTGGTTATTACTGTGGATTGCATTCACCAAAAAAACTTTAACTTTCAGCTCTTCCTGAATTTACAACATCTAAGAAAACTAAATATTTTCAGTTAACTGTGCTATTAAATTGAGTCTCATATATTATTTGATATATAGCAACTTAAGAGTAGCTTATAAAAATTACCTGGAATAAACTAAATCTATAATAAAAATAGTAGAAACTCTTGGGTGCATGCAAACCTATTTCCCTTTTCTGCACCATACAGGGTGATTTCAGGGGTCTTTGCCTGGGAAATCCATCCTTGCCTGACTTATAGGAGAGAGACTGCATCCAAAAACACTCAAAGTCAGATCAATGATTTGGGAGTTTATCACCAGCTTCCTAAATGTTATTTATCAATGCCAAGTTTATTTAGTCATTTAACAATCCCAGTTATTAACAAGATTCCATCAATGATTTTATAAATAATTGAAACAGATTCATGAGAAAAGGCTGAAGTCTATGAGATTATATTTTTGTTTATTGGGTTGGTTTCTGATTTTACAATCAAGAAGGAGGACTGCATGTTAAAGATTGGATAGTGTTTTATTTAGTTTTCAATAAGAAACATTATCAGGACTAAAATATGACCTGAATTTTTACATTATTGGGTATGAATTTTTACCTTTGCTAGTCATTATCTGGGCCCATTCATAACTCTTGAAGGTATGTAGCAATGCACAGTTTTCAAATTCAAAAGTCCTAGGTATTCAGAACTCTTTTCTGTGGCAAAGTAATGCTAAATGTTGTCTATATAAACTTTTTTCTTTCTTTTTTTTATGAAAAAAATGTTCATTTGCCACAGTCAAACCTAACTTAAATTCTGCTATAGAACATTACAATGGTCTGATCTACTTGCATTCCTTGAAAGATTTAGCTTTCTCCAAATAACACATGGCTCTTGGTTTCCAACAATTATAACTTTTTAAAAATCTAGAAATAAAAGAAGAGTTGGAAAACATTTGAAGGACCTACAAAATACAGATGTCAATAAACAGTTTCCCATTTGGGAAAAAAAACTCCATCAGATGAAAATCAGACAGTGTTTTAAAAGTGATATTAAATGTGGAGAATTTAAAGGGCATCAATCATTTTAAATCCGTATAAAATGGGAATATGACAATTTTCTTGAAAAATAAAAAAGATGCGATAAATGCAGCCTATGGTTGGAGGCAACCTCCAATTTCTGATGAGTAGATTTCTGGGGCTGGGAATAGGATGAGGGTCTCTGGGCTACACTCGCTGCATCACTTAGTGGATCACAATTCTTCCCTCACTATTTTCCCAAGTCATTTGACATTTATTTTTCATTTGAGAGGTCTCTAAATGGAAGCCTGCTCTTGATGAAGAACAGGGAGACAACCATTTAAATGTGACTGAATACTCACATGAGCAGTGATGAGTTTCCTTTGCCTCTGGGGATCTGGAAACTCCTCCCCGAAGCACAGCGTTACCTGGAATCTTGGCAGGGGTCGGCCATGATGAGCAAAGGCTTGCAACTCTGGAGAAACCCCACAAGAAAAAAAAAAAGAAAACATGTTCAGAACCTTCATCATTGAGCACATCAGGTTAAAACAGAAAGCAAGAGCTCTATGTTGACTCTGAAGACAAAAGTAGGAATGAGCACTCTTATTATTTCTTAAGTGGGGTTTTTAACCTGTAGACCCCAGATGGAAAACTGCATGTACATGTACGTATGTGTGCTTTTGCTGAGCAGGCTCCAGGCCTCACTTGATTCTTCAAGAGGAATATGCCTTGCAGATTAAGAAGCTTACTTTGCAGTATTGGGCCCATGAGGATGCAAAAGGTAGGACAAAGGAGTGAAAGAGGAAGAAAAAGGAAAATATATGGAGTAGCTATGTTGAGGCAAGATAATAATTTATACAAAGAAGAAATTTTCTCTTAAAAACATCAGAATTTTCTAACTTGTCCTGGTATTACTTAAAAACCTCTTCTCAAAACTGCTGAGCCTTCATAATCCCATATCTGTTACCTAGGACCTCTGTGTGACTCAGGCCCCACAGAAAATGCTTGATGTTATCTCAGAGACTGAATGGCAGAATGGGCAGCTGCATCCCACTTGGCACTAAGCCCAAACTGTGTGACTTTGGGTGGACTTTCTGCCTGTCTTCTAGGACAGACAATGATTTGAGATGAGAAGGGTAGGTATGAAGCAGGAGGGGCCCCCACATATGTGGATGTGCAGAACCTGAAGCCACCAATCCTACCCTAAGGATGCAAAACAGAGAATAGAGCACTGTTGGAAAGATATGTTCAACCCCTCACCCACATTCAAGATAACTCATGGCTCTAGCTGCTCCTCTTCTTTCCGCCAGACTCAAATGTCATTTATACCAAAGAAACGTGCTTACACAGTTTCTGCTACAACTTCTGTGGAACAGCACCCGCTGCATCTTTATCAGATCCACGCCCTCGAGCTCTGCCTTCGGGGGCTGTCCCTAGCAGTCTGCGAATCCTGAATGGGTAGATAGCAAAGATTTCCACTGTTCTCTTCAACTGAAGAGAAGTTTCTAGCTAACTCACTGGACCATTTGACTTCCTGCTTTTTTATCTTCCAGAATTCAAATTAAACCTAACTGACTTAGTCAGAATGTATAAAAGGCATTTACACTACAGGAGGTCTGGCTACACCTACACAAGCTAATCAGAATGGCAAGTTGGTACAATTCTCTGAAAAAATCATGCCTCAGAGGCTTGATAACATGAAAACCTCTATGATTAGGCAGAGCTGGTCCACACAGCTACAGTTTTCAACTTTACATGTCCCTCCTTGCACCTCAGTGACGAATGCAAGATAAGAGTTTGCTGTGGACAAAAAGCATGGCTCTTGGTTATAGAAGAAAGGAAAAAGAAAACAAAACAACTCTTGCTCACAGATACATACTAAGTTCTAGGCAAGTGAATTCACAGCTTGAAGATGCTGGTAGCTGGCACATCGTGCCTGCCTGCCTGCTTCTTCACTGTATCCACCTCTCAGTTCACTGTGACTCAAAGAAGAATTCATTGCCTAGTTAGAATGAGAGGAGTCTGCTTTCCTAAAACATGTACCGTGAGAGAAACTCAGAGAAACAAGTGCTATTTCCCTGGGGTGCCTTAATTAAAGCCCTAGCCCTGCAGTATCTCCTGGATCCAAAGAGACCAAGATCCACAGTCTTTGAGGAGATCCAAACCCAGAAGGCTCTTTCAGATTCCACTGTAGAACAGACGGTACAGATGGGGCACTCCTCAGTGGCTCAGGACCACTCTCAGGACCCTATTATGATCACCACACTGAGACCCAGGACAGACAGAACAGTCACAACACTGGCTTAGAGGCAATTCATCACCTCATTTAGGGAGGGGCCCTCAGACCCAAGTGGGTTTCTCACCCATGGTGCTGCCTTGGGGAACCAGGGACTCAGTTCTCCCTCTTCTTTTTGTCACACCTCTGGGGAAGGGTTAGTCATCTAGGGAGATATTTGTTTGGGAGCACCAAAAGAGAATTTGAATTAGCATAAGCAAATTTGGGCAACTTAAACCCAAAGGCTGAGCAAATGTTAATGGTGCCAGAGCACAGAGGTGTTTCATATTTTTATTTCGAAGGAACTGAATTAAAATGCATGTTCAGGGAAAGGAAAAGAACAAGAAAACCCAAAGACATAAGGTGTTTCTGAAGGGGGTACTTAAAAAATAGGTTAGGATAAGGTAGAGAAAGAATCAGCAGTTATCTGGCAGGTTGGAACAGCTTTCTGCCTCCAAAAGAGGCAGCGTCAATACCAACTTCTATATGAACACTTGGGATGAAGTGGTTTCATCTCACTAATAATGTAGCCAGTGGTTTCACAAAAACCAGTCCAGAGCTGATTTAATTGTCATGAACTTAAAACTAGGAAAACAAAACTTACTGGTTCTGAAAAATATGATTTGAAACACACATATCATAGAGATAGCTTAAAGCCTTCTCATAATTTTCCCTTTGAAAAATCACTTCAACACACTCTAATCTGTGGCCCACCTACAGGGAGGGCATCTGCATAACGACGACACATCTCATAACCAAGAATGGTAATGCTGTATTTCTAACAGCTGCAATTTTCCTAAGAACCTTAAAAGACCTGAAACATCAACAGATATGTTTGCTGAGATCAGACTGCCTATAAAGTGTGAATTGGATTACTAGGTGACTATTTGTGGAATTCCAGAAGTTCAAGCCATCAGTCTGAACCTCAGTCCCATTGAGCAATCTCCCTCTTCTTTGTACCCTTCTGCTGATTGAGAGGAGCAGGTGGTAAAAGGAGAGGTGAGATGTGAAACAAACAAGAAACATATTCTGGGATCATGCCCAGTGGGTTCAGGGGTTAACAGAAGGATGACCTCTGTCCAGCTGGAGTGACGTGTTGTTTTTTGACCATTGTGGCAGACATACCACCACCACCTTTATTCTCTTTCTGTAAGGCTCCTGGTATGAGGCACTCAATTCTAATCGATAATTAGGTGCATTACCTGATAAAAACTGCTGTGTGTCAAATAGCTTGCAGGTCTGGTCTCTCTCCAGTTTGTTGGGCCGGTCACTGCACAGTGCCAAGGGTCCATCCCAGTAGATTCTACTCTGGCACAGTCTTTTGGCATAAAGCCCATCGGGGGCCATCCAGAGGACCACACCCCTTTCTAGGTGGCTCAGCAGTTTCTCGATATTTTTCCTCTGACCATTGTCATCTGGGTAGGGGAAGAGGACCTGGTCCAGGTTACTGGCATCATAGGTGTGTCCATGGGAGATCCGACAACCTTCAGGGCTGGCCGTGGTCAACTCTTTCACTAGGATTTCCCGGTAATACAAGCAGATGTGGAGGCGGCAGTCTGCAAACAGAACACCTGGGGTCAGTGCTAAAGGACTAAGAAGCATTGCATGCCCATCAGGATGCCAGACTATGAGCCAGAACAAAGAATATTTGGTGGGACACTGATACCCTAACTTGCTCTGTAGATAGTAAGAAGTTCCAGGGTCTGGAAGTCTATTACATGCTGCATACCTTTCTCTCCCTCCTGGAGGTTCACAGGCAATGAGATACATTGGAGAAGTTCCATAAGAAATCAATTTGATGTTGTCTAACTTATTATTTTCCAAATTTATGGGGCCATGGGTTTTGAGAGGGTAGGGGAGCAAAACTTTCATTATTTTTCTGCAAAGTAGGTTTGACTTGTAGAAAGCACTACTATTAAGAACTTCCTATATCATTTTTGTGTGTGTGATGATGGTAGTGGTGATGTCTAAAATACTAAATCACGTACCACTGAACAAAAATTCATCTTTAAGCATGACAATCAGTTTCGATTTTGGAGAAAGTAAACCCTAAGTTTAATTTTTACTAGCAAAAAGAAAAAAGAGCATAATGATGTGTCAGGGGTAAAAACAAATATGTCCACAGATCTGAAACTACCCTAAAATATCAATATGATGTCATAAGGTTAAAAATATGTATATATTAAAGCTTCAAGAAGGCTAAGCACTAAGGCCTTATCAGTGGTGATCTCTGGGTGGTGGGAATGTGAAGTTTATTTTTCATTAGTTTTCACACTATGTATGTACTACTTGTATAATAAAATTAATCCATGTGGAAAGAAAAGAATCAATGAGAGAAATGTTCTGAGAGTAAAGTCTGCTGAAATCTCCTACTAGGCTATGCGTTTAAGTCTGAAAATAACTCCAAAACAATGCTTTCTAAAACCTTAAACAGGATAAATTTATTTATGCAATTTTGATAATTTCAGAACCTTCTTTAAAATATGACTCACAGGCTAAAAAGACTGAGATAGATTTGCAAAGGGCCCTTAATTGAAATGCAAAAAAGCTTCCTATCAGTAACTGCAGGGGACTTAACAAGGGATGGGAATGGCAGTTTTCTAATAAACGTACCCAATTAATCTGTATTATTCATGCCCAAAACAGAAACCCACAAAACCCTCTTATTTTTCAATGGTAGGTTTGTAGACAACCCACATAACTGCGTCAATTCTCCACTTCAATTTCTGCTGTTGTAAAAGGTGGCTGAGAGCAGCTCGATGGCGCAGCCTGATGGTGCAGCCTGGTGAGAGTGGGTGTTGGCCATTAGAGGTGACTAGCAGGGCAGGTTTCATTTCATTTCATGTCACCAGAAATCACGAGGTCACAGTGATATAAGTAGCTGTTTATTTTCTACTTTTCAGGCACTCACACAAGTTTTAAGAGCTCAAGAAAGGGTTTGAAAGTTGCTAAAAGCAAACACAAAACTTTCTGCTTGGAAAATCTCCCCTCCATCACTCAGGAGCCTCTCAGAAGGGGAGGCAGCAGCCTCATTCAGAACTTTGGAATCAAAAAGAACTAAATCATAAAACTCCAGCTCCCCTCGGAGCAAGAAAGGTACTCAAAATCCTTGTCTCCCTGAAACCTTGAGAATTTAGCTTATGTTTTTTATCACTTATTTTTAAAGAAGTGAGGTTGGGTTGGGGAGATGCAAGAGGATCCAGAGGCTTAAGCTTTTCATTTTTAATATAAATACAAATCCCATTCTTAAACAATCCAACACATTATCTAAAAAATAAATATATATACATCACATAGGTTTAGTACACCTGAGGTGCCTTCCTTAAAACAGGTAAGATTGAGGTGCCAGGATTCTTTTAGAAGTAAAACATACATATCAGATCTAATCCATATATTCTTTTTTCAAGACATATCAAAGTTCAGAGAAAGACCACAATACTCACACAAATGCAATGAATGCAAAGTAGCCAGAACTAATGTCTCCAGAATGCTGATGAGAAAGACCTGTTTATGGCTAAACTTGGCAGAGTGATCAGCTTTTCACAATGAGAAACCCTGATGCTGTTTTCTAAGAAATTATACTATATTGTGAAGGTGTTAGCTGAAGAGGGACTCTAGGTAAATGAAATGGAGTGTTTGCATATTCTTGGAAATTCAGATAAATGCCAATGGAGAACTTAAAATGCCTCAACCAGCACATAGAATTGAATTAGAATCATAGTAGGCTTCTCAGTGGCAACTTTGCTAATACTGTTTCTCATTCACAGTGGTGGTGAGTTCAGATGTGTCCATACACATCCAGGCACCAGCTGGAGGAGTGAGTGCCCATAGGCTGTGCTCACCAATTGCCCCATCAATTCTACCCAAAAGTGGAGGGTGAACTCTGCAGACACAGGCCACCTGTGGGTGCCTCCAGACCGTACGCCACACTCACCTGAGAGGGCCAAGGCTTCGGCAGACCTTATGCTTGGCTCTATGGGGATTCCAGAGGCCTGGGACTCAGGCGGGGCACAAGCATAAAAGGTTCCTGTCACCTGGCAACCTGTATTTGCAAATAAAAGTCAGAGTTCATCCACACATAGATAGGCCTGCACCAAACCCAGGAATGAAGGGCCATGGGTTGGCTCTCCAGAGCTGACCATAGGCTCTCTCAACAGGCAAAGATAAGCTAAAAGTCCTATGGGAAAAACCAAATCCAGAGGAGGAAGGAGCCTTCTCACAGCTTTGGAAGGAAACTCAGAACTCTCCCTCTGTAATTCTTTCTTTTCTTTCTTTCTTTTTTCTTTTTCTTTCTTTCTTTCTTTCTTTCTTTCTTTCTTTCTTTCTTTCTTTCTTTCTTCTTTCTTTCTTTCTAGTTAATACCGCCATCACCACACATAATTACCACTTTTTTGTGTGTGTGTTGAAAACATTTAAGATCTACTCTCTTAGCAACTTTTAATATCAAATATCATACAGTATTGTTAACTGTACATTAGATCGTGAGAATGTATTCATCTTATAATTGGGAGATTGTACACTTTGGACAACATCCCTCCATAACTGATAAACCAGGAAACTGAGACTCAGAGAGATGGAGTGATTCTCCCCTGTTCACATAGCAAGTTCACAGCAGAACTGTGAGCTCAGATACACAAGAGTTCTCAGGCCAAAGAGCCCAATTAAAACCTTGCACTATTTTTAATGTCACCTAATGCTTCAAAATATGTCTGCATATTCCATCTTTTTTTGCACAGTTCTGTGCATTATCTCTTCACTGGAATTATTAGTTTAGTAGAGCCATATGCACGGGACATGGGTCTGAATTTCTGAAATAAGTTTAATGTTCACTAATTCCCACACTGTGGTACAAAAAACCAACCTTTGCTACAAATTATTTCTGAGAAGCTAATAAAACTGAATTATGAGTTCTTTTGTAAACATGCTACTCAACACAAACCTTAAATAATGGTGTACTTCTTCAATACCATAATCCAACAGTGACTGGAACATAACTAGAAAAAGGGGAACTGACCAGATAGTCCTAGAATGTACAAAAGAATCTATATGCTGACCCTTCTCAGGATTTTTCTTTAAATAACTAACTCAAGAATTCTAAAATCATGTGTTATGCTGCACTGAACATACCATTTGAAATTTTCTTTTCACTTAACTAATTAGTGCTTCTGCTTCGAGATCTCCTCTTGAAGTCTGGGGAACTCCTACAGGCATGGAACCACATCTAATCCAGAGTGGTCCAAAACTAGCACTACATACCCTGTGGAAACTTTTTATTCTTTTTAAATAGTATTTATTCATTCCTCTTATTATCATCTCTAATCCTAAGAATAACTACAATGGGCACACCATTGTTTAAGAGAAATATACTAGCTCAGTAATCTCCTGGTGTCCCTGTAGAGGGGGAGGGCTTGAACACAGCTGAAGTAAACCCACTTGACAGATATGTAGACAGAAAGAGATCAGTGTAATTTTGTGGCCCTCAGCCAACATTAAGGGACAATCCAGGAGGGAAGACTGCTAGAATCTACTATTTTTTGCCAAGGATTAAAAATAAAGCTTAAGATTATTCAACAAGGTGGAAAAATGTTAACCTGTTGAACAGATAACTTAAAAAAACATAGCTAAGCAGTGTGCCATCTGACATTTCCTATCTTAAGGGGAAGGCTGGGCTTCAGAGTTAGCAGATCCGAAGCAGCTTCACTATCCTAGAACACATTTTGTGAGATAACCTCTATAAAAATGGAGCTGTTTTTAGCTACTTGAAATGATCTTTGTCGTGTTTAAATAAGATTCACATAAGGTAGTTACAAGAATAGGTCCTGGCACATGATAGGCCTGATGTTAGTAAACCTTGGCATCCTTCCTTTGAGGACCTTACCATCCCACAGGAGAGAGAAAACTCTCCTTCCCTGCCTATGAAGTCTTTCCCAGCAGTCCTGATATGGGAAAAGACTTGTGGTCCTGCACAGAAGGACAGATCAAGAGAGACCAAGGCCCTTTAGCCAGGTTTGCTCTGCTGGGTCAGTGGCAGAGACAGGAACCAGTCCCAGTGCCATCCTTACCATTTTCACAAGCTGGGCCTTGCCAGTGGTGACTTCGGGGTCCAAACGTCACAGGACATTGATAGGAGATTTCAGGGTGGGGCTGGTCAGGGACATACTCCCTCCAGGTTCGGTCGTGGGGTGGCATCATATAGTTATGAACCTGCTAAAGAGATGAAAGCAACCAGATCAGCAAAGACAGTTTGTTGGCATTGGGAAATGGGAGCAGATTCTTTATATCCTCCCAAACTCCTCAGGCAATCTATTCATTGGCTGCAGCCCAATCATATTATCATCTGAAAGACTCTGGACTGAATGGCTCATCACTCTAGGTGAAAAATAGCCATAAAGAATCAAAATAAGCACAATGGAGACAGTGTTGTAAAGTAATGATTTATGTAAAGCTTCATCATATGGTTAAACCTGGCACCAAAAGTACTGTGAGGAAATTAGCCTTCTTTTCCCCACCAAAGTGAACACAACAGAGCTGTAATTCACATCAGAAAAGTCTAAAGAAATCAGCTGCCCTGTGGTTTCACATGATATAAAGTACTGCTTTCAAAATCTTCCACTTCCACAATAGGTCTATTTCCCAGAAGATTTTAGAATCAGTAGTGGAAGTCTGTACCAACACACAGACACACCAACTCCTCCCCTATTTAAAATCAACACTGATAGCAACACCAGGTTGAAAGTGGGACACTCATTCAATGACCAGGGGTTTGGTTTGGTTGTTTGACTAAGAGCAAGAACGGTTTTTTTGTTTGTTTGTTTGTGTATTTTTCCCCAGCATTCCCTTCTAGAAGCCCTGCGCCTTCTACCATACCTGAGCTGGGAGTGAGGTGTAAGTCGTCGTCATGGTATAGGGGTGGCTCATGGTCATCTGTGGGTCCTCTAGGGTGAGCTGCTTTGCTCCTATGTGTTTTTTGCAAAAGGGAAATGGCACAGTGTGAAAAAGAAACTGATATAACTAAGCATCAAATCTTAGAAAATATCTGAGGATTTAATTCTTAGAATGCATAATAGTGTTGACAAATTCTAAGACTTTTTTCCAGCAATTCCCTTGGGCAATTATTTGTTCACTCTATTAAGCTGATTTTTACAAAGTCCTGCTGTGTGTGAATGCACCTGTATATGACAGAAAGGGCCCCACCAGCAAAATATTCTGCAAAGAAGATCACCTGTAGGATTTGTTTAAAATGCAGATTCCTGGGCTCTAGTCTGACACAATGTCAGAATCTTGGAAAGAGGGAATCTGAATAAGCAGCCCAGCTGACCATAGTACACTTTAAAAGTTAACATTTTTATTTCTATAAATAGCAGTAATTTGTGCATGAACGTGTGCTTCCCTTCTACAAAAAGTTAATCATGTAAGACTGATAGATAAGCAAAGCTTTGAACAAGTTTTCCATTTTTTGTTGGGCAACTGGGCCCATAACTTAGTAGAATTAACTGGAAAACACACACATGTGGACACACATGTTCAGACAAGCAGGTGGAATATGAGAAAGCACCCTACACTGATGCCACAAGAATTTCAATTAATGACCCCGAGAACTTGGACAGTGAGCCTCCTGGGCCTGAATGTGAGGCAGATGGCAGGTAGGCTATGAAAAAACAAAAGTAGAAAAATGAACTTCAGAATGAAATAAAGGTGTTATAAGTGTCTGACTGTCAATATTCTGTGGTCCCAAACCAGGAAGCCCCACCTTTTTTGGCTCCCTCAGGAACAATCCTGTACACTTTGTAGGGGTCTGAGATGTCCAGCTGGCTTCTCTCAACCAGCTCCTCAAAATCATTGCTCTTGTTCAAAGCACATCGCAAACGTGTCTTCCACGTAGGAGGGTCTGGCTTGTCAATGCCTTCTCTGAATTTCCCTTTAAATAGTGCCCAAGCCTGGTGAGGAAGAAGAGGAAAAAAGTTAAAATATAGATCTTTTAAGAAAGAACCTGGGAATTGTATTTCTAAAGAAAAGAATGATGTTTCAGTGTTTCAAATTTACACTGTCACTCAAAATGTAGGACAAACATACCAGTTATCTTCTATGTACAGTACTGGTCTCTATCATTGCTGAGTTGAAGACAAGTGGTTTGAATAGTCTCTAAGTATTTGTGAAAGGCAGGTAAGATGTAAAGGAGGCCTGGGGAAGGACCTACTCACCCAACTTCTAAAACACAGTTGATTGTAACTAGGGACAGAGCTGTGGGATGAGCTTCTCCAATGGAGCACATCTGGTCTGCCAGACAATCTGAGGTATTCTGAGAGCAAATTCCCTGAGGAAGTCCCCTATGCCTGCTCTGTCCACAGGTGGTGGGGCTGGGCCCTAATACACAGTTCACTGAGTAAACTCCTCTAGGGGAAAACAGTCATGAGGGAAGCTCACACACTGACAGAAAGATCCAGAGAGAGGCTCAAAACAGAGATCCTGGAGGGAGAGGGATAGAGGAGGAGAAAGAGAAAGAGAGAAACCCAAAAGGCTGGGGAATGGGGGTGGGGTTGGTGAGACAAACAGAAACCTAGAGAAAATTCCTGAGATACTTGGAAACAGGGGGTCAAACAGAAGCAGAGAGATAAAGAGGGAGAAACAGGTATGGAAGGGCCCAAGGAGAGGTGGAATGAGAGAGAGCCTGCATCAGAGACATTGAATCAAAGGAAAAAAAATATTCAGAGAGAGAGAGAGACAAATAGTAAGAACATAGGGAAACATAGAGTGAAAGAGACAAAAAGAAACTGACTCCAGCACACCTATGGGGGCTGAGAAAGAGAGAGAGAGAGAGAGAGAGAGAGAGAGAGAGACAGACAGACAGACAGACAGAGAAACACGAAGAGAGACACAAGTTCATCAAAGGAGGTAAGGAAGGATCCAAGGGTACAGATGGAGGCCCAATGGAAACAGAGAAGTCCACAAAATTACAACCACGGACACTCAAGCCAGTGTCCTGAGATGGGTGACCTGCCCTGATCGAGGCAACAATCACTCCCCCACTGCTGGAAGTTTCTGACTCACACCACACGTTCGGGATCGGGACCTGGTCCTCTCGGTTTTTAAAATCACTAGAGAAGCTGAAACTTCCCTTCTCTCTGGGCTTCGGCTCTTAGACACCTGATGTTCCCTGGCCGCCAGGCCCGCCCACCTGGGACCACCCTTTCCAGTCAGTCCTGTGCTTGTAACCACCCTTCTGAGAACCACCGGGTGGGCACACCGAGCAGGAACTGGGCTCACGGCAGAGTGGATTCAGGACCCATCGGGTTCTCTGGGGCCCTCCCCCATCCAGACCGCGGGCTCCCCACGTGTGTGTAACCTTGAAGAGGGCTGCGTCCTCCTCGCGGTTGTAGTCCTGCTTGCCCGCGTGCTTCCAGGGGATGCGGAAGATGCTCTTCTCCTCGTTCTCCCACACCAGCCCAGGGTACTTGCCGCTGTCGATCTGGTCGATCAGCCACTGGCGGAGCTTCCCGTTGCCGCAGCTCACAGAGCTCATGCCGAACTCTCCACCTCGGCTGCCACCACCCTCCAGGTTCATGCCCAGCGCGCTGATTGCCGCCCTCTCGCGCCCAGGATCTGCCTTCAGCACTCACTCTGAGCTGCAGAGGAGAGGAAGGCCGCCCTTAAGCACCGCAGCACAGCGCTCAGGGTACCTTGTCCCAAACCGCCCTGGCAATGACCACGAGGCCCGGAGTCTCGAGGTAGAGAGGCGCGCGCTAAACAGTGTCATCAAAGTTCATTGAGAGAAGACACCTCAACTGGCCCGGGTTCATCCCCTTGGTGCGCACAATCCTATCTCCTCCTGAGCGCGCCCTCAGCGGAATCTATTATTCTACCCCATTCTCTAGATTCTACGTTTTTGTTACTCACTCCACAGCCCAGACACACAACTCTAGCCTTTGTGCACACTCATCGAGCCTCCACCCTTCTTGGCACCCCGTTTACTCTCACTCACTCGTAGTTCTTGCTCCTCTTTGTCCATCCCGAATCTACTGTCAGTCCATTTGCTCCCACAGTCAGTTTCCATTCTTGCCTACTCCCCATTTCACACTCCTTTGGTGACCCTTACGCGCCAATTTTGCATGAGGGCTAGCTTGCAGTTGGCTAGCTAGAGGGCTAGCGACCTAGAGGGCTAGGTTGTTCCAGGTGCTCAGCACGCACCAACTCGCCTCCGGGCATTCTCCCTCACCAAAACTCTGTCTCAAGAATAGCCCTAAGCCCTTGACAAAGAGCAAGGATTAAGTAGGCTCTGAGGGCAACAAACAGCAGTGACCCGGTACTTGGCAAGGAACGTAGCCAAGTACCGGGCGATACTGATGGCGCGTGTAGTGTCAGCCTGACCCTGGAGGCCCGCGAAGGAGAGCGGCAGTGGAGAGTGCCAGTGACCGGGAAGGACTGGAGTTGGGGCAGCAGAGCGCAGGCCCCCGAGTACCCCAAATTTGGAGCTCATCTTCCTCCAACACCAGCCAGGGAAACACGCGCCGGAGCCGCGGTGGGTTTGGGACCCTTACAAAGGAGCAGAAGGGGCCTCAGAAGTAAGAGGCTCTCTCCTGCGGGGAAGACTTTCGCCCCGTGTGGGTGCCTTCGAGGGCTCCGTCCTGGCCACTCCTGAGGACCTAACAATCTTGTTCTTCAATCTGGTCCAGCGGGTGCCTGCGTGCTGTCCCGGCCGGCGCTGGGCGGCCCCGAACAGTGGTGGGGACACGGGAGTAGGGTGAGCCGGTGGAAATGCTCGGGCAGTGCCCCGGGGGCCCTCCACAGAGCCTGCACAAAAGCCTTGGGCCCTGACCACACAGGGTGGGGGTTCGGACTCTCTCAAGAGGAGCGTACTTTCTCTCAACTCCGAAGCTGGGGTCTCTTGTGCTGCCTGCAAGATTGTCCCAGGGACCTCTGGCCTCTCGCTCAGGGTTCTCTGACGTGCCAGCCTCACACCTATACTCCATCCCGACCCCAGGTCTTACCTTGCCCCGCACTAGGAGCTGAGGGCAGCAGTGGGTCCCAAGTTCAAGTCTTGAAACTGAGACTCCCGAGGTGAGAAAGAGGAACTTTAAGAGCTTAAAAGCCGCGCTGGGGCGGAGCCTAGGTCGGGGCGGGGCTGACTGTGCCTGAGAAGGGAGGGGAAGCGCTGCGAGCTGAGCAGGGACTGGCAAGCGAGTCAGGGCCAAGGGTTCCGGGGCGCCCGCAAGCGAGGGTTGGCCGCGGCTAGGCCGGGGACTCCGGCGCCCTTCGTCGCCCTTCCTCGCCCTCTTCGCTTTACTTGCTTTGGGAACGCGCGGCCTTGACAACCCTCATTCGTGGTGGTTTCCTGCGAGAGGCAAGGCGCGAAATGGGGACCTCGCCTCAGCTCCAGGACTTGCTGGAGGCCGGTCTATAACTAATAACACACAAATGACTGCTACGCGGTTAGCGCGGGAAGTGGGGGATGTGTAGGAGCGGGAATCTGATGCAAAGGGGACTTTGATTGCAGAGCACGTAACCAAAGACCGAGGAATTGTCCGTATTGAAGAACTGTGGGTGGGTGGGGGGCATCCTTAGTCCCACTGCTGTCCTCAAGAACTCTGCCCCTCTGCGTTGTATAGAGAACAGAATACTCATAAAAAGAAAGAAAAGAAAAGAAAAGAGAAGAGAAGAGAAGAGAAGAGAAGAGAAGAGAAGAGAAGAAAAGAAAAGAAAAAAAAAGAAAAGAGAAAGAGAGAAAGGAAGAAAGAGAGCGAGAGAAGAAAGAAAGAAAAAGGACGGACGGACGGACGGACGGAAGGAAGGAAGGAAGGAAGGGAGGGAAGAAGGAAGGAAATGGCCCAGATCCCTTGAACTATAAACTGTGGTTCAAATACTGTCTGCATGTTTGAAATGCTCATACTTTGGCATCTATTAAACTGGTGAATTGAAGTGATTCAGAAGGCAATTCATAGTTCCCAAAGTTTCAATTACAACTACATGGAGGTGAGGGACAAATCCTGAAATCTCCAAGTGAATATTTGCTTCTGGACTTAAGTTCATCTTAAAATGGCATAGTTTTAACCTCAGCCTAGTAGGAAGCAATTTACTAAAGGAGTATAAATGTCCAGAATAAGAATAATTTTTAAATGGACCAGAAATTTTATTTAATTTTCCAAGGTGTCTTTAATATAAAAATTAATTCCCTGAACATCTGCCCACTAAACTTTTACCACAGCATTTTGGATACCCTGAGCATGTTTATTTACCTACCAATTTCAGGTAAACCTTCAGCTCACCAGTTTCTATATGATTTTAGACTACTATCACCCCAGGTCAATTCACAACTTTTGAAAAGTTTTTTATTTCACTTATTTCTCAGTTTTTCTTTTAATCTCATAAGTTGGGTCAATGTCTCCTACCACCCCTGCAAAAAACAAAAAAAAACAAAAAAAACACACACTAAGTTTAGTCTAGAAAAAAATAGGCAGTAAGACGTAGATTAGGTACACTTTTCCTAAAGCACGTGGACTTTCTCAGAAATTAACATGATGACATATTTTTATTCACCCAAGTAAATTTTCCATTATCAGAATCTATGTAATAAACAACAGGGTTTTGTTCAAAGAAAATTGTGGTCACAACCTGTTCTTCCTTTCTTGTCCTTTCACAGGTTCACTCATTCAACAAATACATTTTGAGCACCCACTACTTGTCAGGAACTGCTCTAGGAACTTGGAATATTTCAGTGCACAAAGCGAAGAATGCTGTCTTCATGTTGCATTACATTTTAGTCAGTGAGTTTCTTTTCCTCAAAGTGTTCATAAACAACAGACAGAAGAAGATTGCTAAGAACAAAAATGGCAAAAGAGAGCTTTTCATACTTTCGTACATGTGTCCTCTGCACCAGGTTTAGTTAGTTTCAAGATTTTTCTCGCTCATCTACTTTTAGAAGTTCAAAACAACAGTCATTCTATGAAACTTTCTGAGACTTTACCAGGTTACCTTGTGTGATTGCTAATCTTCAACGCCATCTTCTGGTTTACTCATTTGTCATATTGATCTACTCTAAGTGATTTTTTTTATGATGAGGTGAGTACAAGCAATAATATATTCTAATCATTAAAACTCTTGATGTTCTTATTATCACTAATTTCACCTTTAAGGGTGTTGGGGGGGCTATATGAACTTATGATGTAGTTCATGTAGGATAAATATCTCCTCTATTGCTCTTTGGTTATTTAAGTATGCACTGTTAATTATTACCATTGACCATGGTGATAATTACCTCATAATAATCATAATCGAGAGAGGAGAAAGGAGGGGGAGAGAGAGGGAGAGAAACATAGATGGGAGAAACATCAATTGTCTTGATGAGGACTGAACCTGCAATCTGGGCATGGGCTCCAACCAGTTTATGGGGCTACATGCTCCAACCAACTAAGACACACAGGCCAGGGCATGTTAAAACCAAAGTAACTATATCCTTGGAAAAGTTTAAAGGTCAATCCTTTTTTTAAATTACTTGCAAGAAATTGGGAAGATACTAAAAATGTTTTGTTGCTATGATGTAGTTCATATAGGATAATATCTCCTCTACTGCTCTTTGGTTATATAAGTATGCACTGTTAATTATTACCACTGACCATGGTAATAATTACCTCATAATAATCTCATATGGTGGTATTATTATACAATTCATGTATTATTTATATTATATAATTAGTAATATGACTATGCAATATATAATATAGTACTATATTATGTGCTATAGTAACACAGTAATGTAGTACCAGTATAGTAAGTACCAGCATACTATAGTAATATACATTATATGGTGTTATATAGCATTATAGCATTATTACTTTTACATCAATATTATTGGTATATTACTGGTATAGTATTATTGATAATTAAATGCTTGGGTAAGAGAATCAGCTAGACCTCATTCAAATCTGTGAGATCATGGATGAACTATTTATCCAAAGTCTTACCTTCCCATGTACAATGAAGGAAATGGCTTTCTTAAATCCTATTGTGCTGTGATAATGCAATGATGCTTATCACAATGCCTGGCACATCTCAAGTGTTTAACAAATCAGGATTGTTACCATTATTTTGTGGTTCAACATTTAGGGAAGTTTCATAGACTTTATCTCATTTGATCTCTCAACCAAAAATGCCTGGTAGGCAGGGCAGGCAATATTCAGCTTGACTCTACAGATAAGGAAAGAGGTCAAAGATGTCCACTGAGGCCCAAATGTCTTGTCCAAAGACACATTCTGACCAACTCTTCTTTCTTCTATCTATAGGTATTTGGCTGACTGTTACATTCATGTTGCAGAATCAGTCTCTGAGTGCAGGCCTATCAGTCTGGAGATGGCCCTTTCATTCCACTCTCGCACTCCTTGGTTAAGTCAACATGGGTAAGATGAGATTCAGTCTTCCTGACCTCATTCTCCTCATCTATGACATGCAAGTTGGCAGCAGGTAACAACTGAACCTTCTTTCAGTCCTAAATAACTGTTTTCTTCTTTCTCCTCTGACTTAGAACCATTAACAGCAGCCCAGTGGCCTTTTTAGTTATGGTAAATTCAAAGTACAAAAAGCTGCATTTTTTTCAAAGCCACTGAACTAACCACTTGTCTTCACTTCATTCTTCTTCACAAAACTATATTCACTTTAAGGAAATTGGAGGAAATGGGTGCTGCTTCTCAACCACCACACTTGAATATGTAACCCTCTGAAAAAAAATCTAACCTTATAAGCTACTTACACAGGAGAGTTAAGATGAGATGCCCTGGAGATGAAATTATATGTTAAATGCTCACATTACAACCCATTTTAAAGGAATTGTGTTGGACTTTCTTTGTAAAGTGATAAATTCCATGGTACCAGCAATAGGGCACATAAACCTGGACTATTTTCTTATAGAGCTGCATATACTTCCTAATTTAATTTTCTTTTTCTCTTTTTTAAAAGTATGTTTTATTTATTATGCTATTACAGTTGTCCCAATTTACCCCTTTGCACCCTTCCACCTTATACCCCGTTTCCCTCTGTCAATAACCCCTTTTCAGTTTGTGTCCATGGGTCATGCATATATATTCTTTGGCTTCTCCATTTCCTATACTGTTCTTAACATTCTTCTGCTTATTTTGTACCTACTAATTTGTGCTTTTTAATCTCTGCACCTTTTTCCCCATTCTCCTCCTTCCCCTTCCCCACTGATAACCCTCCAGATGTCACAACCCTTCATATCTATGATTCTGTTCCTGTTCTAGTTATTTGCTTAGTTATTGTTTTTTAGATTGAGTTGTGATAGTTGTGTTTGTTGTCATTTAAATGATCATAGTTTTGATCTTCTTGTTCTTGAATAAGTCCTTTTAACATTTCATATAATAAGGGCTTGGTGATGATGAGCTCCTTTAGCTTTACCTTGTCTGGGAAGCACTTTATCTGCCCTTCCATTCTAAATGACAGCTTTGCTGGATAGAGTAATCTTGGTTATAGGTCCTTACTTTTAATCACTTTGAACACTTCTTGCCAGTCTCTTCTTACTTGCAAAGTTTCTTTTGAGAAATTAGTTGGTAGTCTTTTGGCAACTCTGTAGGTTACTCTCTTCTTTTGCTGCTTTTAAGATTCTCTATTTTTAACCTTCGGCAATTTAATTATGATATGTTGTGGTGTGGTCCTCTTTGGGTCCAACTTGTTTGGGACTCTCTGAGCTTCCTGAACTTGTATGTCTGTTTCCTTTGGCAGGTTGGGAAAGCTTTCTTTCATTATTTTTTTTTAAATAACTTTTCAATTTCTTATTCTTCCTCTTCTCCTTCTGGTATCCTTATGATTTGGGAGTTGGCATGTTTGGAGATATCCTAAAGTCTTCTTATTCTCTCCTGTTTTTTTTTTTAATTCTTGTTTCTTCATTCTGCTCTGGTTGACTGTTTATTTCTTCCTTATGTTCTAATTTGTTGATTTGAACTCTGGCCTCCTTCCCTTTACTGTTGGGAACCCTGGCCCCCTTCCCTGTGGATTTTTCCTTATTTCACTTGGTGTAGCCTTCATTTTTCCCTTATGCTTTAGCCATACTCAGTGAGATCTCTATGCATGCTTATCACCAGTGTTTTAAACTCTGCATCTGATAGGTCAGCTATCTCCATTTTGCTTAGTTCTTTTCCTGTGGTTTTGTTCTGTTCTTTCATTTAAGCCATATTTCTTCATCTCCTCAATTTGGCAGCCTCCCTGTGTTTGCCTGGATTATGTAGAGTTGCTTTGACTCCTGGTCTTGGCACACTTGTTATCCTGTAAGGGGCAGAGCCTTAGGTAATTGCCAGTGTAGGGGCAACCTGCTTCATCACTTTGTGGCTTTATATGTGGGGGAAGGATTTGAGAGGGGGCAATGCTGCTGCCTGACTGCTGGAGGCTTGTTCAGCACTTGCCCTGCCTCTAGTCACCTATGTGACTGGCACCCCTCTAGCTGTTGTTCTGGTGGTGATTCCCAGAGTAGATGGGTTTGCATACATTCTAGGACCCTGTGGACCTTTAAATGGACTCTCCTGAGAGACTGAAAGTTTCCTCCACCACCCCAACCCCCACTTGTTTTATAGCTAGGATTTATGAGGCTTTATTTTTCCAGCACTGGAATGCTGGGCTGCCAGGACTGGCCTTGGGCTCCCTCCCTAGGTACCCCAATTGTGGGACTGCCTATTCTGCTGGTTGCCACCTTGCTGCCACTACAGCACATTCTCTCTGCTCCCACTCCCCATCTCTGCCACTCCTACCCATCTGGATGAATATGTCTTCTTTAAATTCTTGGTTGTCAGACTTCCATACAGTTTGATTTTCTCAAAGTTCTGGGTGTTTTCTGTTTTGAGGTTAGTTTTAATCCTTTTTATGGTTGTGCAAGGGGGCAAGTGTGTCTACCTATGCCTCCATCTTGACCAGAAATCCCTAATTTAATTTTCAAAGTGCTCTGAGTTTCTTCAGTGAAAGAACTTTGTAGAGCTGCAGCATTGAGCATTCCCAGAACAGGACTGTTCAGGGCTAGCTTGTGAACTCTTTTTAGGGTACAGAGCTGACATGCATGGCTTTCTCCTAGGCACAGAGAATAACCCATTTCCAGGCTTACTGGAAATTGGACTTGTCATTTTAGTTAATTATGAAATAAAAGGTCACATAGTCAAAGACACTAAGGCAACATTCCTTTCCTTTAGTTTACAAACAACTGTTCCTGTTTTGCCTCTTCTTCTTGCCAGTATTCTAAGAAGTCTCCTTGTAACATTTTCTTTCTCTCTACATAAGCAGCGACTTGGCTTTTAACAAGGGACCATTTGATACTGCCAAGTCCCTTCACCAAGCCAACAAAAATGTAAAAGGTTTGCAATAACTTTGGGCAATTTTCTGAAAATTGAAGCAAGAGGTGAAAAGCAAATAGCTTTCTCTAATTCCTCCCATTGGTAGAAGTTCTTAATGTTGGATTACTCTAAAATTCATCAACTTCCTTTTCAGTTGAACATTGTAAAACAGCATCCCATCACTTGTCACATATGAAATGTTACTTCTGAGATCCAAGGGCACTCTGGTTGGTCCAGTGTATCTTTAGGAAAGGTTAGATTATGCTGTGGTAACAAGTCCCCAAACCTCAGGGGATTACAACCACACAGAGCTACTGCTTGTTCACATGAATTATTTACTGCTGGTCATCACTACTGTGAGAATGCAGGCTGGCAGAGCAGCATCTGTTTAAAATGGTTCTAGTTACATGGCATACAGAAAGGATACAAAGAGAACCATGTGCTCGTTCTTTAGGCTTTATATCACCATGGCTCATATTCCCTTGTTACAAGGTAAGAATTGTACTGAAGGAAGAATTGCCTGGCTGTAGTGTAGGTAAGGGAGCAGAGAAAAGAAAGGCCAAGAGTCTTAGGAGAACTCAGGTAAGAGGCAGGGAACTTTTGTACAAGAGAGGAGTGGATGGAAGAGTAATTATAGAAGAGGAGGAAGATTGCACAAGGGGCAGAGTGCCTATAGTGCAATAAAGGAGGAGTGAAAGATCACTGGAGATAGTCCAACCTCAGAGATTAGGGGACTAGTATAAATAACCAAGAACGTAAGTGAAGAAGTCTGGAGGAGGAAAGTTTATGGGGACTAGACAGGGGACATTTGGGATGGCATCCCAATATCCACGTTGATATAGGTTAATGCTGCAGTTCCTTTGGGACAATGTCCCTTTTCTTCCTTACATTTGGAAATACAGAATTGTCTCTTGATCATTTTTAAAACACAGCATCTAAAAATACTAATTGACTCAAAGCAATGAGCTCTAAAAATGAATGTGTCTTGTCTCTAGGGGCATGCTTTTGGGTACAAGAATATAATGTGGTACTACCCTCCTTTGGCCTCTAAGTGAGAGACAGTGGCAGACCCTGAGATGAAGGTTAGCCTGTGGGGTGTTCATTAGGGTGTACTCTTGGGTCAAATACCAGTGGAGCCAGGGGAAAGAAGCAGGATTGCACAGGAGGAGAAGCTGAGATGCATGCGATGCCCTACCAGAAAGGCCTCAGCCAATGCTGCACAGAGCTCAGGAGGTAAGAAATGCCTGCTAGGGGTGAAAGGACAGGGCCATCAGTCAAAGGTGCAGGCTGTCCTTAGAAGGAGGCATGGATTTCAAGGTGGCTTTTTTCTTTAGTGGGGGCAACCAAGGCTACCTGCTGAGAACCATCTTCCAGAGCAGCCCAAGAGTTGGGGATCTGAACAGTGCACGACAGCATCTACCCAGGTCTACTCCTTACTCTACTTTGGTCCACTTTCTCTTACCTATTTTAGGATTATCTTCTCCAGGCTTCCAGTGGTTTCTCTTCCTGGAATAAGGTTTCCAGGTTTAGCAAATAAAAATATAGAACTCCCAGTTAAGTTTGAATTCCAGATAAACAATGAGTATATTTTTAAAAGTTGGGTATGTTCTATGCAATATTACAGGCACACTTATAATAAAGAAGCTAGTCATTGTTTATCTGAAATTTAGTTCTTACTGGGCATCCTGTATTTTACCTGGCAACTCTATTCTGCAGGAAACTTAGCAGAGGAAGGCTTAGTGGACAAATTACAGTCCTACCACTGTTGCTGGTCTTGGGGCCCCAACTGAAATTAATTGTGCTTCTTCCTTTGTCTTTCTGCTGGGCCAGTGGCTGACTTGGTGGTAAGACCTAAACCTTCATCCCCAAGGGCTTTGAACCCCTGGTCACCATGACCTTACTGGTTCAGGGGTTGCACCCCTAATTACTATTTGTTATCAAAACTGCACAAGGGAGCATAAGCAAGGCCCAAGTGAGTCACTCCTTCCTATCCTATTGCATAATAGCACTCCACATCTCCTGATGAGCAGGGTCAAGACGGCGACTTCTCACTTGCTAACTCCTGACCAAGGAGCCTCTTCTATGTCTTCCTTAGTTTAGACCCCCGTGGCACACTCACCGTGTCCCTTTGTAACCAGGAGCCCTTACTTTGTAGAACCCAGCTATGCATAGGTGAGAAGCACACATTCACCAGGTGGTCTCTGGGAGTGATGACAGGGGGCTGCTTCTAATTCCATTGCTTGCTGGATGTTCAATCCTGTCTCACTCATCAGCAGGTAGTTCCTACCTGCTTGGCCCAGCAGTTTTAGAACCAAGGCCCACAAGTAGGTAGGTGCTGTAGGTTCTTCTGGGCACTGTCCCTTTGTGGCCTTAGTGCTCTCCACATTGCAGCCAGACTGCACAGTAATTTGAGTTGCTCATTGGCCTAGTGGCCAGCCAGAAGGAGTGATGGGGTAGAGTCTGAGGGGGTACACAATGTCATGCAGAAGAGAAACCTCTGTATAATTTCTGAATAAGGAGAGCATGGAGCTATCTGTAGGGGAGAGGGCCACTTCTGCTAGCCCTCTGCTCTGAGAGTACAGGGGAACCCAGTGACTCAAGTCTTCCTGCAGCACTTTCAGAAGCTGGGAAATGAATCCTTCTTTCCTCAATGTGATGTGGGTGGTGTCTCCCAGCATGGACCACAGGGACCCACTAAGTGCAGTGCACTATCCTCTGGCCCTCAGATTTAGCTGTGCAATCACCAACTTTTTCCTTTTAAATGTGACATGTTAGGCCAGTTCCCCTCAGACTGGCAGAAGGGACAGACACAGTAGAGGTCATTGCATCTCTCAGTGAGATAACTGGGGGAAAGGACTGTAGGCATCATTTGTAGAACCAAGCACTGTGCAAGGCTGCTGGGAATTTGTGAGAAGTTTATTAAGAGAAATGATATTTGAACAGGACTTTGATGGCATAGCTGGGTTTTTCCAGGCAGGACAGAGAAGAGGAGCATTCTAGGTAGGGGAACTGTGGGCAGTGACCAACAGGCCAGAGAGCACAAGGCCTGGTGTAGGAACTGAGGGTGTAGGAACTGAGGGTGGGCTGGAATGACCTGCAGTGCTTGGAGCAAATGGAGGAGGAGCTGGCAAGGAAGGAGAGCTGTCCCTTTGGCCTCCTGGGGAGGATTTGAAGAGGGTATGTTAGAGTGGAAATTGTTGGTTTCTCCTTTGCTCCCTGCTTTATATGTTAGAGCAGCCTCCCTCTTACAGCAGTTTAAGTGCTTTACCCACATTAACTGATTTTGGCAAGAGAGTTGTTAGGTTTATTTTAAGTTGGATATTAGGCAACTCAAAAAACTCTTATTCAACCCCTTTCCAATCTACCTTAGAAAAATCTGAAAATATTTTCTTTTTAACATTCTATGACTGTCATGTATGAATGCAGCTGATTTGTCCTATTTCAGAAGTGTGAGAGGGCTATCCAGGCAAAGTCAGATGGCAACCCACCTAGGATAGGGGCTTAGATACATGTTCTTCACCTGTTCTGCAAAGGCACTAGGCTGTGGAAATGGACACCTTCACAAGCGTGATGTGAAATTCCTGCTCTGGATCTCTGAGCTAGAACAAAAGGCTGGCTTTCCAGGAGCCTTTGGATTCTGTACATAGGTATGGTAGAATGGCACATGCCCATAGACCCACACTGTTACCTCAGACTGGACATTTTTCTTGGGACACAGTATGTAACATGAGGCCTGCCCCATCTGTTTTGGAAGCTGGCCTACTGCCCAGAAGCGTTCTGACTGCTGGTAAAAACCTGTAACCTTCCTGAGCTCATGGGCACAACACGGCATCCTCCTGCTCTGTGCTTGTCCCCCAGCAGCAGCCTGCTGGCCACACTTGGCCTTGTTCTCAATACTTCAGAGAGGCTTTTTGACACATTTGGAGAGAGTTCCCCCAGTCATTTCTCACTTTAACCCAGTGAGGAAGTGAAGCAGCCATTAGGATTCCATTTTAGAGATGAGCACTGGATATTGAGGGAGTTTTTAGAGTCGCCAGTGTCAACAGAATGGGCTGGACAGTGAGGACAGTCCTCAGCTTGTTGATGCCTGCAGCCCCTACTTTTTGAATTTTTACCCAGCCATTTTGTCATTCCCCACCCAAGATTTTGACCTCCTCCACCTTCACTTGAGACTTGTTAATATGGCCGAATGAGTGAATAAGGGAATAATCAGAGTCGTCAGCATGATGCTTGTTTTCTTCCCTAAGCACCCATTGCAGAGGCAGGTCCATGTGCTCAGTATGATTCGTGCTTTGGATTTTGCCTAGCCATTTCATCTAAGAATGTCAAAGTTCTGAAGGGGCACATATGAGCAGGGTAATAACACAAGCAAAGGCAGTCATGGCCCTGTGGGAATGGACACACATTGTGCTGGTGGCATTCAACTGAGAGGGACACTCTGGACATTGAACAAGTTGTTTTGGCATTCTTGAAAGGCATCTGTTATTATAAGCTGTTTCTCATAAGGCTATAATTGATAGCACCAGGTAAGAACACTTTAAGTGAATAGCGGAGGGTTTTAAGAGGACAATTCTGCTTGGAAGTTTCTGAGACCTGCAGCAAGATATGAATGCTCCTCTCTCCCATTGCTGACTTTGTGATCACCTTAGCTATTCTTCCCATCTCCCACCCTTCTGGGCCCTTTGTGTCAGGGGCAGCTCCCTATCACCCCTGGGGACCTCTCCTGGGAAGGGCAGTCTTGTACTCTTGAGTCCACCTTCCAGGGAACCCAGCTCACAGGAGGATTTCAGCATTTTTTAACTAACCTGTATCCTTCATCCAGCTTATACCAAAATTTCTGTTTTGAAACTCCCTTCAGAAATTCTCTTTCTTTTCTAAACATTTTGCCTTTTCTTTTCAACTCTGCAAAATCATCATGTAAAGCCAGTAGGCAGTGAATAAACCTATGGATTTTTCTGTTTCTGTCACTGAATTAGGTTCTCTGTCAAGAATAAAAAGGAACCCACTTATACAAAAAAATGTGGCCTCGGGCTGTGCTGTTGCACATTTTAATTAAGTTTCTTTGGCAGACATATTTTGCTTTTATCTTGAACAATTGATGTGTCACTCTATAGTCCCTGACAAGGGAGTCACAGTCCATAAATGAATTCCTAGAAGTTGCACTTGGGCAAGTTCATTCTGGTGACTTAGATGGAATTTTGGGGAGGTTGCATTTTGCCAATTTGTGATTTGCGTGAACTTTTTGTTTTAGAAGTTAATGTGCCATCCCTTTTCTGAGTAAATTTTACTACTTCTTGGCTTTTTTTGTAGTGTTTGTAATGAAAAGCCCCCTATCTGTTCTATGCCTCTATCTTTATAAATTAAAAATCAATATTCCTAATTTTCCCCCATAAAATTTCCTTGATTCCTTCAATGTTTCTTCCTTTTGAAAATCAAGTTTAGTGTTTGTCAGCAAAGTTAAGTTCCAGGATGTGTTCATTTTGAATCCCACACTAAAACACCCAGGTGATGAGTATGTATTTAGTGGGTACTCTTTTTTGCATTAGCCTATTGAATAATTTTCTGAAAAAGTCTATTTTTGAAATATTGAATTATCCTATACAGATCTCAGTAATTTTGGCACTCTCCTTGCCATGGGTTTTGTAGACACACAGCTCCCTAGTCTTTTGTGGTGAGGTTCCATGATCTCTGGGAAGGCCTCTCCTCCCCACCCCACCTCACCCCACCCCACCCCCAACCTCGTAGCTCTCCTAACTATGAGAGAGAGCAATTTCTGTTCACTTTTCCATTTGTCTGGTTGAGAAAGACGTCTCAGAAGGCAACAGTGTAACTACAGGAGGCATTCACTTTTTCAGGGGTTGTGAACCCCAATTGTGTGACCATGTTTCTTAGATATAAGCACATGTGGGACCCATTGGCCAATCTTATGTGATTTGGGAGGCACAATGCATCCTGCACTACCACTGCACTATCTCTTCTCTCTTCAAGGTGCCATGGACTGTCCTTCCCACATGGCAGTTAATATTTCACTGTGTTTTCTGAGTCCCCTCTTTAGTGGCTCTGTGTGGCTCTGTGAACTGTTCAGGGCAGGAAGACATTCTGCTGCAGGGCCCCTCTCTTTGGGGAGGCAGGGCTCACTGAAGCAGAGTTTTGAAATTGGCAGCAAGCACACGACATTTCTTTTGCACTAGTTTCAAACTGGAATTACATCCTGAGTTCCCACAAAGCTTCTGAGAGTCTGTGATTTATTTTAGATTAGATCAGCAACTTTTGTGAGGTACAGCACGAGACACCACAGGAGACACAAGGGTAGCCATGACACACAGCCCACCACAAAGGGGACACCATGGTTATGAACCTGGACTGTGCATGTGCCACTCATCCTTGGGAAGAAATAGAAGCAGAATGAAATATGATCATGACAAATGAAAAAAAGGGAGTGCATTTGAGGGAACTAGAGAGAGTATTATGAAGATGGCATTTGACCTGAACAGATTATGTATCTAGGCTGACACCAGGGAGGCCAGAGTCCTGAAATGTGACAGTGGGATATTGGTAGAAAAGCATAGTCTGGGGTGGAGGTGGGGACTCAGGGTATAAAGGCTTGAAGCCCATAGCGGGCCTCCGTACAAACTAAGGGACTTGTACTTTACTGGACATTAGTTCTTCAACATCACTGTGATCCCAGAGATTCAGACTCAGTGGGCCCAGAATCTGCATTTCCATCAGAGAGTGGGGGATTTTGATTCAGGGTGTTGAGGACCACACACTGTGAACAACACAGAGGGACTAGAGGGGTGGCACATCACTAGTTTTGGAGCAGGAAGTGACGGAACCCAACTTGAGTTTTAGGAAGGCAAACTTTTCAGTAAGTGCAACATGGGTTGGAGGTGCAGGAAAGGGCAGGTCGAAAGACAAGGCAATGCCGAGTGTGGCAAGGCAGGGGTACAGCAGCTGTGCCAAGAGCCAGGGATAGAAAATGAAAATGGAGGAGTGATCTTTAGGATGGAGGGTAAGAAATCTGACTTGGAAACTTGGGCCGAAGATACCAGAGGGATACTTGGTCTGACTGTCCTGTAAAAAGTACTTGGTACTTACATTGGAAGCAGCTTAGGTAAGGGATCAGGCTTGGTGTGCACCTATAGGACCCATTGGCAGATACAGAAGTAGCAGAGGATTCGTTAACTGTCTTCAACACAGTGGATATTGCGGTTAACAGCAGGCTTCTCTATTTGCCTGACCCAAACTTGTAGAGATGGGGGCAGGGGGAGGTCAGGAGGAACTAGGTTTCTTCTGACCATGGATGCTGATCACTTCCCTCCAAGAGGTTTCATTCAGAATGGCTTTGGAGTGGCCCTGAGTGGGAACAACACAGGTAACTTCCTTTGAGGTCACTGCATGTCCCTTTGCCCTGGGAGGAAATGTCGCACTGTACTATACCTGTTGGAGTCTGGAGCGCACACACTGGGTGCAGCCAGTGTGCAGGTGTATGCGTGAGAAGGAGGGAATAAATGTTGGGGGCTTCCTATGAATACGGGAACTTTTTGGAGGATTATTTTTCCAAATTGCTTTTGAAGCATGAAGTTGTTCTGCTCCTCACTGGAGGTGGGAACCTGGGGGCCACATATTCAGTCAGGGACCTGTTCCTCTAGACGAGGTGGACTGTGGAGGAGGACAGAGGTCTCCACAGAAATGCTGCTTTGGATTCATGTTCAGTGGTAAGCTGCGGAGGGGCCAACATAACATCTGGTCTGCGGCTTGCTAAGTGGGACTTTCTTCACTGATTCCTCAGTCATTTTTTACTATAACTTTGTGGGATAGTGAAGCAGGCATTATGATTTCACTTCAGAGATGAAAAGGTTGAGATTGAGAGGGTCATTAGAGATACCTGATGTCAACAGAGTGAGCTGGGCAGTGAGGACAGCCCTGCACTGAATGCTTCATTATAAAATGAGCTCAATATGATCAATATTGAAAACCATGTCCAGTCTCATTAACAACCACTCGGTATGGAAGGCTCTTTGCTTTCTGTGCTTGCTCCCTCCTCTCCTTCAAGCCTTTATTCAAAGATACCATGCAGGGGGGACCCTCCCTGCCCTGGACACTCATATACTCACACTTGCCTTAATCTTCCCCAGAGCACTTCTTAGCTCTTCACAGTCTACTTCTGTTACTTATTGGCATTGTTAATGGTTCATTTCTGCTCACTGGAGTTGAGCCCCATGAGGGCAGGGGCTTTGATACTCTGTCTCACTGCATCACCAACATCTAGAACTGTATCTGCACATACTGTAATGCTTGATAAATGTTTTTTCAAATATATGAATAAATGAGTGAATAATAAGCAGAGAAAGCAAATTCACATCCATGTGACTGAGACCATATGAGATAACAATTGTGTGGCTGAAATGAACACACCCTTTCCAGAAAGCAATTGGATACTTCTACAAAAATGTTAATCTCAGCATTCATTATTGTAAAACTTGAATTAATTTAAATACCTAACCTTTAAGGAACAATTAAATACACCTTAGTACATTCACATAGTTGGGAAATTATATTTATGAAAATTTTTTTAATTGGGGGAAATACTTATGAAGTTAAGGGAAAAGAGCAGGATGCGAAATTGCATGCATGGTACAATCTTACCTAAGAAAAACACACACGGGTTAGGGAAAACCCCAGTGCATGTGCTGAGGTCACACATTATTTATATATATTATTCTTATTTCCATTTTCTTTCTGTTTATATATTTTTAGGGATAAAATACAAGCAAATCCGTTAAACATCTGTTAAGAACAAAAATTAGCATACATTAAGATCAACTTGTTGATTTATGTTAAATACTGTGACAATATCTCTTGACTGTCACTTTTACTCAGTCCCTCATCTATGCCAGCCCTCCATTCTCTTCCTTCTTACTTTAAAATGTATCCCTTAAATATGTCTTTAATGTAAATTACTCTTATTTTCGCATTGGTGCCTTTTTCTGGATTGAACTGAAGGTCTTTGCAGGGAAACAGAACTCTATTGTCAAAATTCAAAGGTGATAGATATTCTGGGCTAGGTAACTCAGGGAAATACAAAGACATATTAGAGCATGTTTCCTGCCTTCAATAAATTTTCAGTTGAACAGCTCTAGTTCTCTGGTCTTTACCTCAGAGGAACTACTTTTATTAAAACCACCAATGACATTCTTCTGGCAAAAATCCAAAGGCCTCATTCCTTTTCTGAGCCTCTGGGCCTCTCAGCTCCTCTGCAAAGACTGACCAGCTCCCTTCTCCACAGCACCCTTCTCAGTCTGGCCTCCAGGGGCATGCTGCACCCTTATTCAGAGCTTTCATGATCCATTGGGCATCTAACTGAACCCCTCTCCTCCTACTCAGAATCTCTAGACTTCACAATGCTCTTGAATCAACCCTGGTTATCTGACCAAATACTTCAAAGATATTTATCTTCATGATGCCAATTACCCTCATAACCTTGCACCCAGCAGCCTATGTTGCCTTCTTCAACCAAAAAATTAACCACTTTGCTGTCTTTCACCTCTACCATACATACTTTCATCTCCTAATGATTCATGTGCTCTGTCTTTAGCAGAAAAAGGCAGGTCTGTCTTCATCCCAGAATACTCTCTTTGCAGCCCTAATTCAACCATTCAACCACAGCTTTCAACTTCCTCTTTCTAAACTGATCTTGTCTGTCCCACTCACCTTTAATGGGCTGTCCCTTTTCTTAGCACAAATTTATATCTCAGGATACATGTAATACCTATGGACATGGTTTTAAAAATTAATCATTGATTTATTTAATATTTAATCTATTTTATTGAGGTGTGATTGACATGGAAAAGCAGTACATGTTTAACATACACAACTCAAGTTTGGGGACAAGAGTGTACATCTGTGAAACCATGACCAATATCAGGGCTGTAAACATCTACCACCTCCCTAAATTCCCTTCCATCCCTTTTATTGTTATTATTTTCTGGTAAGAACACTTACCATACTATCTATCCTCTTAGCAAAATTTAAGTAATACAATACACTATTGTTAGTTATAAGCACTATATTATACAGTGGATCTGGAACTTCATTCTGTGTAACTGAAACTTTGTACCCTTTGACCATCACTTTCCTCTTTCTCTCTCCCCCACCCCAGCCCTTGGCAATCACCATTCTACTCTCTGCTTCTATGAGTTAGACTATTTTAGGTTCTACATATAAGTAAGACATGTTTTTCTGTATCTGGCTTACCTCTCTTAGCATGATATCCTCCAGGTCCAGCCATGCTGTTGAAAATGGCAGGATTTCCTTTTTTTTAAAAGGCTGAATTGTATTGTATTGCATGTATATACCACGTTTTCTTTATCCATGTATTATAGGCATGTTTTTAATCTTGGATTTGTATATTTCTCTTATAATATCCTACCTCCTTAATAAGTTTTAAGGGTCACTCTTTCTATCTCTTTATCATCTTTATCATTTTCACAGGACTTAATGCTGTGCACAAAGACAGGTAAAATGAAGTAGAGAATTAAGGCAATTTTTCAAACTAGGCTAATTTTTTAAACCTGCTGTTGAGAAAAACAAGAAATTTGAGTTTGCACGATCTTAACTGCCCATTGACATTGGTCAAATTCAGATGCTTTTCCCCTCATACTTCATTTTCTCCCTGCAGACCTCAGAGGCATGTACTCTTTGGCTCTAAGTTTTCCAGATGACACACAACTTCCACCAGGGTTTAACAGCATCTCTTTACCCTAAACCTTATGTTTTTGATGTTTTCTCAATCTTTTCCTCTTTGTCTTTCATGCCCTTGATATTTCCTGATAGTTACTTTGTAGAATGTCTCAAAATTTGGATCTATTTTCTCATCATTGATTACATTGAGATAATGAAATTTTGTCAGGAGTCCCATGGAAATGATACTGCATCTTCCTCACATAGGACTTCTTGGTGATGTTACCTTAATCACTTCGTTGAGATGGCTGCAGAATTTATCTTGTAAAGTTACTATTTTTCTCCTTATAATTGATCAATTTCTTGGGAGAGACAAATTGATACTATGAAAATATCCTGTTTCTTCTCAAAGCTTAGCCCAGTGCTTTGCATATCCATCAGTGGACCTTGTCTACAACGATTGTTACTGTACTTTTTGCTTGTTGGTGATTTTGCTTTTCCTCATTCCTTCCACATTTAACTTGAATTCTTCTGTAAGGGTGAGCTGCCTCTTCTCTGTCATTTATTTATTTAATTGTTTACTTAAATCACTATGCATTCATGAATATTTATTTTATTCCAAGGTTTAGACTCCAATACTTTTAATTTATGGATTACAATCCATAAATTTTTGGAGCAAATTATTTCATTTCTGGCCATTGGGAGCTCCTTCAGGTCTGCTCTCTGTCCTCTTGACATGTTCCTTTCATTTTCAAACACTTCCTTATTTCCGGCTCCACAAGTTTCAGATTCATTTGGTATTTTCCCTGATTCTATCGTGAAATCAACTGCTTCTCCATGAAATCTACCCCTACATTTCTGAATCACAACTTCACAATCACAATCACAACTTCATTTTAATCACCACATTCTGGTGGTGTTTGGTGGAGACATTGGCCCCAGGAGAGCTGAGGCCTTCCTTGTCTGGTCATGACTATTTCCACAGCACCCAAACAGTACCTGACATAGCTTAGGAGACTGTCGGGTGTTCTTAGAGGAACAGGAAGAGACTGGCTCACTCCATTCTCCTTCGGTGACTTCTAATCACTTAGCAGAGAATGCTGGTAAGTGGTTACAGAAGGATTTGGTGGCTTTGAAGCAATTCCAGTTTCTGCCAGCCTGGGGAGCCTGAAACTAGGAACCAAATCTCTGTCCTCATTTTTCTAACAATAGTTCTTAAAGAAACATAATCCAAGAGATCAAAATTCACTCCACAGAACCGAATGCACTTCAAACAGACAGGAAACTGGAATATGTCATATAACAGTATTGTTCAACCAGTGTGCCACAAGAATTTTTAAGACTTGCAATACCTGACTCTTTAGTCAGGGGCATTGACCTCCTTCCTCTTAGACTATCAAATTGAAAAATGACAGTACCCAATACAACAATAGCCATTTGGTATGCATGAATCAAAATAATACTTATTTTTTTGTCAAATCAGCGAATCAGCATTTTTTGCTGTGCCACAGAATTTTAGTAGTTTACGTGTGCCATGAGACGAAAAACTTTGAAAACTGCTGTCATAGAACATCTCAGTAACTATTTATTTCATCATTAAGCTTGACATTTAATGTGCAATACTGACATGAATTTTGTAAAGTTCACTGGGACTCATGTACCACATTTATAAGCCAACAATTGAGAGCCAGGTAGTAAGCTTCTTAGTTGAAGACTGAAGATGTTATGCAGTTGGAGTAAGGTTGACTCTAGACAAGGTGTGAAGCATTGGAACTGCTGCTAAATATTGTCATTAAATTGATCTAAAATAAAGTACTTTAAACATTTATTCAGTTATTTGTCCTACTGGGAAAACATTCTGACTATCTGAAGTTTTCAAAAATAAAATCTGAATGACATGATAGGCCAAAACAATCTCTTCATTTGTCATTATTGTGTCATTAAACAAAAGACATCCACTGTTTGGGTTCTCAAAGACTGTTGAAATGTGGCATACTAAAATGTAAATTATGTTTTTTAAAATACCTTACAATGCAGACCTAAAGTTTCAGGAACTTACATAGTTGTTAAGTATCAGTCCTGGCTCTCAGCTCACTTTGAAAGATAACAACTAGGAAGCTGACTGAGTTCTTGGCTTCACCTTTGGAAGGTGATAGTAAAAAAGAGCTTAGTTTAAAGACAGACACCCCAGCTCTGCCTATTACTACCTGTACTTGCTTAAGCCATAGTTTGACCTTGCAGCCTACATTCCTCATCTGTTAAATGGTGATAATAATACAACTCCTTCATTCAACTTTATTTATTAAGCACGTATTATGTGCCATGTTCTAAGCTTGACCCTAGGGAGAAACAGTGAATAGGGAGCATGACAGATGAATTCTCTCATCTCACTGGGTTTGCATTTTTTACATCAATATGAATGCATGGCCTTTCATTTTGTGTATCAGAATTCAATACAATCATTATTTTTTTCACTTTCCCAAGTATTTAGTATTGGTTAAGCCATGATTCAGGATCCCATGGTGGGATGTGCCCAGGTCCCTTCACGTCCCTAGGAGAATGGAGAACAGAGGAGAGGCAGGGTGGAGGCCATTCAGATCTTTCCAGGAAATGACCCTTCTGCCGGCAGTCATCCCAGGCTGACACCTTGCATATGGGGTAGAAGGACTTGCACACATGCTGGTACCAGGGAGACATCACCCCTGTTAATGGTCATTGCCTTCTCACAGGGTACAAGTTCAAGTTCTGCCAACAGTTCCTGGTCTGATTCTGGCTGGGGAAGTGGCTGTCAAAAGGGCAGTCTGGTAGTTCTGAATTTGATCTTGATTTCATCTGCCATGTTGCTAACTCCTAAAGATGCCCCTGAAGCCACATGCAGCTCAATGTAACCTTCAGCAAAGATGACTCTCTGTTGCCATTTTTTGGGGGGTCAATTTATTTCAGCTTTTGCCATTGGGAACTCCATCCTTATCTTATACCATTTTGATATGTCCCCATACCTTTTTTTAGCACTTCTTTACTAGCTCCACAGATAGGGGAGATAAAGGCTTAAACAAACAAAATTCAGAGAACTAGCATGCCTGAGATGACCATGCTCCCACCTAGCAGGACTGACTTTAAACTTAGGCTGTCCGGCAAGGGTGGGTTCCAGGGGTTGTCAATGGAGAAGCATTGTGTAAAAGTACAAAGGCTTAGAATCACCCAAATCCCACATTTCCTAAATGAATAATTCATTTGATAACACACCAGGTGGTATGTTGAAAGATGGAGGTGCTGAGATGAGCAAAACACCATCCTTGGCTTTAAGAAACTTTCACACATTCATGCATATGTACACATAAGGCACACACAATGCATGATACAGTGTGATATATGTTGTACAAGAAGAATTTTGCAGGTAGAATGTGTCTGAGGGAAGCAGGGAGGGTTCAGACAAGGAGCTCAGTCCTAGAGGAGAGGGAGCTGGGCAGTCTTCCTGTGAGACAGGCTCTTCCTGTGAGAGGAGAGCAGGACAATCTTAGTGGTCAGCATATGCAGCAGCAAGAAAGCCCTAGGGCACATGATGTACTGAGGGGACAGCAAAATGTCCCAGGAAGGAAGTTGGCACCCTGGAAGCATTTGAGAAGGACATGTGTTTAAGGCCACCAGCCTCTGCCAAACTGTTTCACACATACCCTGTTGTCCATGGGCCACACAGCCCATACCACTGCTCCTCCCCTGTCCTGGGAGCTAAAGGACTGTAACAAATGCCGAACTTCCAGAAAATTTACAACAAACCTTGTGGTTTCCAAAGGACTCTTATTGTCCTAGGCAGCAGGAGAGTGCCACACAATCTGTATGAATGTGACTGCAGTATCTTATTTCACTCTTTCCCTAGGGGCCACCAAGATGGTGATTTGGGCCCATAGTCCTCCTACCTATTTGTAGCCTTTATATGTGCATCTGTAAACAATACATGCTATTTTTGCTTATTTTTAAAAATCATTGAAATTATGTTTGTAATGTTTTATATCTTTTTAAAAAAATCCTCACCCAAGGGCATGCTTATTGATTTTTAGAGAGGAAAAGGGAGGGAGAAAGAGAAAAAGAGAAGCCTTATTGAGAGAGAGAAATGATGATCAGTTGCCTCTCATACATGTCTCAACTGGGGACTGAACTCACAGCACAGGCATGTGCCTGGTGCAGGGATCAAGCCCGTGACCTTCCAGTTTGTGGGACAACACCCAGCCAACTGAACCACACTGGCTAGGGCTATAAAGTTTCATATCTTTAATAGAAAAAGTAAACTATCAGTTCTTATAGTAGGAACCTGGCTATTTGCTATATTGTACTTCATATACTTTGCATTTCATTTTTTAAAAGATTTTATTTATTTATTTTAGACAGAGGAGAAGGGAGGGAGAAAGGGAGAGAAACATTAATGTGTGGTTGCCTATTGCATGCTCTCCACTGGGGACCTGACCTGCAACCCAGGTATGTGCCCTGACTGGGAATCATACTGGTGATGATTTGTTTTGCAGGCCTGTGCTCAATCCACTGAGCCATAGCAGCCAGGGCTGTATTTCATTTTTAAAAAAGTTTAGGACTCCAGGTGCCTGAGAGCCCTGTTCCTCAGCCTCAGTCCAGAATCCAGAACAGAATCCAGTTCAGAATCCAGAACTCTTTCTCATCAACTCCCCTTGAGGGATAGGAATGATGGTAGGGGTGAGGGGGTGGGGGAAGTTACATGAGAACTCACCAAGGGTGGGTGGAGTGCTTCTCCTAAGGCTTATCCACAGAGTCTTGACCACAGAGTGTAAGTCACTGTCCACGGAAGTGCAGGATCTGTAGTCTGGATTCCTGTTGGTCCCAAGGACAGAGCAGGAATGTGTGTGTGTGAGGAGGGTATTTCTGCTCCAGCCTCCATGGTGCCTGTGCTCTCACACAGTGTGGAATAGGTCAAGAACACCCCTGCAAGGCCTGGCCATGTTCAGTTTGAGTCCTGGCTGCACCCTTTGTAAATATGTGACCCTGTACAAGTTTCCCAACAGTCTGAAAGTGGAAATGTCAGTATTAACCTGATGCTGAAAGACATAAGGTTGGTTAAAACTCTAAGCCAGTGGCCTGGGAAGGTGAGGTGGTTGGAGCCCACTTCTTAAATGATCATCCTGTTCTTTGTGATGGAATTAAAATGAAATAAATTGACTTTCCTTTCAGGACCAAGTCTTTTTTACATAAGGAAGTACCTCTTCTTCCTTACGATAATGAGGGTTAAAATAAACTCTTGTGCAAATGCTTTGTGTTCTCTGGTAAAAGACACTGTATATAAACACAAAGAGCATGTGCCCTTGGTTTGAGGTGCAGAAGGCAGAAGCTTCAACTTTGGACAGCTTAATGGTATTTCACCTTTTAGAATTAACATCACCAGTTTCCCCACTGGTTGCACTTCAGGCCATTGTGTGTCTCAAAAAGGTTACAGGATAATTATTTCCTGAGTGTATTTTAAAAATAATAGTAATTGGAATCCTCTTATTTACAAAATAAAATGTCTCCAAAGAAGACCTAAGAATGAGAAAGAGATCACAGAAGTCAAGCTTGAAGAAGTCAAGCAGAGGGAGGTATTGGGACCTGGGATGGCAGTTGACACTGCCCAACTCTGTCCAGGGAATGCAGGCTTGGGGGCGAAGTTCTAAAAGATAACCATTTCCTACTGAGCTAAATAAGTCTCCTGCCCCCAGATATTTCTTAGGTCTTCATAGATGGCAAACTTTCCCTAAGGGGACAGAGTGCCATCCTAATGGAAGAACGAATACATTCTTAAGGGGAAAAGTAATGACCACAGACACACTGCTCCTCTGTTAGATTTTGGGAGTTCATCCATCAATCAGTTCTGAGGAGAGATGAACATGAAGATAATTCTCAGAACACTTCCCTTCTTTCTAACACCTCACACCACTGAAAATCAAAATACTTATCCCTAGAATAGTTTTTATTTTTTAGTTGAGAGTGAGGAGGAGGCCTACATTTACATTTCTTTCTTTTAATTACCTATGGGAAGGAGAGTAGAGGGGAAGGGAGGGGAGTGGAGGGAAAATGCCAAGTCACAATCTACTGTTTTGCTCTGTTGTATGGATCAATTTTGCTTTTATAATGATGGCATAAAATTAGATGTATTGACAGGGAATGCCAACCCAAACTGTTGAATAGAAAAGCATGCTATATGACAGTATCTATACTATAATATCATTTATATAAACCTCTTGTCAATCATCTATTGATCATCTACATCATATATTTAATCTGCCTAGATAGCAGGATCAATATTCAGTAGATGTTAAGATTGCTTATTTTGAAGTGAAGAGATGGAGGTAATTTTTACTTTTAAAAAATATTTCAAATATCTATATACTATTTCAGTAATTAGCAAATGTCATTTTTATCTTCAGAGAAAAAAGCTACTTTCATTTTAAGAGAGAGAGAAACAGACGGATGGACAAAGATTTGGTATAGACAAATTCAGGTACAGCATTTGATGGGCCAAGCTGAAACTTTTCTGAATGGTTGGAATGACTGAGCTGGAACACTTATGTGTAGAGTTTCTATATGTTTTGTTTTAGGTTCACAATGAATATTAAGAGGAAGATCCAGAGATTTCCTGTATAGCTCCTGGTCCCTGCCTCCAGCACTCACACATAGCCTTCCCCACTCTCAGCAACCCCCTCTGGAGAGGTACATTTGTTACATCAGAACCTATACTGATACATCATCACCCCAAGTCCATAGTTTACATAGTGTTCATTCTTGGTGGTGTACATTCTATGGGTTTGGAAAAGTGTGTAGTGACATATATCCATCATTATAGTACACAAAGTATTTTCACTGCTTCTCCGCTCTGTCCATTCATCTCTCCCTGTCCCCCACCCCTACAAGCACTGATTTTATGGTTGTTGAAATTACAGCTTTTTGAATGCAAGATTGTCTTTTGTACTGCTTTTCCCTATGAAATTTGGATTTAGAGAATACTTGGTTTCAGTCCAGGCTGAATACTACATATATCCACCTGGTATTAATAATTTGCACTGAGCAAATTATTTAATCTCTCTGATCATGTCCTCAACTGTAACACAGAAACATATCTATCTGTCAGTGATAAATAAATGTGTACAAAATGCCTCTGGTAATTCTGAGGAATATGTGTATGTATGAGTATCTGTGAGTATGGGTACATGTATGCACATACTGAATGTATTATATGTTCATGCATGTGGATCTGTGGGTACATACACATGCACCATATGTGCATGTGTCTGCACACACAGACATGGAATGCACAGACATGCACACATGTACTGTGTGCATGTGCCATGTATGCATGTTGTATAGGTGCACAAGTGTGTGCGTTTTTTGCCTTCAGTTTATTTCCACTATGTAGTTTTGATATGCTTTACTATTAGTATAGACAGGAAGTGATAGGCTAATAAGACTCAGGGGTGATCAAGGATATTTAAATGCAGAATAGCTGCCAAAAGACCCCATTCTGCCCCCTGCCCCTGCCTGGGGCAGCTGAAGTGCCACTATTTGTCAATCTCCAAAGGTACCCTCTGCCAAGTATGGTTTACTGATTCACATCACATCAGTCTCTTCCTAATTATTAAGCTTCAAACAGACACAGTATTTTGTCTCTAATTCAACACAACACAAAGCTTGGAAGAACTCAAGAGATGGACTTTCACCTCTTGGCATCTCAGTCAGCCCAGTCTCTGGTCTCAGATAAAACAAAATATTTTAATTCTAGTTGATTTCTTCTTATTCAACCCAAGAGAAGTTTTTTTCTATTTTTTTTATTTTAATCATTGTTCAAGTACAGTTTTCTCCCTTTTACTTCCAATCCACCCCACTCACCCAACCCTCCCCACTTCCCTCCCATTACCACCCTCCCCCTAGTTTTTGTCCATGTGTCCTTTAAATTTGTTCCTGTAAACCCTTCCCATTCTCCCCTGAAATTCCCTCTTCTCTCCCCCATGGTCACTGTCAGCCTGTCCTCTATTTCAGTGTCTTTGGTTATATTTTGCTTGTTTCTTTGTTTTGTTGTTTAGGTTCTTGTTAAAGGTGAGATCATATGGTATTTGTCTTTCACTGCCTGGCTTATTTCACTTAGAATAATGCTTTCCAGCTCCATCCATGCTGTTGCAAAGGGTAGAAACTCCTTCTTTCTTTCTGTTGCATAGAATTCCATTGCGTAAATATACCATTGTTTTCTGATCCATTCATTTACTGATGGGCATTTAGGTTGCTTCCAGCACCTAGCTATTGTAAATTGTGCTGCTATGAACATAGGGGTGCAAAGGTTCTTTTGGATTGGTGTTTTAGTGTTGTTAGGATATAGTCCCATCAGTGGAATTGCAGGGTCAAAAGGCAGATCCATTTTCAGTTTTCTGAGGAAGTCCCATAGTGCTTTCCATAGTGGTTGTACCAGTCTGCAGTCCCACCAACAGAGCACTAGGGTCCCCTTTTCTCCACAACCTCTCCAACACTTGTTGTTTGTTGCTTTGTTTATGATGGCCATTCTGAATGGTGTGAAGTGGTTTTAATTTGCATCTCTCTGATAGCTAGCGATATTGAACATCGTTTCATGTGTCTTTGGATCTTCTGTATGTCCTCCTTGGAGAAATGTCTGTTTAAGTCCTTTGCCCATTTTTTAATTGGGTTGCTTGTCTTCTTAGAGTGGAGTCGTGTAAGTTCTTTATATATTTTGGAGATGAAACCCTTGTCTGAGGTATCATTGGCAAATATGTTTTCCCATAAGTTGGTTCCCTTTTTATTTTGATACTGTTTTCCTTAGCTGTGCAAAAGCGTTTTATTTTGATGAGGTCCCATTTGTTTATATTTTCCTTTATGTCCCTTGCTCTAGGAGACATGTCAGTAAA
This sequence comes from Phyllostomus discolor, assembly GCF_004126475.2. Lineage (NCBI taxonomy): Eukaryota > Metazoa > Chordata > Mammalia > Chiroptera > Phyllostomidae > Phyllostomus > Phyllostomus discolor. The sequence continues at coordinate 97,234,466 of NC_040907.2, forward strand.
GAAGTTTCTGCATGAAATATCTGAGATTTTCCTACCTATGTTCTCTTCTAGGACTTTAATGGTGTCACAGTTTATATTTAAGTCTTTTATCCACTTCGAATTTATTTTTGTATAAGGTGTAAGTTGGTGCTCGAGTTTCAATTTTTTGCATGTAGCTGTCCAGTTCTCCCAACACCATTTGTTGAAGAGGCTATTTTTATTCCATTTTATGTTGCTTTTTTTTTGTCAAATATTAATTGTCTGTAGAGACTTGGGTTTATTTCTGGGCTCTCTGTTCTGTTCCATTGGTCCATGTGCCTGTTTTTATGCCAGTAGCAGGCTGTTTTGATTACAGTGGCCTTGTAGTATAGTTTAGTGTCAGATATTGTGATCCCTCCTACTTTACTCTTCTTTTTCAAAATTGCAGCAGCTATTTGGGGTCGTTTATGGTTCCATATAAATTTTTGAAGTGTTTGTTTCATGTCTGTGAAATAAGCCATTGGTACTTTAATAGGAATTGCATTGAATGTGTAAATAGCTTTGGGTAGTATGGACATTTTGATGATATTAATTCTTCCAATCCATGAACACGGTATATGTTTCCATTTGTTTGTGTCTTCCTTGATTCCTTTCCTTAGTGTTATGTAGTTTTCTAAATACAGGTCTTTTACCTCTTTGGTTAGGTTTATTCCTAGGTATTTTATTTTTCTTTTTACTATTTCAAATGGGATTTTTTCTTGATTTCTGCTTCTGCTGTTTCATTGTTGGTGTACAGAAATGCCTTTGATTTCTGGATATTGACTTTGTATCCTGCTGTTTTGCCAAATTCATTTATTAGGTCAAAGAGTTTTTTGGTGGAGTCTATAGGATTTTCTATGTACACTATCATGTCATCTGCAAACAGTCACAGTTTTGTTTCCTCCTTTCCAATTTGGATTCCTTTTATTTCTTTTTCTTGTCTGATCACTGTGGCTAAAACTTCCAGTACTCTATTGAACAGAAGTGGTGAAAGTGGACACCCTTGTCTTGTTCCTGATCTCAGTGGAAAAGATTTTAATTTTTGCCCATTGAGTATGATGTTGGCTGTAGGTCTCTCATATATGGCCTTTATTATGTTGAGGAATGCTCCCTCTATTCCCACTTGGCTGAATGTTTTTATCATAAATGGGTGCTATACCTTATCAAATGCTTTTTCTGCATCTATTGATATGATCATGTGGTTTTTGTCTTTGCTTTTGTTTATGTGATGTATTACATTTACTGACTTGTGAATATTGTACCATCCTTGCATCCCTGGAATGAATCCCACTTGGTAATGGTGTATGATCTTTTTAATGTACTGTTGGATGTGGTTTGCCAGTATTTTTTTGAGGATTTTAGTGTCAATGTTCATCAGCGATATTGGCCTGAAATTTTCTTTCTTTGTTGTGTCTTTATCTGGTTTGGGAATTAGGATGATGTTGGCCTCATAAAAAGAGTTTGGGAGTCTTCCATCTTTTTGGATTTTTTGAAATAGTCTGTGAAGGATAGGGTTTAGTTCTTCCTTAAATGCTTTGTAGAATTCTCCTGTGAAACCATCTGGTCCAGGGCTTTTGTGTGTTGGGAGTTTTTTGATTACTGCTTCAATTTCTTTTGCTGTAATTGGTTTGTTCAGGCTTTCTACTTCTTTTTCATTGAGTTTTGGAAGATTATATTTTTCTAGAAATTTGCCCATTTCATCTAGGTTTTCAAATTTCTTGGCATATAATTCTTCATAGTAATTTGTTACAATGTTTTGTATTTCTGTGGTATCTGTTGTAATCTCCCCTCTTTCATTTCTGATTGTGTTTATTTGGGTTTTCTCTCTTTTTTCTTGATGAGTCTGCTTAAAGGCTTGTCGACTTTCTTTATCCTTTCAAAGAACCAGCTCTGGATTCATTGATCCTTAGAATTGTGCTTTTAGTCTCTATGCCATTTAATTCTGCTCTGATCTTGGTTATTTCCTTCCTTCTCTTTGATCTGGGCTGTCTTTGTTGCTGTTCCTCGAGTTCTTGTAGACGTAGGGTTAGGTTGTTTGTTTGAAATGTTTCTAACTTTTTTACGTGGGCGTGTATCGCTATGAACTTCCCTCTCAGGACTGCCTTGGCTGTGTCCCATAAGTTTTGGGTTGTTGTGAGGTCGTTTTCATTTGTTTCCAGAAATCTTTTGATTTCTCCCCTAATCTCATTCTTGACCCATTCATTGTTTAATAGCATGCTATTTAGTCTCCATGATTTTGAGTGTTTTGGGTTTTTTCCCTTGGGGTTGGTTTCTAGGTTCAGTTCCTTGTGATCTGAGAAAATGTTTAGTATGATTTCAATTTTTTTTGAAATCATTGAGGCATGTTTTGTGTCCTATCATGTAGTCTATCTTTGAAAATGTTCCGTGCACATTTGAAAAGAATGTGTATTTAGCTTCTTTGGGATGGAGGGCTCAGCATATATCAGTTAAGCCTATTTCATCTAGGTTATTGTTCAACACCACAATATCTTTGTTGATATTTTGTTTGGAAGATCTGTCCATTTTTGATAGTGGGGTGTTAAAATCCCCCACAATAATTGTGTTGCTGTCCATATCTTTCTTGAAGTCCTCTAAGAGTTTCTTTATGTATTTGGGTGCTCCTATGTTGGGTGCATATATATTTACAATATTTAGATCTTCTTGGTGGATTCTTGCCTTGAGTATTTTGAAATGACCTTCTGGGTCTCTCTTTATGGACCTTTTTTGGAAGTCTATTTTGTCAGATATGAGTATTGCTATCCTGGCTTTTTTTTCCTATCCATTTGCTTGGAAAATTTGTTTCCAGCCCTTCACTTTCAGCCTGTGCAGGTCTGTTATCCTGAGGCAGTATATGTGTGGGTCATGTTTTCTTATCCAATCAGGTATTCTATGTCTTTTGATTGGAGCATTTAATCCATTTACGTTTATCATTGATAGGTACTTATTCATTGCCTTTATGTATGCGTGTTTCTCTCTCTTTCTCTTTTTTCCTTTCTTTCCTTAAAGCAGTCCCTTTAGTATCTCTGGCAGAGCTGGTATGGTGGAGGTGTATTCTTTTACACTTCTTTTGTCTGGGAAGCTTCTTATTTGGCCTTCTGTCTTGATTGAGAGCCTTGCTGGGTATAGTAGCCTTGGTTGCAGACCTCTGGTTCTCATTACTTGGAATGTTTTTTGCCATTCTCTTCTGGCTTGGAGTGTTTCCATTGAGAAGTCAGCTGTTAGCCTTATTGGGGCTCCTTTGTATGTTACCTCCTATTTTTCTCTTGCTGCCTTTAATATTCTCTCTTTGTCTTGAAATTTTGCCATTTTAATTATGGTGTGTCTTGAGGTGGGCCTCTTTGGGTTCTTCTTGATTGGGACTCTCTGTGTTTCCTGGATTTATGTGACTTTTTCTCTTATCAAATTAGGGAAGTTTTCCATCATTACTTTTTCAAATAGATTTTCTGTCCCTTGCTCTTCTTCTCCTTCTGGTATCCCTATTATACAGATATTATTATGTTTCATATTGTCTTGCATTTCTCTTAATCCCTCTTCATTCTTTCTGAGCCTCTTTTCCTTTTCTTGCTCCTTCTAGGTGTTTTCTTCTACTTTGTCCTCTAGCTTGCTAATCCGATCTTCTGCTTCATCGATCCTGCTTTTCATTCCTTCTACTGTGTTCTTCAGTTCAGAAATTGTACTCTTCATTTCCTCTTGGCCCTTGTTGATAGTTTCTATTTCTTTTTTCATGTTGATGTAGTTTTCAGTGAGTTCACTGTAGCTTCCCTGTAGGTTCTGGTAGCTCATTGTGAGCTCATTGAGCTTCCTAACGATCATTGCTTTGAACTCAATATCTGATAGTTGAATTGCCTCTATTTCATTTAGCATTCTTTCTGAGGCTTCCTCCTTTCCTTTCATTTGGGGATTGTTTGTTTGTCTTCCCATTGTTTGTGAGACTCTTCTTGTTAGCCTCAGCTTCTTAAATTGATCTATTTTGGCTCCCTGGGTTTGTGGTGTGAACTTTTGTAGTAGAATAGCAGTGAGTTTCAGTGGTGCAGTTTCCTTGATCTCCCAAGCTCACTGGTTTCGGGCTGTCATTTAAGTTGGCTTTGTGTTTGCCTTTGGGTTTTGATTGTTGTTGGTTCTTTCTTTGGTGGTTCCTTCCCACCAGCTGGTTAAATGAGGGTCACTCTGTCCACCACCTGTTGTATTTTGTTGTGCTTGTGAGGGCAGGTTATGTTGAAGCTGGTTCTTTCATGTGTATGAGGTTTAAAGAATTCTCTCTTGCTCTTGTTCAGTTATTTGTATTGGGTACTGTCTCTACTATTTAGCTGTATTTCCAGATAGGTCCTGGATTGAGGTTTGTGTGGTTACCACTCCCTCCTTCACCTTCTTCTGTTGTTGTTAGTGGTTCCTTTGTTGTTGGGTTTCCTCTTCCAGTGGGTATCCTGGTGTTCACCACCTCCACCTATTCTTTTTTCTCATCAGTTGGAGGGGGAAGGCAAAATGGTTTAAGACAGCAACAGAATATTCCATGATATTTACAGTAGCAGCAAGTAGAGAAGAGATAGGAGATCCTTTGACTATGTATAGTGTTAACCATGATCTTCCATGCAGCTAGCTGATTTTTAGAAAGAATGGAAAGAAGATAAGACTCTTGTTGGGGAAGGAAGGATTGTCAGTTGGATGTATAAAGCAGGGAGGTTGTGGGAGGTCAGATTCTGAGGTAAGGTGAGAGTAAAGGATAGTAAATAGGTGTAGTGTGTGAGAGAATAGAGTTAACCACTACAGTAATAGAGTTCAGGAAACTTTGAAATGGGCTAAGATCTGGGGGGTGGGGGGTGTTGTGAAGTAATTACAATTGCATGGAACAGCAGTTATTTACAATAATATTAGGGCAACAATCATATGACAGAATCTATGAGATCTAGGTAACAAGAATAGGGAGTACAGAACCTCGAGTAGTGTGCTAATGGGACACAGGTGAGTTAAAGGACAGTAGATTAGCAATACATTATGGAAAGCCATATCAGGGGAGAGCTGTCAGGTCATACAATATATCCAGCCTAGCAAAGCAGACTATACAAAAAAGGAGGGATACAAAAATACTATTAAAAAAGATGTAAGAATACTGGAAAAATAATAATAATACAAATATGCAATAACTTGCAGTTTCTCTGTAATAGCAGAGTGAAATGTGTCTCACTGTCCCAGCTGTTGTGATGCCCCTTCTTTGGGTTCAACTTTGGTCTTTTCACAGATCCAGGATTTTGTCTCACTTGTAGGTATTTAGAAAAAATTTAAAAAAATAAAAATAGAAAAGGCAGACGAAGGAAGGAAGAAGAGATAAAATTGGAGGAATTGAAGAAGGAAGGAATAAAACAAGAAATCAGGAAAGAGAGGAAAAGAAATCAAAAGAGAATAAAAACAGTAAAAATTAAAAAATTAAGAATTGTTAAAAAATAGAATCAAATTAAAAAAAATAGAACCAAATTAAAAAGTGGCCAAACTGGTTTTTCTGGTCTTGCTGGCTGCGGAAGACTGATGGGTGATTGGTATGGCCTTTCTTCCTCTGTCAGTGGCACTTGCACTGGCTCTTGCACTATCTGGGAAGCTAACATAGCTCCTCAGCCTTGCTCCCTGGGTGTGGGAATCAGGTCTTTCCCCAGGGTTACTGCTGTGGACTGGGGTGCGGGGATGCTCTCCCTGCATGCGTGCCCTCGGCTGGGTGGCAGGGAGGCTGGAGCGACTGATCACTTTAAGAGAATTCCCCAAACAGTATCTGTCTATTCACTCCTTCCTCTTGAGAAATTCCTCCTGTTCAAGCCTGCCGGTCCACACAGTGGCCTGGCTTCTCCTACAGCCAAACTCTCCAGCCAGATCAGTGACTGTGGGGATCAGGGCCCACTGTGTGACCCAGCCCTTCTGGTGTCCACAGCCTCCAAAGGTGCTCACAGCCCTTGTGTGTTTGCTAGCACCTGGATTCCTCCCAGTGCCGCTCAGACCTTGTTTGGCTGGGGAGGGAGCAGTTGTCCCGGCTCCCTCCCAAGGACTCTGTGGCAAACCCAGCAGCGGGCACTGGGCCTGAGGCTGCAGCCCCTGGGCCACAAGCTGGTCCCAGGGATCTTACCTTGTAGCAGCACTCTTGTTAGGGTCCGGTTTTTCAGTTCTGCCACAATCCTTGGTCCCCTATTTTCACATATGCTGAAGTATGTTAGTTGCTTGCTTCTCTACTCCATAGATCAGTCAGGATTTTCTCCCCTGAGCAGAGGGAAGCCGAATCTGCTCCTTCCTACTCCGATGCCATCTTAGCCCCCGAGAAGTTTTTTTTTTTAAACATTCACTTGAGGACAGGTTTATTGATTTTAGAGAGAGGAGAAGGGAGGAAGAGAGGGAGAAAGAGAAACATCAATTGGTTGCCTCTTTCACGTGCCCCAAATGGGGACAGAACCCACTGCCTAGGCATGTGTTCTGACGGGAAATTGAACCTGTGACCTTTCAGTTTATGGGATGATGCTCCAACCAACTGAACCACACCTGCCTGGGCCAACATGAGAGGAGTTTTATGCCCCACCAAAATCTAGGTGGTAAGAACTTCTTTAGTTTAGTTTTCAGTTTTCTTTTAACCTCTGTCCCCATGTAAACTTATGTTAAGAAAGATAGTAGATTCAAAATTCTGAAGCTGAACTGGCAAAATATAACCAGAGTGCACAATATTGGTTCTCAAGCCAAAAAAATATGATGTAATTTGTTACTAAATCAACTTAATGTACTTTACTAAATGCCTTTGTTATAATCCTTGCAATAGTTCCTGTAGCTTCCTGGAAACTTAAGCTGTACAATCCATCATCTTCTGCTACTTTTCTGTTGCTAAATTTTCAAAACCAGGTTGTATTGAGATATCAACCAGGAAACAAGAATTATATACCCTTTTTCCCTCACCTTTTCTCTGGTGACAGTGCAACTTATACTGAATAATATTTTAGGAAATTCCAGAATTTTCCCAAGTGTTAAGCAAATGATCATTTTCACAAATGAGTTTGCATTTTAAACATACATAAAATTAGGCAAATAGAACCTCAATATAATAAAATATATTACAATCAAAGGGAAGATTTTCATCATGCAACATTTCATTTAAAATAAGTATCCCAAAGACATGTAGAAATTCAATAAAGTCTAACCCAGGGATTCTCAGTTTCAGCACCATTGACATTTGAGCCACGTGGTTTTATGTTATGGGGCTGTCCTGTGCTTTGTACGATGTTTAGCAGCATCACTGGCTTCTATCTCCCAGATGCCAGTAGCACGTGTAACTGCAGTTGTGACAATCCTAAATGCCTCCAGTCAACCTACAGATCAGCCCAAGTGGAGAACCACTGGTCCAACCTACTAGCAATCAGCCTTTAAAGCCAGTAAAAAACAAGCCAGGCCATTCAATAAAAGGGGAAGAAACATCAATACATGCTACACTATGTATGAATCTCAAAAACTTTATGCTAGGTGAAGGAGGCCAGACACAAAAGATTACATACTATATGATACCATTTATATGAAATGTCCTGCAAAGGTAACTCTGTAGAGACAGAAAGTAGATCAATGGTTGTCAGTGTTGGCTTAGGGATGAGGATGAACTGAGAATAGGTATGAGGAATCTTACTGGGGTGATGAAAATGTTCTGAATCTGGGTTATGGTGATAGCTTTCTTGACTGGGTAGGTGTCCTAAAAACCACTGAATTGTACAGTTTAGATGGGTGAATTTTATGGCATGTAAATTTGACCTCAATAAAGTATTTAAAAAAACACACATAAAAATAGAAGGGTAAAATGTACTGCAGAAGAAGGTAATCAAAATGGCAGGCAATCCTAATCCCAGTGATTTCTTCTAACTACAGGAAGTAGTCTCCTAAAATCAGAGATCAAATTCCCCATGTTCTGTCAACCAAATGACCGTTAGAGCAAGCCCACAATATTTTTTGCTGGCCAGACAGCTGCACGTCTGTTAGCACCTGATACAACTCCCTGGGCTATTTAATTGCTTGTAGCATTTGTCTCTCTATGGAAAATAACATGCATGCATGGTCACTCATGTTCAACATGGCCAGGAAGGAGACAGGCTGAGCAGCAGGGCACTGTTGTGTAAGACACTCTATGCTTTGTGTTAGTATATAAAATACTTCACTTTCATCATGAAGCGTGCCTAGTGTGACAAGTCAGATATGTGACGGGTAAAAGGTCTTAAACCACTCATAATTCCCCATTGTCCACTCAAACCTCCACCATAGTAAAACAAACAAAAAACACAAAACTTTCCTTTGGTGTGTACTAAATAACAGCTGTTGTGCCTATTCAAAGAAATTCTGCACATATTATTGAGCACATAGCTTCTTGGAAAATGTTCAGCTGCTGTTAATAAAAATATTTACTATATTTATTCTTAGAGGCCTAGTAATTTTCAGGGGTTTGTGGACTGTTGGACATGTTAGTAAGTAGGGTAAAGGAGCCTTCCTGGGGTAAGTTAGAAACACTAATATGGCCAAATACACAACCCAAAGTGAGGCAGCACTCAAAATTTCTAGAATCTTTAGCTCTGATGAAGCTAAGAAAAGGGAGAAGTTGGTTAGAAATTGGGGTTTTGGGGTAAGTTATTTCAAGACCTCAATCTGGCAAAGTTTTGGGCAAAGGGATGTGTCGATAATAAATTTATCCTCCCTGCCTCCACACACACACACATTTTATCTGGAAACTGGGGACATGGAACAGATGATTTTAATAATTAAATTTCCCCCTAAGGCTACACATTAAAAAGGATTCTTTCTTAAATGGCTCTAGCAGTTGATATGTTATATGACAAGAAATTCTGAGAAATTCTGCCTTTGTTTTAAGGCCCAGTAAACTGAGGACTGAAGAAATCACACTGGACCTCAGCATGAAGGCAGTCCATAAGGTGATGCACCCAAGAATGCTACCAACATTTCAGGAAAGTAACTGAAATAATAAGAAATTTTGATGGGCCCCAACCTGCAAACTGGGGGCTGAGGGCAAGAAGGGAGCTGATCTACCTGATTAAATAAATCCCATCAGAGTCCTTGAAAATGTCATACAGAATGTTGCTTTTCGCCTCAACTCTGATGATGGGCACTGGAAGATCATCAGCACAACAATATTTGTTGCACGCATGTTCTGCAAAATGCACACATCATAATTGTACCATGACATTTTGCTGAGCAGGGTTCAGGAAACAAACATATTTTAAAAGTAAGCATCTCCTAATATATGGTGCCATCTCCTAATAAGTAAAAGGTGCCATCACTGGAAAAAATCCAAAGGTTTTTCTCTTTTATTTTTTTAAAGATTTTATTTATTTATTTTTACAGAGGGAAGGGAGGGAGGAAGAGACAGAGAGAGAAACATCAATGTGCGGTTGCTGGGGGCCATGGCCTGCAACCCAGGAATGTGCCTTGACTGGGAATAGAACCTGAGACACTTCGGTTCGCAGCCCGCGCTCAATCCACTGAGCTATGCCAGCCAGGGCCTTTTTTTTTTAAACCTTAAACATTGCCTACTTATTTTTGGAAAAATAAATAAATAAATATAAGTTTAAGAAGTAACTTTGAAAAGTTTTTATACATTGACAGTTCCTGAGCTACATGAGCAAGCTGAGAAGGATATGGCTGACACAAAATAAATCCTTGTACCTAAGTGGTGCATGTTAGACTATTTTCCAAAATACCAAGGTGTCCTTTATTTCTAAAGAACATTATGGTTTCATGCTTTCTAATCATTGAGTTTTAAACTTATAGAAGCCAAAGTGGAGGACAGCACTGATTCAACATCTTGACAAGGTTCATTCTAGCTGTGAAAGTCACAAATATTTTTATCTTAACCCTTTAAAATATTTACACATTGTCTCTTTGGAATGGTTGTCATAACTAGTCTTCAATTGCCCCCATTGCTTCTTGTCCTACTCCTCAAATTTTTCTTTTGAAAAAGTTAATTCTTTTCCATAGACTTGAGGGTTTTTTGTTGTTGCTGTTGTTGTTGTTGTAGTTTTTTTAAGTTTCAGGACAAAATAATTCTTACCTCTGGGCAGGAGATTCACTCTGTGGTGTTAAAAGTATATTAATTTATACCTGATAATTTTGTATAGGACTGAACAGCTGTCATTGATCCAGAACTGTGTTTCTTAGACTCCATAACTCAGAATTGAACCTGTCCAACTACAGATCTCCAGGAGCACATGGACACTGCTACTGTTTACAAACCCATTTCTGTACAATCTACCCTTACCCCCATCATATCCCCTCCTCCCTGCTTGCTGAGTTCTTGGTCCATCTACCTTTTTCCCTCTCCTGTGCAGTTTCTGCCTTACCTCTTGTTTCTTTCTGCACCTTTGTTTTGGTCCTTCTAGCTTGGTTTCTCTTAGCTCTTCTAGCATTGTCCCACCAAGACAAGACCCCATCTCCATCTGCTGCCCCTCCAAATCTAGCTGCCACTCACTGGCCTGTCCAGACTTCTTCAGTGGATTCCAGACAAAACCAATTCAAGTCTATGTGTCACAGAGATGATTTCTGATTCAAAGTCTTCAAGGAAAGCAATTTTCCTAAACAAACATATCAGGTGAAGACATTGCTTGCATGGTATAGTTAATGGTGGCCTCTTCTATTTATCTCAACTTTATTAATTCATAAATTAATCCACTGAGAACAAATTACATCAAGATGAAATTGCTCGACCTCTGTTTCTAAATTATTTTGGCAGATTGCTCACATGAAGAGCTCATTTTTCATTGGTTCCAACACACTGCAGGGCAAAGAGTGCTGGGGTAAGAGTCAGACCTGAGTTCTAGATTTGGTTCTACAGCTGCATTGGGGTGCTCATGATTCCATAGGTTTGTTGGGAAAATGAATAAGTATGTGAAAGTGCTCTGTTAGTGGAAAACATTTGATAAAACATTATAGAATTGACGGAGTAAAAGTGATTTTCTTAATTCCATTGTAAACTTCTTTTATTTGGTGGGGGAACAAATTTTCATAATCTCGGAAAGAACCTGATGGACAGAAAATCTAGAAAGTCTGGCCTTTCTCCCAAGAAACCTGAAGAAAAGATGTGAAATAAAGCAGATGTATATACTGGACACTGTTTTGCAGGGCCGTGCACCAAAGGCACTTCAGATCTGAAATAGGAGTATGCGTAGGAGACTTGGCTATCAACATGTAGGCTTAGGACCCACTGCATAGGTTATTCAGTATTAGCTCACATCTTTTCTACAGAGTGATTTCAGCATCAGAAGTTGTATACCTCTGAAAGAAAAGTTGCTTTGAGCAACGTTTTAACTGGTACAGTGAACTTTGTGCAGAGCTAGTTTCACAGCAAACAATCAGCATCAAACTCTTCTGAGAAATGAGCATAAATTGTGAGAAAGGCAGTGAATGAAGAAATCCAGGAAATACAATGAAGCTATCAGATAGTAAGTGCATGGATTTGAGTGAAAGGTGACAAGAATAAGATCAATGATATTATAACAAATATATAATAGTTAAAAAATCCAAGCCACAGAAGGTAGATAAAACCAGAAAAGTGTAGCTGGGCTCTGGTTGGGGCTGCAGAAGCACTTTAAAGAAGACTCTGGAGAAGGTCTTTCCTCTGTACTTGAAGGCAGCTGACCCTCTGGAGTGGATGGACATGTGGGCTCAGCAGGCCAGGGGGCTGGCCCATTGCTGAGTGCATATGTGGTGTCACCAACAATTTTAATTGATTGACTTAAACACAGAAAAAGGAAATGAACATGTCAGCACAAGTTTGATTTTTTTAAAGCAAAGACAGCAAAAAAAATAAGATTAGGATCCATGTGGGATGGTATTGATAAAAGAAAGTTTAAGAGGTTGATTCAATTCCCAAAATTTGACTCTTATTTATTGTTTAAGAAAGGCTCAGAAACAAATGATGTCAGCACACAGGGAAGATTCTGAGCTCCTACCCATTTCACAATGTGCTCAGATTTCTACAATCCCCAGTGTGCTAAGTGTATGGAGGCAAGGAAGATCCTGAACATATTTGTAAAAATTGGGTAGGAAAGACTCAGTAAGCAGATGAGCTTTTGATGGGCTCGGCCAATCTCACTGACAAAGTGAAGAGATGGAGAACATGTGGCTCTCAGAACACACACTTACAAGGAAACGGGAGAGAAGTTCTGAGAGTGGAAGGTACAGACTTTGTGCCTTAGGATTCTGGGTTTTAAGCTGGAGGGTAAGGATGGGAGCCAGGGGCCTTCAAAGGTCCTTGTCCCCTGCTTGCTGGCCCGAAAGGTACAGTGACAGCCTAAACAAAGCAAGGCCACTGGGAGGCTCTGACAATAGATGAGGCAGAGAGGAGCAAGAAAAACCACAGGACTGATGACTTGAAAGGAGCTCCTGGCAGAATAGGATGCAAGCACCAACTGTGCTCCAGGCTCTGCCCTCAAGAAGCCAAGGTCCACTGGCAGAGGCTTGCAGTCTTATGTTAGAGACATGCACTTGGACTTTCAACACAGAGGAAGCACATATTTTATGACTGGAAAGTATCAAAAATTCATAAATTTTAAATTAGGTTCCGTCACCAAATAGAAGTATATTGTGATTTTTTGCAATAGAGGAAGTAGTCTTAATAAATTGTGTATACACAGAATCACTATAATTCTGACTCTCTGGAAGGCACTAAGGGGGTTGGCAATTTTAAACACATTTTAAACTGGGAATTCTTTGACAAAGAGAAAGGGGGTAGCTTCAGCCTCCACTGACATCTTGTAAAGTGTAGATTTTCTTATACTGAGTTTCTTAATAAAAAAGATATCAGAGGAAAACACAGCAAAGGAAAAATAAAGCAACTTTCTCATCTGGGTTCTCAAAAATAAACAGTTATCTCCAATTATCTTTGAAGAAAGAACCAGAAAAAATGAAACATGTGAAAAAGATATCTTCAAAGATAATTGGAGATGACTGTTTATTTTCATTATCTTTTTACTTCTGACTCTAGTGGAAAAATGAGTGGGCCAAGTCTCAGGAGATGTGATAAAACCAAATTAGAATGAGGGACAGGACACCCATCAACACTGGCCACGTGAAATCAGATGGGATTCCAGGGCCTCAACATTTTCTAAGAAAAGGGTGTTGATACAGAAAGAAAGTGAAGCACATAAAAGTTTCTTTTGTTTTTCATGTGGGACCTTATAAACACAGGGGTGTACTTACTGTATCTGAAAGCCAGGTCACCTATATGACAATCAGTAATAGTTATGGAGTGAAACAAGGAATAACAATGGCTGGGGTAGGTGTGGTGGTGGAGGAAATGGAGACAATTATACTTGAACAACAATAAAAAAGAGAGAGAAAAAAATGCATGCTATAAAAATGTTCTTTTATGGAATTTTCTATGTATCATGTGGATAAGAACAAAAATAAAATATAACAATAAAAGGGAGGAAAAGCTTACTAGTATTTTGATTACAATAATGAGTATTTTGAGAAAATGAGGAAAAACATATACCTGCATGTTGGTCTATCATATCAATGAATAATTACCATTTGTTTCTGAGCCTGAACTTTTGCAAATTTGTGATTTTGTCGAAACAACTTCTCTTAATGTCAGATTTGTCAATCTTTCTTCATTCATCATTGAAATAGATAACTTTTACTTTATTTGAATTTTGAAAAATTTCTTTCATGTTAAGCAACAGATACACAAAGAGTTAGGAAAAGTGTGAAACAAAAGGATGAAATTAGGAGAGATTTATAAAAATCCCATTTCACATCACATTCCACAAATTGCAAGTCTATATTTCTTTGGGACCAATCCCAGTGGCTTTCAAGTATTTCTTCTGTCAAAACATTTTAAAGACAAGAAAACATGTCAGGGGCCATCTAGAATGCCAGATTGAAATACCTGACTATGTTATTTCAAATTTACTCTGCAAGTGTCAAAATGTAACATTACAGGAATTGGAGATGAAACTGCCTCCATGGAGCTCAGATTCCAAATCATTCTGAATTTACTGGGGAAAAAAGGGCTAGCTGATTCCCTATGTGCCATCCCGACTGTCAACTGGGAGTTCTTCGCATTCAGTTCTGTACAGAATACATTGTTAATTAAAGGAGATGTAACAGGAACATTTGAAGTTTATCATTAAAACTCTATGTAGACACAGTCATTGTTTAGACTTAGAACTTAATGAATTTAAGAATCAACAAACAAATTTTTACAGAGAGGTGTATTTTATCACTGGCTCTTTAGGATTGCTGGCTATTGGTGCTAATAAAAAATAGACCAACTGTTAGTTATTTATTAAAATTTGTTCTTATAAAGGTTCTACATTTCCTGTACTGGGAGTGGAGGGTTCTGCTTCAATCTCAGTGGCTGTTGAGAAGGGACAGATAGAACTCCCTAATTCCTGGTGCTGTTTCATGTTTCCCCAAGGGGAGGGGGAGGGCAAGGGAGGGCATCAAGTTGCAGAGATACCCAGTTATCAAACCACACTGAAAGGCACACAGTGGAGTCCTGGAGTTTGGGTGAGGTGTTTTGGGAAGTCCTACCATATAAGACTTTGTGGAGAAGCATCTCTTCAAGATCTCAAGTCAGCACCAGGTATTCAAGAGAGCAGCTAGCTGCCCTACCCTGTGGAACCTGGTGAGGGCCCCTGACTGAGCGCTGGCCTTAGAGACACAGAGCATCCATCCCAAGCCACTCCTCTGGGCTCCTCAGGCTGACAGGAGGTGTTACTGCTTTGTGGCTTGTTGGCCCTCTGCCCCATCAGCCTCCCCCTACTCCCATTGTAGGTGCTACCTGCCAATAACCCTTTGTACCCCTAACTCTGCTAACTTCTGCTTTCAGAGAATGCAAACCAGCACTACTTGTCACTAATTCAAGGTGGCAACTATCTAGCTATGGCAGTTGCCTCACTTGGTAGATTTGCCCTTAGAGAGGTCCCACATGACATCCAGTCAGGCTGTGACGCCTGCTCCTCCCACGTCCAAACTGCTCTTCCTTCCAGCCCTCAGTCCATCCTGCATGGGCCCAAATCAAATCTAAGGTCCTCCATGGCTGCCCACGGTTTATAGGTTAAGGACATCCCTAAGTCCTTGTAATCCAGCACCTTCTACTTTGCAACCTCTAGCTTCTCACCGTCACCTGCCCTCATGCAGGTCCAAGGGCAGCTTCCAAGTCCACTGCATTCACTCCCATCTATACTTTTACTTGCATGCTACCCTCTATCCAGAATGTCCTTGACCCTTCCCCCAGAATATTCAGGAATGACTGCCTTCTCTCCCCAACTCAATTAAAAAGTCTTTGAGGATAGGGCTGCCCTGCCCAATTTTCTCTTTCTCTTCCCTTTTTCTTCTTCCCTTTCTCTTTAGCAAGCCACTCACTGGGAAGCATCTCATAAGTGGCTTTCATGGTCATCCATGGGCACTGGGGCATGACTGAGGCACTGGACACTATCCTTGCCTGCTTGTCATGACTGAGGGTCTTGTCATAAGGGCACAGTGCTTAGCAGATGCTCAGATGCCACAGGACCCTGATGGCCTTCCCCTGGAGGGTGTCATTTCTCCAAACAGGCCACGGGTAAGCACAGATCAGTGGGGGTGCACTGGCAGACAGGGATGCTTCTAGAGTGCTTTCTAAACATGAAAGCAGTGACTCAAAGGCCAAGCTTCAGATAGCACACTTCTGGGCAACACATTAAGACTCAGGGTCCCAACTCAGACCCATTTTCAGTATAAGCTTGTTGACACTCAGATACTTGGAAGCTGGTGGCACTTCCTCCATCCTATCACTGAGTCTGCCACACCCATGGCTGAGGGCTGGGGCTGCCTGTTGTAAGCAATTCCCCTGCTGTCCCCCATGGGCCACATCCTGCAGGCTCCTCTGCTTGTTTTTCCATCTGGTTAGGGGAGACAGGACAGGAGTATATGGGATGGGTCACTTATAGCTTGCTCCCTCTTGGCCTCTCCAACATTTCTTAAAGATTCACCCTTACATATTCCAGCTCTTACTGGCTTCTAGAAATGCCATCTCCCAGCCCTGTACCTTAGCCCCAAAGGTTGGAAGGAGGTACTACTGGTCTCTGGTTGCTTCAATGTCCACTGTTGCTTCCCTTGCCTCTGTCCTTGATGAATGCCTCCATTTGAATTATTTGAGTTCAATGACAGAAAATCCCTGAGCTTTTTGCAAAAACCTCACCAGACATCAGAGTTCCTCAGTCTGAATAGCGATCACCACATCAAGGGCAGGACACTATCTGCTTAGGGTCTTAGGCACTGATCCCCCCACTCTACACACACAGGACACTCTGGATTCCTGCAAAGGGCCTCCTGGGGCCTAAGACATCCCAGGATTCTGTCTGCTTCTCCATGCTAAATTGGAAATGCCCAGTTGGAGGTATGTATGGCAGCCATAGTGTACACACATGGGCAGGCTCTGGTGGAAAAAAGAACGAACTGACTTTCATTTGTGCCACTATCTCTCTTCCACCTTAGTCTCCACGTGAGGTCTCTCATGTAATGCAAACCCATTTTTAGAAAATAACTTTGACACGAATGTCCACGATTGTTAGCATTTCATTAGTTTAGCCTTCCCAGCGGTACTGGCATTTCAAAAGGAGTGTTAACTTACAGGCACACCTGATTCTCACTGCTTGGATTCCAACCCTCATTGAGCCACTTTCTAGCCCTGAGACTGATGCTCAAGTTCTCTATAATATGAAAAATGGGGGTAATATTAAAACTTATCATACAAGATCATCACAAGGTCATGATTTCAAGAAAGTCTCAATGCCAGTTCCTGTGTGTGACAGGAGCACTCGTGTGAGTGCTTAATGTGGCTGACCCTCACGAGGTTGTTTCATTATCCACATGAAAGGTCTTAGGGATTAGAAGGGGCCTTCCTAGACACATAAACTGCCACCCAGGAAGACTGTCAGGGAGACTGTCTCTGGCAACATCACTGGGCCACTAAATAGGGTGCCATCCAGCACTGCTTGTCCCTTCTAGGGAGTTTCTTTCATGGCAGTCTGGAGAAGTTCCCCACATGTGTGGGTTGCCTCCTCTGGTACTTCCCCAAGGTATTCCAGAGAACCGGAATCAAACTGAACCTTAGCCAGGCCTGCCTGGTCACTGGTTCAAGACCTCAGCCTCTCATTTGCAAAGCACTGAGTCTTTTCCCTCAACCTGCTCCATCAGGACCCGCACCTTTATACTCCTAGGAGGTGGAGGATGACAGGAAGTGGCTCAGACAAAGAAGAGAATGGATGGGTCCCTCTGCTTTGAGCCAGTGAGTATCAGGCATGAAGTGGGTTTCAGGCAACCCCTGTTGCTTGGAGCTGGGAGGCACCTCATTTTTGGAGAGTCCTGAAAGCTGCTGCAGAGTCAAGCAATGCTCTCCTCTCATACCTTCTTGCCTTTCCCTCTGTCACCACATCTGTGTGGCTTAACACAAACCAAGCAGAATTGGAACATCTGAGCTCCGGCACATGACAAGCCTCTCTAGGGACTCCCATTCTGAGGAAGCTCTGTAGCACTTGGGCCTCTCACCGTGGTAGACACACCCTTTGCAAAGCAGAAGGTGACATTTCTCTAGTGTATATGTAGGGGCCTTTTGTTTTTTTATTTTCCAAAAAGGCTCCCCATCAGTGCCTTGGGGAAACCCAGAGCTGACCAACAAAAGGCAAACCTGCTTACCAGAAAGTACAGTTCCTGTTTGTGCTAGTCTGGCCACTTCTGGGAGTGGGTGCATGAGGCCAGAGGGAAGGCAATCAGCAACAAGTGAACATTCAGGGAAAAGAGCGGCAAACACCATGTTGATGGCGAACACCACGTTGATGGCGAACACCACGTTGATGGCAATGTTCCATTCATACGTGTCACTTGTTACTAATGTGTGTTCTGGAGAACTGAGCAGCTAAGTGGGAAGACCACAGTAAGCTGACATGGTCTCCTTGGGTCAAGTTGGGCAAATGGGCAAATGATGAGATCAGCACTGTTTCCAAAAGCTATTTCAAACTACATCATTCCTAGAAGAAACCGTTAGTCGTAAAAAATTAATCCCTTCCCCCATTCTCACCTAGTTTTCTTAAAAAGGGCTTTGCCCAAAGGATCCCATCCAGAACGTCTTTTCTATTAAACCTACTGAAGTCAACTCTGCGTTCAATTAGAATATTGAGAGGCTGAGTACTTTCAGTCACCTGTTAAAATAGCTCTTTTGACAACGACTCTAATTAACTGAACTAGAAGCTTCAGGAACTACTAACTCTTTATGATCAACAGTTTGCATAGAGATCTACAGCCAAAATAAACCAAAACTTGCAGATGTTCAAATATGTACTGGTAATTCTTAGCCCCTGATGGAAAGAGACACAGACATAGCATTTGCAACCTTTAGTCAGATGCTTAGTAAGGTGGTTAAGCCTAAACTGCAAAATAGAATACTAATTCTGATACTAACTGCAATAATTATGTCCAGTTATTATAGTTACAGGTCTCAAAATCTCTAGTGTGAGTAGGAAAATCAGAGCCAAATGTCAAGACCTCTCTACATGATGAAAAACAGCCAGTGTGTTACACAATTCCAAGCTTTGACAGTCCTGATGAATCTCAGGCCTGGGAGAGAAGAGATGGACATGCTCAAGCCTTCAGCAACAAGTCAAAGGCAGTTTTTCTTTTTTTCAGTTTCTGCCTTTCTCTGGGCAATAAAAAGGAAAGGGAAGAGGAACTTCCCTCTGAAGCCTTGGTGATTTCTTGTTAAGTACATATATAAATATAAGCATGTTGAAAGCACGTTCTTAATAAAATTATTAATAACTCAGAGTCAGGATGGGAGGAGTCATCTAGTGTGGGATCACAGGGTTTTGAGTGTGTGTTCCCTATTTTTATGATTAGAAGCTGGTTTGCAGAGCAGCCTTCAGGACCAATGCTGGCTGTGTAGCATGAGATCTGACGTTTCCCTGGGAGCCCAGGTACCTGAGCTCAATATGCCCCTTGATGCTGTATGCATGATTCCCTTTGAGGTTAAGAATTTCTAAAACTAAAATTTACAAACAACAAAACACAGCTGTGTGTATGCACACACACACACAGGCACACCAACCACTCAAATTTATAGGTTATCTCTATGTGTGAGTCACATGAAATAGCTCCAGAGGCTGAAAGTGGGGTTCCCTGTTGAGACAGAATCTAAAAAGCACCAGAACCCAAGAAATTAAAGAGGCCACGAGTGGGAAGTCATCCTCATGGAAAAGCAAAAATGCTGTCGAGGACATGTGAGGTCACTCGAGGTTAATTAAGGTACTCTGAAAAACGAGACTTAAGACAAAAAATCACCCTGGGTAGAGAGAGGACATAAACAGGGTGGTCTGCCTAGCACCCAGGAAGGGCAGTGTCAGGGAGCAAGCAGGAGCCCTGCTCAGCCTAGGGAGAGACTGGAGGATGGAAGAGGTGCCGTGGCAACAGCACTGTGATCAGGGGACGAGTCAGGTCAGGACACACCCCTGCCCCAGGCTTTCAGCCCCATGTCCATACTCATAGGACAATGCTGCATAACTGATTTGGCCTCCCAAATATCTTTATTTTGTGCTTCAAAAGATATTTTACTCCTTTTAGATTTATTCAGATATAACTGACATAAAACATGTATGTTTAAGGTGTACAACGTGTTGATTTCTAAAGATCTTGATAATGACAGATGGCCTGCCTATGGGATAAAATTAGTCTTCATAAAGCTAATGTCCTATCTTTCACCATAAATTAAGAAATTGGACATTTGACTTCTAGACTAATTGTCACAAGTCTGGTTCCTGGGAGTCTGCTTTGGGTGCATGGACAATTTGAACTCAAAGCTGGGTCACACCCAGGGATGAGCCCTCTTAGAGGTCTAGCAGTCCCTGTGAATCTAACTTTGACATCACAGAGCCTTCACACCACGATCACAGTGCAGAAAGATGCATGAACCAGGTTAGGAAGTGGGTCATTGGAAGCAAGGTTCCAGAGAGTGGCAAGGCTACCAAACCTCTTCCACCTTCAGTCTGGCCCCAAGCCCTTTCCTTCTCTCTCCCAAGCCTCCCTCAGGAAGTCCATTTGCCTCCTTGATTCCTCTTCATCTCCACACCAAGATCCTGTTCAGGGTGCCATCTTCTACCAGCTGGATGGCTGTAAAAGCTGCCTCTTGACTGGCCCCCATTGTGAACACCCCATTCTGCACCCACACATCAATCACAGCACCTGCTTGCCTGGTACATTCAGCAACCACCTGCCCCTCATACCCTCACACTGCTTACAAGGCTCCAAATTTGGGAATGAGCCCTGCAGGAGCTTGGTTAACTCCACGGGCTGGTGTGAGAAGTAAACCAGTTCCTGTACAGCAAGTAGTGAGCAAATGATAAAAGGTTGTGATAACAACAGCCTGGTTAACCAGGCCTTTGTTCATGTCTGTGGCAGCTTTGTCAGCACCACTTGCCATGGCTGCCCACGTGCTATAGGTTCAGTCATTCTTTGCTTTCTTGTGTCACCAGGCTTCTGCTTGGACTCCCCTTCCTCCCACTGTGCCCAGTGAATTCCAGCACACAGGCTTCAGGTCTCACATTAGGTATCACTTTGTCTGGGATGGTTTCCTGAATACCACCTCCCTCACCCCAGAACTGGAATGGTGTTCCTCTATTCCCTTTCCCACATAGCACCGGGAGTGCCTATCTAGTCCTAAGGATCTGCTCTGTAATGGCCAATCTTCCTAACTGCCAACCTACCAAGTCTTAGAATCAGGATGTGTCTATGCTCGCTGCAGGAACCCACAGGGCCTGGTGTGATGAACACACAGTGAATGCAGTGAGGTAAGTGCAGGTGTCCCAGTTAAGTCTCCTCCACTGTAGCTAGGATTCTGAGTTTCAGGCTAGAAAGGATCTGTGTGCAGAGATAACTCACAGAAAGAAATAGTCTAAGAAAACTTCCCCAGGCCATGACCACCTCATCTGAGAAGCCAAGGCCCCAGGGCAGCAGGACTCAACTGTTCCACCTCTTAAGTGTGACCCAAAAACCTGGTGTAGTCATGGACAGAGAAGGGGACTCTCTGCCTCTAACATCTAAGCATGGTCAATACTATATTTAACAGAAACATCTTGGGCCTCTCGGTTTGGGACATGGGAGTACTCCCAGGTACCTCTCATACCTAGGCAGGCCTGTTGGGTCAGAATAAACATCTTAATGTCCCAAACCGATCAGTGCCATATTGTCTCACACCCACCAGGGGCTGCTGCCAGAGTACCCCAACACAGCTCCCAGCTCTCCCCCAGCTCCTTGCCAGGATCTTCCAGGCATTAGAAACAGACATTTAGAACATATGGCAAGCCTGCCACCTACAGTCAAAGGACCCATGTTTACCTGCCTTCAGTTCAAGCAAAACCTATCCTTGGAGTAAAAAGTTAAATTCCTCCCCCCTAGTCTCCCCCAGCCCTTAGATTTACACAAGGAAAATTTAGAAAGTCCTCTTGAATTACTCTTTGACCCAGTCTGTATTTCTTCTAATGAAAAGCTGAATGTGGAATCAGAATACCTGCATTCAACAACACACAGTAAAACGCTCACAGAGTGCCCAGGCTGCTTCCCTGTGGAAAACACAGTCATTCCAGGGGTGCAGACATTTAGTTCCCATGCTGTACAGAAACACACAACTCCAATATCTGCATTTCTTTCTGCTCAAAGTGAGGATCAACTCTTTTCTCATGGAGACATTAATTCACTTTCTTAGTGTCTGCTGTGCTAGCTCCTGGGGGAAAACAGCATTACTGCTACAGCAGCAGGTTCCGACCCAAACCTGCTTCGTGACACTCACAGGCAGAAATGCAGGTGACGTCCAAGCCTCAGCTAAGCAAGAATGCACTGCACAGGGATAAATGTGGCTAAGTTGCCTTTTATTAACAAAAATGTGTAGTTGTTGGTAAATGCCATCACAGAAAACACAAACCATGGACAAAACACACCGAGAGATATCCTCAGCTGGGAAATAGAAGAACACGAACAGGTTTACACAGCACAACCACCATCGTGAGAAGTAGTCAGATCACTAATGGTAATGGAAACACGGCAGCAGGTGCTGAGACTGCTCTTTACAGGCATCAAAGTCAAGGTTAAAGAAATAGCTGCAGCAGTAAAATTAAGGTAAAATACATTCTTTTGCTAAAGAGTATCCTTAGTTCTCAACATATAATACTATCGCATATGTAGTCAGTTAAAATTAAAAAAAAGTTTACAGATCACTTCTGGATACTTAAAAATAAACTCTAGGTTGCTTTTCTTTTTGGCAGCACCAGACTAAACTCTGTGGCTTTGCAATATTTCAGAAACTTCAGGTGCATTACAGTCTTCTGAGAAAGGCCCAGTACTTCAGAATTCCAGGTGTGGCTGTGGAGAAAGAACATTACTGGCAACAAATATTAAAACGTTTCAAGATCTGCAGGAATATATTTAGATGTTCTTAAGTGTACACACACTTATGCATTCAAGCTGATATCCTAAATACTTTTCCAATTAACATATTTACATTTCTTTTTGGTTTAAGAGGAAAAACACTACAGGCAAATTGTTCTATCTACATATGAATAATTCGGTGGCCATGTTTCCCTTTCAAGAGGAGTGTGTGGAGTCAGGTGACTTCCTTCTCCTGGTCCCCAACAGCTCCTCTGTGACACACACTCTAAAATGCATGGGATAACTGCTCTTCTTATTCGGGGGCTCTTTTTCTGGTGGGGTCAGAGAAATAGACTACATCATCTTTTTAGGGAGAGGCGAGGATATTTTTTCATTCTGTGGCTCTGCCTGCTTAAAGTATCTCTGCCGGTATTAAGGCCTGCAGCACACAGCTGCTCATGGAGCACCAGGACGCCTGCTGCCCCAAACTGCAAACTGCAGCTACTCTTCAGCCTGCTGGCCTTGGCCTGAATGTGGAAATTTACCCACTACAAAGCATTATTGGAGGCCAAATCAGAAACTTTAAATAGCTCAACAACACTGATGCTTTCCCCTTTGGCTTCAAAAGTAATCATGACTGAACATTTTCACCTGTGAGGCCGAGTTGATTGGAATAATGAAAAACATCTTTTCAAAAAACATTTAATGAGGTAGCTAAGATCAAATATATCCACAGCATACACGAAGGTGCCTAATAAGTGCTCAGGCATTTTATAATGTATTTTTCAATGCAAACTGCTACAATGCCTAATAAATGCTCGTTCTTTCCAATACCTAACAGTGCATGCAAATCTTCTGAAGGGCCCCTTGCAGAGTGAGAATAGCAAGAGGTTGGGAGTGAGGCTGTACAGGAGGGGAGAGGAAGGGCACTCTGGGCACACAGCTTTGGCTGAACTGCTACTGCTCCCCGTGGAACTAAAATGCAATTGGTGCCAACAGAGAACAAACACCAAGTAGAACTTGGGGACCTAATGGAGTAAAAAGGGGGCCTTGACTTCAGGCAACAAGAAGCCAAGACCCAGGGCACTTTCATTAAGGTTTAGGCAATGCTCAGAGCACTGGCCGCCCTCACCTTGAGGTCCCTGGAACCCTCCTTGGGAGGGAGTCTGGCCTCCTGCTGCCCTGCCAGATGGCTCCTGGTTCTGTGGAGGCTGCTGCTCTCGGCAGCTTGGCCTGCAGTTCTCACTGTGTGTTCACAGGTATGGGCTGCTTCTGGCTGAGCAGCATTTCAGATGTCAACTTTAAAGCCTCCTGTTTGGAGTCTTGGACCAAGGGAAAGGTAGCAATACCAGTCCTGGCAGGGTGGATTTTGTGACTGTTCAGCATTGTTCACACTCACACACTGACACATTCACACATATGTGCACATGCACACAGGTATGTGAAAGTGTGGGAAGCAGGGCAGCCTCCAGACAGTGCATCAAGTTTTGGAGTGACAGGAGTGGGCAGAGTAGAGGCACCTGAGGCAAGACTCGGCGAAGTCCTGGGATGGAGTCTGGATCCACCATCTTCGCCACCCTCCCTTCCTGTCCTCCAAGGCAAGGTGGCCACCAGCACACCAGGGCACCTGGTGGCAAGGCAGGCACCAGGTCGCAGCATTAGGTTTCCGTAGTATAGTTGCTGTAGGCCAGAGGAGGCAGGGCCTGCAAGCTGGTCCCCCTCCACACGCCAGGTTGGGCCTCCATGCGCCCTTGCTCTTTATATTTACCCAGAATGTTTCTGGCTTCTTCCGTGTCCTTCAAGGGGTTCTCTCCATATTCTTCCTTCAGCCACTGCCGGTACTAAAGGTGTTGAAAAAGAAAACCAAAATTTCACACACTCACCTGCATCTATGTAGACTTTTACGTATTATTAAGTGGTACAGGTTTTGCCACATATAAGCTGGGAAATAAATGGGCATTGGGCAACCAAAGCTCTGTGGTTGGCCAGACAGTAGCAAGAGGAAGAAATCACTGCTTCTCCAAGGTTTTAGCCTGCGAGATGAAAGCAAGCCAAACCAAGAAAACAGCACTTGCCCCAAAGGAAGAGAAATGCAGCTAACATGGGGTCTAGGAAGATGGTAAAGGGTAATGTCCTATGGCTGCAGCTGGTGCACAGGGGCCAGTGAGGGCTTCAATGTGTGATGTAGCTGAGGTGTCCTTGGACCAGATATCCTCTGGGGGCCTCTCTAACTTCAACCTCCATGCTTCTGGGAGTGTACAGAAAGACTGAGGTATCTTCCCAGGGTCTGCTGCCTACATCACCAAAGTCCCCTAAGAATGGTTACCTGATGGACTTCATGCTTCTCAAACTCCTGCAGCTGCCTCTGGAAGCCCAGGTTGGGGTTAGCACAGGACCTCCCGGCACGCACAGTGTGTAGGGCATCTTCCCAGCCAAAGTCAGTGACGGTCATGATGTACGCAGTCACCAGAGTCACACTCCTGGAGACACCGGCCAGGCTGTAGGTCCAAGAGAATGCCACACGGGCAAGGAAGATTTAGGATCCACAAGTCTAGCTTCTGATCCACTTGGAGCAAGGTATTCTGTGGACCCCATTTTAGAAAGTCTTCCTGCTTTGGATTATGAGTGGACAGCAAGCCAGTATGTTACTTGGATATCACTCAGAAACATACAAATATCTCTTTATTACACTAGAATCTCAAGCATTCCACAGCCATGGGTAATGTCCTATGGCTGCAGCTGGTGCACAGGGGCCAGTGAGGGCTTCAATGTGTGATGTAGCTGAGGTGTCCTTGGACCAGATATCATCTGGGGGCCTCTCCAACTTCAACCTCCATGCATTAACCTCAACCAACTTCAACCTCTAGTGCATTAGCTTCATTTTTTATAGATTTTCTGCTGGCTACGGCTCTGGACACTTCAGTGTTACGATTAGCATCCCTCTTCAGATAGTTCCCATTTTCCCAGACAGA
This sequence comes from Phyllostomus discolor, assembly GCF_004126475.2. Taxonomy (NCBI): domain Eukaryota; kingdom Metazoa; phylum Chordata; class Mammalia; order Chiroptera; family Phyllostomidae; genus Phyllostomus; species Phyllostomus discolor. The sequence goes on from NC_040907.2 coordinate 97,259,836, forward strand.
TAAAATAACTAAAGCACATCGAAGGATCTTGAGGGGTCTGGCATCCACACAAGAAATCCATTTATAACCTACAGTAGTTTAGACTGTAGTAGTAGGTGTAGTAGTTTAGGCTTTCCATGTTTTTAAAAAATCTGGCTTTCTTAGATTTGTAAGGGCTAAATCTATAACTTAAAAATCCCATTAAATACAGAAGCCCTACTAAATAGTTTGTGGTCTTCCTAACACAATTAAGCAGAGCACCCAGAGGACACAATACACATGTGCTCTGAAACTAAGAGTCAATGTGCACACTCTGCAGAAAATATGGTCAAGTATCTCTAGCAGGCTGAGTAAGGGGACCAATTTAAGATCATATGTAAATTAAGGTAGTCACAGAAAGGTTGAGCTGCATCAGACTTAAGAGTGTTTTAGCAAAGGTTTGAGATGGGGAAGTTTAGCAAATTTCTCATTTTGAGAAAAGCCTATCTTCAGATTTTCACAACTGTATGAAATACAATTTCCTAGAATACCAGACTTACACATAGTTAAAGAATAAATAATAATAATATACTAATATTATACTAATAATACTAATAACCACTTTCAAGTAGTGGCTCTTTTCCAAGGCTTCTGTCAGCAAAAATGACAGCTTTTAAAAAATACCATCTCTTGAGTTGAGGAGGCTATCATTCCCCAGGATCCCTAGAAAGCCTGGTACAGGAATTCGAAACTCCCCTTAAAGTGCTCCAACTATAAACCCCCCAAGTGCTTTAAAGCAAATATAAATAATGTTACAAAATCCACCATTTGTATTTATAACATGGCCTACTCTTTTTAAAAGTAAAATAAATAACCACGCTATTTCAAGAACTTTATAAAACTGCAAAACACCCATTTGAAAGCAATCAAACCACCTAGTATCCCCACTGCCCCGACTCCTGAGTGACTCCTGTGGACATCACTCGATGGATCTCCATCCTCTACCCCTGTCCTGGCAGGACTGCCACCAACCCGAGCAGCAACATTCTCAGGAGTCACCACTTTGTATTTCCAATAGCAACTTCTCTGGGGGAAACTCAAGAGATTACTAATTAATACCAAGCCTCACTCAAGAAAGAGAGCAGACATGTTCAGCCTGTCCTTTGACAGCAGAGCTCTGGTTCTGGAACGCTGGCAGCTGGTTCCCTACACAAACCAGGTATGTTATTAGAGTGAATATGAGGTAATATAAATGAGGACTGACACTCACCGAGAGCTCATTATGTGCCATGTTCAGTGCTAACAGCTTTGCGTGTGCTGTCTTTGTGTTATGCGTGTTAGAACTGCTTTTTGCACAGTGTATATGCACCTATGTATATGTATACATCTGCAGGTGGACAGCTGTATATAAACTGTTTAATTCTAAGAGTCTTTTCAGATCCTTTCAAAGCCAAGTAGTAAGCCAAACACACATAAAAAATCCCAGTCTATAAATGGAGATAGTCATTTTGGTGTTACAGTAACACAATGCTAAATATCCATATGTGCAATCAAAACTCTTCAGAAAGAAAATGTCTTGAAAGACCACTGAAGTTTCAGGAATGAGCTTACAAATATGTACCCTTTGTAGGAGGCTATTCTGATGAAATATTAGAGGTAGGCTAAAAAGGGAGTTTCTGTTGTCCAGTAACCTTGACAGTCCCTACAGAAATCCTAACCGTGAAAAGAAAAATCCTAAGTTAGAATGAAATTTTGAGTTCTCTTTCAACAAAAGCAAACAACATCCATCAAGCAGGTGGGGTCAGATGGGATTTATGTTTCAGATTTACAGGGCAGAGAAAACTATTAGGAGATGAAATAATTAATCACACAGAAAGACACTTGATAAGAATCCAAGCTGAGTAGAACATACTAAACTGTGACTAGGCAGGAGGCATACATACCAGTGCACAAGACAGCCTTCTCCCCTCAGCCGGCACTCATGAATGAATTTAATACTTTCTTTGAAATGTCTTGTCCTAAGGGGAGAAAAAAAAGAGAGAAGTGACATCTGTCTACTCAACACATGATGAAAAGAAAAATCCGCCTGAGGTTTGTTAGAAAGGTCTCAGTGCCCCACAGCTTCCCACAGGTCACACTGTCTGGGTCTGGAACTGCCTCAGTGTTAGAATCCATCACATACAACGCTCAGGTCTGGGGAGGGCTGCTGGCTTCTGGGCTTGTCAGAATTTCTCTGCAAGAACTCCTAAAACACACAGTTGTCACTGACTGGTGGTTGTGGTTGGGTGATTTCTGCCCAGTTGCACCCTGGCCACCCACAGCCATTCTCGTGAGGGAGGTGCCAGGTCCTAAAAGCTAGTTTACTTCTGACAATCTGAAAAACCTAATAGCACTCTTCTACATTGGCCTCCCTTGAGTTTGGTAGGTCCTATCTGCATGCAATAGAAGAGCTGTGTGGAAATGCCAATTTCAGCTCTAATACTACATAGCAGCTTAGTGGCTGTGTGGCCTTCCACACAAAAGTCACATGGCTTCCTTTAACCTCAGCAGTAAAGTGGGAATAATGTTTTATGTGTCAATATGCTTTTATATACCCTCAAATTCTCCACAATGATAAAACAAGGATCCTCACTTCTTTTGCCCCTTAGCTTTGCTACTACCATTCCTCCTGCTATTCATTCATTCAGTTGTGTGCACCAGCTCCATTCCGGGTTTGGACTGTTGGTGGGTTAAGCACATTTACTCCGAGGGGACCTACAGAGTTAAATGCTTTTCAATGTCCTCTCCCTTGAATGGCTTATAAAGCAAACAAAACATCTGAAGTTGTCCATGGACTAAATTCATGTTCCCGTAAGCTCTGACTGAGTACTGACTATTTACCAGGGATGAGGATGATATAGTTTCCAACCACACAAACTAGGTCTACTGTCTCATGAAGGATGACAGGACAAATGAACTTAATAAGAATGGGAAATTAAGGTGTGGCATAATAAACTCAGCCAGGTCTGACTGCAGAGGAAAGTTACTAAACTAAATGTAGATGCCCAGATGAAAAAGGACATAAGACAATAGAGGAACTATAAAAGTGTTTGTAGGCAAACACACTCTACAATCAAACACAAAGCACAATGTTGCCACGGGTGGAAAGTCCTCGGGTCCTATCCAAGGACTCAAGTAGCTCATCTGAGATTTCTAACTAGCAGAGCATTGCAAGATATGTTTTTGTTAAACTGCCCAGGGACAAATGCTCCCAGATATAAATTTATAAAGTGACTCAGGGCACTGCAACTCTACTCCCAAAGACTGGCTTGCTATAGAACAGGCAAGAAAAGGTTCCTATTGTAATCCTGACATCTGAAGTGTTAGTACCTAAAGGGTCCTCACAGCCGGGATGTGGAGCAGTGAAGTTGTGTGGAAGAGGTGGAAGCTGGGGGTCATGAGACCAGCAGGAGCCCAGACCAAAGGCAAGGTGCAGTAGCAGGAGTGAGGGTGCAGGCTTCAGTTTCCCATCTCTCAAACAAAACCAGCAATCGGGAGTTGGCAGTGAACTGTTCTGACTTTGAAGTATTAGAACTGTGGCAGAGCATCTTCAGTCACACTGATTTTATTTGGGGCAGCAAAGTGCCTAGTTTCTCAGAATATCTCTTCTTCCTTCCAGTTCTAGCCACAGAAAAGTAAAGGAAAGCTTGTGGTGGGGAATTCTGGGAACGTTTTCCCTTCCGTATAAAAGGAAAATTATCTGTCTCTGCCCTAGGCTTCCTGACAGGGCACTGGAAGTGAGCACCATGCTTAGAGCTCCATAAGACACCTGTAACCACAGATGACAGGCCCTAGAGGTGGAAGGGTAGCAGGATGGAAAGGGGGACATCAAGAAGCTGCTGCCCAGGCCTGGGAGCCCCACATTCAGGCTTCTTGGTCAAGAAAGTTAAGTAAATAAATGTCTTTATACACTCAAAACACTTTAACTTAAAACACTGTCAATCAGTTATTCTGCTACTTACACCCAAATACAATCTTCCTACATATCAGCAACTACTCCAACAGTTTTGAAAACATTGAGCCAAGTCTTCTGGCTTAGGAGTGTTCTCAGAACACTGCAAAGGCTGCCAGTGACATAAGTGTTGTTGTGGCAGTCACCAAGGTCTTGCAAAGATGACAGATGAACCCTTTTATTGAAACTTCGGAATGAAAACCTCTTCTTAAATCCTGTTTTTACACCTGCATGTTCCAATCCACATGCACAAAGGAACCCAGGTCTTAAATATTGTGGGGTGTACCTGGGTTCAAGAGTCAGCCTTGTCACATCTCAGAATAAGAGAGTGGGGAGGATGTAGGTGTGGTCAGTAGGGTGACATCCAAACGCCAGAGCTCAGAGGAAGTACGTGAAGGATCTGAGGAGCCAAGGACGTGCCCTCCTCTGCCCCTACCAGCCCTTTATTCTTTCAGCTCTGTCTGTATCAAGTATTAAGTGCAGGGCAAACTCATGGAATGGCTCCTGTGCATCAGTGCAGAGCCCTAGGGCACCTGTGAAAGGACCACTCACAGCCCTGGCCCAGGAAAAAGTGATGCCAATTAAGTGCCTGCTCTCAGCCCTGCTATGAAACTTGCTCATGACCACATTAGGCACAAGGCCGTGCCAGGCAGACATTCCTAGAAATGCCTTTTCCAAGAAGAGCCAGGAGGCAGGAGTGCTCATGCCTGCTTTGGTGTGCTGTAGGGAGGGGGTGGTTTATTTCCAGGGAAGCTAATGACATAAGCCTAAGCCCTGGTCATTAAACTCCCTCCTCCACAGTGGGAAATACCCACGACTCTGGTCCTGACATTGCTCAACCCTCCAGTGTGAAGCAGAAGCACAATGTGAAGTACCATCCCACCACAAGCTGATTCAATAAACACAGGTTCCCTATTCCTGCTCTTCACTTTGTACCTTTACTTCTACACACAGACATGGGAGTTCTTCTGCCCTAGGAAAGCCAGCTGTGCTAACTCAGAAGGAAAGGACAGCTTACACGTGTTGCAAACTCACCCAATATGACTGCTGCTGCTGACAGCCTCGAGGGAACACCCTGGGCCAGGAAGATGGGCACTTTAGCTGAGAAATGGCCTCATGGGGTTTAGAAAACTGCTGGTAGCTGCCACTGTCCTCAACCCTTCTTCTTCTTCCTCAGTTTGTGCTGCTCCTCCCTGTGAACCAGCATATAATATCCCCAACTCTTCCTTCTCTCTGCCCACAGGCCAAGGACTAGAACCAGCCAAGTTTTGCTGGCCTGCAGAGAGCTCATAGAAAGTATGGCAGATGGACCTAGCAAAGCCACACCATATAGTGTTCATTTGTTGAGGCTGAACAATTTCCTCGTACCCTAAGACGACAATGCTTGGTTGCTGTGATCCCCACTGTGGGAAATGAGGCAGCCCTGCCCTGTTGAGGACTTTGCTTGTGTGAACAAAAGCCCAGAGATCCCGCCAAGCACCTTGAATGGCGGCTGGGCTTACTCTCAGCCAGGTAAACTGAGAGCAAATCCACAGGATCCAGAAAGCCTCTCCTTCCCCTCAACAGAGTATGAATGTGTGAATGCACATATGTGTGCATGTGTGTATGAAAACAAAAAAATAGGAAAGGCAAGCACCCTTAGATTTTCTTTTCCTCAGAAAGGATTGCTTTAAAAAAATGCAGCAAGTGGGTGAAGTGTTTAATTTGGCCCCAGGCCCTAGCAGGTGAGCTCAGATCAGACAGCTGCTTCCTTCTGGGGTGAAATCAGCTCAGGACCCCCAGGTCCTGCAGGGCCCCCTCCAGCTGGAACACTGTCCAGGAATCTCTCAGCCTAACCAGAAGCAAGCAGGAAGGAACATTATGGACCCACACAGACACTGGTAGGACTTTTCTATCAGTGTACTGAATTAAACACATAAAATGAACCCACACTTATATCAGTGATTCCCCAACTTTTGTATTTCCTGTCAACATTTTTTAAAAATGAGAAATGTATATAGCACATTTTTCTTTCTTTTAAAATTATTTTTATTGTAAGTTTCAATTGTACATGACATCTGTATGTACTACAAAGTGATCACCCCTAAAAAGTCTAGTTACCATCCATGACAATATAATTGACCCCCCTTCCCTCCTCTCACCCATCTCCCACCCCATTTCCATCTGGTAACCACCAATCTGCTCTCTGTACCTATGAGTTTGTTTGGGATTTGTTTGTTTGTTCATTCTGTTTGTTTTTAGATTCCACATGTAAGTGAAATTATATGGTATTTGTCTTCCTCCTTCTAACTTATATCACTTAGCATAATATACTTTAGGTCCATCCATGTTGTCCCAAGTGGCAAGGTGTCATTTTTTTATTGGTGAGTAATATCCCACTGGATATAAATGCCACATCTTCTTTACCCACTCGTCTATTGATAGACACTTGGCTTGGGTTGCTCCCATATCTTGGCTACTGCAAATAATGTTGCAGTAAATATAGGGGTACATATATCTTTTTGAATTAGTGTTTCCATATTCTTTGGATGAATACCCAGAAGTGGAATTGCTGGGTCATAAGGTAGCTCCATTCTTAATCTTTTGAGGAACCTCTACACTGTTTTCCATAGTGGTTGTACCAATTTACAATCTTACTAATAGTATACAAGGGTTCCTTTCCTCCACATCCTCCCCAGCACTTGTTATTTATTGTCTTTTTGATCACAGCCATTCTAACAGGTGTAAGGTGATATCCCATTGTGGTTTTGATTTATATTTCCCAAACAATTAGTGATGTTGAACATTTTTTCATGTACCTGTTAGCTATTTGTATGTCTTCTTTGGAAAGATGTCCATTCAGATCCTCTGCCCATTTTTCAGTCAAGTTGTCTGTACCTTACTTTTCATTCTGGTAGGTAAGGTTATTTTAAAAACAAACTAAAAATAAAAAACTTTCTGTACCATGTGGTACAAAATCATTTCACAAAGAACAGTTCAAAACTAAAGAATCTAGGAAGACATGGTCTAAGACTAAAACATAGTTCAAGTTAAATAAGGTAAGTCTTATGAAAAACACAATACACATTTTCCACATATTTCTCATTTCTATAGACTACAAAGTCCTTAGGAGTTGTGTGTGTATGTTCTCAGGTGCATATTCACACATGTGTGTATCTGTCTGGAAGGGCTGCCAAGGGCCACCTAACTTTGATCTTGCATAATTGCTTTCTAAATAATAAAAATAAAGAAAAATGTCAGTGAGTATAAATGATATTAGCTAAACTAAAAAAATACAAAAAGACAGAAAGGTAGAATAAGGCAAGACAATTTTACTGATATTTAAATCTTTGTATTGCTAATGACTCTTCTCCTCACAAAAACCTCAAGAAATTTAGAGATCTGTTTGATTCTCAAACCACTGAATGTCACAAAGACTTTATTGTAATGATGTAATGTTACTGACTCCACAGCACAGACCAGACTCCCCTGAACTTGACAGAAGGAGAAGATAAAGAAACAATAATTATTCCCTCAATGATGTCTAAACACAAAATACTAACTTAATAAACATTAATATAAGAAAGAACTCATGGACATGGACAACAGTGTGGTTGGTGATTATAGGGTAAAGGGCATTAGGTGAAGGTGGAAGAGGGTATAAAGGGGATAAATGGTAATAAAAAAATAAAATAAAAATATAGACAACTAAAAATAATAATAAAAGGTAAAAAAAGTGTCAAAAAAGAACAAATAAAATAAGCTACTATACATTTCACAATTCACCATCAAAGTGCATTAATACTCCTTACTTGATTGAATACACAGATAATGTAATCTTATTTTTGGAGATGCTTAGTGTTCATAAAAACACTTTTAGTTATCTCACCTAATACTGTAACAATTGTATGAGATAGGTATTTTACAGTGAGATAAGTACAATGAAAATAACTTGCCTAAGAAAGCACAGAGAGAAAGCAAAGACAAATGTTTACAAAGACTTAATTCACCCAACCCACCCCGCAATGGCCACTTGGAAAACATGCAGTGTGTGCATTTGACATAAACTCTAGGATGTCTCTAACTGACAAACTATGCAAAACAGGCAGCCCAGGTCTGGGGGGTAATTACAATCATGAGAACTTGAACTTTCATATTTCCTCACTTTGCAAGGCAAGGTAGTTGGGGGAACTGAGCTGAAATTTTAATGTGTTAATGTTATCTCAGTTTTCTGCATATTAAGTTCCTGCAAGATCAGATGGGGAGTTTGGGAATATTAAGGTCAGTACAGAAAATTGACCTTTCTGGGCAGTTAGTTTGCAACAACTGAATGCCACGTGAAAGCAGTTAGTCTCAAAAGGTCACTAACCTCTCACTAAACATACTTAGCAAGAATTCTTGTTGTTATAGAAATTTGTGGGCAAAGAGTTAGGGTATAAAATCTTAAATTATAACCAAAGTTGGAAACAATTTTAAAAATCTGTAAGTTTAAAATAGTAAGCAATACAATTTTCTAGAATTTATTCTGTCATTAAATATAGGCATTCACATCAGACTAAAGAACTGCTAGTGCTAACTGGCTACCCAGAATACATTTCCTTATTACTTATTTCCAAGTAATAGACATAATTCCTCTCTTTTGTTAACAACAGCACTAAGAACATTTGTCTCCAGAGCACCCACACTGATTGATGATAGAGAAATGACGTTTCATCTCAGCTTTCATATGTTCCTAATATTTACAGGCTACATGAAATGAGGCAGGTCATAAACAGAGTCAAGTGTTCTGCCTGACAACATTAAATTAATCATCTGATTATATTTTGAAAGCATGCTCACCACTAGAAAGCATGTTATGAAATGCTTGTAACATGTAAAGAGAAATTCAAGCTACTTCATAGGTTGTCTCAACATATGAAGCACACCCAAAGTTCAAACTTAACTCCATAATCTCCATATAACTTTGGTAGAGCAAGAAATACTTACAGAATCATGGACATTTACATGCCCAAAGCCTTACTATGCATAAGTTTTGCTATTAGTAATGATTTAAAAATAAATGTTTCCCCAAAGAATCACACAAGTGCCTGTGAGCATAACTCCCACAGCAGAGAGCCAGTGTCCCTGCCTTTCGGGAGCTGTGGTCTGACTTCCCTTTCCAGCTGAAATAGAGGTTGCAGTCTCATAAGACTTCACTCCAAAGAGCAGCAGTAGTGCATTCTCCACACAGTTCTGCCATCAGCCCCAAGCATGGATGCTGCAGTAACTTCCTGTTGGAAACTGGATCCCACACTGCACTTTCATCCAGACACAAGGAAAGGGTTAAAAAGGCAAGCCACACATTTTAACAACATCTCTGTACATATTTGAGACAGAAGAGAACTAACTCAAATCTCATGGGTTAGCCCTCTGGCACTAAAGTGTCTGGGGTTGGACTGATTTTGCCAGATCTAAAATGACCCCTGAGACACTGGAGCTCAGAGAAGTGGCTGTTGCACCCTCTGGAACCTGGTCCTTCCACATAGGCATACCTTCTTTCGACTACCTTTTCTGCAACTCTCAAGATACACTAATACATTAATTTTCAAAAGTGCTTACAGTTCATACAAAACACTTTCACATACAGGATCTCATCTCCAAAAATCCTGAAGGCAGGCCTTTTTCAAATGAAAGAATTAAGGTTTAGATGGGTTAAGATGACTTACCCAAGACAGATGAAACTGGGTTTAAATGTGAGATATCTAATTCTAGGTGTATTGGCCCCGTGTCCATAGCAAAGGAACACTCAATTCTCAATCCTCACTTAGTAAGTCAAGGTCACTGCCCTGGCAAGCACAGTGCTTGTCTCCTCATAGGCTGACAAGTCCTGGGGGCAGCTCAAACACAGGGAGGTAGTCATCTGCCCTGACAATACCCAGAATGTGTTACAGTTTGATTCTTCCTAACAGTCAAATCACCAATCAGGTATTGACAAATTCAACAGTATGTCAGAATCTCAGTTTGTGATAAGAGCAAAGCAGCCATTCTAAAAATAGCCATCAAAACACAGGCAGAAGATTGCTGTGGCCTTCAGAGAAAGGCAGAGACTCACTTCCTTCCGTACACACCATGCCCTCCCAACCACTTCTGTTTCTTGACACGACTAGTAACCAAGGAAGTTCTCTAAAGCTTCTTCCCCTCCCTCCAGATCTAAGCTTCTACTGTTTTCCTAGTAATCTTAGTAAAATCCTTCCTCCAACAATTTTAAAGATTGACTTTTCCTGTGAAACATGGACAGTCACTGTGAAAACACAAGCCCTGGGTAGGACATATTTGCCTCCACTTCCAACCTGCTCCTGCCCTTTCCTGGTCTAACTCTATACCACCTGTCCCCTGATCAATCCTCCTCACCCTTCTCTACATCAATCCGTCTGACTCTGGCCCCATTTTCTTTTTTGCCAAACAGGTAGATCCCACAAAATTATTAAATAACCTATGATTTCTCTTCTCTGCGGCAATGAAAAATCAATGTTCCAATTTGATAGCTTTCAGAGAGGTTAGATACTTGGGATAATACACATAAGGATACATGGTATACTTCTGATATGTAGGATGTGTAGGCAATAGAACTTGAGGATCATGAAGAATGAATCCTGACAAGCTTATGGACTCTGAAATTCACAAATACCTTCATAGCTTATAACTTCCCTGATGAAAAGCAGTAGTATGTAATTGTAGGAGGATCATTGTGTCTGCCCTCCAATAACAACGCAAAGCTGCCTGAGAAGCAGAGGTTGAGGTCTGTGGGTACGCTGAATGGCTAAATACCTTACTTCTGCCCCTAGCCTCTCAGCCTGCAAGGTTCAAATCCATGCTTCTGTATACTTTAATCTACTCTACATCATGATCTTTCTGGGTCACTTCTGGAAACTGAAGAGTGTGAATGTTGGAGCTATAACTGCTGTGGGTCTCCAGAGACCTGTCTCCCATTCTAACAAAGTATAATCCTATGGGTCTCCATACATTTTCGGTGACCTGGAAAAGATGGCAATAACAAATTTTTCTTTACAGGAACAAAATGATGTCAAAGATGTATCCAGCTGTGAAGAAATAGAGGAATATACTTTGCTCAACCAGAAAGATCTACACACTCCAACTCGGACAGGCTTTAGAAGTATGCTGTTTCACATAGTGGCCCCCAGCCACGTGGGGCTGTTGAGTATTTGAAATAAAGCTGATCCAAACTGAGGTGTGCTGGAAGTGTAAAAATAGCTAATCTGATTTTGAAGACTTAGCATGAAAAAAGGGATATAAAATATCTCATTTTCTAAAAATTGAGCACAAGGTTGAAATTATAGTATTTTAGATACACTGGGTTAAATAAAACATATTACTAATTTTATTGCCACGTATTTTCTTTTCACATTTCCAAATGCGTATCCTAGAAAATTTAAAATTACACACATGGCTGCATTTGAGGCTTATATTCCATTTCTATTGCGCAGTGCTGCTTTAGATAAAACCTAACATCTTCTTCAAGGGTTTGCCTCTAGAGAAAGGATGAACGTGCTCAAGGTTTGGTTTGAGGTATTCTTTGTAAACATTAGACTCTTCTCCACAGACATCCCATCAGTTAGTGTAGAGCAAAAGGACCTGGAAAAAGAAGCATGCCTCCAGCTTTGTCTACCTCGGCAACACAGACAGACCTCTGTGGGCCTCATGATCTCAGCTGTGAGGCAGCAGCTGTGCATGGCAGCAAGAGTCCCATTGGCTCCAATGGCTTCACTTTCCTTTACTTATTTGACTTTACAGTCCTTTATTCATTTATAATAATATAAATGAATATTTATTCATTTATAATAACAGGAAAAAAAAGCAACTTACAGGTTCTGAGATGGTGAATCGGCTGCTGGAATGCACAGGTATTTAACCCCCTGTAGAATGATAAAAAAGAAAATAAAAAGATGATACCCAGTATAGAAAAATATTTAAAGGAACTATTTACTCAGGTCAAAAAAATAAAAAATAAAAAGGAGAAGTTTTTCACTTATCTTGTGTTGCCAAGGAACTGGAGAAAAACTCTTTAATTAAGGTTCCTGGTTATTTTCCATGACCATGTGTACAAATATTCATGCTCCAGTTTGGAAACAGCTTGTAGACTGGGCACATTGAAAAGTGAAATAACTGAGTCCTTTCCAGTAAGTGTTAACAAGTGTCAAAACTATCACCTCAGGTTCCTGTTCACATATTTCACATTTTAACCTATTTCATTTAGAATCCAGTTAGTAAAAACCTTAGCATGATATCAACAATTCTTATGTTACAGTTTCCTAAATCAAATCTTAGTGTGAGGAGAATTACAATTTCACTGATGCACTTGGGGCTTCTACACATTGAAAATATGATTTATTTTTCTTCCTTTCTGGAAAAGTAGAAGTTTATTTACTAAACTAATATGTTTTTTTAAAATAGACAGTTGGAAAGAAACAAACTTCATATAGTTCTCTATCAAAAATGTATAAAAATGTAGTTCTCTATAAAAACATAAAATGTTTATATAAATTCATGTTGTACAAAAATCACACTAACTTTGAGTTTTATTAAAAACCTGTTTCTTCTTCACAAGTACTTAAAGTATAGTTTAAAAGGTCTTCAATGTCAAGTAAAAATATAAAACCCAGAAATCTCAGCAACCTTTGCAAAAGAATATGGATTCATGAAGACCCAGATGAACTGTTTTGAACCACTCCTCTCTTGGTAGCCTAACCTCAGAATCTTGGCACCATATCATGGATGGTAAGTGTGTGTGGGAACACATCAGAAACTAGAACTACAATCAACCTAAGAATAACTGAAGGACAAACATGCAGAACAGAGGTGGAGGCAACTATAGGTCCCTTAGCAGATAAAGTCATAAAATAACATACATTCTAGAATTTTTGAAAGTTTTGCAATTGATCATTAAAATTTTACTATTAACTCCTGTCATCAGGAATATCTGTGTTGTACATGCTAATGTAGTCTTGTAAGGGAATATCTAAATTTGTAGCTGCCCCAAATCCCATTACAACTCCATGGTTTGATGCTCCTCTACATAGTGAACCACACTCCCAATACAGAATCCACACAAACTACATTACTCAACCTCCTCTGCTATTAGGGTGCAGACTTCGGGTGGGATTTCATCATCTGACATACCTACACCAGGCAGATTTGGAAATAGGGTATGGGAAGAGTAAGATGGGTAAACAGTACCTGCTTGGCAGGTACAGATAGTGGCAGAGGTGGCAGCAGACCTCACTGGGCCAGTTGTGTACTGTGGTCTGGATATTGTTCCTAGAATTTCAGCTGAAATCCTGGTTCCTGCAACTCCTCTGAGACCATAGCTCTCAATAAATCACACTGAACTGAAACTGGCTCAGAGTGAAATCTGTTGTCTGCAATGAAGACACCAGTAATACAACTGCCCTCTCTGTCTCCCACTATTATGAGAGGCCAGAAAATTCTTCCCCACTAAGTTTCTATATTTTTTTATAGTTTTGAGTTAATCATTACATTTCCCAACAAAGCCTCCTTTGCATCTTGAAGAAGATGCTTTTTACCATTGCTCTCAACCTGGTGGGAACACTTCACATGAGATCACACAGGCTCTAATATGTCAAGGATAAAAGTTGAGGATCAGCTGCTAGAAGAAGACAGTGAAGCAGCAGTCTTCCTCTTTCAAGTTTCGCTTTATCGTCCCCAAATGCCCCCTTCTGTCTCTGTCCTGGTTTTCCTGGACTTTGGGTGCTCTGTTCTGCTGAAAGTATCGAGGCAGTTGGCTGAAGTTCTCAAGCTCCTCCAAACCCAGACAGGTATTAGAACAGTAATTTTAAGAGAAAGAACATGGAAAAAGAAATTATACTATAAAGAAAAGTCATTTCACTCCTCCCCTCCATAGAGGCCAAACAGGCTTATTAGTATAGATACACACACTGGTCATTTCATACATCTGCCACAGAAATGATTCATTTTTTTCTTTTACTCTTAAATGAGAGTTGGCCACAGGTCAAACCCAGAAGCTTGTAGAATTCTTTCCTCCCAGACACTACCTCTTTCAGAACAGTACTTTCAGAGGGACAAGAGTATTTTCAGGTTTCCAACTTCTCTTCCATTGTGATCATCAGTCCAAGAAACATAAATTAGTCAGGACACTGAGGTGGATCCTCTATAAGATAGAATGAAAATGCATGCCTGTCACACATGCTGACTGATAGCCACTTAATTTGGGCAGAATCTAAAGTCAGCCCAGCCTATATATTGGGAGGAAAGGAAAAAAATGAAAAAACAAACAACAACAACAACAAACAGAGAATGGCCTGAAGGGGATGCTAAAAAAATCTTAGCTTATTAAGAGCATTTGCAATAAATGCCAACAGTGTAGTTAGAAAGCATTGTGCTTCTTTTAGGCATTAGTGTGACCCCAAATGGGGTCTCGTCCCCCTTTGTGATGCCTGATGCACGAAAGGAAAGGAGGCCAGCCCCACAAGATAGGAGCAAACTGCATAAAAATGGCCAAGGGGATCCCATCCTTCCTGAGCAACAGAGGGTGAGGAGGTAACTCTGGTCTGTGGCAGGACTCTCACCTTTACTAGCTGGGATCAGCATGCAGCATCTACAGCTTCCCATCTGTGAAGCTTCTAAGAGGGGGCAAAGTAGCACCCAGCCATAAGTTTGGGAATCCCCGACTGTTAAAGCAGGACAGAGAAAATATAAAACACAAGATAATATCATGTTCTCTCAAAGATATGACAAAAACCTTCCCTGGAAAGGTGTCAGGCACATAGTAGGTAGGCCCTCACTAAATGTCCATTGAATGATGAGAACAAAGTAAAAAACAATTAACATGAAGACCACACTATAAGAAGGCTGCAAGAGAAGAAAAATGTTGTAAAGGGCCCATGCCTTATCCTGATGACCACACAAACGAGGCTGGACTTCTGGCCTGTGCGAAGGGCACATTGCACAAATGTCCCAGATACCAGTCTCTGCCTGTCTCCTCCAACTGGATGTACTAAGGAGAATCACGCGGTGATCTACAATAAGACGGGAACAAACATGCAAATGCAGTAAAGAAAGGAGTCAAAACTGTCAAATATTTTCAGTTGCTTGCCACCCAAGAACATCTATTTATCTTGGCTTAGTCATTAACAAAGCACAAAACGTATCTCTCTTGGAGGCCACAGACTGTAGAACATAAGGTACCTGAAAAAAGACTGCAGATGCCTGCACATGTGTATAATTCATGGCAGTTAATTACTAATTCAGAAAGCAGCAAGAGTGCTGGCAGCATGAAGGACCTCAATGCTACAAGAAATCTGGATGAACTTAAAATATAAAATTATCCTAGTGGTAATAGATTGGGCTCTGCAAATGTTTTAATGTGATGTAGAATTGATTTTTCATTTAATTGGACCTAAACAAAAGACCATGTCTAGTGCTGAAGTGTGTAGAGAGAGAGATAAGTGACAGGGTGTCTCTGTCTTTAGCTAAATTATAGAAAGTATAATAAACTTAAAATAAAACAAAAGTACATGGACATTCTAGAACAATCTGAAAGATTGTTACATTATAAAAATAGCAGCAGTGTTTCCATTTGGATAGCATTATGCAGTATTTACTACTTTATATTACCTCTAATATTAAAGAATCCATAAAATTAAAATTGTTCATCTTCTTTTTAAAATAAAATTCTTACTAAATAAATTAAAATTCAGTAATTTACATTATGTTTCAAAAAGTGATTGGTGGAAAGCCTAGTAATATTCAACTTTTATGGACCTAATAAATGTCAAGTTACAGATTTTTAGTTTAGACAGCAGGCCCAAGACTACACTGAAATATATATAAAAAAAAATTGAGTCCACACTTTAAGACTATCATGGCTTCTGTGAAGAAGAAAGAGCAGCTAATTTCTTTTGACTACCTGGCAATTTAAATAGCCTAACATGTTCAGATAATGGCACCAATACTGATAAGATGGGAGCCAGAGGAAAAAGGCAGAGAATTACAGAAAAGCCTTTTATATACACTGACCACATGCACACTGAATATTCATAATACCAAGCAACACATTAATTAGTATGACACAATGTGGAAAACATTAGGAAAATACAGAAAAGTAACAATTATGTGAGACCTGCCAAGTAAAGCTGTTTGGATGAAGTTTTCGTTTTGAGTTTTGGAAGAAACAATAGACATCACTTGGTTGAGAACAGGGCTTAGAAAGTATCCCAGTGGCTCTTCTTGAGCAAAAGGTTAAAGCTTTCTAAGTGCACATTCTCAAAAGTTTTAGTACTGTTCAGTTTTCTGTTTCAACAAGCACAGTAACCACCAAAAGTAAGTTTTGGCCTTTCTTTGGGCCTGAAACTAAAGAATACACCTGAAATGGTATGTAGTCAAGTACTTAAAAGTAGGGGGAAGATGCTGATTTCAGGACTAGTTAAGAAATCAAACTCTCGCTTGTTTCAAGTACAATTTCTAAAATTCACTGGGTTTTTTTTTCCCTGAAACATCATAAGTAAGAGTCATTGAAGAACCTAATTGACCTTCTACTTTTCAAAAGAAAAATCAAGCCCTTCAGAATCTGTTTTCTCTCTTCCAGGAAAACAAACAAACACCAGTTATAGAATATAATTATATTCTCTGCAATGACCAATCAAAACCTTAGAGAAAATACAAGGAGAAGGAGAAAGAGTTTGCTAAAGTGCCAGAATCGAAAAGTCACTGCAATGGAAGAATTATTTTAGCTGCTAGTAAAGCTGACATTATTAAAAATCTTGGTTTTTCTATCTTATCCCATGAAGTACCAGTAGCAACATGGGTGTGTACTTAGGAGAGGTCCTCCTAAAGAAATGCTTTTTCTCTTTGGCAATCACACTTATGAGATATCAGGGTAGTATGCTGAATTGGACTTTGCAGTTCCCCAAAACAGAAATCATTATTAACACTGATCATCTAATACCCATTGGAAAATTGAGCAAAATAAACTGGGGATCCTATTAGGAGCTAATTTTACAATAGTCTCCAAAAAGAAACATAAAATTAAAACAAATTTAAATTAGAACTGTTCCACACCTGACCAGAAGCAAGACCGCGGCTTATACAGTAGTCCCTTCTTATCTGAGGTTTTGCTTTACGTGGTTTCAGTTACCTGTGGTCAACCACAGTCCGAAAATATTAAATGGACAATTCCAGAAATAAATAATTCATAAGCTTTAAATTGCACGCCCTTCTGAATAGTATGATGACATCTTGCACTTTCCCACTCCATCCCACCTGGGACGTGAATGATCCCTTTATCCAGCACATCCATGCTATAGATGCTCCCTTCTCATCAGTCGTCTGGGTTATTAGATCTACTGTCATGGTATCACAGTACTTGTGCTCATTCCACCCTTATTTTACTTAATGATGGCCCCAAAATACAAGAGAGTAATGCTGGCAATTTGAATATGCCAAGGAAAGCCATAAAGTATGTACATTTAGGACAAACATTTTAGATACAGAGTCTGGCACAAATAACACCCTTTTTATTACAAAATCATAAGTGTGTAATTCTTCAACATAACAATATCACACTCAAGCACACCATATGACATTTTAGGTGAAACGTTCAAATTAAAACTATAAATAATTACACCCATATTATTGCCCTAGCAACCACACTTAAGCAGGTGCTACTTCAGTCAAACCCTGTATACATACACACATACACACACATATATAAATATAGGGTTCAGTGCTATCCATTGTTTCAGGCATCCACTGGAAGTCTTGGAATGTATCCCCCTAAGATAACTGTACTATTAGAAAAAACAAAAGTCTCTCCCCTTTGAGAAAACACCACTCTCTGCATTTCATTTTATTATGGTAAAGTACACAAAAATATTCATAACATTTTAGCCACTTTTAACTATATAGTATTAAGTATATTCACATGTACATCTCTATCATCCATCCCCACAATTTTTTCATCTTCCAAAATGGAAATCTGTACCCATTAAGCACTGGCTGCATTCTCCCTCTCCCAACTCCTGATAACATCCTTTCTACTTTCTGTCTCTACTTCTGCACTTTTATATAAACCTCAAGTTAATCTGACCCTGAAAAACTAAAGCTGGCCAGACTCTTTTTTTTTATCCTCACCTGAGAACATTATTTTCATTGCTTCTAGAGAGAAAGAGAGAGGGGAAAGGAGAGAAAAAAACACTGATGCAAGAGAGAAGCACAGACTGGTTGCCTCCTATTTTACACTAGGATTAGGCATCGGGAATCAAACCCACAACATAGGTATATGCCCTGACCGGAAATCAAACCCACAACCTTTTGTTTATAGAACAACACTCCAATCAACTGAGCCATACCAGCCATGGCTGGCCAAACTCTTAAAGACCCAAGAGATTGGAACCACTGACTTGAAAATGCTTTCCGAAAGCAGAGGCTAGGTTTGATAAGCTTAGTGCCCTTCATCAAGCACCCTTTTCAGAGTGTGGCACTCCAGAGAAAGCAAATGAAAATTTCTACCTAGTCTACGTGTATGGAAACCAAACCCAGCACCAGGCACACTTTTTTATGGCAATTTTTTACCATAAAAAATTTGATTATTATTTGTAAATTTAAGAATTTTCATATAGCCAACAACATTTTAAGGGGAAAAGGCAGAATGCAAAAGTATATCCATAGTAATGTTATATCTGTAAAAATTTATACAGGTCTTTACACTAAAAACCGGAAGTTAGCATAAAAAAACAAAAACAGGTAAGGTCCAGGGGATGAGATTCTTGGCCATCTCCCCTTTTAACTATTTGTACTGTAACAAAAATCTCGAAAAAATAACTATAGAAAATGACCACAGAGGATAAACAGTCATTCAGTTGTGCTACATAATTGACATTAGGTATAGGTTCTAAACTAAAGATGAATTTTCCTAAGGTACCTATCTGCCACTGATTCTTCCTGCACTAGCTAAATTTAGGAAACGCTACTACAAATAACAACTTCCAAGAACTCTGTGGTGCTTGATGGGGTGGGGAGGGGTGGTAAGGTCAGAGTGGAGAGACAAGATTTAGCTCTTGATTTGATTTTGTGAGAAAAAATGCAAATGAGAAACCTCTAACACCTGTTGACTTCTTTCAGGTTAGTCAAAAAATGACATACATTTGACTTGTCAGATCAACAAATGAGGACCCAAATGCTTATTTTTGCTCAAGCTATTTCAATGAAAGGCTAAAGTGGGCATAGTCAGTGCATCAGATTTCCTTGAGCCAACAAGGGTGGGTTATGGGAAGACAGTGAGGGACGTTCACGCCAGCTCAAACCCACCACCGAAAGCCCTCTTCTGTGATTTCAGTTCTTTCTGAGGACTTGCTGATGTACTCGATGTGACTCATGCAAGCAGGGCCAGTTTCAGCTATGTCTCCAAGCCAAGGAATTGCAGAGTATTACTTAATAAATGTTCATGCTAAATGACCATACAAAAAAATTACTGTAAATGAAAACATGCTTAGGAATTATCAGGAGAAATCAGCAGTGGAAACTTCATGAGCATTCTACAGATTCCCCTTGTAAAACATAAAAAGGTAAATTTTCATTTGGTCATGTGTCTTGGCTACTAAAACAAATTCAGTAGGTCCTTCCTGTTTGCAAGTAAAGAAGACTCACTCCAAATCCTTTAACACATGTCTACAGCTTACCTCCTAACCTCACCTTCATGCTTTCTCCCTGCTACTTCCCCCAGCTCACCAAACTCTTGGCATTCTGGCCTGCTTGTGAGTCTCTCCAAATGTCTTGTACTTTCCTGCCCCCCGCTCCCCACGTTTCCTGTGGATTCTTCTCTCTGGAATACCCTTCTCCTTCAGGACTCTTTCCAGAACTTCCCCAGTAAAACTTCCCCTGAGGTGACCCTCAAGCCTGTGCACAAAGCCTTCCTTGACCTCATCTCCCTCCCCTCAGACTAACTCAAGCTCCCTGTTCTGAAGGCCCTCACTATATACAACACAGCACTAAGTTAGCACAAAGACACTAGGGACCCAGCACAGAGGACAATAGTTGGTTGTGAATAGTTAGTCTTCCCATTAGGCACCAAATTCCTTCAATGCATAGATCCTATCTTAGTCACCTTTCTTTCAGTATCCTAGGACCTTTCCAAAGATCAATAAATGTCACAAAGTAAAGGAAGGAATATATGGGAAGAGAGATCACTTTTATAATTTTGAGCACACGGCTACCAATCCCATGTGCCCCTAGGCTGGGCTTAGCTCCTACAGTTGGCTCCATAGTCAAGGTCCATGAGAGGCAGGCAGGCTGGCCGGCCAGGTGCAAGGTGATCTAAAAGGCTATCTAATTTTCTATACACTCTACGTGGTCTCAGCAGGATGCTGGGCCTGGTCTCATTAATGATGGAAAACTACAATTAAGGTGAAGGCAGGCAAAATGCTCAGAAAATTTCAGGAATTGAATTAAATTGTAGACTAAACCACCCCAAGTTTTAGACCAAACACAGGATCCCAGAAGATGCTGGCCCAGTCAGTGAGATCTATCCCAGCTATAGTCCCAGATACCTGACCATGAAGACAAGCATTGGCAAATTGAAGACTGAATTTATTGGGACACAGCTATGTCTGCTCATTGACATATATTGTCTCAAGTTCCTTTTGCATTACAGGGACAACAGAGTACTGCCACAGAAACCTTAGGGCCCCAAAAGCCCAAATGTTTATGATCTGGCCCTGGACAGAAAAAGTGAGCCAAGCCCTGGTCTATATAGTGACATTTCACAAAGTCATTTTGGTAATTTGGAGTCATTTTGTGTATCATATTTTCTCTCTCTGTTTAAATATCCGGTCTAGTGCACTGCCTTCTTGAATTGCCATTTCATCATTAGTTGTGCTCAGTTTTCTTCCTTACTCTGCAATTACTCTTCCTTACTCTGTTTGTTATCTGTGGCCTCTACTTTGATGGCAAACGTGGCATCGCAAAAACCAGGCTGCAGGATGCTGACAGCAGATGAGTCTGGAGAACCAGTGCAGACAGTTTGTCTCTGAGACCCGCACAAGTGCACACCTGCCAGAGCTACCCTCACCTTCTCTGCAAGGTGACTCTGTGCCCTCTTAAATACAACTCTCTCCTCATGGAGCAACATAAACTTGTTTGAAACATTGCTTGTAGTCTCTTTATAGACTACTAAACACGTGAGGTATCAGACCCTGTCACTTATGATAGAATGATAAATCTACTGCAGGGTGAATTACCAACTTTGTAGATTGCCACTTGTCTTCAGGCTTGGACATAATCCACAACCCTTAAGAAGATTTTTCCAAAAAACATTCATAATCTCTTGGGCGCCATGTCACATCTTCCATGTGGAATTGATCAGACCCTAGAAGTGGTTTCGAGAATGAAGCAAACACTTACACAGAATAGGGAACTGCCCTAGAGGGCTGGCCAGTCCTACATGGCCAGGCAAACAAAATGTGAAGGATGGACATGGTATAGGTCAGTGTATGAGCTGCACAAGAAGGGCTACAGTAAAGCAGAGGACAGAAACTCTCCTGTTTCTCCTAAATACAAGGAAGAGCATTCCTCTACAATGCACATGACTGTGGGTTATTAGAGATTGCACTAAATTTCTGTGTCTCATGGTACAGTCACAGACAGCAGGTGTGAGGTGTTCTGTTTCCCAAATACGACAGGAAAGAGGATCATTTTCCTTGTTCTGCTTTAAGTATTGGCTGGTCAGTGTTCCAAGTCCTTTCTTGCAAAGGCACAGCCCTTCACCAAACCTTCTCTGCCTTATGGCTGCCATGGAAAGCAATCCAACAGGCTATTTTTACCCTGACAGCTGCATCCTCTTGTACTGGGCACAGAAGGAAGTCTCAAGCCACCTTGGTTAGAGCCTGTACAAGAGGAACTCTTGAGGAGAGAGATAGATAAAGATAGAGGTAGAGACAGAGATAGAGATAGAGATAGATAGATAGAGATAGAGAACGAGATAGAATGAACAGGGACTATCAAGGAGGCCAGAGGTCTCTCGCTGGGGTGGGGGGGCATGGGGTGAGGGGCTTTGAGATGACTGGTGGAAACCATTCAACCACAATGCCACTGCAATGCAAAAGCACCAGCAGGAGAGGCTTCCATCAGAAGAGGTTTAAAAAAACATTACAAAAAATCAAATGCCTGAGAATGGAATTCTTACTTTATTAGCTATGAGATTTACTTTGTCTTTAGGGCATTGATGCAGGGTGTCCTATAATGCAGTTTAAATTAACAATCATTTACAGTATATTTGGAACTGCCTTCTGTTTGGGTACTCTGTGGCCATGTATTTCATTAAACAGGTACATTCAAGTCAGACTGATCTCACTGCTAGGCCCTGACTGCTTGCTCTAAAGGCCAGTGCACTTGGAAATGACCTCTAAGACACTCTGCTTAGGAAAAGTTTCCAGGGCCAGGAGGCTCAAGCCAAGGTCTGGGCTTGAGACGACTTACCCCATGATTACATAGTATTAGGAAAGTTGCAACCATGAAAATGATAAAGGGATGGTTCAATGGCAGCTTTCCCATATGTCCTCTCCTTTCTCTGGAAGGTGGCTGTGTTTCTTGCTGAAAAAGGCTTACAAATCACCTCCCTTTAGTTGGGGAAAAATCTGAGAAGCAAATAAGCATGTCCACACATTCACCCTCAAAGGAAGGAGGCTGTAACTCAGACTGAGATGCATGTACTTCCTCTCCTTCTCCTTGTGCTGTAAGCAGCTCTGGCATGGCTAGCCTGGCCTGTCACCATGCTTGCCCTTTGTTTTCTGAAGATGCCCCATTCAATAATGAATGCTGAGATTTAACATCGGTACTAGTTGTGGTGATAGCTAAAAGGAGAAAAATAATTTCTCAATTCATATTTGGGGATCAACACCAAACACTGCCCCACACATGCAAAAGTCTCCAAAACATCTCAAGAGTCAGATCATAGAGAGGGGAAAGCATTGCAAAAAGCAGTGTGGGCATGACCTGGTGCCCAAGTGATGACACTAGCTAGTGGCTATTGCTTCACTCTGAGGCTTTTCAAATCAGGCTGGACCACTTCCCCTGCAGGTGTGGCAGGCACAAGGTCCACCTGCAGTCCCTACCAGCAATGAATTATTATGAGCACCTGAAAATGGCAAATTTGCTTAAACCGGACTTTAGTAAACCAAGCTATATGTAAGTTATTATTTTTCTTATGGCTAAAAACAGTGATGGCACCAATAGAGCCATTAACTCTGCTTTGGATCTTAACCAACCACTTAGAACTTCTCAAATATCTGATTGCACACCAAAAGGCCCTTCACCCAAGGAGTCTGCCACCAATTCTGCTCTCCTGGGCTAGACATCCTCAGGCATGCCACCACCCCCAGGACACTCAGGGTTCCTGCTGCTCTGTAATCACATGCTATGCTGCCCTGACCTGGAACCAGAAACATGTTACCCTCATAGATTCTTTTCTCCAAACTCCTCTTTCCTTTTAAACTCCTTGGCAAAATTGCACCCCTATGAAAGCTTTCCAGATTTGCTCCAATGAAACTTATTCTGCCCCACCTAGTGTCCACAGCACCTAACATGGCCATGCATGACAGTCTTCTTCTTAAGGATTAATGGCCAAAGAACTGCAGAATATCTGCCCCAGAGCTCCTGTTCTCCACACCCTCTGTACCCTGGAATGCCACTGCAGGAAACCTCAAGGATTATACTCAATGAGTTGAGACTACTAGAACTCATCAAGGGGTGTGGCCTTAGGAATAATAATCAAGGTGTATTCGCCTCACAACACGTGGTGACTAATGGGATCATGTGTTTACATGCTTTAAATGATATAGCACCACTTAAAGCCAGATGCTTCCACCCTCTCAGGATTCTGTTTATCTGCTAGCCTTCTAGTTGTGCTGTTGTAGCATTTTCTTGCATGATTTTATTCAACCCCAATAGCTTAGCTGATGATGCTGAAATCTTCATCTTTAGCCTAGATCTCTCTTGAGCCCTATACATATATTTCTATCTAACTGGGAATATCACATGAGCATCTCACCCAGAACTGAGCTTGGTCCATTCTCAACTCCATCTCTGCCTCCTGGAGCTCCATTGGCACAGCAGCTGTCCTTTCAGACTCTCAAGGCACCCTGAACTTCTCTGCTGTTTTACTCCCCATGTCTAACCAGTAAACAATTCTGATTCATTCCAATTGAGAAATATCTTTCTATATTTTGAAACTGTTTTATGTTTCTCTTCTTTTGCTTTCCATTCTATTTATCTGATAAAACTATTGCTATGCCACACTTTTTTTGGTTGATGTGTGCTGAAGACTCTTTTTCTATCCTTTGATTTTCAACCTTGCTGTGTCCCTTTGTGGAAATGACTTCTATGAAAAAATCCTACTCCCCAGTACCCTAGTTCAAGACTCGTCACTTCTGATCAGGATTACTGTAAGACCTTCCTATCAGCTTCCTTGATATCAATTTCCCTTACTCTATCTCCTTCCCTAATCAAAAGCCTGGAAAAGAAATCTGAATGTGTCACCTGACTTTGATAAAAATTTTTTGCTAAGTTTCTGCTTCACACAAGATAAAGATGAGACTTAACTTGACAAATAAAACCCTTCCTAATCTTCTATGACCCTGGTTTTCCACCCTGACCACCTAAACACCCGCTCTACTGAGGCCTTCATAAG
This sequence comes from Phyllostomus discolor, assembly GCF_004126475.2. Taxonomy (NCBI): domain Eukaryota; kingdom Metazoa; phylum Chordata; class Mammalia; order Chiroptera; family Phyllostomidae; genus Phyllostomus; species Phyllostomus discolor. The sequence goes on from NC_040907.2 coordinate 97,284,480, forward strand.
TCCCAGAACATACCTTGCCTCTGCATGTCCAACACCCTTACATGTTCACTTTCTTACTCAGATGCCCACCCCCATTCCAACTGTTACTTCTCATAATTAACTACCTAGCAAATCTTTGTAATTCTTTAGGATGACACAAAAGTGTCAACTCCTTGGCAAAGCCTGACTGACCTGGCAAGGTTAGTCATTTTCTCCTGGGTGCCCCAGGGATCCTTACCTCTGTTATGTGTTTGCAACTCTGCACTACTGTAAGTATTTCTGTGCCTGTTCCTTCTTAATGCTAGGCCCCATCTTACTTCTCTTTGTAGTTTATCCCCAATCCCAGATACAAGGTAGTTACTCAATGAACATTTGTTGAATCTTAAGGAATAACTTCCAGTTTAGCTAAAAGGAGAGCTGAAGATGGTGCCATCTTTACCCCACCAGGCTGACCACCTTCTTCACTCTACAAGCAGTTGTCGTCCACACATCTCCAGTGGGTTTGGGCTTATTTCTCCCTTCCTGGCCAGCCTGGAAGGGCTCTTCCCACCGAGACGCAGCTCCTCACTGAACCAAACCATACTAGTCATACAAGGCTGCCTCAACACTCCTCTTTACCAACCTCCCCAGCTGATGGGCATGAGGATCTTGTATGAACAGACAGAGTCTCTACCATACCATCCACTCAATGCACTTCAGCACTTCCTGGTAATCTAGGTGCTGCTGTGTTGATGTATACCACCATCATTCTAGCTGCAGCACGGAGAGGAGACCATGTATTGCATGCTGTTCCTGGGACCTTGGTTGGGAGACCCTGGAAAGTCTTGCCACTGGTATATTCTCCATTGAGGACTGGGATGGATATAAACCAGGCAAGTCCATTCTGGGAACACAGTACTTGGCACACAATGTGCTTGGTGCTTGACCCCACAGGAGAGGTGGGACCAGAGTGGTGCTAAGCAGGAAAACACTCTAGAAACTGGGACAAGATTTATAGAAAAAGTCTGGGAAATATTTTGAGGAACTCTTCAGCTATGTGGGGACTGGTAATTGTGAGCTAAAAAGAGGGCACACAGCTGAAATATAGGGGGCTCTGGAAAGCCAGGCAATAGGAAGGTTAACACAGATCTTTCATACAGAGACAAAAACAGTAATTCCTTTCTAGAATCAAGAAAGTACTAGAAGATTTCAAGCCCCTTCCAGTCCATTCATGTTGAGATTCTGGCTTTAGAACCCATTTGCAAGTGAGTTTGCTACAGAAAGGTCAGCAGCCAGATGGAGCTGCATTCTATGCACTTGACTGCCCACACACAAGGAACTCAAATGCAGCTTGATTCGAGAAACAGCAATTACTAGACAGTTTTCGATACCTACCATAATCATTTCTATTTGAGTCATTTCTATTTAAGTCTGAGGTTGGCTTCAAACAAATTTACCTCAACACATAAAAGCTGCTGCAAGCCTTTGGTATAGTAGGTACCACTGATTTGGGGGCAGCATCAAAGAGAATTTCCTAGAGAGGTGAAATCAACTGAGGTTCACTGGAAACAACTGTCAATCTGAAAACCATTCCAGGTCAAATGATGACTTGTTTGCAAAAATCCTGTACCTCCACAGTGATTTGATAGTATGATGCTTTTTGTGATGCCAGTAAAGTAATTGAAATCATCCACATTGGAAACAATGGCCAATTCAAATAGGAAATCTTGCCCAATGCTTCAAGCTATATAACTAGGGGAACTATGAATCCTCAAAAAGTCACAAACTCATTTAACTGAAATAATCAAGTAGAAGTAGACAGAAATAGACAGAATTAGACAGTAGAAGTATACGAAAATAAAATGTATACATTTAAAATCTGTCTTGGGTTTTCTTCTTCCTTTAAAGATTGAGATGACTGAAATGAATGCTTTGTACCTCCTGACCATGAACAACAGGAATGTAGCTTGTCTGATGTCACACATTCACATATGAATCCATGGGAATCATTGTTACCAGAGAACCTATTCCAGCCAATCCTGTACACCCATATGCAATCTACCTATCACTATGATGACATCAAGAGTATGTCCACCCACCTGCTTATCTTCCTGTCCCACCTTTCTTCATTCAGAGAGATACAATGAAGATACTCCCACTATATAAAAAAGTGAAACTCATCCTTCCCACTCTCTTCTCCTACCTACTTCTTTTCATCATTCTTAGAGTTTGATATGGTCCTTTAAAACCCTTATATGTGCATTTACACATTTTAATACATAGAGCAGAAATATATAATTGATAATTTTACTTATATGGGATCGTATTATAGATATTACTCTACAACTTGCTTCTTTTGGTTAACAATCTTTTTCTGTGCACACATATAAAACTTCTTTTTGAAATGCAGTAGAACATTTCTTAATATGGATAAACCACACCTGACCTGTCCCTTCTGTGTACAAGTCACGACATGTGGCTTTGAGCAATTATCCTTCTTGTGCCAGGAGGAATGTGGCCTATGGCTCCTGTGACTTGAAGATCATGGACAGAATGGACCCGTGGGTTCTGAGGGCTGAGGACTGATGTGGTCAGCAGGTATAAAGGCACAGCTGGGGGTGAGGCCCTGCAGTCTGACTGAGTGGCCACCAGAGGAGGATCATAGGCAACGAGGCTCTCCCTCATGAGCCAGGACATGTGCCCCTATGCCTTAAATGTTCTTTCAGCTCTTCCTGATCTGGCTATAATCTCCCTGAAATCTGAGACAACATTTCAACCAGCTCTGCCCCTGCCTTGAGCATGCTGTCTTGTCTGTGTCAAATCTTTTAAATTATTATTCACTGGCTGTGTCTTTCATGTATTGTCCTCCTTGCAGGACCAAGCTTCTAATGCAAACCAAAGGTAGCTGAAGGGCCCTCAAGAGATCAAACAGAAAGTCATAGAAGTTTCACAGAGGACTCTTGGCTATAATAATTTAGCAAGAAATAATCCTGAACAATGGGCCACAACAGCTCTATAAAACAGGGCATCTACACCTGCCAATGCTTACAAGTGAGAGCCTGCACAAACAACCCACATAAATGAAGCTGCACTGACTTAACCAGACCCTCTGGCTTCACAGATTACTTGTGATTAACAAATCATTCTTGGCACAGCTCTTCTTTCAACCCTTATTCTCACACCAAAGAGCCACAAATAACCAAAGGCATGATTTCTCACTTTGGAAAAGAGTTGAAAAATGTATGTGGCTCTTACTCTCAGCAAGCATCTTAAGAGGGAACGCCATGTAGCAGACCACGCTGAGTGTTACAGGAGAACACCAAAATTCCAAATGTGGCACCTGCTGGCAGTGGGCCTGGGCCAGCTTACAGAGGCAGGGAAGAGAAAGATAATCAAAAAGAGGTTAAGGAAGCCACTCAGTATACTAAAGAGCTGTCACAGAGCACACACAATTCACAACCCAGCAAAGAGTACAAACACAAGTATTACAGAAAAAAGGGAAGAAGCCCTGAGGTTGAAGGGCACTGGGAGTGTCCTTCTCAGAAGGAGAGCTGGGCTGAGCTTTGTGAGGAGGGTAGTACTTGGGTGAGCAAGAAAGGATGAGAGAAAAAAGTGCACAAAGAAACATAGTTTCTTATACTTCAAGTGCCATTTAAAAGCTTGCTTTTGGTTTGCTTTACATTTGAGAAGCCAAAAAAACTTTAGAGGGAGAGAAATGGGGATGGTCTTCAGACAGACATGTAGCAGGGGAATGAGGTCCTTCCAGGAGCCCCTCAGTCTCTCAGTACCACTGTCTAAACAGACTGAACATCTTACCTTGGTTAGTTTCCTCATAAATAAATGGGACAATGAAAAGAGCAGAACAGACATACAGATAACAATTAATGTCAGAACCAGGAGAATTGGCCAACTACAAACAAAACTATCAAAATTAAATTTTCAACCTGGACACCTCAAAAAAGAATGCCTTTAGTGTTAAAGGAAATATAAAACAAAATCACCAGGAATAAATCACCGAGATGTCTGCCTATGCAAACATCTTATTCTTAAAAAATGATAATAAAAAAGCTGCAACTTAAATGGTTCAGAATATCAAAGTCACGACTTAAAATAGACTATCCAAGCTGAATTCAAGCTCACAAACCTATTTGGTATACATACAACTATCTGTTTCAATATTTTTTCTATTTAATCCTAAAATATATATTATTTAAAAATTAAAATTCTTTGGGTTTTTAGCCCAGCGAATACTTTTTAAAGCATTTTTGTTAATAGTGAAAAAATAGTTTTGTTTTCTGCAGGTGTTCTGGTTAAATACCCAGAATGAAAAATGAAACAAACTCTGAAATTTTTCACATTAGAAAGACAGAGTTCTGTTTCTTTTTTCAAGGGAAGAGAGAAGCCTTTCATTACTCAATATTACTTCCTCAGCACTAAACAATATGAGGTTTCTGATTTGAAAAAGCACCATCTTTGTGAAAGGAGTTTTTACCCCTCTCAAATCTGAAGCAATCAGTAGGTGCTAAAGACACAGCTCACAAATAAGAAAACACTTTCAACCAAATGCAAGCAACTTCCCAATCTAGTTCTAAACACAGAAACACATAAAGGGTTTCCCCTAGTGACATGCTATAATTATAGGCCTGGGCTTAATTCCTACTGAAATTATGTATGTTGCTATGACTTTTCCCTCCTGGCTCTGCCACCTGCTAGCAAGTGATTTGAGCAGCTTATCAGGCCCAATTATGCTGTGAAGGGACCAGGACAACGCCATGTGCCTTGATGGGCTCACAGAGTTCTGGGAGGATTGAATGAGAGTGGTGTAAACTTGTGCAGCCAGGGCCCCACAAGAAGTCATGTTTTGTCACTGTCTACTAGCCTCTCCTGGCTGGAATTCCAAGGACCAGATTTCCCAAATTTCTAATCCTTTCCAAAAACCTAGTCAAATGCCTGGTCACTGCAAATGCCTTTAGAGCTACATGGCAGAAGAGGGACCTTGTTCTCAGAGTTTCCACAATCTCTGTTCCCACGTGATTTCTAGCACCAGGGAACTGCCCTGAGACAGAACTCTTTTTTCACTGACTGTAATTACTATTAATACTTATAAAATAACCATAATACTATTTTGTTTATATACTAAGGGCTTTGCCAGGGCAGATATTGAGATTTACTTCTGTTATCTCTAGTACCTACCCTAGGGCCTGGCATGTAGTAGGAGCTCAAGAAATAAATAAATCATTAACTCCCTGTCTTCAAAGGAGGAAGGCATTTGAGTCAATAAAAAACCAAAAACATTGCTAATAAAAAGTTGAGAAGAATGAAACTGTGTTGGTGATGGTCTGGGGAAACATGCACTTTCATACACTGATATGGCAATACCTACTAATACTGCTAGCAAAATCAGGGGCATCAGTCATGCTATTACAGCAGGGGTCCCCAACCTTCAGGCTGTGGACCAGTACTGGTCCGGGCCTGTTAGGAACTGGTCTGTACCAGCAGGAGGTGTACGGTACTTGAGTGTACTGTACATGAATCATCCTGAAACCAGCACCCTCTGCTCCCTGGTCCGTGGAAAAGTTTTCTTTCACAAAACCAGTGCCTGGTGCCAAAATGGTTGGGGGCTGCTCTATTAGAGGACCAAGGCAGTGAGGCACTCTGAGAAAAATCTCTGACCTGAGAGAGAAGATTCAGGTTTCTATAAAGCCACATACCAGCTGCTGAGTTGACAGCAAGCTCTTTCATGTCTCTGAACTTCACCTTCCTTGAGCACATAGTGATAGAGTCAAATAGGTAATCTCTTGGACCTTGTTCAGCTGACATGAAAATGGAGTCAGAGCTCTTCAGAATCTCATATGTCAGCTTAGGGCTGACTCCAGTGAGTATGAAGGTCCCCAAGTTTCTACCAATTTTATGAGTCTTCATTCTGGAAGATGTACCCCTCAAATATTCTTTGGAAGGGAGAATAATTGAGGCCTCTTTCCCTTAGGTCACCACCTCACTTCCTGGTTCAGAAGATAAAGTAATCTTGTCTCACCCATCAAAGGAGCATTAAAGACAAGCTGGCTCTACTCCATAACCAGAGGCAAGGCCCAGCCTCTCCAGAGGCCCCCAAACAGTGTCTTTCATATTCTTCTGCCTGTCAGGTTGCTAGAAAGAGTGTGAGACCCTGCTAATGCCATGTTGGAAAACCCCTCCAAAAATTACCCAAATAATGGAAAATCATATCTAATCTAACTAAAACCAACCAAGTTCCTTAAAGTCTTTCCTAAATAAAATCAATAAATGTGTAGTAACTAAAGATGTCTCCAGCACATTCATGAGGACCTTCATGGTGGCTGCATTTTATAGTATCATTATTGGCCAGGTGTTACGACATTGCACCCAAGATGATGTAAAAGCTGGAATGTGTGATCTTCCATTCTGCCTCTTTTGCCTATACCAGCATGTCACAAAAATTCATGCTCAGGCAGCCTCAGCTGGTAGCAAGATCAGGCTTGGCCATGTCCTTGACTCTAGTCCTCTAAGCTTACCAGGTGTACAAGCATTCCTCTGAAGAAGCACTCAACCAGGAGATTTACCCTAGACTCCAAGGGGCGGCAGGCCCCTTTCCAGGGTCCTCTTTAATCTGCATCCCCATGACCATATTCAGTAGAATATAGTTCCATAGACAAATTGGTTCCCTGCTCAGAAAGACTGGTAAATGTGTTTTCAATGCAGCACTTGAGAACCGTCATTTTGTCAACACAACTGTGAATCTTCCAGAGGGGTATTAAATTCCTTAAATTTACTTATTTTTTGCAAAGCATCACATTCCAGGCCTACTGTTTGACAGCCTATCCTTTGAGAATCGTCACTGAGCTCCTGACCTATGACCTCTGTTTTAGAGACCCCACTGAACAATATGACTGCCTGCTCTCACTCAGCTTCCATCACAATAAGAGCAGACCTAAAGATTCTAAAATCTCTTGCTAAGTGATGTTAAGCACCCAGTGCTTTAAAACTCATTCAGATGTTTGCTGAAAATGTTACAAAGAAGTACCTACAACATACTGCTCAATGCATAGATAATTTCATGACACCAGGACTCACAGAACTCCTACATGGAAGTGACAGGACTGAAAGCTTTCAATTTTAGATAGTAACTCCCTCCCTCTTCCAGCCCAGCCCCAGACTAGGACTACCCAGAGTAAGTCAGAGGTCATAAGATAACTATACATGATTTTGAAGCTCTTAGAAAATGAAGCAGGTGCCAGCTTTTTTGTCCCTCATTCTTTATCCTTCCAGCCTTTATTAGGGCCCCTCACCAGGTTGGGGAGCAGCTCATGGCAGGTGCTCAGCCTTGCATACAATCTTACTCTAAACCAGTAACAACCCTGATTTACCACGGGCTGGGCAAGACCATGGCTTCTGGAAGTGATTTTGAAATTAAAGACAGAAGTCTGCCTATACGCACAAGACAGAGGCTAAACCAAGGTGTGAAACATCTGATCCATGCCTGGTGAGTCTCCTCTATTCGAATAACAATGTGAGCATGTCAGGTCAAAAACTTCTGGTGCCTAAGTTTTCCCCCACTGTTATATCGGAGAAGTTATTGTTTTAATTTTTATAAGAATGTATTGATAAGTTACTTGTGAAGTTAAAGATGAATACAATAAGAGGGGCAATATTAAATTGTACTATGGTAAAAAATAGTGGTCTAACCCTTAATAAATATGAAATCACTGGAAAGTATTTTATCAAGTTGAGGTATAAAAGCACCAGAAGACTACAATAGGATGTCAAGCCATCCCCATGAAGAAAAGGTAGAGCTTCTCTTTCTTTTTTTGAAGGCATAATTTGTCCTTATAGACTGAGCTATAGAAGAAATAAAAGAAGTATGTAGTATATTACTGATGGAACACAGTTTGTCCAAAGCTCTGAGGGTTTTACGTAAACAGTGGTCTCTCTGCTGGGTTACAGTCCCACCAGTTTTACTTTCCAGCCCTTTGTTTCCTGGTGTGTAAAACAAGGAGGTTGGACAGATAAGGACAGGAGCTTTTTATTTCTAACACTTGAAGGTCTTATATCTAGAGAGGAGTTACACTGTGAATAGACTAAAGGGCCATGTTCATAAATGACAACATGCTCCACTAAATGCAATATGACGTTGGGAGGCAGGCTTGGAGGGTGAGGGCAGGAAGGACATCTACATCATTTATTAAAATAAAGGAAACCTCAAGCCTCATGTTATGATTTAAGAGGGAATCAGTCATGACCAGTTTATGTTTAACTTACCATCGTGGCCATAGCTTAGCTATGTTTTAAATATAAAATGTCATTCATAGATGAAAAAATGGAGTAGCTATCTTCAAAAACATTGTTATATGCCAAAAAATGATGTGCTATTATTGTTGCTGTGATTTTCAATAAAATCTTGCTGCAACACAAATTATAGCACCTTAAAAAGCCATGAGCTAAAACACCAGAAGGAAGTACAAGCTCACAGATCTGGAGAAATGAACTGAGCTTTACTTACTACCTATGGCTCTCTGGTGCTATTAACATCTAATAGAATCACTTATCATTCCATGTCTTCAATTGTTTTACACTAACTGCAATCTGGCAGCTCTAATGGCTAAGGAAAACAGATAAATTTAAAATAAAAATATATTATCTATTCTTGCATAATATGAATTTAAATGAAAACAGCGTGAACTAGGATTATTTCTTTCAGAACAAGTCACTGCATTCTCTCTAACACCACCCTAAAATAGAAAAATACAATACAACCATACCTGCATTGTTTTGTGAAAAAAGCTACCCTGGTCTCTGTCAAGGATAGGGGACAAACAGATTTGCTCCTGGCCAACAGCTGAAGCCATCCATTTCAGTAATAGTAAAGATGTTTTTGAAATTAGTGTACAGGCAGATACACCCTGTTTTCTCAAAAATCAAAAACAGAACAGCTTTTACACTGATAGTCTCTGTACCAGAAAAGCCTTGGAAAATCTCCAGTAACAATTTATCTCCCATTGTTTTTTATTCCCAAATGTAAATGGTATATAACTGAGCTTAAACAAAAAACAAAAAACAAAAAAAATCAGGAAATAAGCAGCCTGGATTCTTTTGTATGCTAAAACTGGAGATAATTTAAAAAATATTTGATTTATATATTTTTAGAGAGGGGGAAGGGAGGGAGAAAGAGAGAGAGAGAAACATCAATGTGAAAGAGATACATCAATCCATTGCCTCTCACATGGCCCCAACTTGGGACCAGGCCCGCAACCCAGGTATGTGTCCTGACTGGGAATTGAACCAGCAACATTTCAGTTTGCAGGCTGGCACTCAATTCACTGAGCCACACCAGCCAGGGCTAAAACTGGAAATAATTTTGAAAGAAATGAAACGGATTTAAAATGTCCTTAAAATCCAGAAGGAAATAAATGCAGCATCAGCTTATTCTTTGGTAAACAGCCAAGAAAGCCAAGCTAGCAATGCAGTAGGAACACAGTCAGAAAAACCATATACCCTTCTACCTTTCCACAGACAGGGCATGGACATAAGTCTGGCCTAAGCCAAAACTAATACAGCCAGCAACTGCAGGGGCACACCGGCATCAGAGAGAACACAGTTGCTTTCACTACCGTCCTAGGCACTCCGTAGCACATGGCTCTCTTACCTCTAACATTGGCCTGGCACTGTCGTGGACAGAAAGAATATGGGTCACCTTGTTCTTGCTCAACTGCTCTGCATCTCTGGCATCTGACAAAGAAGACAGACAGTTCAATATTCTCTGCAAGTGAATTATTCCTAAAGTTTAGCCAGAAAAAAATATAAAATGATTTCCATATTTCTTTCTTGAAGTTCATAATTGACCATACCCAGAATAATTTAGATGTAGAAAATTTAGTACTATCTCTTTTTATATACTTTGCAGATAACTAAATTTATTTTTGATTGGCACATCTAAAATCACTACTTTGATTTTAGAGACAGAGCAGCAGTGAGCTTCCAAAGTCAGTTCTGGAGACTGTAGGACAGAATCTTCCAGATTCTGAATCTGCCCAGGATTTGAATTTTAAAGGTCAACAGTTGCTTAAATATATTTTTCCTTTTTTAAAAAACAGCTTTATTGGGACAATTCATATGCCATAAAACTCACCCTTTTAATGTGCATAATTTAAGGGTTTTAGCATATTCGGAGTTGTTTAACCATCACCACAAGCTAACTTTAGAACATTTTCATCACCCCATAAATAAATTATTGTAACACAGATTAAGATATCAAAAAAAGTGGTTTGGGAATAAGATTATACACTTTGAATACAGAAGGCCTCTCTATACCACCAATAAAACAACTGACTTTTGGACTCCAAAGGAAGTGGCTGTTCCTGGTGGACCATACTCCTTTCTGTTTCATTATGGTGCCATCTGCACTGACACACCACTTTGGAGTTGCCCTTTCCCATAAGCACAGGCCCTGTCTGCCTATTTGAAAGTGAATACAATGCTTCATCAAAGCTTCTGGATGACACTGGATATTTGATTTTTCAGGACTATACATTATTGATGTCTCTGGATGGCTGCCTACCACCATGGGCACTAAGGTAATGAGCTACAGATGCAGCTGTAAGACTCTGGCCATGGGGCAGTCAGCTGGCTCGTGTGCATATGCATAAGCCTGAAAGTGTCACATCAGCTTTCTCTGAGCACAGAATCACAGGGGCAGAGATCTGTCCTGTGCTGCTCAAACCCAGGCCTGTCAAACAGAAGTTGGGCATCACTTGGAAGCATACTAAAAAGAGACTCCCAGGCCCACCACATACTTACACATCATAACCTGCACTTTTAATAAGAACCCTAGAAGATCATGTGCACTGTATATGGGAACCCTGGACAGCTTCCAGAGAATGACCTTTGATAGTGTCCCTTCCCGACTACAGATGTTAATGCATTTCTAAGCTAGAAAACAATTCACAACCACTTGCCATCACAGTTGCAACAAGTCAACTGTGATGTATTAATAAAATCAATGGGGAGATTGCAGTTTAGAATTCAAATGAAAAAAAATCTAGAGGAAAATTTGCTGACCACTGTTATGTTATCTCTTGGGACATGAGATTTTTGGGGAATTTTTCACTGTACATATTACTGTCATGCTTGGATTTTTATTTTTATTTTATTGATATGGGGGGACATAAATTTGTTGTTCCATTTATTTATGCATTAATTGGTTGATTCTTATATGTGACCTGACTGGAGATCAAACCTGCAGCCTTGGTGTATTGGGATGATGCTGTAACCAACTGAGCTACCCAGCCAGGGCTCATATTTGGATTTATAAACTTAAACAGCTAACCATGTTCTTTTCCTTTCTCTCTCAGCATGTCCCTTGGCCCCTGGACTCTTGTCGCCTGTCTCCCTTTACCCTCCCCATCTCCAGCGCCCCTTGATTTAGCTGGCCTTCTAAAGAAGCAAACATCATCTTTCCACAGTGGGAGTGCTGATACAGAAATACACAACAGATCTTTCTCCTTTGCTATTAAATGTTCCCTGCCTAGCTGGAAGGAAGACCCCACCCATCGCTGGGTGGACCTCACTGAGCAGCAGATGGGTTCCTATAAGATGCTGTCCTAAAGGGCAAAGTGACAGCCACATGCTTCCTTAAGAATGAAAATTAGCACTCTATACTGACACAGAAGATGGACAAAGGTCACCAGTCCCAAGATGTGGGAAATGCTAGAATGAGTATGGGAAATAAGCCAGTCAAGCAAAGTAAAGCAGAATTTCCTCTCAATAAAATTCTAAAAATACAGTCAAAGAAGCAGAAAAAATTAACATTAACAACACAAGTGCTCAAGAAAAACATACATTTGGCTGGAAAGAACTTCTTTGGTAATGCTTTTCCCTAACTCAAAGCACCTGCTGCACTGATCTGTGGACTCAAAAAGATGGACATACAGATGAGAAGAGGCAAGGAAAAAGAGAAAGAAGGTCTCTGTTTTAAAGAGATCCAATTCCCTCTGCTTTGACATTGAACCCCAAGTCATGTCTGAGCCATTCACAAAAAAACTTTTGCCTCCCCATTTGAGAATCTGCTGAGTGATGGGCAAGAGACTGCAATCTGTTTTGCAGTTATACTCCCCACTGCAAAATTTAATGACTTTTAGAGTTACAAATTAGTATGCATTAAAATAACTTCTAGTTACAAATTAGCTGTTAGTAGCTTCAACCTTTAACTGGATACACTTCCAACCAGGGCTGAGGGCCAAAATAGGGCTGTTCCTACCTGTTTCCTTCTCTATCAAATCTTGGCTCAGACATTTATTGGCCCTGACCTTGAACAAATTTTTCTGTACTTCCCTCTTCTCACCTGTAAATTGGAAAAATGGTAAGAGTAGCACCTCAAAGGTCTGCTAGAAGTACTAAATGATACAAAATGCTTAGAACAGTGTTTGGCTGGCATGCATGCTGTTAAATGTTATTATTGTCATCATTATTATTACCATGACAATCAAATTAAGTCCCAAGGCTGTGGTATGGGTCTCAATCTCCATGACATCTGAATATTTCCAACTGTATGCTTACTTCAAAGACATCTGATTCCCAGTTCTCACTGCACCATCTGAAGCTCAAACACTCAACTCCCAGCTTTCCTAGGCTAAACTAACAGTAGACCACCACAGATCAATATTTAGTACCTCACCATCTCAGCCTCATCTGAACAACCAGGGAACCACAGCCATTCTCACTGAACAAAAGCTCTGAGGCCTCAGACATGTACATCACCTGCACATAGTGCCTGAACTTGCTTCCCACTTTTCTAGATTTGTGAGGACATCTTCAAAGTATGAGGGCCTCCTGTGTCTGCTGACATCTAATTCTGCACTTGCTAAGTGGTGAGGAAGCAGCTAACCCCACCCTCTTGGCCTAGGGAGGAGCTGAGCTTTGACTTTCCACTCCCTCCCTTCCTTCTTTGTATCTGGACAGAACCAGCTACCAGTCATAAGCATCTCAAAAGAAAGGCTCTCATCAAAGATAGGAATCCAGAAGCTGGGGTTTGTCTGTGGGTTTCTTTCTAGGTGGAAAATATCACCAGGTGTTGGGAAACTGTGATTCATTGCAAAGTTAAAAAGAAGAAACAGGAAATTGTACAGTGACATGTAAAGGATTCCACTGGAAGGAAGGAAGGGAGGGAGGGAGGTAGGGAGGGAGAAAGGAAAGGGGAATGGAGGGGAGGGAGGAAGGAAAGGGGAATGGAGGGGAGGGAGGAAGGAGATGGAACAGAAGGCCACTCGATGGCTGGATGGAGACTATGGCCACTAGAACCAAGGTTTGAGGAGCACTGCCAATCCGCACTCTGAAAAATAAAGATCTCTAGAAGAGTAAAAAGAATAAAAATTCCACTAATTTTTTTTTTACATATTTCAACATTGGTGGTTGTATTACAATAGGCATGTATTATTTCTAATTTAAAAAGAGAAGAAAATGACTAAATGAGACATCATGCTAAAGCACAGATGACAGCTGAATTCACTCTCCAGGAGAAGTCATGATCCTTTCACCTTGGGTTTTCACACTTGCTATCTGACTAATGCTGCTCAGTGCCTACTGCACACCTGAAATGGAGTGGGTGTTTTATGAACATCTATCTCCTTCCACAACAGCCCAAAGCAGGTGTATGGTTCCCATTTCACAGACAGGGAAGGTAAGGAGGGCCTGAGCCTGCCTTAACTACAGTGTACCAGGCATGAAGTGGGTGCTTCAGCTGCCTTTTCTGGCTCAGCCCTCCGGTGCTGATGTTCTCATCCCTTCATGTACAGGTTGCTTAAAGTATCGAGGACAAACATTTGGCTTGTGGGCTATGGGGTAACTGAATTCCAAGACCAGCATCTCCACAGCTTCTTTCCAGTCCCGTTCTGTGCCTGACCATCCCCCACACCACCCCACTTACTCTGAACCACTGAGGATCAGGAGACTATCCACACCAGACTCCTAGCACAGTGCCCTACACATTGGGAGCTTGCAACAAGTTTGTGAAACAATTGAGTTAATTCACAGGCAACCATATAAGACACACTTCCTTGCAGCTTCTTGTATAGTAAATGCACTCTCATGCCTTTGTTTGAGATAAGCCTCACACTTGGAAAGTGTTTAAGAAATGCTTGGTGAATTAATATGTGAATCAAATACAACCACATACTAATGTCAGGATAACAGAAGATGACGACAAAACACCAACTATCTGAACAAAGACAGATGTGTGTGGGTTGCTGAAGAACCCTCTAATGGGTGAAATCCACAAAGCAAGAATCCTAGAACTGTGAAGGATTCCCACGTCACTTGATATTTAGAAAATAGGTACAGATTTTAGTACAAAAAAAGTTTTAAATATTTCCTTAAAGCTGTACATAATGCCCTTCTGTAAGAAAGTATACTTTTATGTGTAAGGATAAAACTTTCACAAACTATTGGTGGAAGTACTGTATTTTTTGGACCAAAAGACTTACCTAGGTTTTAGAGGAGGAAAATAGGGAAAAAATTTGAAGCAAAAATGTGGTAAAATATTTAATAACATAAATAACATAATACTTCATCAATGTAAACGTAAACAGAACTCAACAGCAGCATTAACAAACAAATCTGAGGGGAGGAGGAAAGTGTGTCTTATAGTCTGAAAATATGGTATTTAATTTGGTTGATATTTATTATAATTTTTATTCTATTTAATTTTAATTTAATTTAATTTTATTGTAGCTCAATTACAGCTGTCCCAGTCCCTGCCCCCATGTTCTCTCCTGGCCCACATACCCCCTCTCCCACAGTCATTCCCCACCCTGTTGTCCATGTTCCTGGGTCCCTTATATGTGTTCCTTAACTAGAATCTTCCCTTTCTTTCCCCATTATCCCCTTCACCCCTCCCCTCTGGTCAGTTTGTTCCTTATTTTCATGTCTCTGGATCTACTTCACTTGTTTGTTTTGTTCATTGGTTTCCTGTTATAGGTGAGATTATATGGTATTTGTCTTTCACTGCCTGGCTTATTTCACTTAGAATAGTATCCAGTTCCATGTATGCTATCCCAAAGGGCATGAGTTCCTTCTTTCTGCTGTGTAGTACTCCATTGTGTAAATGTACCAAAATTTACAACATTGTGTAAATATTTTTGAGGTTGTTGATGTACAGTTGTCTCCATTTTCCCCCTATCACTCTCCCCCACCACAGCCAACCCTACTTCCCACTCTTGATACTACTCTCCTTTTGGTTTTGTCCATGGGTCCTTTATACATGTTCCTGAAAACCCTTCCCCCTTTCTCCCCCAGTATCCCCTCCTACCTCCCCTCTGGCTACTGTCAGTTTGTTCTTAATTTCACTGTCTCTGGTTATATTTTGCTTGCTTGTTGGTTTTGTTGATTAGGTTTTGCTTATAGGTGAGATCATATAGTATTTATCTTTCACCACCTGGCTTATTTCACTTAGCATAATGCTCTCCAGTTCCATCCATGTGTTGCAAAGGGTAGGAGCTCCTTCTTTCTTTCCATTGTGTAGTATTCCACTATGTAAATGTACCACAGTTTTTTGATCCACTCATTTACTGATGGGCACTTAGGATGTTTCCAGGACCCAACTATTATAAATAACACTGCTATGAACATTGAGGGGCAGCAGTTCTACTGAATGGGTGTTTCAGGATTCTGAGGGTATAATCTCTGCAGTGAAATCACTGGATCAAAAGGAAGTTCCATTTTTAGTTTTTTGAGGAAATTCCATACTGTTTTCCACAGTGGCTGCACCAGTCTGCATTCCCACCAACAGTGCACTAGGGTTCCCTTTTCTCCATATCCTTGCCAGTACTTGTTGTTTGTTGATTTGTTAATGATGGTCGTTGTGACCTGTGTGAAGTGGTATCACATTATGGTTTTAATTTGCATCTCTCTGGTGGCTAGTGATGTTGACCATTCTTTCACATGTGTATGGACCCTCTGTATATCCTTCTTAGAGAAGGATATACAGAAGGATGTCTCTTCAGGTCCTTTGCCAATTTTAAATTGGATTTTTTTGTCTTCCTGGTGTTGAGTCCTATGTGTTCTTTATATATTTTAGAGATTAAACCCTTGTCTTAAGTGTCATTGGCAAATATGTTTTCCCATACAGTTGGTTCCTTTTTAATCTTTTTCATGATTTCATTAGCATACAGAAGCTTTTTAAGTTGATGTACTCCCATTTGTTTATTCTTTCCTTTAAATTCTTTGCCCTAGGAGATATAATGGCGAAAAAGTTGCTGTGTGGGATATCTGAAAACTTTTAACCTGATTTCCTCTAAGACTTTTATGGTATCATGACTTATTTTGACATTTTTTATCCATCTTGAGTTTATTCTGGTGTATGGTATAAATTGATGGTCTAGTTTCATGGTTTTTTTTGGACATACCTGTCCATATCTCCCAAAACTATTTATAGAGGAGGCTATGTTTACTCCATTTTATGTTCCTGCACCCTTTGTTTAATATTGATTGACCATGGAGACATGGGTTTATTTCTGCACTCTCTATTCTATCCCATCAATCTATGTGTCTGTTCTTACTGGTACCAGACTGTTTTGATTACAGTGGCCTTGTAATATACTTCAATATCAGGTATTGTGATCCCTTTCACTCTGTTCTTTCTTAAGATGGCTGAGGGTATTTGGGATAATTTATAATTCCATATAAATTTTTGAAATGTTTACTCTATACCTCTGAAATATGTCATTGGTATTTTAATAGGAATTGAGTTGAATTTATAAATTACTTTGAGTAGTATGGACATTTTGATGATATTAATTCTTCCAATCCATGAACATGGTATATCCTTCCATTCATTTGTGTCTTCCTTCATTTATTTCTTTAGTGTTGTATAGTTTTCTGAGCACAGGTCTTTTACCTCCTTGGTTAGGTTTGTTCCTAGGTACTTTATTTTTACTGTTGCTATGGTAAATGGAATTTTTTCCCAATTTCTGTTCCTGGCAATTCATTCTTTATGTCCAAAAGGGCCTTCAATTTCTGAATATTGACTTTGTATCCCACAGTTTTGCCAAATTCACTTATTAGGTATAGTAGTTTTTTTGGTTGAGCCTATAAGGTTTTCTATGTACACTATCATGTGATCTGCAAACAGTGACAGTTGTACTTCCTCCTTTCCAATTTGGATGCCTTTTACTTCTTTTTCTTGTCTGATCACTGTGGCTAGAACTTCCAGTACTATGTTGAATACAAGTGGTGAAAGTGGATACCCTTTCCTTATTCCTGATCTTAGAGGGAAAGCTTTTAGTTTTTGCCTATTGAGTATGACGTTGGCTGCAGGTTTCCCATATATGGCCTATATTATGTTGAGATATGCTCCTTCTATTCTGACTCTGCTGAATATTTTTCATCATAACTGGGTGCTGTATTTTATCAATGCTTTTTGAGCATTTATTGATATAATCATGTGACTTTTGACTTTCATTTTGTTTATGTGGTGTATTATGTTTATTGATTGGTGAATATTGTACCATGCTTGCATCCCTGGGATGAATCCCACTTGATCATGATGGATGATCTTTTTAATGCACTACTGGATCTGGATTGCAAATATTTTGTTGAAGATTTTAGCATCTATGTTCATCAGCTATATTGGCCTGTAGTTTCCTTTCTTTGTTGTGTCTTTCCTGGCCTCATAAAAAGAATTTGGGAGTCTTCCCTCTTCTTGAATTTTTTGGAATAGTTTGAGAAGGACAGAAGTTAGCTCTTCCCTAAATGTTTGGAAAAATTCACCTGAGAAGCCATCTGGTCCAGGGCTTTTGTGTGCTGGGAGTTTCTTGATTACCGCTTCAATTTCATTCGTTGTTAGTCTGTTTAGGCTTTCTGCTTCTTCCTGATTCAGTTTGGGAAGGTTATTATGCTTCTAGAAATTTATTCATTTCACCCAGGTTGTCTTGGCATATATTTATTTGTAGTAATTTCTGACAATCCTTTGTATTTCTCTGGTACCAGTAGTAATTTCTCCTCATTTGTTTATTTAAGTCCACTCTCTTTTTTTCTTGATCAGTCTGGTTAAAGGCTTGTTGATTTGTTTATCTCTTCAAAGAACCAGTTCTGGGATTTTTGATCCTTTGAAAAGTTCTTCTAGTCTGTATGTCATTTAATTCTGCTCTGATCTTGATATATCCTTCCTTCTACTTGCTTTGAGCTTTGTTGTTGTTCTTCTAGTTTTTGTAGATGTAGGGTTAGGTTGTTTTTATTTGAAATGTTTCTATCTTTTTTAGGTAGGCCTGTATTTCTGTAAACTTCTCTCTCAGGACTGCCTTCACTGTGTCCCATAGGTTTTGGCCTGTTGTGTGTTTATTTTCATATATTTCCAGAATCTTCTTGATTTTTCTTTTATCTCATTGTTGACCCATTCACTGTTTAACAGCATGTTATTCAGTCTCCATGAATTTGAATTTTATTGAGTAATTTTTTGCTTGAGGTTGGTTTCTAGTTTCAAGCCAATGTGATCCAAAATGCTTGATATGATTTCAATTTTCCTGAATTTGTTGAGGCTTGTTTTGTGTCCTACCATGTGGTGTACCTTCAAAAATGTTCCATGTGCATTTGAAAAGAATGTATTATTTTGCTTCTTTGGGGTGAAAGGTTCTGTATATATCAGTTAAGTTCATTTGATTCAGTGTCACAATATGCTTATTGATACTTTGTTTGGATACTCTTGACGGTTGGGTGTTAAAGTCCCCTACTATAAGTGTGTTGCACTCTATATCTTTCTTGAAGTCCTCCATGATTTTCCTTATATATTTGGTTGCTCCTATGTTGGGTGCATATATGTTTACAATGGTTATACTGTCTTGATAGATTCTCTCCTTAAGTATGATGAAGTATGTTTCTCTGTCTCTTTTCATGGCCTTTGTTTAGAAATCTAGTTTGTCTGATACAAGTATTGCTACCCAGACAATTTTTTCATGTCCATTTGCTTGGAATATATTTTTTCCCCCTCTTTGCTTGAAGTCTGTGTAGATCTCTTGTTCTGAGGTGGGTCTCTTGTAAACAGCCTATATGTGGGTGATGTTTTCTTATCCATTCAACTACCCTATGTCTTTTGATTGGAGCATTTAACTCATTTACATTTAAGGTTATTGACAGGTACTTATTCATTGCCATTTTTCCCCTTTGAACTCGTGTTCCCCCCTCTCTATTTTCTTCATTTTCTTAAATTACTCCCTTTAGTGTGTCTTTCAATGCAGGTGTGGTGGAGGTGTATTCTTTTAGCCTTCTTTTGTCTGGTAAATTTCTTAATTCACATTCCATTTTAATTGAGAGCCCTGCTGGGTAGAACAGTCTTGGTTACAGGCCTTTACTTTTCATTACTTGGAATATTTCTTGCCATTCCCTTCTGTCTTATAATGTTTCTGTTGAGAAATCAGTCACTAGCCTTTCCAGAGCTCTCTTGTATGTTACTAGCTATTTCTCCTTTGCTGCCTTTAAGATCCTCTCTTGTCTTTGAATTTTGCCATTTTAATTATGATGTGTCTTAAAGTGGGCTTCTTTAGGTTCATCTTGATTGAAACTCTCTGTGCTTCCTAGACTTATGTGACATTTTCTCTTGTCAAGTTAGAGAAGTCTTCTCTCATTACTTTTTCAAACAGGCTTTCTATCCTTTGCCCCTCTTCTTTTCCTTCTGATATCCCTATTACATGGGTTATTACATCTTAGGTTGTCCTGCATCTCCCTCATCCCCTCTTAATTTTTTTTGAGTCCTTTTTCATTTTGTTGCTTTTTCTGGGAATTTTCTTCTACCTTGTGCTCCAGCTCACTGATTCGATCCTCTGCTTCATCTAACCTGCTTTTAGTTCCTTCTATCATGTTCTTCATTTCAGATATTATATTTTTCACTTCCTCTTGGCTCTCTTATCAATAGTTTCTATGTCCTCTTCCATACTGGTGTAGTTCACAGTAAGTTTTTTGTAGCTTCTCTAGAGTTCTTTGTAGTTCACACTGAGCTCCTTGAGTGTCCTTCTGATCATTATTTCCAATTTACTGTGAGGTAGTTTTTTTGCCTCAATTCCATTTTGTAGTCTTTTTGGGGATTCCTCCTTTCCTTTCAATTGGGGGTTATTTCTTTTTTAGGTGACCTTTCTTGTTTGTTTCTGTGTATTAGATTGATTTGCTTCGACACCCTGTCTTCGTGGTGTGACATTCTGTGCTAGGATACCTGTGGGGATCAGTGGTACAGGCTCCTTGATCTCCTGAACTGGATGCTGTTGATACCCATTATGCCATTTATGCAGCTCTCTAGTTGTAATTGGGTTTGGTTGTTGTTGACTTTCTTTGGTGGGCCCTTCCCTCCTGGTGGCAGACTGAGAGTCACTCTGCCTACCATGTCTTGTACATTATGGTACAGGTGTTACCAGAAGAAAACCAAACAGCCCAGGACACAAACACACATTTGCAAAAACCTTCACCCACAACCACACTATTAATAGCAAATAAGCCAATATTAATAAAGGTGAAAAGGGTTTAGGACTATTATAAGAAATTTAGAACAAATATGAAATGATTGCAACATTAAGTGATTTTGTAAGGGTCAAGGGAGGAACAATAGTATGAGTTGGGAATATAGACAAGGCAAAGAGTAAGGAAATAAAATTTACATCATAAATAAAAAAGTAAGGAAGGGAGGCAGAATGGAGTAAGAGAAAGGAAACATAGTATTAGCTTTAAACAGAAAGTTTATGTGTGTGTGTGTGTGTGTGTGTGTGGAGAGAGAGAGAGAGAGGGAGAGAAAACAACGAAAAGAATATATATATATAAAATAATAGGGACATAACTGGAGAAAAAGATCTACCACAGCAATATCAACAACAAATGAGCTAAGATTTATTTATATAGGTGGGATGGGAATAAGAGGGGAAAAAAGAGCAAGCTTATGAGATGTCTAGAAGAAAGAGAAATTATTTTGAGAGGATAGAGAGAGAAGGAATACTAAGAATGTGGAATGAAAACAAGGCTAAGGCAGGGAAAATTAATATTTAAAATGAAAAAATGGGCAGGAAGAAAGCAAAATGTAGTGAGAAGGGAACGGTAAAATTTGAGAATTGAAATTCAAAAATAGTGACTATTTAGAAATAAGATTGAAGAAATGAAACAACCACCACCTTATCCACAACCAACGAGCAAAGACTGATAACAGTGGGGAGAGAATAAGGGTATTTTAAGAACTGAAAAAAGAATGTGAGATGACTAATGACAATTACAAATGGTTTTGAAAGGCTGGAGTGGGAAGAAATAGTTAGATTGTGGAATAAAAACAAGTTGTGACAAGAGAGAAAATAGAATTTAAAACAAAAATAAGAAGAAGAAAGAAGGTAAAATGGAATAGAAGGGAAGAGCAAAATATAGGATCTGAAATAAACAATAATATAAAACCTGGTGCCATATTATGCCCAAACTTGAAGGATAAGAAACAAATGTTAACAGTTATGCAGGAGAAAAGATGGCGCCTTGTTGTGCCAGTCTCTATTTTCTCTCTGCTCTTCTGGGTTTAGTAGATCAGTGCCCAAGGATCTACAGCTCCTAGGTGTCTGTTGAAGGGTTCTTTCACAGCCTTTTCTTTATTTCCCCTGCGGTAATGTACCACTCAGCAGGAAACTCCTGAGCCTGGACCCGAAGATCTGCAGGACCTGTAATCCCAAAGGTGGGGGTTGTGCTTGCCTTTCTTCTAAGGCTATCTGGCTGGCTGTAGCAAAACTCAGGCATTCTGCTCCTGCCTTCCAGTCCCGAGCCTGTTGCTCTCTTGCAGGAGGTTTCGCCCAAATTCTCCTCTCTGAACAGCCTTCTGCTCTCAAGCTGTGCTGATTTAGGTCCTACCATTCCTTCAGTGTACTCTATTCATCTTCATTTTCAGTTAGCAGAGCTGCTATGCCTGTGTGCAGGTGTAGGGGCCCCTTTAAAAATAGTTTCTGTGTGGCCTCCACACTATATAGCACCGGTCCCTAGGGACCCAGTTCTTCACATGGTCCCCCTCCCCAAAAACACACCATCTCTTATGGACAGGACTGGACACCACCTTTCAGAACCTCTGACAGTTTTAGATAAAGTTTTTCTCAGGATCTTTCCCAGCTGACACTGGAAAGAGTCTCCCAGCTATACTATAACACAGGGCAGGCCAGTTCTTGCTTACTGCCATGCACTCCCCACACTCTGGTCCACATACTCTCTCACTCATAGATGTTTTTACTCACTCTCCACTCTGTGTTTTGACTGCAATTCTGGTCTGGGTCAAGGAGCAAGTGGTTGGAGCTGCCAGCTGCTTTGCTGCAATCTTGGATCTTTATTACAATTTTTAATTTGTAAATACCTCATCTAGTAATTTACTTCTAAGAAATTATCCTAAACTCTGTTTCAAATACAAAGATACACACCCCCCATGAAAGCAGTTAATAAAAACTCACTAAATAAACTCCTAAAGATATTTGCTCTTTAATATATTCCGGCTCCAATGGGCTGCCTACCACAAAACACTTGGTGCTTTTTCAGAATTACAAAACCTACTGATTTAGGAACTCCAGTACTAGTTTTAACATGTTCTCATAGCAATTGACACCTAGCTGTCACCTCCCTGTGCTTAATTCTTTTTGAGGAGGAGGGCCTTCTAGGGAAAACGAGGCAATAAATATTATGCAGAGAAATCATAAAGATTGTTTTTATAATCAATTTGAATCTGAACTCACAAATTTAGACAACCAGAAAAATGACAACAGTATATTCTGGCTTGTACAGTGAGGGAAGAGTTATATTTCAGATACCCATGACAAAGTTTGGCTCTCTTGACCCCACAGTCAACTTGTTTCTGCATGTTTCCTACCTGTAGTACATCCTGTCTTCATGCTATAGAAACAGTGTTTTCAAGTTAGATACACTCAAGGCATCACACAGCATGGGAACCCACTCCTCCTTGCCTCTTTGCCTCCATGCACTTTGCTCCATGGGTTTCTACTCACCTCTGTGACCACAGAGTATTTTGAGACAGAGAAGCTAAAAATAAAAAGTCAATAGCTGATGGCAAATCAATAAATACATATTTAATAAGCTTCAGAGGAATGTGTCAAAAGAAAAGTCATCAGCTCTGGCTGATGTGGTTCAGTGGACTTAGTGCCGGCTTATGAACCAAAGGGTCACAGGTACAATTCCCAGTCAGGGCACTTGCCTGGGTTGTGGGCCAGGTCCCCAGTAAGGGGAACACGAGAGGCAACCACACACTGAAACTTCTCTTTCTCTCCTTCTCCCTCCCTTCCCCTCTCTCTAAAAATAAATAAATAAAATCTTTAAAAAAAAAGTCATCACAAGATGAGAATAATCTGCCAAAGATAAATTTGCCTCTTATTTTTTCCAGGTGATTAAAACAAACAAGTTTCTGAAAATTTATTAATAATATCTAGAAAAAAGTGATAAAAGATTATAAATAAATTCCATGGCTGCTAAGCATATCTTTCAGCCATTTTTGTCAGATCATGTTCCAATAAGTGTGCAGAATTTAAATGAAGATCAGAGGTCAAACTGGAAATTGCACAGTCTAAATCATTCTGTCAGCAATAGCTAAGGGGTTGGGGCATGAGAATGAGGGTCCTACAAGGAGCCTGAGCACATGTGGTGGCCATGTCCAGACCAGACTTTGAATAAACCGAGTTTATACCTTGGCTCAATCATGTGTGAGAAGGCTAAAACTGATGACCTTTTAAAAAGCAAACTTACCTTTGGGTGAAAGCAACCCAAATGTGTATCAATAGATGAATGAATAAACAAAATGTGGTATATACATAAAATGGAGTATTATCCAGCCCTAAAAAGGAAATTCTGACATGTTACAATATGGCTGCACCTTGAGGACATTATGCCAAGTAAAATCAGCCAGACACAAAAGAACAAATACTGTATGATTCCACTTATATAAAGTTTCTGCAGTAGTCATATTCATAGAGACAGAAAGTAGAATGGTGGTTTACAGGGGCTGGGGTGGTGATGAAGAGGTAGTGTTTAATGGGTATTATTGTTAGTACTGAATGGGTATTAGAAGTACTAACTTTCAGTTGGGGAAGATGAAAAAGTTGTGGAGATGGATGGTGGTATAGTTAGCAATGTGAATATAGTTAATGCCACTGAACTGTATGCTTAAAATAATTAAAATGGCATATTTTATATTATACATATTTTACCACAACAATACAAAAACACAAAAACAAAACAAAACTAACTCACCTTTGAAGTTGCCAATATAGAGACCAGGCAGGATCTAGGGGAGAGACATAGACCAGACATGAGTGTTACAGACCTGAAAGTGACAGTGTTTTGCACACAGAGGCAGGGCCCTCACCAGAGTAGCTGGAACATAGCTCAGGCAGACTGCCTGCCACATCCACTTCCAGCACCTCCCAAGGAGGTCAGCATGCCTAACCAGTCTCCAGGGCTTTGGCCAGTACTAAGCCTGACCTAATAATGTATGGATGGTGGCATGCTGGTGTCCATCAACTCACAGAACTTAAAAGACCAGGATCCCCCACAGGTCCTCAAGGATCCCATGTATCCTTCCTCACTTCAAGCCCCTCAAGTGCTTGCTCTTTGGCATCTTGAGTCCAGCCACAAACCCAAGTGCCTCCAGTCTCCCCTTTACCCCTTCTGCTGGCCTTTTCTCCTATGACTCCTCTTTTTCCTTACCACATCCTACATTCCCCCTCCAACACCCTACACACTCTTGTACATCCCAGCCTTCTATCACAGCTCCAGCAAACCCATCCGCTGCTGTGTGAGGTCTTTGTACATGCTGTTCCTACTGTTGGGCAGCTCTGCCTCACGCCCAAAGGAGGCCTTGTCTTGATGCCCGAGTCTAGAATAGATCCCTGCTTTGGTGCCCACAATCTGTTGTGCTCCCCTTGTAGTGATGCTGTCATGGAGGCATTACCAGGTGAAGGTCTGTCCATTCTGCTGGTCTGGAAGACTCTCTGGGCAGTAAACACACCCTGTCACTCACAGCTGTATTCCCAGCTCCTGGCCCACAGCAAGCCCATGATTATCATTCAATAAAGAGTTGCTAAGTGAATACGTGGACTCTCTAAATGTGCAAGTTAATTGAAGATCTGCTCTTAAGGATCTCCTTCTCCTAAGAAGTGGTTCTCAAACCAAACTATACATCAGAATTACCAGAATCTGTTAAAAATTCAAATTTCTGGACAAGCCTCCAGCCCAAGCCTCCATTCCAGTAGATTCATTCCAGATCTACTGGTATGATTCAGTAGATCTGAGATGAGGATTGGGGACTGTATTTTTCACAAGCACCCCGTGCATACCCCCAGTTCCTAGGCAACACCCTTATGTTAGTTTAGCATCACCACTGCACATCCTCTCTGCTTCTCACTCCTTATTTTTGTCCACTCCTACCAAGAACTCTGAAAGCAGCACATAGTAATGCTCATCACAGGCATGGAGTTCTTCAAGTATCTTTGACTTACTAAAAAACTGATGGAATGTGTACAAATTACTACAGGGGCCTTCTGACCTATTCTACCTAAGGCAGCCACATTTGGGTTCTGTTGTTGAGACCACAGACCCTGATGCAGGTTTTTCAAGCCATAAAATATACAAATGCAAATAAGTTTCACAAACCATCAAGCAAGTCACAGACTAGCAGAGCCCTACCCAACATGAAAGCAGCACCCCAGTGGCACTCCAAGAACCAGTCAGAAGTCACTATGACAGGAGATTCCTTCTACTCTGAACTCCACTTACTCCTCATATAGCACTTCCTTCCACTACTCCTGGAGCTACAGTGCAGCAGTTCCTTTGTTCAGCTTCTTAGGCCTCCCCTCTGATTTACTACAAGAGCTTCCTAGAGATCTCCCTGACTTGACTTGACAAGTCCAAAGGATTCCTCAACCTACCTCCAGCATGCAAAGTTAATCAGGTGATATTTCAGGTTAAAAGCTTCTTAGGGCTTCAAGTAGCTATCAGGATAACATTCAAATTTGACACCTCAGCAAGTGAGACCTTGAAGGATTGAGGTTTTTATGTCTACGGCCTCTGCCCTATGCCAAGCACCTTCCTCAATCTTTGCCATATTCAAGGACAGAGAGACACAGGCCAGACCCCCCAATTTCATCATCCAGGTTTTATGGGAAACAGCCTAATTTTCAAAGAATGTCAACTGCATTAAGACAAACAACTTTCAGTATTGTGATAGATAGATAAATAAAACACATGTGCAGGCTGACTATGGCCCATGAGAAGTCTAATTTATCTGCTGCCTGCATCATATTTTGTGTTCATCTTTCCTCTAAGCTCAAATGGTTTTCACTTGATTGATAGGGTACTTAAGTAAATGTTTTTACAGCGAAGAAATAACCAATGTGAATAGAGTGAGAAGAGGTGAAGCAAGGGAAGGAGAGAGATGAACCAATGTTAAATGACACTTGCGAGAACAAACTTTGTCCCTGTCTGCCCAGTCAGACTTCCATGTGGGGTCAGTGACACTAGGCCAGGGGCTGGGGCTGGGACTGGGACTGGAAGAGAGCAGCATCCTGAAAGGACATCAGGGCAGAGAGCTAGCAGAGGCAGAGGTCTGAACTCACTAAAATCAAGGAACCAACTTACTAAAAATCATTTAAGATGTACATTTTGTATGCAGTTAAAATATTTTAAAGCAATATAAGGGGAAGATGGAGTTGTATCAGTGAAGTTTTAAGTCCATTTCCCAGACCAGAAGAGTAAGCTAGAGCTTCACAAGCTGGAAATAAAAAGTAAATTTCTCAATCTCATTTTCTGTAGTTTCTTCCACATAAAATTCCAAAACAAGATTAAGGGAGGCTGGAGGATTGACCATTGGCAGGGAGAAAAATTACATTTTTTTTCAAGGAGAATAAAAGCCCATGAAATTTAAACTTCTACACTAATCAGCTTTGCGGTTCAAACTTGAAACTCAAAAAAACTGACCCAACTTCTCCCATGTTGTTGCTAGTAATCCCTAAGTACAAAAAAAGAAAATGAAAATAAATAATTTGCTAGGAGAGACATGGCTTATAGGGGAACCCAGGGAAGAGGTGAGTGTTCATTTGGGATAACATGTGAGCTCATGGAGTCTGAATTCAGTCCAGAAGCAAGAACACAGTAGGAATGAAACCATGCTCACATGGTAAGAAGGACAGATCAAAAACTTACAAATGCAACTTGGGAATGTTCTGTGACTCTAAAAGACTAAGTTTAGAATTGATCCTAGCCACCTCTAGGTCTTAGAAACAACTGTTCTTTCCCTCTGCAAAGGATGTTCTTTCCCCATTGTTCACCTAGGCGGCTCCTTGTCATTTAGGTGTCCCATGAAATGACAGCTCCTAGGGAGGTCTATCCCAACCACTAAAGTCCCTATTACTCTATCACATCACTCTGTCTTACTTTCTTCATCACATTTATCGATACCTAAAGTTATTTAATTTGCAAACTTTTTTGGTTGACCTTGAAGCAGGGACCATGTCTGTCTTCTGCCCTGCTGTGTCCCCAGATCCTACCATTGAGTCTGGCACATTAAAAGATAACCACTAAAGGAAAATGATACTGCTGGTCAATAAAGGTTCTTGTTTTTTTTTTGTTAAAAGACTGTCTTAAGATAGACTATGAAAGGTAGACTCCTTCTACAGTAATCCTTTGAGACCATGCTAAAAATTTTCCATGGTTGATGGCTCCTCTTGATGAATATTATTCACATCTATACCTTATTGGCATTGGTCATACAAAAGTGCATAAAAATCAGCTCCTTAGCCACAAAAAAACTCTTAAGCACAAAAGGATACTGCTTCTAAGACAGAAAAATATTTTGAATTGACTTTTTAAATAGTTCTCTTAGTTTTTCAGGATGCAGTAGAATCTAGGACCACCATTCAAACAGATATAAGGGTGGCAATTCTTGATCAAGCAGCACTACAGGTAATGGGACTGGGAGGGTTTGTGATTCTCCCTAGGTCAGCAAGGACTTTCTGAATTTTAAAGCCTGGGTAAGGGGAAGAACTTTGGTGGATTCTTTAAGGGTTAAATGTCATAGACTTTCTTAATACCATTGGTTTATGAACTTAACCAGTTTGCATTTATAAAAGGAATTTTCTGAGAATAGTCTTATGTACATTCATATGCCTGAAGCATCTATTCCTTCAATATGAAATAAAACTACAATGTTGAAGAGAGAAAGTATCCAGGGGGTGGTGTAGAGGAGACAGAAGGACTACCATCATAGAGCTACAATAAGCCCCACAGACACAGCTGTAGCAGTGTGCCACTCACAATACACTCGCCACCCACAGTACACTTACCTCCCACAAAGGGATTCCTCTATAAGCTGCCTGGGACTAGTTCGGGTGGAAGGACCTTCTTGTCTTGCACACTCATTTCCCCCTACAGGATCTACCATAGTGCCTGGACAATAGCAGGTGTTCAACAATGTAATTTAATGAATGGGTGAATGGACAACTAGGTGAATTATGAAAGCCACCAAGTCAGGTATCACCATGTGGAGACAGCAGCATCTACTACACTAAGATGTCTGAACTTCCAGCTCCTTACCATACCAAAACAGTGCTTCTCAACCTTTTAGGCCCTCTACCTCCTTGTAAGAATTATTCAGCTTCAGATCACACAGGCCTGAGGAGATTGAGTGAAGAACCCTAAATGGGGGATGATTTTGCCTTCCGGGGACACCCAGCAATAAAACCTGGATATATTTTTGGTTGTCACATGTGGGGAGGGAACTACTGGCATCTAGTGGGTGGCTGCCTGGGATATTGCCAAAACTCCTAAAATGCACTCAACAGTCCCACAACAAAGAACAATGCTGCAGAAGCTGAGAAACCCTGGACTATACATAAGGGGCATATTCCCTCTGCTCTTTTCCCTTTTAACTATATTCCTTTTGTGACTATGTTCCCTTATCTTCCTAAGGAGAAAAAAGCCATTTTAAAACAGATGTCAACCATATCCAAGGCATCTGCCATCACTACTATAACTATTGATGCACCAAATTCAAGTGCAGATTTGTACTTTATAGTTCTCAAAAATGTCTTCTAATAAACTCTCATTTGCTTCTCTCAAGAATTTGAGTAGAAACTGAGGTAAGTACCATTATACTCATTTTAAAGCAAATAAAGAGACTAGATAAGCTACCCCACATCACTATGAATCGAGGGACATAAATTGAAGCTCAGAAACATTGTGTCTTGTTCAAGATCACAGCATGAAGCAGCAAGAGTGTAGAGACACTCCAAGTAGGGCTTTCTGATACCACCATCCTTCTTAATAGTGGGTCTCTCATGAAAAAGTGATACACTAATTGAAGTGTTTGCCTCCCATTACCATGAGCAAGATATAGGAGTAAGCTTCCTATAAATACTGGGACAGCACTGTTTTCCACCAGGAAGGATGCTTTCAGAGGACATGAAGCCATAAGAAAGAAAGAGGCCACCAGCCTGCACAGCTGAGAACTGCATGAATTGAACCAATCCTGACAGTCAGTGGGGGAAAAGGCACCAGAGCCAGACAGTCCTCATATCCTACCCTAGCATGGTAATACTTGAGCCTGTTTTTAGGTCATTAGGGTTGATCAAGATAAAATCACGTACATGGAAGCATTTGGGGTGGGTTTCTCCAACATAATGCTGGCTAGACAAAGACTAGATTTTTGGTTTTTAGTGAAGTATTCTAGTACTTAAGACTAATAAAATGACGAGGACAGGAGTTTTCTTTATGGGCCTCCCCCAAAGATGTGGGGGTTTAGACACTTGAGAGAACTTTGAGTCAATTAGGAGTTTGCCAAGGCTCTACAAAAACATGATATTGGCATGTTTAGCCTATTTAGTTTAATTCTAATCCTCCTATAGACATTTACTACACTGATGTTATAAGTACAGTGAGGCTCTCTTCATTATGGCTATGAACCAGATCATCTGGCTTCGAGTCCAGGCTCTGCCATTTACCCAATGGGTAATTTTGGGCTTGTCACCTAACCTCTGTGTACTTCCTCTGTAAAATGGGAATACAAATAACCCTACTTCAGAGGGCTGTGGTGAGGATCAGATGAGTTCTATGTGGTAAAATCTCAAAACATTTCCTGGCACACAATAAGCTCATTAGTGATTATAATTTGGGCCAGTTCAGAGAATCTATTTGGGAATTGCCAAAAAGCAATGAAATGACAGTTTTAGTTGCCTGCCTTTCCTTCCTCCTCTTAATCAATGTCAAACATGAAGAGAGGAGGTGGCTTTCCTATTTTGCAATTAATTTGTAGTTCTGAAGAGTTTTTCAAGTTACTTTTAAGTGTCTTCAGAATTCACTTGGGATGAACTGGCATCCTAGCTCAAAGAAGGAAAGACTGCTACAATCTTCAAAATTAGTGGGAACTGGATTCCAAATACAGTTCTGCCACTTCCTAGTGTCGTGACCTTAGTCATACTACTTAATCTAAGTCTCCATTTCCCAATCTGCAGAACCTTGCACAAAGAGGATAAGACAGACTGACCTCCCAGGACTATAGTGAGGCTTAGATTTTATAAACTGTAGGCATGTGATATGAGACTCAAAAAGTAATAGAACACAACTGCTGTGTTCTCTTTCTGTATTTTCTCATCGTCCTCAATTGGACAGGATACAGAAGCCTCTTTCCTTTGTATTCTGTGTTAACAAACTGTGTACACCTGAGATGGGCATGACATTCTCCTATAAGAGATTGGAACAACTGGGTAAGACCCTCTATGAGGGCATGAAATGTAAATAAAAACTGCTATACTCAAAGCAGTCAGAACAGAATCTGCATGGGTTAGTTCATATGTTTTCCTTTACCAAGGATGACCAACTTGACTGAGGCTGGAAAAAAATGTTATCCCAGTAACCTCAGGACACACATACTGTAAATTATGTTTTTAGTTCTAAGGGTATTTAGAACTAAACATTTATATGTTACTTATAAATGTTTTTAGAAGCATTTCTATGGTTAGCACCTTATAATAATTCCAACTGATATACTGCGTATCAACCTTTTTTTTTTTTTTACAGATAGGGAAACAATGAAGCCTAGTTCCAAGTCACACAGTAACACATAGACAAATTCTAGTTAAGGCTTTTAATTTCTGGCTTCCAGCAACCTACTTTGCCAATAATTAATCTTGTAACTTTGAGCGATTCATTCTGATCTTAGCTTAGACATCTTTACCCCAGCAGGATCCTTGTTCTGGCTTGAATGACACTTCTAGCTTTCTTTCATCACGTCTATTTAGCCCAAGCTTCTGAAATTGTTTATCTTATCCTCTGGAGCCTCTACTCCTCCCCACCCTGTGTTTGTGCATGTATGCTCTCTCTCTCACACACACACACACACAGACACCCATGTTGTGTAATACAGTAGCCATTAGCTACAGTGGCTAAGTACTTAAAATGTGGCTAATTCCAAATGAGGTATGATTTAAGTATAAAATATACACCAGATTTTGAAGACTTAGTACAAAAAAGCCATAAAGCATTGTATGAATAGTTTTATATATTGGTTACATGTTGAAATGACAATATTCTGAATATATTTCAGTCAAATAAAATATATTACTATGATTAACTTGACCTGTTTCTGTTTACTTTTTTAATGTGGCTACTAAAGAAATTTAAATTAAGTATATGGCTCACATATTTCTATTGGGCAATCACCAGTCTATACTGAACGTTCTATGAAAGACCTTTGTTTGTGTCATTACCATTGTACTCTAACCTCACCACCTCTACCATTACAGCACCTAACTGTAATAGCAAGTACACAATAAACATTTGTGGAATTAAGGATGTCTCTAAATCTATCTGTATGTATGTTTCTCAATGCCTACATTGGACATAGTGGCTCTATTTACAATACAAGCTGGTTTGTATAAAAATATTAGCAAGAAATTTATTACTTTTTTTTAAAGGTAAAATTGTGATATGAATAGGACTGCTTTTGTTGACAACCCTGAAATTAATTTTGAACCCTTGGATAATCATTTATGTTTTGAAATATGTTCTTTAAATTATAATACATATGTAACAAATTAAATGATGAAACAGCTGGAGAGTAAACAATTTAAGTGGAAAAAACTGCAGAAAGAACAAAGGATAGCTAAGGTTTGACCACAACTAATGGGAAAGCAGACAGGGCCCACAAACTTGTGAAAGCAACTTTATTGTTCTATTTTAATTTAAGAAGCAGAAGACTTGTGATGCTGACAGACTCCAGTACTAATGGGGACGTAATGCCAAGTATTTATTCAAAAGACAGTCTGTTTCCAAACTTTATCAGTGTCCCACCAACCATTCCCCCGCTCAACAACAAAAACAACCCACACACAATGTATACAATTCTGGTTACCAAAAACCTCAGATATGCAGGCCCAAAACACACAAAAGTTCTTTCATAAACTGGATCTGCAGAACACAAGAAATACAATGTGGGCAGGAGAAAAGAGTTAACTACATACATAGCACTACTTCTACTGCCCTTTTCCTTGTCACCTAACATTCCCTACCCCACATCTGACACTCCAGCTAAAAGAACCAAATCAATACTGACCCCAGTGCTGATGCAAATCAAAAAATAAAGCCACATGGATACATCCACCAAATATGAAAACTGAATGTATGTGGAGAAGTGGGTGAATGGAATGCAATTGGGGAAGAGAAGCAGAAGACCAGAAGCTAATCTCTGTCCCAGGACCATTTTAAAGACCTGTGGACTTGTCTTTGTTAAAGGCTTTTTAAAAGTTTTTGCTTTAATGTCTTCCCTTTAAACCAGTAGTGTCAGATCACGCATCCTTTAACCTTGTAGTTGCCATGAATACATACATGGTCAACTCCCAGGCAGCTCTGAACTGCAAGAGCTGACATCTGGTACCTTCCATTGGCAGGAAGGATACAAGACTATCCCACAGCCTGGCGGGTGGGCGTCTGGAGAAACGAGAGCAGAAGGTGGGGGCCAGAACAAATAAAAGAGAGCTGCACGGATTTTCTAGAAGGCATAATCTGCACAAGCAGCCAGCCAACAGGTTGGCCTTGTTGCAGAAGCCACATGACCCAGTATAAATCAGCTTTGAAGCTGTTCTCTCACCTGTCCTGCCCTCAATCCCACCAACCTCAGGACTGTCAAATTCTCTGTCCACAAGAAAGTTTCATCTGTACACACGGGGAGTTAAAACAAACAAACAAACAAACAAAACCCTGAGGAGAGAAGGAAGTTACAGAAGACACCTATCTATTGCAGTTTACTAATGACATGGGTGGTGACGCTTCAAGAACCCAGTCTGGGAGCGAAGTGGGGAGAAAAAGAAGAAACCGCAGCGCTCGGTGCTCAGCCAACGCGTCGGCAGAACTACCAACGCTTTTATAAAGGGCAAGCAGGTCGTCAGCCGCAGAACACCAAGGGCAGGGCTGGCGCGCGGGGGACGGGGGATGGGGTAGGGGCGCTGCTCACCCGGAAGCCAGCAGGGCCCCGTCGTCGGGGGGGGGGGGGGGACACGCAGGGGCCTGGATACGCAGACTCACCCAACACCGCCCTGATGCACCGCCCCCTCCCCACGGTGAAGTCGCGGGGACGAGACACCAGGGAGGCAGGTGCGGAGCGAGGACAGGGCAACCGGCGGGGCTTGCTCTGACCAGCAAACACCGCCGGAGGGAAGGCTGAAAAGTGGAGGCAAAAACAGCACAGATGAAAGAAAGACACTTTACCTTGTTCATCCCATTTCCCATGGTGGCTGAATGCGAACTCAAGTACCCTTGGCACTGAGGGCGCAGGCTCCCTACTGGCGTTACTGCTGGAGGATTAGGATCAGGTGGGGCGGGAGGGAGGAGGCGCTGGGGAGGAATTTCGTGCTCTAAGTATAAACAACAACAACGACAACCGGGGCCGTCCGGGAGGCAGGGCAGTTTCCAGGGACTCCGCAGGGACTCTGGGGCTTTCCGCCCCTCCGCCCTGGACTTCCCGGTCTGGCCGGGCACAGCAGCGGGGTCTCTGCCGGGAAACGGTCTCGCTTCGCCCGCGTACGCCCGGAGCGAGACCCTCGCACCCCTCCCCGGCCGGCTCCCAGGGAGCTGTAGTCTGACTCCCCGCGGCCCGCGGCCCGCGGGGGGAGGGGCGGGAACCAGGGTTCCCAGCGCGGGCGACTGTCGAGCGCGCACGCGCGTTCCCGGAGCCGGGCGGCGGGCGGCGGGCGGGGGCGGAGCGCGGGGGGCGCGCAGGCCTCACCCCAACCTAGAGGCAGAGCGTCACCAGCTATCTCCGGCAGGTCCGAGTCACCAAAACATCCGCAGACCTTTTCCCTTGGGGCGACTCGTGGGGTCGGGGGCGGGGGCTGTTACGGGCAGTCGCCACCCTGCCTTGAGGGCCTCGGTGAATCAGGTGCTAATCACCGCGGCTCCCCTGACTGGTTTTTCTGAATACCGCGGATTTAGGCCCCGGTCGGGGGATTCCTGTGGCTCTCCCCCACCCACGAGGACCGAGAAGGCACACGCGATGAGGAAAGGTGGACTCGGTTACTCATCTCTGAAATGACCCTACCTCCTTACCCTGGGAGAGCAGATGGTCGTATCTTAGACCTCTTACAGTGGCTTTGGCCATCTAGTGTGTCCCTATTTAGATTATAAACTGGCTCTGGTAGGTGCATGGGTATGTTGACACAATTGGATTTGGAAAGCCCCTGTCCTCGTTGAGCGGCAGAGTAATGTCTGCGTTGTGATTCTGCCTGGAGTGGACCATTTTCTAACCTGTAGCAGAGTTGTTTTGAGTATTCTGTCACCCTGACTAAAACTTTTAACTTCTTCCTTGGGGACAGAATTCTTGAGCTAGGGTTTCTCAGTTTCATTTTTATATGGTCAGCAATACCCTGGGCATAGTAAGTACTTAATGAGTGTTTGTTACACGAACACATGCTCTGTCTGATAGGGCTGAGCTCATCCCTGATGACCTCATTTCATCTGCTCCTCCTTATTCACTGAAAGTTACAGCTACATTGGCTTTTTGGGTGTTCCTTGATCATACCAGGCTTGATCACACACTTGGGCCTTTGTGTGGACTCTGCTTTCTACCTAAACATCTCCATCTTTAGTTCTTTGCATATTACCAAATGTCATTTCCTCAAAGAGGCTTTTCCTTACCACCCAATTTACAGTAGATTATCCAGTCACTATCATATTAAGCCTGTATTATTTTCTTCATAGCACTTAACAGGGTCAGATATTATATTTATTATATTTATTTGCTTACTTTTTATCTGTTTCACTAGAAAGCAAACTCCAAGGATCTGGACTTATTCTGGACTTACTCAAGGAACTGGACTTGTCTGTTTTATTCTGTACTATAGCCACGTGGACTGGGACAGTACCTGTCATAGACTGGGGGGAGAGGGGGTGAGTAAATATTTGTTGAATAAATTAATGAATTTCAGGGGCCTGAGAAAACAGCAGTGAGAAAATGCAGACATTTTGGAAGGAATTTGCAGACTCCATCTTGGCCATTTTTTTCCTTGTATGCCACATCTCCTGTGAAACAATAGGTACCAAATCCCCACATGTAGGAAGCCTCCACTCAGAGTACACCCAAAATTGTCTACTGCAGGTAGGATGGGACCCAGACCAGGCATCACACTTTCTGCCCTTTAATTCTGGAGTATTCCTTTCCTACCACCTTCACTTCTTCTACTCCCTCCTGCCTTCCAGTCACCCCGGCAGCCCACCTCTTACCCCTCTGCTCATTGCCATCATTTTTACTGACTTCCTGCTTGTAGACAACACAGCACGGTTAGTGAACTGCCTGGGGAATCCCAAGACCCACTTTGTTCCTAAATCTCACAGTGATCTTGGGCATGATGGTCAATTTTTCTGAACCACTTTCGTTCTCTTTAAATAAGCATTGGACTATGAACTTTTGAAAGTCCTGTCCAGCAATCAGTGAAGTATTCCTACTTCCTTCCACTCTACTTGTGCTGTTGTTGCTTCCAGTAGCCAATTGAACTTTCAAGAACACAACCAGTTCATGAGATGGTACTTGCCCATAAATGACAAATCCATACCCAAATTTTCTTTTGTCATTCATTTGGAACTTGTTCTTCCTCTTATTTCAGTCCTTATAGGTATATTTCTCTAGCTCAGATCATCTGCTTAACAGTCTCTCCTAGGCTCAGAACCTGCCATGCTGATCATCTAACAGAAGATCTGGCACTCTGGCCTGCTTTCTGTATGGCCCTATAAAATATAGCACATGCTCAGATTCTCAATTTTAGATTTTATGTTCTCAAATTTTATTTTATTTTATATATTTTTTGTTAAATGAGAAAAGAAGAGACCATTAACATAAGATGTCAGAAGAATCAGATTTTTAAAATTTATTATTTTGTGTCTGTTGAGGAGGGAGTAGGGTATCCATAAAGGATTATTTCCCTCACAGATTGGATTTTACAGTTGTAACAGGTTTGTTTACTTACTGATTTCTGTCTACATTTTCTAACAGTTGTTGAGAAAAGAAAGTTGAAATACCTCATTATAATGGTGGATTTATCTATTTCTCTTTTGAACTCTATATGCTTTTACTGCATATATTTTTAAGATTTTTGTTAGGTGCATACACGTTTAGGACAGCATGTTCTCTTGATAAAATGTCCGTTTTCTCATTGTAAAATTTTCTCATTATTTTTGGTAAAGAAGTCTTTTTTCTTGTCCAGATTTAGTTTGTCTAATGCTAAGCCACTTTAAC
Source organism: Phyllostomus discolor (assembly GCF_004126475.2). Classification (NCBI taxonomy): domain Eukaryota; kingdom Metazoa; phylum Chordata; class Mammalia; order Chiroptera; family Phyllostomidae; genus Phyllostomus; species Phyllostomus discolor. The sequence goes on from NC_040907.2 coordinate 97,321,207, forward strand.
TTTCTGATGATTTGTGCTTACATGGTATATTTTACTTTTAACCTACAATATCTGCATCTTTATATTTAAAATGCACATTGTTTACTTAGTATATCAGAAGTTTACAAACTATAGCCCAACGACCAGCTGGTTTGGTTTTTGTAAATAAAGTTTTATTGAAACAAACAAAAAAGACTACTTCCTCCATCCTATCCTAGACCTTACTCCACCTCCCTCCATCATAACAGTTTTACAGTTTGTCGGCCTTGCATTTCTATTACTAAAAAAGAGAAGGGAAAGTCTGATCCAATTTGGCAGTATGTCCCTATTTTCTCTCTTTTCAAAGCACAACCGCACAGCTGAAGCTCTCAGGCCAAACAGGTGTCCTGCCCATTTCCAAGCTCTTTCCTTTCTTCCTGCTTTTATAGCTCCTGATGATGGAAGGAACGGAAGGAAGGAAGGGTACTCCTAGTCAAAGCTGGCATGCTTCCCATCTAAAGGAGAATCTTTTTGCATTCTCTCACTCATAAAGTTTATAAGGCATGATAAGCCCAGTGGAATTTCTCTCCATATAAGATTTTTTACTTCCACTTTCCTTCCTGCCATTTTTATGTCTGTTAGCACATTCAACACCACAAATTTTGGCAACAACTCCTAAACAATTAAGCCTTCTTGTGTACCCAGTGAGAAATGGTGTATCAGTCATACGGGCCAGCTGGTCCATACACATGTGGTTAAGGGTAACTGGTTAGTGAGCAATTCTTTGAACTTTAAGTTGGGAGTGTGTGATATCCCACAAGCAGAAGCTTAACCATTAGAGTCAGCCAAATCATTAGGGGTGTTACTGATAATTTCAGAGAATCAAGATAAACTTCTGCCCAAACGAAAAGTATTTGTATAATCTTCCTTGGTCTTTTGAATATACTGTAATCCAGAGATTTAGAGGTTCTCAACCTTTAGCATTGCTGACATTTTGGGCTGGATAATGTTTTGTGTGTGTGTGTTGGGGCGGGGGGGGGGGGGCACTGTCCTTTGCATTGTAGGATATTTAGCAGTATTCCTGGCCACAGCTACTATTTGTCAGTAGCACCCCTCAGTTATGACAGTTGGAAATGTCTTCAGTTCCTGGAGAGCAAAATGTACCTCCTGCCACTATTACATGTACAATGGTGCCACAGAAATGAAATCTCTCTTTTTCTGTGTCATTCTTTTTTTCTCTCTTTTTCTTGCTTGATAACCAGTTATGTCTACACTAATAGATAGTGTTAGTTCTTTACAGAATTCTCAGGTCACAAATTAAGAACAAAAAGTTAACATGAAGAGAGCTAATCTAGCCAAAGCATGAATGGAAATAAAAGAAAGCTAGAACTTAATGAATTGTGGGAAGAAAAAAAAAGGTGGTGTCTAGAACTACCAAAGGAAAAGCACAAAGCATCTTCTGTTTCTCCAGAACTGTCCAGAAAGAGGGTACCCAGGTGCCTGCTTCAGGCCATGTGGAATGGGCCCCTCAGTGACCTCACCCTTTAAAAGGCCACTGATTTTCAGACCTCCAAGCAGTCTTCTGATTATAAACTTGATTTCCTCTTTATACTTAACAGGTTTGAGGAGCTCAAATCTAAGATCAGAGAGAACTGGAGACTGTGGGGTCAGAGAAAAACAGCAAGAAGAATGGATATCTAGCTAGGCTAGCTGGGCAGAGAGGGAGTTGGAGAATCTGAAAGGAGGTTAATAAGGAGATGCTAGCAGGCATTTAGTTGGGAGTCAGTAAAGTGTGTCAGCATGTAGAATTTCTGGGAGCGTTGGCAGAGGCAAGGTCAGTCTGGGAGGAATGGAGTTATTAGGCAGATAATATAGCAGAGTATCAGGCAAAAGAAAAATAAGACAAAGCCCTGGCTCTTAAAAATTGGATAGAAGGTGACACTGTTAGCCTATACATGTTAATGTGTACACATGCTGACATATTGTCAACATACATAGTTCCCAAAATTGTAAGCTTCGTTACGGCAGCAGGGCCAATTGTTATCAGCCTTAGTATCCAGCACCTAAAATAGTTCCTGAAATGTGAAGAAACATTCATATGTCCAAGTATTCACAAATAATTCATCCTTTTTTTTATATGCCAGGTACTCCTTCAACACTGCATCTACCCACCTTTACTTTTCTAGAGCAAAGCAATTTCCAGGTGGGATGGCTCTGTCATCTAGGAGTGACCAAAGTTTTACTGTCCTTTGTTTTTTAAACTGAGGGAGTGTACCCTGATGAGAGAGAGAGAGCCCAATACTTTTTGTAGCTCCGCTCTTGATATGTTGTTCTTTGGTCTTTGGTTAAGAAACCATGCCTGGCTTATGAATATCCATCTTGTAGGTTGACTATGGTTATTTTCCTTATCTGGAATGGTTTGGCTTAACCAATATACTTCCTTATCTCTGCCAAGGAATGTCTACCAGAGATAAAAAACAAGTCCTTTTTATGGTTTAAAAAATTTTTTCTTCGTTGATGATCCAAGTTCAAAACAGCTGCCAAAATCTGAACCACTAATGTTTTTTTAGACTAAGTGGAATAATCATCTTTTTCATTTAGGTCTGACAGTACTGGTATAAGATACAATTTGGGCCTTGCTTTCTTACCCTAATTTACCTGCACACAAAGAGACACATCCATGAACCTTTACCAGTTGCCTTCTATATAGTAACATGTTCGTGCTCTCCAGAGCTTTATAAAACTTGATACAAAGTGACCACCTGGACTGCAATCTAGTGTAGAGTGGGATAGTCCCTAAGTATCCCTGGTTGGAGGATCTCGTCTGTCTGCATTTACCATACCTGATGGCCAGATGCTCTTTTTGGAGGTGCACTTCTGCTTCTTCAGATGCCTGCAAGGGCCAGGGGATGGCCCAAAAGTAAAGACCTAGAGAAAATGGCAAGGGAAGCCCCAGCTCGGAGAAGTGATTGGTCAAGGTTAGCCCTTTGAGAATCTAACATCCATTTGCTAAATGTTCCTTTAGAGCTCTCCCTAGTGAAGACTTTTGTTTTGGTTGGTTTTGTTTGTTTTTCACCCTATTTTGTAAAGCAAATTGAACTACATCTGAAGATATTAAAAAATGTCTGGGTAGGGGGCTGCAGCAAGAAGGGGGTTTCCTCAGAGAATGGAATGTCCCAAGACAAATTTCACTTATGAGAGGGAAAGTCCATTTCATATGACATAATGGTGTCATTATTAAACACTCTGGTGGGTTTTACTTTTGTTAATATTTATCATAATATTCATTAATCATTGATCATTAAAACCCCATGAATTATGAAAACTCCATAATAAATAAAGTGCTTCTTAGCCTAGACAACAGACCAGGGTTATTTTCTTTCTTACCCATGCCAGAGCACTTGTATTTTCTCACTGGTCTGCAGGAGTCCATCTGCCCTTATTCAGACAAGATATCTCACCCAGAGCCACATGTTATTGAAAGACACCTATTAAGTGCCAGTTGTCCTGTGCTTTTTACCATCTTAGTCACAACTAAGTTGTGCGCCCTTTCTATACAGAGCTTCTCTTCAAATTTGCACAAACAGTAATAGAACAACTGCAGAGAGGATAAGCAATTGCCGCACAAGTTATGTTTGGTTCACAGGAAGTTAGGGCATATTACTGTCTTACATCTCGTATACCCAGTAAACCCTGAAAAGGGGCAGACAGTCTGAACCAAAGCTCGCCCTGGTTCACTGACACATTACTTGCATACTGGACAGACTACAACAATGTCTCAACCAAAAAACATTTATATTTGGCTTTGCAATGACGTCAGTTTCTCCCCTATGTTGCTCCAAAATAACAAGGAGGTGCTATTTTACCTCTCATAATTAAAGGGTCCATGAAGGTGCCTTTTCTATATCAAAGGCATAGCTTGTCTTGCAGGTGACATGAGATCTCTGTCTCTACACACAGAAAAACTGGTGACTTAAATGACAGTTCCTTTCTTGCTTGTGGAGGATTTGTCTAGCAGCCCCATGGTGAGTAAGTGCTGTAGATGGGTAGAAAAATAGAAATATAAGATAGTGTGATAGGTGGACATCTTTCCTCACTGCAGTGCTTTTTAAAATATGTACAGTTTAAAATGAACTTTTGCTTTTAAAATTTCACTATTTTTGTTGCAGTTATAATAAGCAAATGAAGCAGGAAGCTCTCTGCAGCTCTCTGTGGTTATTTTATTTAAGCTGTGGATGAACGTGTGTGTGCTTTTTCTCTTGAGTGGTAGCAACTCTAGAACTTGGGAGTTGGTGTAAGTGTTGATTCCAATTGCTAGGATTAGTACATATCTGACTATCACAGATAGGGCTGCAGAAGTAAAATGTCTAAGCAAGTGGTCAGCAATACCACTTTGAAAAGGACCATTCTTTCTTCTAGTTATCAGTTTAGGGTAACAGTTTCACAGAATAAGATAATACTCTCTTAACTCTCTTTACCTATTTCCCAAAGAAATATATAGTCTTTGCAGCAGCCATTTAATTTTGTAGAATATCTTATTTCTAAGACATTTAATCATTACATAAAAAGAGGAAGCAATTTGATTCTCTGACTTGGTATAAAGTATCTCTTATGTGGGGTGACCAAATTGTCCCAGTTTGCCCAGGACTTCCCTGGTTTTAAAACTGAAAGTCCTGTGCCCTAGGAGGCCTTTTAGTCCTGAGCAGTCCAGGACAGCTAGTTACTCTACAGATACAGTGTATTTGGGGGACATATACATCAATTTTAAATGAGAAAAAATACTTAATTATTATTTAAACATCTTCCTCTTTATTACAAATAGTTCCATGAATGAAATGTTGAAAAGGAGCAGGTGCTTCCCATTACTGGGCAGGGCTAGACAGATTTCTGCTGCATTGTACACAAAGCAGAAACTATTCTCTCCTAGAGGGTTGTAGTGGGAAATTGATACCTTCCAGAAGGGAAATATTGGCAGAAGAAAAGTCAGTATTTTTCTCTGGAGAAAAATACAGTTTGATTTCTCCCCAAACAAGTCATAGTTGTGTTAGGTTTCATTTGAATATTTTCCCTAGAAACTATCTCAGAGTAACCATGCACATCTACTAGATTTTCCTTATAATATTAAATTGAAGAGATAACAATGCTAGAAAGAGTAAGTGCTTATTTTAAAAGAAATGGACAAGTGGTTAGATTATCATAATATGGATGGTTTGGGTACCTAAATACATTAGTGTTTCCTGGTCTTGAATCTACTCCCTGCCCACTGCCCCACAGCCCAGTTCTGCTCTCCAGGTAACATGGACTCAGAGGTCCTGGGCATGCATATTCTCCATCTGCAAGCATTCAGGTGGCTTTTTAATTCACTTAACTAGCATTTATTGAAAGCCTGTTATGTTCTGGGCATTGTCCAGAAGCTCTGAATGCAAAAATAAAAACAAAACTACCCTACACTTAATGCACATCTATTATAAGTCAGTGGAAAAGAGGGGCTTATATGTAAATACCTTCCATGCAGTGTGGTATACTCTGAGTGTAAAACTTGCTTTGGGAAGTTAGTGGAGAGTACTCTTATAGCTGCCTCAGCAGCCTCTTCTTTTCTGTAAAAATAGGCATCATATTTCTGCATTTCTGGTATGCAATCTCCTTTTGAAATATAAAATCATGTGTTTTAAATATAATTTTGGTTATTCAGAGCCAGGAATATAAGGTTGCCCTGTCTTAGTACCACATTCTAGAACTCTTGGTTCCTAAAGTATCATTTCCAAAGATGCTGTGTTGTATGGAATGATGCATGCACCTTGTACCCAGACATAATAAAGGCAACACCAGAATGTGCTCTTGTTTATAAGCCAAAACCAAGTTTAGTGGCTTCCCACCTTTCACCATCCCCACCCCCTCCCCTTGCCCTTTATGGGATTCTCAAAGGTACCATTTTCAAGGGAAGATTTGAACTTCAGAGGAGTTACAAATAAATAAAAGCCACACACACACACATACACACACATGCTAGTTTGGGAAATATTCAGCCTTGTGAAGGAAAACCTTTTCGCCCGTACTTCTTGAGGAAAACCTGGCCTCAAGAGGTAAATGGTTGGTAATGAGCTAAATCAGCAAACTGAATTTGGCACATATTGAAGAACATTGAATTGCAGAACTTGAAGCACCTTTGACAATTGTAAGATTCTAATCCAAGCCACTTGGCAATTGAGGCACCAAAATATTAGATGATTTTCTTAGGACTACACAGATAAGCAGTATCAGAAAATATTTGTTGTTCCAGGTTCCCCCCTTATTGCCCAGGCCCCACCTCTGATTACTTGCACCTCCCCACTATCCAGCAACTAGGAGGTCAACCCTCAGGACACCTCAAAGCCTTCACAACTTTAAACTCTGCTACTACTCCAGGCTGCTTTTATTTGGGTGGGTCAATAATCATGATATAGTAATATATTGAATATTCACCCTGAGAAGGCTGGATGAGATTCCAACCAAAGACAAGGAAGGCAACAACTGCTTCAGGTGGAGGGAGGTGTGTGAACAGTGGCACAAATATGGTAGGTAGTCAGACAGGCCTGAGAAGAGCAGGACAATAAGCCAGATATGGAATGTCATCAGGGCAGAAAGCCCCAGGTGCCTAGCAACAGGCAAAACTGGGAAAACAAGGGCCTCACCCCTGGTTGGCCTTTCCTCCCCTGGCATATCACTGGTCATGCAGTTTAAACCCCTTGACTTTTGATATGGCTGGTCTGCAGTTTGGACCTTCTCTTGACCTTTCATATTGCTGGGTATGTGGTTCAGGCTCTCCCCTGACCTTTTCTGCCCTGTCATGTTGCTAGTTATGTGGTAGACCCCCCTTAGAGGAGGAATAATGGGCAGGAGAATAGCCTCATATGACACCCATACAAGCCCTTGCACAACCACTCCCTTAAGCATTAGCCCCTAGGGATAACATCTAGGCCTCAGTTGTGTTTCAGCTCCAAGCCCAGAAAAGCCACAAAACCAGACCAGCTATGCCAATGTTGACATCTGGATGAGCTGCCTTGATTGATGACACACTGCCCTGGCACCTACCAACCAGTAGAGACCACATCTCTAAAAGGACACACCTGGAAACCTGATGAATATTCTATTGAGATCTTCCCTTGGGGCCTCCCCCTTGAACTCCCCACCATTAAAAGCTTTTAGGATGGAGGACCCAACGTGCTCTCCCTCTCTGGAGTGTGCCTGCACATTTCCCAGCTCTCTTTTCTTTCCCCCATGTGCATCACTTTTACCTTTCTTTCTCCTAAGCTCCAGGCCCCCCCTTCTTTTGCCTCTGTAACTTGTTTCCTGAACCTGTTTCTTCTAGAGCTCACTTCTTCCACCTCTGTGACTTTCTAAACAAACTTTTACTTATAGTTTGAGTCTTGGCTCTGAATTCTTTTCTAGCCACAACTCAAGTTCTGAGGTTGCTGAAGTGCAGTCTGGGCTGACTCCACCCATCAAGATCTTGTGCTGTTTTTGCCACCAACACAAAGGCTGGCGGTAGAGGTATGGTTCAGATAGTAATGTGAGTGGGGCCTTAGCAAGACCCTGAGAAATTGACGGGAGGTTAAGGCCTTGAGTGCATCATCTCTCTGAGAATCATTTATTAGGAAAATTAACCTGTCATTAGCACTGAAGATGGATGAGTTCGGGAACAGTGAGATCTACTAGGAAGGTATTTCCATAGTCTAGAGATGACGTACTTACATCTAAAGAAGTCAGATGGACAGAGGGGATAGGGTAACATGGAGCAGGGGGAGCATTAGTCAATGACTAAATTGTATCACAAATATTGCACACCTACTATACACCAGATACCAGCCTGGGCCTTCAAGATACAGAAATGAAAAGGCATGGTTTTTATTCACAAGGAAATTGTAGTTCCATAGGGAACATGGGCAAGGGATTAGTTAGATGCCATACTGTAAGCTAAGTGTTGGGGACAGGAGAAGGAAGTGGCTAAGGGAACTCAGAGAGAAGGCACTATATTAGTGTCTTAACAGGTAGCTGAATCCAACAAGATAGTTCAGGTAACTGCAATGAGGAATTATCTCATGCAAGGTGTGCCAGAATTGAGAAAACACAAAGTAGCTGCTGAGGCAGCAGGAGATGACTATGGTGAGAAACTGTTGCCACCCCTAAGCCTCAAATGGCTAGAGGAAGAATAGGTTGATTGGACCCCAGTAGAAGCTGAAGCCATGGCAGTGGGCCACCTGACTGGAACTGTAGTTGGGGAGTATTGTGGGCTGAATTGTGTCCCCTGAAATTCATATGTTGCAGTCCTAATCCCCAGTACCTCTGAATATGACTGTGTTTGGACTTTGGGACTTTTAAAAATATAATTAAGGTAAAAGGAGCTCATTGGGGTGGGCCCAAACACAACTGGACTGGTGTCCTTGGGAGGAGATTAGGACACAGATACACACACAGAGGGAAGACCTTGTGAGGACATGGGGGAACACCCATCTATAATCCAAGGAAAGAGTCCTCAGAAGAACCAACCTTGCTAACACCCCAGTCTTGGATTTTCAGCCTCCAGAGCTATGAGATGATAGTTTTTGTTGCTTAAAGAAATAATAGATGTTGTTGGCCCAGTGTATGGTGCTTTGTTACAGCAGCAGCCCGGGCAAACTAACACAGAGAAAGAAATCACCATGGCCAGAAGCTTGATTTGATCAGGGAGGCCATGGAAAGAGATACTCTGGCCTTTCTCTCCAACTGCTCTCTCATCTCACTTAAAAGCTAAACACATCTGGAAGTCGGCCAAGGAGCCCAACTCATTTGTTGTGTATGTTTAGTCTTCCAGGGCACTTGTGGGACAAAGGGGGTAGGAATAGAGCAAGCTGGGAGAGGGAGTAAATAGAAAATAATCCTCAAAGACATCTCATCTAGTTTTGAGAAGTCAAGGTGGGTACATGGAGGAGTGACTCTTGAACTGAGTCTGGAATAACAAGTTAGTTAATAGGTTGATACTATTCTCCCCTTTTTACAAATAAGAAAATTAGGCTCAAAGAGGTAAGCAAATGGCTAAGCCAGCTTTCACGCTCAGGGCTGCCTGGCTCAATAGCCACCAGTACAGGTTGCATTCCTGAGGGTACAGTCATCAGCCAGACAATAAAGCCTGGATAAAGGGCAGTTTCAAAGAGGTTGCTACAGACACAAAGTCATTTTGGTAAGAGAGACTGTCACACCCTGGAGGTCATGAAGTGGTTTACCAAGTTGAGCGTATAGAGTGCAAAGTGAGAGAGGCAAGATAGGAGAACGGAGGCAGGACCAGATGAAAAACATCCTCATATGCCATGTTAGGAAGTTTGGATTCCTCAGAAAACTTGGAGTTTTTGAAGAATTTTGATTTTGGAATGAGCATCTTGAGGGCTTTTGGAAGATGTCATATTCTAGCAGGTGAGACTGAAGATGGGAAAATCAATTAAAAGGCCTTTGCAGAAAGCCAGGTGAAAAATAATAAGGGTCTTAAGTACAGACTGATAGTGAGGATGGAGAGAAGAGGACTGATTGGGGAAACAGGAGGGGCGAGAATACACTGGACTTGAAGACTAACAATGTAGAAAGTGGGGAGGAGAGAAGAGCAAAGGACTTAGCTTTCCCAGGTTCCTAGCTTGGGAAAATGCATGAATGCTGGTGTCATTCACAATAGCTGAGAACACAGGATTGGTGGGCAAATGATGATTGCTGTCTGAGCAGGCTGAGTTTCAGGTGTCTCTGAGTTACGCAATTAGAAAATATAGAGCCAAATTACACAACAATGATGTAAATTTTGTTAAGTGTCTTACAGCATAAATTACAATATGTTGATTGCTCTGAAAAAATGATTATTTTTCCTGCAATTGTTATAAGAGACAAGGTAATACCACCATGATTAGGTCAGTTATAAGTATGTTATTTCAATAATTTGTTAAGCAGTTATTAAGTTTTTAACTTTGCATAAAGTACTGAAGTAAGTGTTGGGAGATGGAAAGGTTTCAGAGAAAGGTGAATAAGACAGATTTTTCCAGGAAGAGTTGATGGAATACCAAAAATAAAACAAATACATGACCCAAAAACAAAGATGGTGGAAGTGCTAAGTGTGGAATAAATGTGGTCATTGTGTATCTAAAGATTCCCAACTTAACACAGATATGGTGATGTGAGCTACCTACACATCCTGTTCGTCATCTTATTAGCAGTAGAAAATAACATAAGGGCTAGAAAAAGGTGATAACTTTTAAATCCACCTGGGAGAGCAAATTATCCGTATCATGCAGTATATCTCTCTCCAGAGTAGTATCTCAAATTAGCTCAAATAGGCAACAAATAATGAGTAAGTGCATTATGAAATGCCAATATGTATAAAGATAAAAAATGCCTGTGTAAATAAGTGGCTCCAAAGATTGTTTTATGAGACCTTAATTTGAAATAATTTATTTTATCATTCATATCATCTTCAGTGATTTGGTAGTTCTGACAACCCCAGTTAGGATCAGAAGATAGCCCTTTAGAACCAAGTAGTGTAAAAGAGGGACAATCTAATTGAAATATGGCTCTTAATCCTCCTAAAAGTCTCTTGCATCTGTGTGGTTATGCTCTTGGTCAAATAATGTCTTTAACATATATTTGAATAATAAAGATAAAGCACTATGCATTTCCTTTATTGCAACAGAAAAAACTATACATTTGTAAGGCCAACTAAATAAGTAAAGTTCTATTTTATTATGTTTTAATTGAAATCACAATAAAATAGGAAGAAAGATGAGGAGTTCTGATACATAGAAAACAAGGAGTATCATTCCCACTCTAACAAGTAAAATCTAGGTAAACTATATACTAATAACTTTACTGTAGGGTAAACAGAAGCAGTCTGGCTTCCCCACCTAGGTGTCTGGGTAACTAAGGGAAGCAGTTTTCCATAACCTTGAATGGGCCTGATAAGTAGTGTTCTTATAGCTTTGAGACTGGGTCTGATAAATGGTTCTCTTAACATGAAGTGGGCTCGCATGCACAGAATCATGCTATACAATACAACATCTTGGCTTTCTGCCAGCTTTGTTTGTCTCTAGTATTTAAGGGGGTAGGGGCTTCCCACTGGACACACGCAGCTTGCAGCATGCATGGCTCTCTCACCCGCCTTTAAATAGAGGAGTGTCAAGGATCCCCAGGCTCTGCACAGTTCCTCTTGTCTGTCCAAATCTAGAGTGGACATGCCAGGCCTCAACAGGCTGCAATACATCTACCCATCAGAGACCTAAGGTCATAAGTTAACTAAATAGCTCCAAGTCCGAGGGAAGATAGGTCCTTTAAAGGATAGACAGGATATGAGCACCTGTCCATCAATAGTAAAACATGGCAGGAAAAGAAGCTGGATAAAACATGAGCAGGTAAGAGCTAAAAAATTTTTAATACAGTGCTTCATACTTGAGCTAGTGTAAGAGACACCTACCTGACTTAAGAATTTGTGCACACCTGTAGCTTCTTCCCCTTAGAGTTTCACCAGATTCTCTTTGGTCTGATGAGGGGAGGAAAGGGCAGGAGATTGGAAAGAACCTCCTATGGTAGTGTAGGCATGGAAAAGGTGAGTGCTGTCACTTTAGGAAAATTAGGAGTCACACCCAGACCTTTTGCCATTGGGAGAGGGGCAATAATGTCAGTCCTAGGGCACAGGTGAACATGCATTGTGTTGATGGAAGATTAAAAGTAAAAACACTCATCATGGCCCAGTGGTTCAGTTGCTCGGAGCATTGTCCCATACACCAGAAGGGTACAAGTTTGATTCCAAGTCAGAGCACATACCTAGGTTGTGGGCTAAATCCCCTATCTGGATGCCTACAGGAAGCAATGGATTGATATTTCTCTCTTTCTCTCTCCCTTTATCTTTCTCTCTAAAGACAATAAACATATTCTCAGGTGAAAATTTAAAAAAGAAAAGTAAAAACCCTGTATCTTTGGGCGAGGGACAGAAAACAATCCTGGACCCAGGATCCTATAGCAATACCTTAGGTGTCTCATGCCACTGGGAGAGGGCAAGAAAGTCTAACACATGGGGTTACCAGATTTAGCAAATAAAAGTATAGTTAAATTTCAATTTCAAACAAATGATAAATAATTTTATTTGTGCAATGTTTGGGACATACTAATGCTTAAAATATTGTTTGTTTTTTATGTGAAAGTAAAATTTAATTGGGTTTTATCTGACAACCCTACCTATACAAGACCTGCCAAAGATATACAGAAGAATTTTACTCCATGGTAGGAAGGGAAAAGCTCAACCCTGAAGTCCCAGGCACACAGCGCCTGCCTAAAACTGACAACAGGACATGCTCCTGTTTCCCACCACAAAGATAACAAACACTAAGTAACCAGCAACACTAGTCCACCATTGGCAGTGATAGACAAGAACATGGAGAGAAAATCTGTCTGTGGTGTGAGAGCACACAGAAGACCCAAAGCCAAGAATGCAGCAGAAACCTTAAGGAAAACTGCCACCCTAAGCACCATCTAATACCAGAGAAACATGAAGCCCGTGGTCCACTGAAGGTACCCAGAACCAAAATCCAATTGAACTCCTGACCAGATTGACTTAACTCCCTGAATTAACTACTAGAAGAAAAGTCATCCTCTTTCTAGGAAGAAATGCTAGGCACCTGAGTATATATACAAAAGAAGTGGAAGCAAGGACTTACACAGATACTTGTCCCCCAATGTTTATTGCAGCATTATTCACAATAGTCAAAAGGTAGAAACAACCAAACATCATCAACAGATAAATGAATAGGCAAAATGCAGTATATACTTACAATGGAACATTATGCAGCCTTGAAAAAGGAGACAGCTGTGAAATATGGATGAACTTTAAAAACATTATGCTAAGTGGAATAAACCACAGCAAAAGGATAAATATTGTATGATTCCACTTATATGAGGTATCTAGAATAGGCGAATTCGTAGTAGAATAAAGGTTACCAGGGACTTGGGGAAGGGAGGAATCAGGAGTTACTGGGAATGATAAACTGTTACAAAAATAGTAGTGATAGTTGCATAATATTGTGAACATACTTAATTTTTGTTATATATTATATATAATTTAATTTACCAAATCATACATTTAAATGTGATTAAAATGGTAAGTTTTATGTATATTTTACCACAAAAAATAAGTTTTAGAAGTCTTAGGTTCTCAGGCTCAGGTGACTTCACAGGCATATATTCCAAACACTTAACAAAGAAATAATACCAAGTTTACACAGTGTTCTGGAAAATAGAGACAGAACACTTCTCAAGACATTCTGTGAAGCCAGCATTGCCTTGGTACCAAAACCAAAGACAATACGAGAAAAGAAAACTACAGACCAATTTTATCATGAATATAATGTAAAAATCCTGAACAAAATATTAATAAAGCAAATCCACTGATATTTGAAAAGTATAATAAATCATGACCAATTAAGATTTACCCCATAAATGCAATGTTGGTTCAATATTAGAAATTAAACTAAATAATTCACCACATCAATAGACTAAAGAAAAAAACTCTGAATAGATATAGATTTTTTTACTTTTTAGAAAACCCAGCAATTGTTTCTAATAAAACTCTCAGCAAACTAGGAATACAAGGGAATTGCCTGAGAAAAGAAATGTATTAAATACCTGCAGCTGATTAAAAGATAGCAGCAGAGTAGCTAGAAGCTCCATCCACTTGCTCCCAGACCCAGACCAGGCTCTACAAAGCACAGAGCAGGCGACGGGAGTCCAGTAGAGAGTGACAGTGAGAGTGTGTGTGAATAAGTATGTTTTGGATGAGAGTGTGAGGAGTGCACAGCAGCCTGCCTGCCTTCAGGGTGCCCAGGAGCCAGTGGCCCAGGCTCTCCAGGTGGAGCCACCACAGCTGCCCAGCTCAGCACTTCTGGCTGCTGTGGTGGATCTTTTTCTTCAATTTGGCCCTCTTTTTTATTTATATATTATTTTTATTATTTTTATTATTTTTATTTTGTATTTTGTTTATTGTGTGTGTGTGTGTAAATGTCTGTTTAAATCTAAGATTATATACTTCCCTTCTATTACTCCACTTCTGTTCTGGCAGCACCTGTACAACAGTGTATAAGACATTGTGGATTGAGTGACTCTCAGCCAACCAGAGGGAAGGTCCCACCAAAGAATGACCCAACAACAATCAAGACCCAATTATAACCAGAGAGCCCACATTAATGGCATAAAAGGCAGCCCAAGAGCATTAAGCTCAGGAGATCAAGGAAACTCTGACGACTGAGCCCCACAGATCTCCTACCATAGAAGATCACACCACAAAGACAGGTAATCAAAGCAGATTAACCTTATATGCAGAAACAAACAAGAAGAGTCAACGAAAATGCAGAGACAAAGAAACAACCTCCAATTGAAAGGAAAGGAAGAATTCCCAGAAAGACTGCTAAATAAAATTGAGGCAAGCAATGTATCAAACATTGAGTTAAAAATAAAAGTTATAAAGATGCTCAAGGAGCTCAGTGAGAACTACAAAGAACTCTAAGGAAGCTATAAGGAACTTACTGTGAACTACCCCAGCATGAAAAAAGACATAGAAACTACCAATAAGAGCCCAGTAGAAATTAAAAATACAGTATTTGAAATTAAGAACACAGTAGAAGGAATTAAAAGCAGGTTAGATGAAACAGAGGATCAAATTAGTGAGCTGGAGACAAGGTAGAAAAATAATTCCAGACAGAGCAACAAAATGAAAAAAGACTCAAAAAGGATTAAGAGGGTTTAAGGGGGTTGCAGGACAATATGAAACATAATAATATCCATATAATAGGGATACCAGAAGGAGAAGAGGAGCAAGGGATAGAAAACCTGTTTGAAAAAGTAATGAGAGAAAACTTCTCTAACTTGACAAGAAAAAATGTCATGGAAGTCCAGGAAGCATAAAGGGTCTTAATCAAGAGGAACCCAAAGATGCCCACTCCAAGACACATCATAATTAAAATGGCAAAATTCAAAGACAAAGAGAGAATCTTAAATTTGACAAAGAGAAAATTTTAAAGGCAACAAAGGAGAAATAGCTAGTAGCATACAAGGGAGATCTGATAAGGCTAGTGACTGATTTCTCAACAGAAACACTACAAGCCAGAAGGGACTGGCAAGAAATATTTCAAGTAATGAAAAGCAAAGGCCTGCAATCAAGACTATTCTACCCAGAAGGGCTCTCAATTAAAATGGAAGGTAAACTAAGAAGTTTCCCAGACAAAAAGGAGTCTGAAAGAATACACCTCCACCAAACCAGCATTGAAAGACATGCTAAAGGGAATAACTTAAGAAGATGAAGAAAATATATAGAGACAGAGGAACACAAGTTCAAATGGAAAAAAATGGCAATGAATAAGTACCTATCAATACCTAATGTAAATGGTATTGTACCAAATAAGTACCAAGTGTAAATTAATTAAATGCTCCAATCAAAAGACATAGAGTAACTGAATGGATAGGAAAACATGACATGTACATATGGTGTCTATGGTGCATATATGGTCCACCTCACAACAAAAGGTCTCCATAGACTGAAAGTGAAGGGACGGAAAAAAATATCCAAGTAAATGGAAATGAAAAAAAAAACAACAAACAAACCTGTGGTAGCAATACTTATATCAGACAAAATAGATTTTAAAATAAAGGTCATAAGAAAAGACACAGAAGGACACTTTATAATACTTAAGGTAATTATCTATCAAGAAGATAACCCTTGTAAATGTATATGCACCCAACATAGGAACACCCAAAAATATAAGGACAATCATGGAAGACTACAAGGTATTGACAGCAACACACTCATAGTAGAGGATTTTAACACCCCACTATCAACAATGAACAGATCTTCCAAACAAAGAATCAACCAGGATGTTGTGGCACTGAATGACACTCAAGATCTAATGGACTGAATTGATACTTACAGAACCATTCTGACAAAGAAGCAAAATATACATTCTTTTCAAATGCAAATGGAACATTTTCAAGGATAAACCACATGGCAGGACACAAAACAAGCCTCAACAAATTCAGGAAAAGTGAAATATCAAGCATCTCATATCACAATGGCTTGAAACTAGAAACCAACCTCAAGGAAAAAACTCAAAATCAGTCAAATTCATGGAGACTGAATAACATGTTATTAAATAATGAATAGGTTAACAATGAGATCAAGGAATAAATCAAAAAGTACCTGAAAACAAATGGAAATGAACACATAACAGCCCCAAACTTATGGGACACTGGGAAGGCAGTCCTGAGAGGAAAGCTCATAGCAATACTGGCCTACCTAAAAAAGATAGATAAATCTCCAAAAAATAACCTATCTGTTCATCTATAAGAACTAGAGGAACAATAACAAACAACACAGAGAAAAATAGAAGGAAAGATATATCAAGATCAGAGCAGAATTAAATGACATAGAGACTAAAAGAACAATTCAAAGGATCAACAACACTAGGAGCTGGTTCTTTGAAAAGATAAACAATATCAACAAGCCTTCAATCAGACTTATCAAGAAAAAAAAGAGAGAGGGCCCAAATAGATAAAATCAGTAAAGAAAGAGGAGAAATTATATGAAATTCCACAGAAATACAAAGGATTGTAAGAAATTACTATGAACGGTATATGCAAAGAAATTGGACAGCCTGGATGAAATGGGCAAATTTCTAGAAACATATAATCTTCCAAAACTGAATCAAGAAGAATCATAAAGGCTAAATAGACTAACAACAACTAGTGAGATTGAAGCAGTAATAAAAAAAAAAAAACTCCTAGCACACAAAAGCCTTGGAACAGATGGCTTCACACATGAATTTTACCAAATATTTAGAGAAGAGATAACTACTATCCTTCTCAAACTATTCCAAAAAATTCAAGAAGAAGGAAGACTCCCAAACTCTTTTTATGAGGCCAGTATTATCCTAATTCCAAAACCAAGAGAAGACACAACAAAGAGAAAACCACAGGCCAATATTGCTGAAGAACATAGGTGGTAAAATCCTCAACAAAATAATGGCAAAGTGGATCCAGCAACACATTAAAAAGATCATACACCCTGGTTGAGTGGGATTCATCATAGGGATGTGGGAAGGTACAATATTTGGAAATAAATAAATATAATACACTACATAAAGAAAATGAAATACAAAAATCACATGATCATATCAATAGGTGCTGAAAAAGCATTTGATAAGGTACAGCACCTATTTATGATAAAAACACTCAGCAAAGTGGAAATACAGGAAGCATACCTCAACGTACTAAAGGCTATTCACAAGAAACCTACAGCCAATATTACACTCAATGGACAAACACTAAAAGCTTCCCCCCTAGGGTCAGGAACAAAACAAGGCTGTCCACTTTCACCACTTTTATTCAACATACTATTGGAAGTTCTAGCCACAGTAATCAGACAAGAAAAAAATAAAATAAAAGGCATCCCAAATGGAAATGAAGAAGTAAAATTGTCATTGACTACAGATGACACGATAGTGTACATAGAAATCCTTACAGGCTCCACCAAAAAACTACTTGACCTAATAATTGGATTTGTCAGAACAGCAGAATACAGAGTCAATATTCAGAAATCAAAGGCATTTTTTGTATACCAAAAATGAAATATCAATTATTTCATTAAAAAGGTTGAGAGATAAGGTGGGAGCATAACCCAGTTCTCCCTGTGCCCAGCTGGAACACCTAGACAATCTTCTGAGGAACAGAGTGAACAGCCAATGGAATCCCAGCTTCTATGAAGTTTGGAGGCCAAAAAACTGCAGAGGACATTGAAAGCCAGAGGGTGAGGAGATTGCACTGGGACAGTAAGGTCCCTGGGATCTGTTCAGGGACCAAGGCTCCTGTGGTCCCTGGCCCAGTATCTGCCACAGAATATGAGGAGAAGAGTTAGATCACCAGTTCCCTCCCCTACCAGAGCAGGGAAGGCAGCCCAGTACCAGGAGAGACCTGGATGCTGGAAGTCGCTGGGGGAAATGGAGATGAAGTGTGAGACACACAGATGTGGTACACATCTGCTGGGACTGTGGACACCAGCACCACAGAAATTGAGGTGCCAGGTGACAACTGGGGAAGGGAGGAGTTGGGCCATGTCAGACTCTGACTCAGATAGTTTCCAGACTGGTTGGAAAGTTGGGCTGTGTGAAAAGCTGTGTGCTTGTTAAGAATGTTGGACAGGTGCTTTGTAACTCCCAAGCAGTGTCTGGCTTGCCCTGAGGGTGATTTTAGCTGCATGCACCCAGAGACTCAGTGGTTAAGTGGAACCACTCACCCAAGTTTGTCTCATGCTGTGCACCAGACACTGAGGGGCTGAGTGAAACACCATGTCTGAGATTGACTCATGCTCTGCACCCAGTTACTGAGTGGCTGATTTGAGTCTGGCAGCTCATGGAGGACCTGGGCTAGAAAACTGTGAATTTTACTGTCCAGACCTGGTCCCTATCCTCACAAGACCATAGGAAGGGAGAAAATCAAAGCCCAGCCTTTCCTCTTCCTGTGGCATCTAGGAAGACCAGCAGTACTTGCTGAACAGGTTTAAAGTCAGCAGGAGGCTTATTATTATTTTTCGTTTTTATTCCTCTCTCTTTTTTCTTCCTTTTTTTTCTTCCCCCAAGTGAGACAATAAGACACGGAGTTGCGAGGAGTCCAGAGACAGGTCAAAAGGAGGAGCACAAGGCTAACCTCTAAAACTGCAAAACTGGGACAAATGTCATTTTGCTATCCCATAGAGCTGACATTTTATTGTTTATGTGTATTATTTTTATTTTTAATTATTTTTACCACTTTTATTAGTATTTTTTCTCTTCCTTATGTTTAGTTTTCCTCATTTTATTTCTCTGTTTAACTGCATTGTTTGACTGGTTTGCCTTATTCCCTCTTTGTTGTATTTTGATTTCTCTTCTTTCACTTCACCTGTGTCACAAAAACACACAGCTCTTGATCGGATACCTTCTATTCTGGTTATCCAAATCATATATTTCTTGTCATATTATTGCTGTTCAAGTACTATTGTAAAAAATTGTTGTTCCATACACTCATACATACCACACAGAAACCCTCCACTTCACTTTAATCTTGAGCATAATTATTGTTGTGGTTAACTCTATTCTTTTTCATACTACACCTATTTTCTATCCTTTACTGTCACTATATCTCATCATCTAAAACTTGCACAAGTGCTCTGTTTTCTGAATTCAGCTCACAAGCATCCTCCCCTCCAACAAGAGTCTTATCTCTCTTTCAGCTTTTATAAAAAGTGGCTAGTTGGGTGAAATATCACAGTTAATGCTATACTTATCTAAAGACTCTCCTATCTCTTCTCTACTTGCTGGAACTTTAAATCCCATAAAATACTCTCCACCTGTCTTAATCCATTTTGCCTACCCTCTGCCCTGATCACAAGAATAGGTGGGAGCTGCGGACATCAGTATACTTGCTGGAGGAGAAAAACCACCAGCAAAGGAACCACCAGAAGGTAAAAACACAAATACAATAAGAGAACCCCACACAAACAGAAGAAAGGGCAAACCTAGATGGTCCAGACAAGGAGATCAAAAACACCACACCACCGAACCCCATAGAATTCCTACCATAGAAGTTCATCCTACAAAGACAGCTAGCAAAGTTAAACATCAGGAAGTGCAGAAAAAAACAAAAAGAGTCACCTAAAATGGGGAGACAAAAAGAGAACATGCAATCAAAAGGAATGAAAGACTCCCCACTAAAAGAGATAAATGAAATGAAGGTAACCAAACTATCAGATATAGAATTAAAAATACTGGTTATAAGATATTCATGGAACTCACAGACAACTACAAGGAAGTGAGAGAACTACATCAGCATAAAAAAGGAAATAGAAACTATATACAAAAACCAGGAAGAAATGAACGACCAAATATCAGAAATAAAAACATACTAGAAGGAATTACAAGCAGGCAGGATGAAGCAGAACACAAAGTCAACAAGCTGGAGGACAAGGTAGAAAAAAACACCCAGATAGAGCAAGAAGAGGAAAAGAGATTCAGAAAGAATGAAGAGGTGGTAAGGAAGCTGCAAGACAATATGAAACGTAACACTATCCATATAATAAGGATACCAGAAGGAGAAGAAGAGCAAGGGATAGAAAACTTGTTTGAAAAAGTAATGATGGACAACTTTCCTAATTTGATGAGAGGAAAAGTCATATGAATCCAGGAACACAAGGGTCCCAGTCAAGAGGAACCCAAAGATGCCCACTTCAAGACACATCATAATTAAAATGGCAACATTTCAAGACAAAGAGAGCATGTTAAAGGCAGCAAGGGAGAAATGGAAAGTAATATACAAGGGAGCCCCAATAAGACTTCCATTGAATGTCTCAATGGAAGCGCTCCAAGCCAGAAGACAATGGCAAGAAATATTCCAAGTAATGAGAACCAGAGGCCCACAACCAAGACTACTTTATCCAGCAAGGCTCTCAATTAAAGTGGAAGACCAAATAAGGAGCTATCCAGACAAACGAATCCTCAAAGAATACACCTCCACCAAACCAGTTCTGCAAGAGATTCTAAAAGGACTGCTTTAAGAAAAGGAAGAAAAAGAGTGTGAGAGAGAAAGGAACATAGGTATGAAAAAATGGCAATGAATAAGTACCTATCAATAATAACCTTATATGTAAATGGATTAAACACTCCCATCAAAAGACATAGAATAGCTGAATGGATAAGAAAGCATGACCCACACATACGCTGCCTACAAGAGATGCACCCCAGAGTAAAATACCTACGTAGACTGAAAGTGAAAGGCTGGAAAAAATATTCCAAGCAAATGGACAGGAAAAAAAAGCTTGGCTAGCAATACTCATATCAGACAAAATAAACTTCAAAAAAAAAAAAAAAAGCAAGAAAAAGATACCCAGAAGGTCACTTCATAATACTCAAGGAGAGAATCCATTAAGAAGACATGAACATTATAAATATATATGCACCCAACACAGGAGCATCCAAATAAATAAAAAAATCTTGAGAACTTCAAGAAAGATATTGACAGCAATGCAATTATAGTAGGGGATTTTAACACCCCACTGTCAAAAATGGATAGATCTTCCAAACAAAACATCAAGAAAGATATTGTGGCATTGAACAATGTCCTAGATCAAATGAACTTTATATATATATAAATATGGAGAGAGAGAGAGAGAGAGAGAGAGAGAGAGAGAGAGGGAGAAAGAGAGAGAGAGAGAGCCTTTCATCCTAAAGAAGCAAAATACACATTTTTTTCAAATGCACATGGAACATTTTCAAAGATAGACCACATGATAGGAAACAAAATAAGCCTCAGCAAATTCAAGGAATTTGTAATCATATCAAACACTTTCTATGACCCTTTCTAAGGGACTGAAACTGGAAACCAACCTCAAGAAAAAACTCAAAAACACGCAAACTCATGAGATTGATTAGCA
This sequence comes from Phyllostomus discolor, assembly GCF_004126475.2. Classification (NCBI taxonomy): domain Eukaryota; kingdom Metazoa; phylum Chordata; class Mammalia; order Chiroptera; family Phyllostomidae; genus Phyllostomus; species Phyllostomus discolor. Next base: position 97,342,649 of record NC_040907.2, read on the forward strand.
TGCCATTAAACAACGAATGGGTCAAGAATGAGATCAAGAAAGAAATAAAAAAGTTTCTGGAAACAAATGAAAATGAACTCACAACAATCCAAAACTTATATGACACAGCAAAGGCAGTCCTGAGAGGGAAGTTCATAGTGATTCAGGCCTACCTAAAAAGATAAAAACATTTCAAATAAACAATCTGACCCTACATCTACAAGAACTGGAGGAAAAAAAACAACAAAGATGGCCTAGAGCAAGTAAAAGAAGGAAATAACCAAGATCAGAGTAGAATTAAACAATATAGAGACTAAAAGTACAATTCTAAGGGTCAATAAATCCAGGAGCTGGTTCATTGAAAAGATAAACAAAATCAACAAGCCTTTAAATAGACTCATCAACAAAAAAGAGAGAGGACCTAAATAAACATAAATATATATAAACATAAACAAATATAAACATAAATAAATCAGAAATGAAAGAGGAGAGATTACAGCTGATACTACAGAAATACAAAGGATGTAAGAAATTACTATGAAGAATTATATGCCAAGAAACTTGAAAACCTAGGTGAAATGGATACATTTCACCAAGAAAAATATATATCTAGAAATCAAAATTTCTAGAAAAATATAGTCTTCCAAAACTGAATGAAGAAGCAGAAGGCCTTAACAGACCAATAACAGCTGACAAAATTGAAGTAGTAATCAAAAAACTCCCAACACACAAAAGCCCTGGACCAGACAATTTAACAGGACAATTCTACATAGCATTTAAGGAAGAGCTAACCCCTATCCTTCACAGAGTATTCAAAAAAATCCAAGAAGACAGGAGATTCCCAAACTCATTTTATAAAGCCAGCATCATCCTAATCCCCAAAATAGATAAAAACACAAGAAAGAAAGAAAACTTCAGGGCAATATTGCTGATGAACATAGATGCTAAAATCCTCAACAAAAATATTGACAAACCACATCCAGCAATACATTAAAAAGATCATACACCATGACCATGTGGGATTCATTCCAGAGATGCAAGGATGGTATAATATTCACAAATAGATAAACATAATACATCACATAAATTAAAACAAAGACAAAAATCACATGATCATATCAATAGATGCAGATAAAGCATTTGATAAGGCACAGCACCCATTTATGATAAAAACACTCAGCAAAGTGGGAATAGAGGGACCATTCCTCAACATAATAAAGGCCATATATGAGAGACCTACAGCCAACATCATACTCAATGGGCAAAAACTAAAAAGTTTCCCACTAAGATCAGGGACAAGACAAGGTTGTTGACTTTCACCACTTCTATTCAACATACCATTGGAAGTCCTAGCCACAGCAATCAGACAAGAAAAGGAAATAAAAGGCATCCAAATTGGAAAAGAGGAAACGAAACTGTCATTGTTTGCAGATGACATGGTACTGCACATAGAAAATCTTATAGACTCCACCAAAAATCTGCTCAGCCTAATAAATAAATTTGGCAAAACAGCAAGATACACAGTCAATATTCAGAAGTTGGAGGCATTTTTGTAAAGCAACAATGAAATATCAGAAACAGAAATCAGGAAAAAAATCCCATTTGCTATAGCAACAAGAAAACTAAAATACCTAGAAATAAACCTAACCAAGGAGGTAAAAGACCTGTACTCAGAAAACTACAGAACACTGAAGAAGGAAATTAAGGAAGACACAAATAAACAGAAACATGCACCATGTTCATAGATCGGAAGAATTAACATCATCAAAATGTTCATATTACCCAAAGCAATTTATAGATTCAATGCAATACCTATTAATGTACCAATGTCATATTTCTCAGATATAGAACAAATACTTCAAAAATTTATATGGAACCATAAACAACCCCAATACCTGCAGCTATTTTGAGAAAAAAGAGCAAAATAGGAGGGATAATAATACCTGATGTCAAACTGCATTAGAGGCCACAGTAATCAGAACAGCCTGGTACTGCCATAAAAACAGGTACATGGACCAATGGGACAAAACAGAGAGCCCAGAAATAAATCCAAGTCTCTATGGTCAATTAATATTCAACAAAGGGGGCAGCAGCATGACATAGAGTAAAAATAGCCTCTTCAACAAATGGTGTTGGGAGAGCTGAACAGCTACATGCAAACAAATGAACTTGATCACCAACTTACATATTCCACAAAAATAAATTTAAAGTGGATAAATAACTTAAATATAAGTCATGGCACCATAAAAGTCCTAGAGAATAACATAGGCAGGAAAATCTCAGATATTCATTGTAGCAATATTTTCACTGATATGTCCCCTAAAGCAAGAGACATAAAAGGCAGAATAAACAAATGGGATCTCATCAAAATAAAAAGCTTCTGCATGGCTAAAGAAACCAGCATAAAAAAAAAAAAAAACCCTATGGGAAAACAGGTTTGCCAATGATACCTCAGAAAAGGGTTTGATCTCCAAAATATATAAAGAATTCACACGACTCCACTCTAAGAATACAAGTAACCCAATTAAAAAATGGGCAAAGGACTTGAACAGATACTTCTCCAAGGAGGACACACATAGGGTCCAGAGACATATGAAAAAATGCTCAGCATCACTAGCCATCAGAGAGATGCAAATTAAAACCACAATGAGATACCACTTCACACTGGTCAGAATGGCCATCATAAACAAAGCAACAAACAAGTGTTCAAGAGTTTGTGGAGAAAAAGGGACCCTAGTGCACTGTTGGTGGGATTGCAGACTGGTACAACCGCTATGGAAAACAGTATGGAATTTCCTCAGAAAACTAAAAATGGATCTGCCTTTTGATCCACAATTCCACTGCTAGGATTATATCCTAAGAACCCTGAAACACCAATCCAAAAGACCCTATGCACCCCAATGTTCATAACAGCACAATTTATAATAGCCAAGCGCTGGAAGCAACCTAGGTGCCCAACAGTAAATGAACAGATCAAAAAACTATGGTACATTGACACAATGGAATTCTATGCAGCAGAAAGAAAGAAGGAGCTCCTACCTTTTGCAGCAGCGTGGATGGAACTGGAGAGCATTATGCTAAGTGAAATAAGCCAGGCAGTGAAAGATAAATACCTTATGATCTTACCTTTAACAGGAACCTAAACAACAAAACAAACAAGCATGCAAAATACATAACTGGAGAGATGGAATTAAAGATCAAACTGACAGTAAACAGAGGGGGATGGAGAAAGGGATAATGGGGGAAAGAAAGAAAAGTCTCATCTAGGAAGAGAAAGCCAGATGTGGGAAGGATTGAGGGTGGGAGATAGTGCTGGGTTGGGTGGGGGAAAGTGGTTCAGGGAAAATGGAGACAACTGTACTTGACGAACAGGAGAGAAAGAGAAAAGAAGGCAGGCAAATTTGTAATACAATCTAAAGTTTGTTAAAAATTATTAAATCTTTTAGGGCCTGAACAGCAATGAAATAATGTAAAAGGGGCTAATCAAATGTATATATTACTTAGTGCAGAAGTTGGATACGTGGCTGTTAGTGTTCTTTAGTGTATGAGAGAAGCATGAATTTGCCATGAAAGTAAAAGCATGCTCATACGCTTCTAAGACCAATAACTTCATAATGGCTTGCTGCCTTTCCAGATATCCTAAGGCTGCATCCCCAGTCCAAAAGACTTTGTACTGAGGTAGCTTTTTCAAGCACAAGTCAGTTCCCATGCTCTGGAAAATTCATGTTTGCACTCAAGTATGGCCATTTTCTCACTGTACTACCAAGTCTTCTATGGAGCTGCTGAGATAGCTTAGGGGAAAGGTGGAAAGTTAGGACTAGATGTTTTATTACCCAACACAGAAAAACATGGGTGTGGCTGGTTGAGGACAGCATAGTGTAGGGCTTAAGGTAGTTGCTTCTTGAAGATAAGAAACAAGGAATTAGGAGCCAGAGCCCCAGCAGCACAAGAGGAAATGTCTACCCTTGAAGAGTTCCAGGATAGCTATGTAGAGAATGGTTACCTGATCCTGTGTTGTGACCTGTGATTTGTTGGAAGGCCCAGCTCATTTATGAGGTTCAACACTAACTGCCTCAGCTCACATGCTGCAAGTGCAAGGCATTTTCTATAGTTCATTCTAAATGTTAAGGTTAAGTGCTGCTTTGAGGGAATAAGGAACACCTTATCAAAGAGGTAACTCTTGTAGGGCAAAAACTGTCTCAAGATATTGTAGGTCCTACTTCCTACTTTGTTCACTTATTTAGCATCAATCCTTTTTCTCTCAGAGATTCATTGATAGAATTTTATTAATTTAAGTGTAATCAGACCTCCATTGTCAGAAGACAAAGCAATAAAGTATTAAGTTTTAAAATACTCATCAAACAAGACAACAGACAGGAGACATAGGCCAACAAAATGCTAGCCTTTCCACTTGGCCAAAGTCTGGTCTCCTTCAAATTTGCATTAATCATGTTTTTAAAGAAGTTTTCCCCAATTAATTCCACCCATTTTTGTTCTCCTCTAAACTATTGTGTCATGATATGCAGTCATGGCAAATGGTTTAACAAGAATCTACACTTGTTGAGCTACTGTTCCTCAAGCATCTAAAGTTGGAGGAGAATAACAGCTAAATACTCAGTACTGCAAGGACAAAATTATACCAAATATATGCTCAAAACATTCTTAGCTTCTGGACTGGTGATACAAGTTATAAATTAGTGGTGAACAGGTCAACAAATGGTCCAGGATAAATAATGAAGAGAAAATCCCCAAAGCCATTAAATTGAATTTGCCCCATAATAGCAGCTATCTCATGTCTAATTTCATGCACAATACCATTGATGAGGACTTCAGTGAAAAAAATGGGTCACTTGGACAGGGAACCAACAGTGATGGAAAGGAAACCAGGACTTAAATCAGTGATATGGATCACAAGGAAAAAATAAACATTCAACTAGAACACAATAAAGAAACAAAAATTCAAAAAAATGAGGACAAGCTTAGGAACCTCCAGGACAACTTTAAATGTTCCAACATTGAAATCATAGGGGTGACAAAGGAGAAGAGGAAGAGGAAGAAATAAACTTACTTGAAAAAAATAATGAAAGAGAACTACCCTAATATGGCAAAGGAAATAGACTTCCAGGAAGTCCAGGAGGCTCAGAGAGTCCCAAAGAACTTGGACCCAAGGATGCATACACCAAGGCACATCATAATTACATTACCCAATATTAAAGTTAAGGAGAGAATCTGAAAAAAACAGCAAGGGAAAAGAAAACAGTTACCTACAAAGGAGTTCCCATGAGACTCATAGCTGATTTCTCAAAAGAAATCTGGAAGGCAAGGAGGGGCTGGAAAGAAGTATTCCAAGTCACGAAAGGCAAGGACCTACATCCAAAATTACTCTGTCCAACAAAGTTATCATTTAGAATGGAAGGGCAGATAAAGTGCTTCCTAAATAAGGTCAAGCTAAAGGAGTTCATCATCACCCAGCCCTTATTATATGAAACGTTAAATGGACTTATCTAAGAAAAAAAAATAAAAATATCAGCAGTAAAATGACAACAAACTCACAGCAATTAACAACTGAATCTAAAAACAAAACAAAAACAAAAACAAAATAAGCAAACAACTGGAAGAGGAACAGAATCACAGAAGTGGAGATCACATAGAGGGTTATCAGCAGGGGAGTGGGAGGGGAAGAGAGGGGGAAAAGGTGCAGAAAATAAGTGGCATAAATGGTAAGTAGAAAATAGACAGGGGGAGGTTAAGAATAGTATAGGAAATGGAGAAGCCAAGGAACTTACCTGTACAACCCATGGACATGAACTAAAGGGGAGGAATGTGGGTAGGAGGGGGTGTGCAGGGTGGAGGGGAATAAAGGGGAGGAACAGGGACAATTATAATAACATCATCAATAAAATATATTTTAAAAAAGGAAAAGTGAGTCAGTCTCCTCAGGTGTAGCATGGGGCAAACTAACACGTAGCACATTAAGAGGAATTAAGTGATATTTAAAAGTGGCTAGTGTTGTAGCTATGAGACCAAGACACCAGCCTTTGATTCAGCAGGTATGAGCCCAGACCTAGGTATCTGTGTTTCAAAAAGTTCCTTAGGTGATTATAGTGCATGGGCATAGTAAAGAAACATGTAAACAACTCATTGTCTGTCTGGCACATGGTAGGCACTTGATTGTTGCTTTTTATGTAGAGAACATAGGGCTTCTATCTTTCAGGATACTGTAGCTTTTTTCATTAAACACAATGACAAGATCAGCTCTAAATGAATAGCTCAGAGGGAGAGAATAAGGGAGGGAGAAAGGAAAGGAGTGAGATAGAGATAGAGAGAACTAAAATGAACAAACAATCGCATTTATGGTCTAAAGCAGTACTTTGACATTCAAAAATTCAACCTGAGAGGCCACAAATGTCTATGATATGTGGTCATGTATAATTTTGCTGAGGTAAATTTTAATCATTTTTGCTTCATAACTGTAAGACTAAGTACCTTAGTTGATCTGTATGCTTATGTACTGATCACTATATAAATTTTATTTAGGCTTTTTAGTATTGTATTTATCACTATAAATAGATAAAAGCTTTGTTTTTAGTGACAGCCTGAACTGCTATAATACAAAGATATTTCCAAATTTGGAGAAATGGAAAAAGTCTCAGAAAATATTCCAGAATATGTAAAAAATCCATTATATAATTACATTTTAATATAAAGGAAAGGTCTTATACTATTTTAGAAATAGTTTCCAGAAATAAAAAGTTGCATGAGAAAGTCAGAGTGCATGGCATGTTATACATCCAACATTTCAACAATTTGTCTGTTTGCTATTCTTTCAAAGGGAGGGGGGAGGGAGGAAGGAAGGAAAGGAAGGAAAGAAGAGAAAGAAAGAGAGAAAGGAAGGAAGGGAGGGAGGAAAGAGAGAAAGAAAAAGCAAATCCTGGGAAAAGGAGAGAATTTCATTTCCAGAGTCATCACATTATAAGTTTCAAATGTTCAATTTTGAACAAGAAAAAAATCATAAAGTGTAGAAAGAAACAGGAAGTATGACCCATTCGGAGGAACAAAATGAACTGGCAGAAGCAATTCCTGAGAAAGACCAAATGACAGACCTGCTAGACCAACAACTTCTTAAAGATGCTCAAGAACTGAAAGAAGACATGGATAGCCAGGAAAATCATGTATGGACAAAATGGAACTTTCAAAAGTATAATTGAAGTAAAAATTTTACTAAAGGTATTAAAAAACAGATTTGAGAAGGCAGAAGAAAAAAATCAGTATACTTTAAAAGGGACAATTGTCTGAGGAAAGAAAGAATGAAAAGTTGAAGAAAAGTAAATACAGTCTAGGGTATCTGTGGGACATAAACAAGAAAATTAACACACTCATTTTGGGAGTCACAGAGAAGAAAGATAGAAATAACATTGAAATATTTAAAAATTGAAGCAAGATATAAAGCTACAAATCCAAGAACTGTAACAAAGTCTAAGCAGGATAAATTCAAAGAGACCCACACCAAGACAAGTTATAATTAAACTGTAGAAAGCCAGGCAAAAGGAGAATCTTAAAAGTAGTAAGAAAGAAGTTATTTATTAAAGTAATTATAGTGAAATTATCAGAATATTTTTCACCAGAAACCTTTGAGTTCAAAAGGCAGTGGGTTGAAGATTCAGAGTGAAGAAAGAATAAAACTGACAACTGAGAATTCTGTATTTAGCAAAACTCTTTTTCAAATATGAGGGAGAAATTAAGATTTTCCCAGATAAACAAATGCTAAGGGAGTTTAGCACTAGAACTCACTGCAAAAAGTGCTGAAGAAAATCCTTTAGGTTGAAATGAAATAACACCATGTGAAAAAATAAAGATCAGTAAAAGTAAACACATAGACAATTATGAAAATTTAGGTTTTTGTAATTTGGTTTGTAACAAAACTTTACATTTTGCAGAAGATTTAAAACACAAGCACATAGAAAACCAAGAATTAGTCATTATTTTGGGCAGCAGAACTTATAAATATGTAATTTGTGATGTCAACAAATAAAAGAAGGTGAGGAAAAAATTCTATAGGAACAAAGATTTTGTATGCTATCAAACTCAAGCTGGTATATATTCAAATCGAAGTGTTAATAACTTTAGGATGTTAAATGCAATCCCCAGGGTAATCACAATGAAAATAGCTATAGTGTATACAAAGAAGACTATGAGAAACAAATAAAAATGTTTCAATTGTAGGCAAAATAATCCAGTAATTCAGGAAATGTAGGACAAAAAATACCAAACAAACTATAACTCCTACAGAAAATAAATAGCAAAATGGCTGGAGTAAGTCCTGTCTTCTCAGTAAATAGTTCAAATGTAAATGGAGCAACCTTTCAAATGGAAAGATATTGGCAAAATAGAATTTGAAAAAATGATCCAACTATATGTTGTCTACAAGAGATTCACTTTAGAATCAAAGACAAAAAGAATTTAGAGTGAAAGGGTGAAATGATATTTTATGTACATAGTAACCATGATATCTGTGGAGGGTATATTGATATCATACAAAAGACTCAAATCAAAATAGTCTCTGAGAGAAAAAAGAGTATTATATAATAATAAAATTCAATTCAGCAAGATGACATAACAATTATAAACATATACACACCTAACAACAAACTCACAAAATACATCTGATGCAGAAACTGATAGAATTGAATGGAGATATAGATAGTTCTCCAATAATAGTTGGAGATTTCAATACTCTACTCTCGATAATGGATAGAAAATAGACTGAAGATAAGTAAGTAAACAAGACCTGAACAGCACAATAAAACAACTGAATCTAACAGTCATCAATAATAGAATACTTTACCCAACAACAATAGAATACACATTCTTCTCTGGTGTATATGGAACAGTCTTCAGGATAGACCATGTTAGGCCATAAAACTCATGTCAATAGATTTCAAAAGATTGACATCACATTAAACTTCTTTTCTGAATACAACTTGATATTAGGAATCAATAACAGAAGGAAGTAGAAAAATCTCAAATATGTTAAATTCAATAGTTCACTTTTAACCAAAGGATCAAGGAGGAAATCACAAAGGAAATTAAAAAATACTTATATATGAATAAAAATGAAAATATTAACATAACAAAATTTAAAGAATTTGGTGATAACACTGCAAAGAAAAATTTATAGCTATAAATGCTTACATTAAAAAGGAGATCTTAAGTCAATAATCTAAATTTACACTTTAAGGAACTAAAAAAGAAGAACAAACTAACCCCAAAGCTAAAAGAAGGAAGGAAATAATAAAGATTGAAACAGAGATTAATAAAATAGAGAATAGGAAAATTATAGAAAAAATCAATGAAGCCAAAAGTTTTGTTCAAAGACATCAATAAAATCTATATATCTTTAGCTAGATGGACTAAGATAAAAAGAGAAGACCCAGATTATTACAATCAGAAATAAAAGCGGAACTATTACTACCAATTCTGCAGAGATAGAAAAGATTATAAGAGGGCATTGTAAATAACTGTATGCCAACAAATTGGATAACCTAGATAAAATGAACAAAATCCTACAGACACAAAGCCTACCAAGACTGTATCATGAAGAAACAGAAATCCAAATAGACCTATAACTAATGAAGAGATAGAACCAGTAATCAAAAACTTCCCTACAAAAAAAAAAAGACAAGGACTAGATGACTTCACTGGTACATTCTATCAAACATTTAAAGAAGAAATAACATCAATAATTCTCAAACTCAAAATGTTGATGAAAAGGACCACGTCCTAACTCATCTTAAGAGGGCAGCATTGTCATGATACAAAAGTCAGACAAGAACAGTACAAGGGGGAAAAATGAAGGTGAAAGAATACTCCTTATAATATTAATGTAAAAAATGTTGAAGAAAATATGATCAAACTGAATCCAGTAGCATATTAAAAAGACTATACATGATGACCAAGTAAGATTTATTCCTGCAGTGCAAAGATACTAAACATGAAAATTAATTGTGTAATACACATTAACAGGATGAAGGGGCAAAACATTAAACAAGCATTTTAATTGATGCCAAAGAAAGTATTGACAAATTTCAATACTCTCAAGATAAAAAAACAGACAACAAACTAGAAATAAAAAGGAAACATAAGAGCCTATGTAAAAAGCAAGCAAACAAACAAATAAACAAAAAAACACCTCACAGCTAACCTCATAATCGGTGGTAAATGACTGAAAGCTTTTCCTCCCAAATTAGTAACAAGAGCCCTGGCTGGCATAGCTCAGTGGATTGAGCGTGGGCTGAGAACCAAAGTGTCGCAGGTTCGATTCCCAGTCAGGGTACATGCCTGGGTTGCAGGCCATGACCCCCAGCAACCACACATTGATGTTTCTCTCTCTATCTCCCTCCCTTCCCTCTCTAAAAATAAATAAATAAAATCTTTTAAAAAATTAGTAACAAGAAACACAATACAGTATACGTATGAAGTGTTACAGAATTGTACACTTGAAACCTATGTAATTTTATTAAGCAATGTCACCCCAATAAATTCAATACAAATTAAAGAAAAATAAAATAAAATTTGTAACAAGACCAGAATGTTGATTTCTACTATTTTATTCAATACAGTATTTAAAGTTCTGGGCTGTCTAACTTAGTTTGGGATGCTGTAACAGATTACTATACACTGGGTGGGTTAAAAAATACCTATATTTTTCACAAATCTGGGTAATGATCAAGGTGTAGGACATAAGAGTCCTTGGTGAGAGCTCTCTACAGTTTGCAGATGACCTCCTCCTTGTGTATGCTCACAATGGAGAGAGAGAGAGTGGGGGGGCATCTTGCTTGTGACTTTCATTTTAAAGGCACAAATTCCATTCATGAAAGCTTTACTCCTATAACCAAATCACCTCCCAAAGACCCCACCTCCAAATACCATCACACTGAGGATTAGGACTACAGCATATGAATTTGGTAAGTGTGGGGAGAGTTCAATTTATAACATAACCAGAACAATTAGGCAAGAAAAAAAGGTATCAAAATTAGAAAAGTAGTTTTAAAATTATTTTGCTCATAGATGGCATGATTTTATATGTAGAAAACCCTGAAGAATTTACACATATCCACACTGAGAAGAAAAATAGAACTAAGCAAAGTTACAGAATACAAAACCAACATACAGAAATGATTTGCATTTTATAATGAATGCTTCATAAATTAAAAAAAACAATTCCACTTGCAATAACATTAAAGAGAATAAAATGTTTAGCAATTAACTTAATGAAAGAGATCAAATATGTGTACTTAAAACTATAAAACACCATTGAATGAAGTTAGAGATACATAAATAGGAATATATCTCATGCTCATAAATTGTGGTATTTTACATGTGGCAATATTTCCCAAAGGGATCCATAGAGTAAATGCAATCCCTATCAAAATCTAATGATATTTTTTTGCAGAAATAGGAAAATGCACGTTAAAATTTATATTGAATCCTAAGGGACACTGAGTTCTTTATATATGAGGTCTGTCCAGAAAAAGTCCAGCAATTATTAATATAATGAGAATGTTTGTTTGACATTGATATAACCTGGCAGCCAAGGAGAGTGGTCTGGAATGCACATGTGTGAGCAACGACAATTTCACTGTACTAGTCAGCAGGAGCAGTAGATGCCATTGAGTGAATGTGTGTACTGTGTGGCTGTTGCTGTCAAAATGACTGAGCAAGTAGAGCAACGAATTTGCATAAAATTTTGCATTAAGCTTGAACATTCCTCCATGGAAACTATTCAGATGATTGAGAAGGCCATAGTTATGGGTAACTGGTGATTGGCAGCGCAACTGCCCACAGTACACTGAATGTTTGGTAACTTTCATTATGCTTCATTATGAAAGTGTCCACTCATTCAATACATCTCATGTAGAGTGTTTGCTGAAACATCAAATCACCCAGGTGACTCAGCCCTGTCACAGCCCAGGTTTGGTATGCTGCAACTTCTGGCTTTTCCCAAAACTAAAATTACGTTCGAAAGGAAAGAAATTTCCAGCTGTCAGTGAGATCCAGGAGAATACAAAGGGGCAGCTGATGGCAATTGGGAGAACTGTGTGAGATGCCTACTTTGAAGGGGACTGAGATATCATTGTCCTATGAACAATGTTTCTTGTATCTTGTATCTTCTTCAAAAAATGTCTCTACTTTTCATATTACATGACTAGATACCTTCTGGACAAACTATATATATATATATATATATATATATATACAATTTCCAAAAAAAAAAAACCTGTCCTCCAGGTTTATCTTCTGGAGGACAGGCCCCACTTCTGTATTACAGGCTTTCACTGCTAGGGGAGTGTTCTAGGAACCAGTCTTTATCAGTGTACCAGCTGGTGTTGTCATGAGAAGCTGTATTCAGCTTCAGTGAATTGTTTTTAAGATTCTTTTAACCCCTTTGCCCATTTCATAATGCGTGATTTACAGTGCAACTGCCCACAGCACACTGAATGTTTGGTAACTTTTGACCCAAAATGGCATGACCCCCATGTCTCAACCTCACCATTCATCAGATCTTACCCCACATGGCTTTTTTTCTGTTTTCCCAGATGAAAAAGCCCCCAAAGGGAAACATTTTGCCATTGTGGAGGAAGTGAAACAAAAAAATGTCAGAAGTACTGAAAGGCATCGAAGTCAATGAGTTCAAAACTGTTCTGAGCAGTGGAAAAACATCTTGATAGGTATATTGCATCAAATGGAGAATATTTTGAAGGTGACTGAAGTTTAAACATGTAAGAAGAAATACACATTATTTTTATAAATAAATTTAATTTTTGGGTTCCCCTCATATACTCGAAAATATGAACAAATTTAGAGTGCTCACACTTTCTTATTTAGAAACTTACTTCAAAGCTACAGAAATCAAAACAGTGTGGTGCTGACATAAAGACAGACATATAGACCAATAGGTAAAGCAGAGAGTTCAGAAAGAAACACACATAGATGGTCAAATTATTTTTGACAAAGATACCCAAGCTATTCAAGGAAAGAACAGTCTTTTCAACAAAAGGTGTTTGGCAAACTGGATATTTATTCACATGCAAAAGAATAAATTTGGATGCTTACCTAACCATGTACAAAATTAACTCAAATTGAATAAAAAAACATAAACATAAGAGCTAAAGCTATAAAACAGAAGAAAAACACTAGGAGGATAGTTCATAAGACTGGATTTGGCAAAGATGTCTTGAATTTGACACCAAAATCACAGGCAGCAAATGAAAAGTAGGTAAATTTGACTTCATCAAAATTAAAAATGACTTGAATCAAAAACACTATTAACACAGTAAAATGGCCATCCACAGAATGGGAAAAAATATTTGCAAATCACGTTTGTTTAGGGATTAATATCCAGGATATTTAAGAACTCCTAAATCTCAATAACAATAAAAAACAAAGCATGCCCTGGCTGGTGTGGCTCAGCTGTTCTTTTCACAGTGGATTGAGCACAGACCTACAAACAAAAGGGTGACTGGTTTGATTCCCAGTCAGGGCACACATGCCTGGGTTGCCGGCCAGGTCTCCAATGTGGGGCACGCAAGGCAACCACACACTGATGTTTCTCTCCCTCAGTTTCTCCCTCCCTTCCCCTCTGTCTAAAAATAAATAAATAACAACATTAAAAAACCAGCACAATTAAAAAACGGGCAATGACCTTAAATAAATATTTCCCCAAAGAAAATAAACAAATGGTCAATAAGTACATGAAGTTTGATATCAGTAATTATTAGGGAAATTTATATTAGGGAAAATCACAATGAGATATGATGTCACAGTTCTAGGATGAGTATTATTTAATCAAACAAACAAACCAGAAAACAAATGTTGGTGAGAATGTGGAGAAATTGGAACACTTGTGCACTTCTGGTGGGGATATAAAATGATGTAGACATTGTAAAACAGTATGATAGTTTCCCCCAAATAAAACAGAATTACCATATGATTCAGCAATTCCACTTTTGAATATATAAACAAAAATGTTGAAACCAGGTACTTGAACAGATATTTGTATATCCCTGTTCATAGCAGCATTATTCACTTTATCCAAAAGTTGGACATAACTCAAATATTGAATACCTTCCAACACATCATTCATCATGGGCAAACAAAATGTGGTTACAAAATCTGGTATTTCATACAATGGAATGTTATTTAGCCTTAAAAAGAAATTCTGAGAATGCTTCAACATGGATGAACCTTGAAAGCATTATTTTAAGTAAAATAAGCCAGACACAAAAGGATAAACATTGTATCATTCGATTCATATGAAATGTCCAGACTAATCAAATCCATACAGAACTTAAAGAGATCAGTGGTTGCCTCAGGCAGGGGATCAGAAGATGGGAATGGGGAATGACAGCTGATGGGTAATGGGTTTCTTTTTAAGCAGTGAAAATGCTGTACAATAGATTATGATGATGATTGCACAATTCTGTGAATATTAAAACCATTAAATTATACACTTTGTTAATTAAATTTATTAGGATAACATTGGTTAATACAATTAAATAAATTTCAGGTGTACAACTTTATGACACCTGTATAGTCTATTGTGTGCTCACTACCTGAATTCTAATCTTACATCATCACATACAAATTTGATCATCTTTACCCTCTTCTTTCTCACCCCATTCCAATTCCCCTCTGGTTATCAGCATTTTGTTGTCAGTATCTGAGTTGATTTTTATGTTTCTTTGTTTTTTTGTTCATTTGTTGTTTTTTGTTTTATATCCCACTTCTAAATGAAATCATATATTTAGTACTTGTCTTTTTGTCCATTATTTCACTTAGCATAATACTCTCAAGACGCATTCATGTTGTCACAAATGGCAATATTTCACCTTTTCTGTGGCTGAGTAGTATTTCATTGTATGTATGTATCACCTTTTTATCTAATTATCTATAAGAAATCTTAGGTATTTTTATATATTGGGTATTGTAAGTAATGCTATGATCAACATAGGGTTGCACATATTTTTATAAATAAGTGTTTTCAAATTTATTTGGTAGATACTAAAAAGAGGGATTGCTGGGTTATATGGTAGCTTAATTCTTAAGTTTTTGAACAACATCCATATTGTTTTCCATAGTAGCTCCATCAATTTACATTACCATCAGCAGTGTGCAAGGGTTCTCTTTTTCCACATCTTCTTCAACACTTGTTATTTCTTGTCTTATTGATAATAGCCATTCTAACAGGTGTGAAGTGGTACCTCATTATGGTTTTGATTTGCATTTCCCTTATAACTAGTAATGTTGAACATCCTTTCATCTATCTGTTGCCCATTTGTGTGTCTTCTTGGGAGAATTGTCTGTTTAGGTCCTCTGCCCATTTTTTTAACTGGATGTTTTTTGTTATTAAGTTGTATGAATTTTTAATATATTTTGGATATTAACCCCTTACCAGAGGTTTGTGTGCAAATATCTTTTCCCATTCAGCTGGCTGATCTTTAGTTTTGTTGATGATTTTGTTTGCTGTGCAGACATTTTAAATCTGATGTAGTCCCATCCATTTACTTTTGCTTTTACTTCTTTTACCTTAGCGGTCAAGTTCACAAATCCACTCTGAGACCAAGGTCTGTAACTTCAGTGCTTATGTTTTTTCTATGTATTTTGTTGTTTTAGGTCTTATATTCAACTCTTTAATCCATTTGAAGTTAATTTATGTATATGGTTTCAGATAGAAGTCTAGTTTCATTCTTTTGAATGTGGATTTCCATTTTTCCCAAAATTACTTATTGAAAAGACTTTCTTTTCTTTATTCTATGTTTTTAGTTATTTTGTGGGAAATTAGTTGCCCCTATATTTGCAGGATAATTTTAGGGCTATCCATACTGTTCCATTAGTCTGTGTGTCAGTTTTTCTGTCAATACTGTACTGTTATGATTACTGTAGCTTTATAATAGAGTTTGGAGTCAGGGAATATAATACCTCTGGCTTTGTTTTTTATTTTCCTTAGGATTGCTTTGGCTATTTGAAGTCTTTCTTGTTTCATACAAATTTGATAAGATTTTTTTTGTTCTGTTTCTATGAAAAAAGCATGGCAATTTTCATAGGGATTGCATTAAATCTGTATATTGTTTTTGGGTAATATGTCCATTTTAACAATTCTTCCAGCCCATGAATATAGAATCTTTCCATTTCTTTATGTCTTCTTCAATTTTTTTTTCAGAAATGTCTTGTAGTTTTTAGTGTACAGGTTCTTCACCTTCTTTGTTAAATTTATTTCTCGGTATTTTATTCTTTTTGTTGAAATTTTAAGAGATATTTATTTATTTATATTTTATAGTTGGCCAAATACAGTTGTCTCCATTTTCACCCCATCACCGCCATCCCTGTCTCCCACCCTCAAACCTACCCCCATTGGCTTTGTCCGTGTGTCCTTTTTACATATTTCTTAATGGCCCTTCCTCTATTTTCCCCCATTATCCCTTTCCACACTAAATTCATGTCTCTTTCTGGTATTTGTTATTACTGTATAAGAACACAATGAATTTTTGTATATTGATTTTATACCCTGCAACTTGAATGTTTATAGTTTTTAATAGTATTGTGGTGCAGTTGTTGGGTTTTCTGTACACAGAATCAAGTCATCTTCAAATAATGAGAGTATTACTTCTTCATTCTCAACTTGAATGCCTTTTTTTTTGTTGCCTAATTGTTCTGGGTAGGACTTCCAGTACTATATTGAACAATAGTGGCAAAAGTGGGCATCCTTGTCTTGTTTATAATCTTTCAGATTTTTACAACTGTGCAAGATATTATTTGAAAGTGTAGCATAAATGATCTTTATTATATTGTGGTACTTTCCATCTACATCTATTTTATTGAGCATTTAAAAAATCATAAATGGATATTTTATCTTGTCAAATGCTTTTTTGCATCTATTGATATGATCATATAATTTTTGTTTATTAATATTGTGTATAACATTAATTTGTGGATGTTCAACCATCTTCACACCCCTACAATAAATCCCACTTCATCATCATGTATTTTCCCTTTAATGTATTCTTATATTCAATTTGCTAGTGTTTTGTTTAAGGTTTTTGCACCAAGTTTCATTAGATATGTTGGGCTGTAATTTTCTTTTCATCCCTCCCTCCCCTTCCCTTCCCTTCCCTTCCCTTCCCTTCCCTTCCCTCCCCTTCCCTCCCTTCCCTTCCCTTCCCTTCCCTTCCCCTCCCTTCCCGTCCCTTCTCCTTTTCTTTTTTCTTTTCTTTTCTTTTCTTTTCTTTTCTTTTCTTTTCTTTTCTTTTCTTTTCTTCTCTTCTCTTCTCTTCTCTTCTCTTCTCTTCTCTTCTCTTCTCTTCTCTTTTTTTGCATTGCCCTTGCCAAATTTTGGTATCAGGGTAATGAGGTCCTCGTAAAAATTTCTTTTTAAAAAAAATTGGAAAAGATTGAGAAGGATTATTAAATGTTTGAATGTTTGGTAGCATTTACTAATGAAGCCATATGGCTCTGAGCTTTTGTTTGTTGGGAGATTTTTGATTACTGCTTCAAATTCTACTTTATACTTCTTTATAAGGTTGTATACTTCTAAGGATTTCTCCATTTCTTATAGGTTATTGAATTGGTGGCATAGAGCCTTTCATAGTATTGTTGTGTAATCTTTTGTATATCTGTGGTGTCCATTTTGATTTCTTCTGTATTTATGATTTTATTTGTTGGAAACTTAAAGAACTAGCTCTTTGTTTCATTATTTTTCTAATTTTTATTGTTCTCTATATCACACATTTCAAGCTTGAGTTTTATTATTTCCTTACTTCTACTGACTTTGGGCTTTGTTCTGCTTTTTCTAGTTCTTTAAGGGGTAATGTTAGATTGTTCATTTAGGATTTTTTCTTGAGATAGGTTGGTAATGCTACAAATTTCCCTCTTAGTACCAGTTTTGCTGCATTCCCCAAATTTTGGTATGTCATATTTTAGTTTTCATTTGTTTCCATATATCTTTTGATGTCTTCTTTTATTTTATCTTTGGCACAATAGTTGTTCAATAGCATTCTGGGTAATCTCCACATATTTGTGATATTTCCATATCACAAATCCATATTGATGAGTTAAAAATTTTCCCATCTTTCTTCTTGTAGTTAATTTCTAGTTTCATAATATTGTTCTTGGATAATATTATTAGTATGATTTCAGTTTTCTTAAATTTGTTGAGACAAATTTTGTGCCCCAACATATGATCTATCCTTGAGAATGTTCTGTGTGCACTTGAGGAGGAAGTGTATTATTTCATTTTGGAATGGAAAGTCCTAAAATATCAATTAAGTATTTTTGGTCTAATATGTAATTTAAGGTCTATATTTATTTACTGATTTTTCTGTCTGGATGATCTGTCCATAGCTGTGATTGGGTATTTAGGTTTCCTGCTATAATTTTACTTGTTCAGTTTCTGTTTATGTCTGTAAGTAATTGCTTTATATATTTTGGTATCTCAAGATTGGGGTACATACATATTGATGAGTGTTATGTCCTTTTGATAAATTTCTCCCTTTATTGTTATAAAATATCCATCTTTGTTTCCCACCACCATTTTTTGAAATCCATTTTGCTGGTTATAAGTATGGCAACAACCACTTTTCTCTGGATGCCATTTTCTTGGAGTGTTATCTTTCACCTCTTCACTTTGAGTCTAACTTTTCTTTGGAACTGAAATATGTCTTCTGTAGGCAACATATAGTTGAGTCTTGATTTTTAATCCACTCTGTTACTGTGTCTTTTGATTGGTGATTTCAGTTCATTTATATTTTGATTATTATTGATACATGAAAGCTTACTACTATCACTTTATCCTTTGTTTTCTGATTGCTTTTTATATCTATTGGTTATTTTCCCTTGTGATTCTGTCTGCTATTTTATTTTGTCAGTTTTCTGTAATTTTTCTCTCCGTTTCTTCATTTTTTTGTTTAATGTCTCAGGTCTGGATTTTCATTTTGGGTTACCATTAGGTTTTTGTTAAATGTCTCATACAGGACTTCCAGTCAAGATGATGGCATAGGTAAACATGGCTCACCTCCTCGCACAACCTCATCAAAATTACAATAAAACTACAGACACCATTATTTAGAACTGCAAGAAACTGATCTGAATGGAAGTCATACAACTACAAATTTAAAAAGAAACCACATTGAGACTAGTAGGAAAAGGAGAGATGCAGAATGATCTGGTCCCATACCCTCATGTGGTAGATACAAATCAAGAGTGATATCTTGAGAGTAAAGAGTCTTAGCCCTAAACCAGGCCCCCAAGCCCAGAGTTCCAGTGTCAGGGAGATAAGTCCCCATAATTTCTGGCTATAAAAACCAGCAGGCGTTGAAGTTGTGGAACACAGAAACATCTGGAGTCTCAGGAAATTTCTCTTAAAGGGCCAACCCACAGACTTATTCAGTTTCATGCCCTCTGAGGTTCAGTACAGGGTAAGTAGCTTAAAAGATACCAGAGACATATGGGAACTAAAGTGTCTGGCCTCAGGGAGAGAGCTAGAGGGCAATTTTTTCCCAGAGAGAAGTGCTGGAAGAAGCCATTCTTCCTTATCTGAGCCTTCCCCCCACCCACAGAGCTGGCAGGTAGGCACCATGTCTGAGATTCCATCAACCAAGCTCACACTATTTGCACTACTCTGGTGATTTCATGAGGCCCTGCCCCATCCAAATTTTGGGCCCACCCAAGCTCTTCCCTGTGGCTTTTCCATATGAATGGCTTGTCTTGGCTCATGCTTAAGATTTTGTTAAATTCTCTCAAACAAGAAGCATCTGTCCTCAGTGAGTCCTGTACCTCTTTTTAAGTGGCCTGTGGCCCATGCTAGCAATAGCCAATCTTTTCTCAGAGGTTGGCCTCACCTGGGCACCTCTAAGACAAAACAATAGCAGGCATCTCTAGATTGCTTTGTAGTTTATTCTGGGTGGCACCAGACATAAAAATGGTGGTGGCTGACCTTGCCCTCCACCTCCTTAAGAGCCCAAGAGCTTGTGCACCCAGTAGACAGCTTCAGACTACATCAGAGCACCACTGAACCACCTCCACAGGTGACACACTCAAGACTTGGACTCAGTGGACACCAGAGCCCTGCTGAAGCAAGTCTGGCACTGTGGAGTGGGCTCTGGCACTGCTTGCTGATCCTGCATGGTGGTTGGAGGTTGGTGGTCATTGGTCACAGCCAGTCCTTGCAACTGATCTGACTAGGCAAATTCCTCCCATTGATGTGCCAATTGCAATCAAGGCTCATCTCAAGAGGAGGGTGCACACAGTCCATACAGTGGGTGCACCTTGAATACACAGCTTGGTTGATAGGGAGGCTGTGCCACTGGACCCTACAGGACTCCTAATACATTAGGCCACTCTACCAAGCCTGGGAGATAGAGAAGCTCTATCTAATACAAAGAAACAAATACATGGATGCTACTAAAATGAGGAGACAAAGAAACATGGCCCAAATGAAAAGACAGAAATAAACTCCAGAAAAAGAACTAAACAAAATGGAGACAAGCAATATACTAGATGCAGAGGTCAAAACACTGGTTATGAGGATGCTCAATGAAATTAGTGAGAACCTCAACAGCATTAAAAAGATCCAGTCAGAAGTGAAGGATACACTAATTGAAATAAAGAGCAATTAACAGGATATCAAAAGTAGAGTAGAAAACTTGAGAATTATATCAGCAATTTGGAATATAAAGAAGCAAAAAATACTAATCAGAACAGCAAGAAGGAAAAAGAATCTAAAAACATGAGAACAGTGTAAAGAGCTTCCAGGAAAATTTCAAGGGCACCAACATTCGCATTACTGGGGTGCTGGAAGGAGAAGAAAGAGAGTGAGGAATGGAAAATCTGTTTGTAAAATAATGACAGAAAATTTCCCTAACTTGGTGAAGGAAAGAGACATGCAAGTCCTGGAATTGTAGAGAGACCCAAACAAGATGAACCCAAAGAGGCCCCCACCAAGACACATCATTAATAAGATGCCAAAGATTAAATACAAAGAGAGAATTTTAAAAACATCAAGAGAAAATTGGTTAGTTACCTACAAGAGAGCTCTCATAAGACTGTCAGCTGATTTCTCAATATGAAACTTTTCAGGTTAGAAGGGATTGGCAAGACATTCAAACTGATGAAAAGCAAGGGCCTATAACAAAGATTATTCTGGAAAGCTATCATTTAGAATTCAAGCACAGGTAAAGAGCTTCCCAGACAAGAAAAAACTAAAAGAGTACATCACCACCCCCAGTATTATATGAAATATTCAAAGGTCTTCATCAGAAGAAGATTAGAAGATATAAACAATAAAATGGCAATACATACATATCTTTCCACAATTAAACCTAAAAAACAAAATAAACAAACAAGTAGAACAGAAACAGAATCATAGATGCAGAAAATGCTTTGATGGTTGTCAAATGGGAGGGACTGGTGAAAATGGTGAAGGGATTAAGAAGTAGAAATTGATCACTACAGAATAGCCATGGGGATGTAAAGTACCACATGAACTAAAAAGTAGCCAAAGAACATATATGCATGACCCATGGATATGGGCAATGGTATGGGGATTGCTTGAGGGAATCGAGAGACCTGTGTAAGGGGATGCAAAGTGGGAAAAATTGGGATAACTGTAATCAGATTGAAAAATAAAATATAATTTATACTAAAAAAATAAATGTCTCATACATACAATAGTCCTTTACCGTCTTTTAAAAAATATTTATTTATTCAGAGAGAGGGTAAGGGAGAAAGAAAGGGAGAGAAATATCAATGTGAGTTTGCCTCTCACACATCCCCAACTGGGGACCTGGCCCACAACCCAGACGTGTGCCCTGACAGGGAATTGAACTAGTGACCCTTTGGTTCAAAGGTCAGCACTCAATCCACTGAGCCACACCAGCCAGGGCAGTCCTGTATTCTGATTGCCTCTCATCTTCATTCACTTCTACTTCTGGAATTATTTTCCACCAACTCTTTTATAATTTTTATCATAAATTTTCTCTGTTTATGTTGTGTGTTCATTACCATATTGCATTAGTTGTACTTATAAAGTTTGTCCAGAAAAAGTCCATCCATTGTTAATATAATGAGAACAGTTTGGGTAACATCTACATAACCTGGCAGCCAAGGAGAGTGGACTGGAAAGTGCAAGTGTGAACAATGGTGACTTTACTGTACTAGTCAGTGGGGGTGACAGACACCATTCAGTGAACATGTGTAATGTGTGGCTGTCCCATTCAAAATGATTGAATGAGTAGAACAACAAATCTGCATCCAATTTTATGTTGGCTTGAACATTCTTCTGTAGAAACTGTTTGGATGATTCATAAGGCTGCAGCTATGGGCTGCTGGTGATTGGTAACTTCATTATGACAATGCACTGGCTCATGCACTGCATCTCATGCAGAGTTTTTTTACAAAACATCAAATCATCCAGGTGACTCAGTCCCTCTAAAGCCCAGATTTGGTGTCCTGCATCTTCTGGCTTTTCCTAAGTCTAAAATCACCTTTGAAAGGGAAAAGATTTCAGACCATAGATGAGATTCAGGAAAATACAACAGTGGATCTGATGGCAATTGGGAGAACTGTATGAGGTCCCAAGGGGCCTACTTTGAAGAGGACTGAGGTGTCATGACCTATGTGCAGTGTTTCTTGTGTCTTGTATGTACTTTAATGTATGGTTTGATTTTTCATATTACACTGCTGGATATATTCTGGACAGATCTCTCATATTTTAAATGATTCTTCTGCCTTTTAGTTTCTATGTTATAATTAACTGTTTAATATCCTGTTCTTGAGTAATATTACAATTTCCTGTCCTGTCTTTCTGTATGATAGTCAGAGTTATGTATACTTTTGTCTTTTCATTTCCAACAAAAGATCTCTTTTCAACATTTGCTGTAATGTAGGTCTTATCATGGTAAGTTCCTTCAGGTTTTGTTTGGGAAAGACTACATTTCTCCTTTATATTTAAAGAACAAATTTTCTAGATAAATTACCTTTGGCTGATGCTTTCTGTCAATATTTTGAATATTTACTTTCACTTTTTTCTGGCTTGTAATATTTCTATTGAAAAAAATTAATGATGTCTAAGGATTTCTTTGTAGATTACAGTATTTTTCTGGTTGCCATGATAATTTTTTCTTTGTTATTAGTTTTTGACAGTTTGCATAAAATGTGTTTTTGAGAGATCTTTTTGTGTTTATGTAATTAAGTGTTCTGTTAGCTTGTTCTGTGCTGACATTCAGTTCTTTCCATAGGCTTTGGAAGTTTTCATCAGTTATTTCTTCATCCTTATGTAATTCTTTTTAATGAAGTCAGATCATTCCTATAAAGTTCTTTTTTTCTTTTTTTTGTTTTTACTCTTAGTTCTTTCTCTTCTTCCCTCGTGAGTTATTTCGAGATTTTATCTTTAAGCTCACTAATTCTCTCTTATATCTGGTCTGCTCAATTTCTAATGCTCTGCAATAAATTCCTCATTTCATTCATTGAGTTCAGCACCAGAATTTCTGTTTGGTTAATTTTTAAAGTTTCAGTCTCTTCAGTGTAGTACTCTTTTGTTTACTTATTTTATTTCTGAGCTCATTGAACTGCCTTTCTGAATTCTCTTGTATTATGTTAACATTCTTCCTAACTGAATTTTTAAATTTAAGACACAGTCTTCCATGACTGAATTTGGTTTCTGGAGACTTTTCATGTTCTCTCTGTGCTCCCATGTTACTTTGGTTGTTCATGGTATTAGATGGATTTTTTTTCTCTGCCTGCACATTTGAAATAGTGAACTTTTTTCTCGCTTAGATACTCTCACTCTCAACAACACAGCATTTTGATAGGTGTGGTACTTTTTTCCCAGTAAATGGTGTTAGAGGACAAGTTTTTGTTTTCTCTTACCTGCACAACTTGTGCCTCTGTAATTCCAGTAAATTGGCATCACTTTAATTAAAGAAAATGTTTCTTATCCACTAGAATTGTGAGTGTTCCCTGTATGACAAGCTCACTTTAATTATGCAACACCACTGCTGTGGTGGAGGAATACGGGGGGGGTAATTGAGAACCAGTTTTGTTATCTCCCAGTGCTACCTTATTTTTATTAATGGCTGCTGGCCCTGCTGTATTTTTGGAGTCATCTCCACTGCCTCCGCTGCACTCTTCTGAGATTGGTGTGGTGATGTGGACTAGTTCA
Source organism: Phyllostomus discolor (assembly GCF_004126475.2). Taxonomy (NCBI): domain Eukaryota; kingdom Metazoa; phylum Chordata; class Mammalia; order Chiroptera; family Phyllostomidae; genus Phyllostomus; species Phyllostomus discolor. Next base: position 97,366,839 of record NC_040907.2, read on the forward strand.
CAATCTCCCAGCTCTGTTCCCTGCTACCTATGGCTGTTGCACTACTGTACTGTTTAAGACTTCAGTATTTATCAGTGTCTGCCATGATAGGGAAAGGCAAATGGGGATGTATTTTTCCTGGGGACCAATGCTTCTGCCCCTTTTACACTCCAAGCTATAGCATGAAGGGTGCAACCTGCATTTTCAACCACTACCATGCTTGTGTTGTGGCAGTGGGTAGTAAACTCTAACTGCAGTCACTGTCCCTGTCCTTCTTTCCATTCTGTTTCTCCTAGTCATTGCAATACACCCACCTACAGCAGTTCTGATGCATTGATCTTCAGATGTGCTTGTGTGTTGAGCTGGGGATCCTTCTCTGAATTGTAGTTATCTAACTTGTAACTTTAAAAGGAGAAACAAAGGAATCTCATTCTGCTGTGATGTCGATGTCCTCTGTGTTGTACTCTTTAAAAGAATGAATATTATGGTATATAAATTATATGTCAATAATGTTATTGAAAATAAATGCTGAAAATATTTAAAAATGACAAAGGTAAATTTAACAGACATAAAATTTCAACAGAAGGTTAGAGGTCAGTTACTTGATCCCTTCTCTTGCTCAGATCAGCTTGTTTAATGCACCCCCCCCCCAGCCTTGCCTCATTTGCCCCTTCTTTTTCTTTTTTTTTCATTTGCGTAGGCAACAAAGGATTCTTTTTTCTTTATTGGTAGTTAGACTTCATTTGTTTCATCTCATGGTATTATTAGCTCCAAATGTCAGCCAAGGACTAATGCTGGAGTTTCCTAAATAACCTCTTCCTTCCCAAACACACTGCTCCTTGGGTAAATACTTCTCTGTACCTTGTTCAATTTGGCATTGAATACTAGTTCCTTTACTAGTGACTAGCTGCATGAAATTAGGAGATTTATTAAATATTTAAAATCTGACTTCCTCATCTACAAAAGGAGTACATCATGCTTGTACTCATTTCTTAGGTTGCATGAAAATTAAACGAAGTGATACAGCTGAAGAACTTAGCCAAGTCCCTGGGACATCTTAGTACTTAATAAGTGCTTTTATTATTTGATTTTCTAAACTGGAACACTTCTATTTTTTGTTTTTGAAGGTATCACTGGCAATTATACTAAGACTACTCTTTATAGGGCAATTCCATACTGTTTTCCACAGTGGCTGAACCAGTCTGCTTTCCCACCAACAGTGTATTAGGGTTCTCTTTTCTCCACAACCTCATCAGTACTTGTTGTTTGTCGCTTTATTTATGATGGCCATTCTAACTGGTGTGAAGTGGTATCTCATTGTGGTTTTAATTTGCATTTCTCTGATGGCTAGTGATAATGAGCATCCTTTCATAGGTCTCTTGCCCCTCTGTATGTCCTCCTTGGAGAGTATATGTTCAGGCCCTTTGCCTATTTTTAAATTGGATTGTTTGCCTTCCTGGTGTGGAGTCATGTGGGTTCTTTATATAATTTGGAGACCAAACCTTTGTCTGTTTGATATATATTGGCAAATATATTTCCCCATATGGTTGGTTCCATTTTCATTTCACTGATGTTGTCTTTAGCCATGCAGAAGCTTTTTAATTTGGCACACTACCAGTTGTTTATTATTTCTTTTATATCCCTTGGTCTTGGGGACATATTGGTGAAAATATTGCTTTGTGGAATATCTAAGATTTTCCTGCCTATGTTTTCCTCTAGGACTTTCATGGTGTCACAACTTACATTTAAGTCTTTTATCCATCTTGAGTTTATTTTTGTGTATGGTGTAAATTGGTGGTCAAGTTTCATTTTTTTTTTTTTGCATGCAGCTGTCCAGATATTTCAATACTGTTTGTTGAAGAGGCTATTTTTTCCTCCATTTTATGCTCCTGCCCCCTTTGTCGAATATTAATTGACCATAAAGACATGGGTTTATTTCTGGGTTCTCTATTCCATTCCATTGATCTATGTGTCTGTTCTTATGCCAATACCAGGCTGTTTTGAGTACAATGGGCCTCTAATACAGTTTGACATCAGGTAGTGTGATCCCTTGTACTTTGTTCTTCTTCCTAAAAATTGCTGTGGCTGTTAGGAGTCTTTTATGGTTCCATATAAATTTTTGAAATGTTTGTTACATATCTGTGAAATATATCATTGGTCTTTTAACAGGGATTGAGTTGAATCTATAAATTGCTTTGGTAATATGGACATTTTGGTGATGTTAATTCTTCTAATCAATGAACATGGTATATGCGTCCATTTATTTGTGTCTCCCTTAATTTCTTTCTTCAGAGTTATGTAGTTTTCTAATTACAGATCCTTTACCTTCTTGGTTAGGTTTATTCCTAGGTACTTTATTTTTTTTGTTACTATAGAAAATGGGATTTTTAAGAAAAATTTCTGTTTCTACTCCTGGGATTATAACCTAAGGATCCTGAAACACCAATTCAAAAGAAGCTACGTACCCCAATGTCCATAGCAGTGTTATTTATAATACTCAAGTGCTGGAAACAGCCTAAGTGCCCATCAGTAAATGAGAGGATCAAAAAACTGTGGTACATTTACACAACAGAACACTATGCAGCAGAAAGAAAGAATTCGTACCTTTGTGACAGCATGGATGGACCTAGAGAACATTATGCTAAGTGAAATAAGCCAGACAGTGAAAGACAAATACCATGTGGTGTCACCAGTAAGTGAGCTTGACAAACAAGTGAGCAAAATAAAACCAGAGACATGGAAATAAAGAACAAACTGACAGTGTCCAGGGAGGAGGAGGAAGGGGTATAATGGGAGAAAGAAGAGGAAATGTCAAGTTAAGAAACATATATACAGGACCAATGGACAAAGGTGAAATGATTGAATGTAGGGGTTCGGTAGGGTGAAGGAGACTAATGGGGGAAACTGGGGCCACTGAATAAAAAATGAAAAAGAAAGACTACTTTTTATAAGGAACTGAAATGATGTAACAACAAACTTTAAGAGTACTTATAAAACCTTATAATGTTTCTACAATGTATGAGAAAAGAACTTATAACTTTATAGTTTCTGACTTTTTCAGCCAAGAAATGTATGGTAAGAAGAATAATAACCCTCCTCACCTATGAAGGTGTCAATATCCTGTCCCTGGTATTTGTAATTATGTTACCATACATGGAAAAGGAGATTTTGCAGCTGTGATTAGGTTAAGAACCTTGAGATGAAAGATTGGCTCAATACTTAAAAGTGAAAGATGACAAAAGGAAAATTAGTTGGAAAGATACAATGTGAGGAGGACTAGACTTACCATTTCTTTAAAGATTCAGGAAGGGGCTGTGAACCAAGGAATCCAGTGGACTCTGGAAGCTGGGAATAGCCTTCAGTTGACAGCCAACAAGAAAACACAAGTCTTGGATCTACAACTTCAAGGAACTGAATTCTGGAAGGAAAAAAAAAAAAGGAGGAAATAGATCCCCTGCAACCCATACAAAGGAAAGTAGCTTTCTGACACATTGATTTTTGCCCAGAAAACCCATGTCATAGTTTATTCTGCAGAACTGTAATCTAACTTGTGTACAATTTATATATTTTTAAAATTTTTATTGAATTTATTGGGCTGACATTGGTTAATAAAATTATACAGATTTCAAGTGTACAATTGTATAATACATCACCTGTGTATTGCATGTTTACCACACAAAGTCAAGTTTCCTTCTGCCACCATTTATCCCCCCTTTACCCTCTTCTATCTCCCCCACCCCCTTTCTCTCTGCCGTCTGGGTCTATAAGTTTTGTTTTTGTTTAATAACTTCACATTTTTCACCCAGTCCCTCAGACCCTCTCCCCTCTAACATCTGTGAGTCTGTTCTCCGTATCTACCCATTGATGGACATTAAGGTTGTTTTTAGTTGTAGCTATTACACATAAAGATGTCATAAATATTTATGTACAATATTTATGTACAATATTTATGTCTTTGTTTAAACATGGCTGGATCATATAGTGGGTATACATTTAAATACATTTAACTTACATTCTCACTAGAAGTATATGAAAGTTCCATTTTTTCCACAATCTTACCAACACCTAGTTTGGCCAGTCTCTATAATTTTAGACACTTAAATATATTTGAAGTGGTACACCATACCCTTATAACACATGATGTCGAATAATTTTTCTGTGCTTATTTGCCACTTTATGACCTCTTTTGCTAAAATGTCTCTGTAAATTGACCATTTTAATGGGATTGCATGACATCTTATTATTAGGCTTTCAGAAATCTTTATATATTCCAGATACAAGTCTCTTATTAGAGTTGTGATTTGCAGGTATTCTCTTTGTGGAGCTTTTTGATAGGAAGTCTGAGAAAACAACACTCTGTGGTACAGCTCAGCAGATAAATTGTTGGTCTTGGCATATTCAAACAGTAGATTATAATGAGACTCCATTCTTCCAGTCATTGAGAAATTGAGGATACCAAATAGGTTTTCAAGACAGTGGATCACTTAAACATGTACAAAATAAAGATATGGTCTTTATGGGGTAGAGATAGAGTCTTGGTTACAGAAAGCCAATTTACTAAACTGGAACAGAAGGTCAGAGTGTAACAAACAGGAATATGTACTTGGTGACAAATGACCTACCTTAGAGATCCTTACATGCCTTTCTACTATGGACATGTTTGGTACCAAAATATGGGACAGAGCTACATTCTCAGGTTGTATTTCATTAGATAATGCTGTGTTGAGTGGAAATTTGTCTGATGAGGGAAACATAACATTGTCAAAGTTAGGTCATATCAAAGCTAGTTGAGTAGGTAGACTTGTAAATATATAGTTTGAGATAACTACAAAGAAATTTGGAAAGACAAAATGTATGGACCCTTATCTCACACTGTGCATATATTCCCAATGGAATTGATTTAATAATAAGTTGAAAAAAAAATGAAACCAGAAAGCACAAAAACAAACTAAAGGAAAAAATAGTTTTCAAAACAACCCTTGAGTAAAGAATCTTTGGATAACTATTTCATAAGCCTCAGAAAATATTGATAAATTTGAATACCACAGATCAAATATTTCTTATAGCAAAAGCCACTGCAGAGTCAAAGGACAAATGAAACACTGGCAAATAAATATTTACAAATAAAATTAAAACAAAGGACAAGTTACTCCAACCTATTATGAGACAATTTATATATGTGTGTGTGTTAAAAACACATATATAGTTTTTTTCACATATATAGTTTTTAAATAGCAAAAGATGAGCTATGAATGTGAGCAGACAATTTATCTTTAAAAAGCAAAAGACTGAAGCATGTAAAAAGGATGCACAATTGCACTTATAATATGAAAAATTGGATTCATTGGTATAGCTGCATAGTTGAGATGCATTGCTATAGTGTATTAGTGAAATAAGCCAGGCAGTGGAAGACAAATACCATATGATCTCACCTATAAGTGAAACCTAATCAACAAAACAAATAAGCAAACAAAATATAACCAGAGATGAAACAAGGAACAAACTGACAGTAACCAGAAGGGAAGGAGAAGGGGGTTAATGGGGGAAAGAAGTGAAAGGGTCATTGAGGAACATGTATAAAGGACCCATGGAAAAAGCCAAAAGGGAGTAGGATTGAAGGTGGGAGGTGGGAATGGGTGGGATGGGGGAAATTGGTAGTGGGAAAATTGAGACAACTGTACTTGAACAACAATAAAAATAAATAAATAAAAAAGATACTCACCAAAAAAGAACTCCTAAAACTCAATAGCAAACTAACCCAATAAGTAAAATGAGCAAAGGACATGAATAGATATTTCTCCAAGAAGATATACAAATAGCCAGTAAGGATGGAAAAAATTGTTAAAATCATTAATCATTAGGAAAATGCAAATCAAAATCACAATGAAATATAACTTTATACTTATTAAAATGATAGAAAATAACATGTGTTAACAAGGGTACAGATAAATTAGAACTTAAAATGGTTCAGCCATTGTGGGAAATAGTTTGGTGGTTCCTAAAAAAATTAAAAACAGATTACCACATTACTCAGAAATTCCACTCCTGGGTATACACACCAAGAATTAAAAACTGGAACTCAAATAGATAATTTTATGCCAATGTTTATTGCAGCATTATTTATAATATTTAAATATCCACCAAATGGTGAGTGGATACATAAAATGTATATACATTCAATTAAATATTATTTGGCCATAGAAAGGAAAAGAGCCCTTATGTATGTTACAACACAGATGAACCTTGAAAACAATATGCTCAGTGCAATAAGGCAGACACCAAAGGACAAAAGTCATACAATTTCTCCTATTTAAAACATTTAGAATGGGCAAATACATAGAGACAGAAAGTAAATTAGAAGTTATCAAGGACAAGGGGGGATATGGAGGAAAATGGGGAATTATTGCTTACTGGGTACAAAGTTTCCATTTGGGGGTAATGGAAAAGTTTCAGATATAAGAGCTAAAATAGTAAACTCTTAGAAGAAAACAGAACTTTCAGCCAAGATGGAACCATAGGTAGATACACTTTGCCTCCTCACACAAGCAAAAGAAGGACAACAACAAATTTAAAAACAAAAAAAAAATAACCAGAACTGCCAGAAAATTTAACTGTAAGTCCAACAACCAAGGAGTTAAAGGAGAAATATTCATTCAGACTGGTAGGAAAGTTGGAGATGGACAGCTGGGGTGGAGGGGACCTGTGGCAAGGCAGGGGCTGGAGGACCAGGGTGGACAAGATGGAGGCTGGTGGAGCAGGCAGTCCCATATTTTCTTGCAGATAAACCAGGAGGAATAACTGGGGAGTGAGGCAGACCACACAACCCAGGGTTCCAGTAAGCTTCAAAACTTCTGAATACAAACACCTGTGGGGGTTGAGGTGCTAGGAGAAACTCTCAGCCTCACAGGAGAGTTCATTGTAGGAACCCACACAAGGTACTAGAATATATACAAAACCACCCACCCAGGAATCAGCACCAAAAGGGACCAATTTGCTTGTGTGTAGTGGAGGAAGTGACTGAAAGCAGGGCAAGAGCCAAGCAAGTGGCATTGTTCCCTCTCTGACACCTCCCCCACATACAGCGCCACAGCACAGCTACATGGGTTGCCCCACCCTGGCAAATGCCTAAGGTTCTACCCCTTATAGTGTAACAGGCACACTGAGACAAAAGATATATGGCCCAAAAGAAAGAACAGATCAAAGCTCCAGAAAAAATAAAACTAAGTGATGAAAAGATAGCCAATCTATCAGATGCAGAATTTAAAACACTGGTAATCAGGATGATCACAGAAATGGTTGAGTATGGTTGCAAAATAGAGGGAAAAATGAAGGCTATGAAAAGTGAAATAAAGGAAAATTTATAGGGAACCAATAGGGAAGGGAAGGAAACAGACTCAAATCAACAAATTGGGACAGGAGGAAGAAAGACACATTCAACCAGAACAGAATGAAAAAAAAAAAAAATTAAAAAAAATGAGGAGTGTAGGAGACTGTTCTGAGTGGCGCGGGCCCAGCTCCCACTCAGAGATGCACAGGGCCCACACCCATGGATAGGTTCTCCCATGGGGAATCAGGCCTGCAATGTGCCTAGGCCACTTTGAGTCTTGCTTGTTGCTAAAACTCCCTCACCCTGAATTGAGGACATTTACTGCAAAGTAACTTCCTAAAATCCATGTTAAACCTTCCAAGGATGAGTGTAACTGATTCACCACTTTTGCCTTTCCATTTGCAAATTTCCCTCTTCTGTGATGTGATTAGCAGCATTGGCTCCTTTGTTTTTTGTAAAAGGTAAACACCTAAAGCAAACCTGTGCATAGTAAATGAGGATCATCATGTAATGGGTGAAGATACTCAATAGAGGCCTGTCATGGTGGAGGCCTCGGCTTTTGCTCCCCTTGAGAGAAAAGCCATGCTGTCCCTTTTCCTCCACCAGACTCGGTAGTGTGTGTGAATGTCTCATTTCATCCATAATGATGTGGACATTGTGGGCTGGTGTCTGAATTAAGGAGAGGCTTAGGAACATTTGGGACAACTTTAAATGTTCCAACATCTGAATCATAGGGGTGCTAGAAGAAAAGGAAGAGCAGGAAATTCAAAACTTATTTGAAAATATAATGAAGGAGAACCTCTCTAATCTGGCAAAGGAAATAGACTTCCAGGGAGCCCAGGAAGCTCAGAGAGTCCCCCCAAAAATTGGGCCCAATGAGGAACAACAAAGGCACATCATAATTACATTACCCAAGATTAAAGATAAGGAGAGAATCTTAAAAGCAGCAAGAGAAAAGGAGAGAATTACCCACAAAGGAGTTCCCATGAGGCTATCAGCTGATTTCTCCAAAGAATCCTTAAAGGCAAGAAGGGGCTAGAAAGAGTATTCCAAGTCATGAAAAGCAAGGACCTATGGCCAAGATTACTGTAGCCAGCAAAGCATTTAGAATGGAGGGGCAGATAAAATGCTTCTCAGATAAGGTCAAGTTAAAGGAGTTCATCATCACCAAGCCCTTGTTATATGAAATGTTAAAGGGACTTATCTAAGAAAAAGATTATCAAAACAATGAACAGCAAAATGACAACAAAGTCATAACTACCAACAACTTAACCTAAAAAAAAAACCCCAAAACTAAGCAAACAAGTAGAACAGGAACAGAATCACAGAAATGGAGATCATATGGAGGGTTATCAGTGTGGAGGGGGGAAAAGGGGAGTAAAAGATACTGGGAATAAGAAGCATTTTTGGTAGACATTAAATAGACAGAGGTAGGTTAAGAATAGCATAGGAAATGGAGAAGCCAAAGAACTTATATGTATGAGTCTTGGACATGAACTAAGGGTGGAGAGAATGCTGGAGGGTGGGCTGGTGTAGGGCAGAGGGGAGATAAAGGGGAGAAAATAAATTGGGACAACTGTAGTAACATAATCAGTAGAATATAAACAAAAAAGAAAAAGAAAATATAGGCACTAAACTCCTTGATATTAATCTCAGTAATATTTTTGGAAACAAAAGAAAAATAAACAAATAAGTCTATATAAAACTACAAAGATTTTACACATCAAAGGAAACCATGAATAAAATAAAGACAACCTACTGAGTGGGAAAAGATAGTTGCCAGTGATACAGCCAATAAGAGATCAATATCTAAAGTATGTAAGGAATTCATACAACTTAGCAGTACAAAAATAATCTGATTGAAAATGGGCAGGGGATCTTAACAGACATCTTTCCAAAGAGGACATACAGATGGCTGATAGACATGTAAAAAGGTGCTCAATGTGACTAATAATCAGATGAAGACAAATTAAAGCCACAATGAGATATTATTTCATACCTGTCACAATTACTATCATCAATAAATCAACAAACAAGAAGTGTTGAGTAGGTTGTGGAGAAAAAGGAACCTTTTTGCACTGTTGCTGGGTTTGCAAATTGGTGTAGCTACTATGGAAAACAGCATGGAGGTTCCTAAAAAAATGAATACTAGAACCCAGCAATCCTACTTCCGGTTATTTATCTAAAGCAATGCCAAACACTAATTTTAAAAGATATATGCACCCCTATGTTTGTTGAAGTATTATATACAATAGTCAAGATATGGAAGCAACCTAAGTGTCCATCAGTAGATGATTAGACAATGAAGAGGTGGTAAATATTGTGGACAAAAAAGGGGCCACTTATTAAACCTATCAAGTTCAGGGGAGGCCTCCATGGCAGGCCTTAAAAATTCAGAGATGTCAAGTAACCACATGGGATGGTCTGAGATGAAAACTTTCTAACTAAAAGCAATTCTTGGCATGTAGTCATGTCCTAGGTGGGTATCTTCCTTAACAATGATCAATTTTTACCTTAAGTGAACCTATTATGTTTTTGCATCTACAATAGCATACCTTTGGAATGTCAGAGTGAACTCCTTTTTCTAGACCTTTCAGGGCACAATGTCACACTAGAGAGCTCACAAAACCCCTTATTGTTATCCTGTTGCTCAAATACCATCTGTATGTGCTGTAAGTGTTAACTGTTAAATATCCTGTATTCTCCATTGTAAAAGATGTATTTGTCTCTTTGTTTTACTCTTTAGCTAATCTCAGAGATTTCTCCATTTTGCCTTCTCCTGCCTCCCTAATCTATGACCAATGGATTTCATGTAACCCTCCTTATGCCTCCTCCTTTGATTGTAATGTAGAAAACAAATTGCAAAATGGCCATTTTCCCGAAGATTTTCTCAATTTGTTAATTGAGAAAATCTGTAATTTGTAAATTTCCTTCCTGGAAATTGTTGTCAGTTTGGCTCATAAAATCATAAAAATTCTCTATAGTTTTGTACAGTTCTTACATTGACAGTATATACCATGAAATGTTACTTGTTCATAAAAATATGAACTCTTACCATTTGAGACAATATGAATCGACCTAGAGGGTGTTTTGCTAAGTGAAAGATGGGAGGGTAATTGGGGGCTGGGTGGAACTATGAAAGGATTAAAGAGTACAAATTTTCAGTTAGAAAACAGTCATAGGGATATAAAGTAGAACTCAGGGAATATAGTCAATAACATTATAATAATTATGTGTGGTGTCAGGTGGGTATTAGAATTATTAGGGTGATCACTTCATAAGTTTTATATATTTCTAACTAGTGTGTTGTACACCTGAAGCTAATGTTATATTGACTGTCAGCTGTAATAAAAAATAAAATAAATAAATTTTCTGAAGGATTTTTTAATTAAAAAAGTAAAAGAAAAAACTACCAGTAAGACTCCTCTGGGAAGAGACACCTGGAAGCTTATGCCCCAAGTCCTGCATTCTTAGTTATGTATCTTTTTCTGTTGCTGATTTTAATTTGTATTATTAAATTGTAACCATAAGTGTATCAGCTTTGCCAAATTCAAATTCTGTGAGTCCTTCTAAAGAATCATTGAGTGGTCTTGGTGATTCCCCAGTACCATTTAATTCTTTATTTTTCATCTGTTGGACCTTTAAGAATTCGGTGGTGTAATGTAAACCCAGTTTACCTACTTGTTTCTGATACAGTTACAATGTGTTTTATATGAACCTTTCTAACAGATCTCAACTGGCCAGTTAAATTTGCAGTCTCTTTCTCTGTCTGTCTCTGTCTCTGTCTCTGTCTGTCTGTCTGTCTGTCTCTCTCTCTCTCTCACACGCACACACACACACACACACCTCTCCCCAGATTAGTTAATCATACATTTCCAAAGGAGTCTTGATTAATGAATCATTGAAAACCAGGAGAATGGTTTCACGTAGCATTTAATTTATAACTTGCACATATGCCCATAGCAATCATTTATTGTATCAAATGCATAGAATACAGAATCAGAATACATTGGATAAAAAATTAATAAATTATAAATGCTTTCTGATAGGCTGCAATTAGAACCTTAAACCAACAAGATGAAATAGAAGTATAAAATTCTGCAATTAAATTTTTAAAAAGTTATGAACTATGGAGAACTCAAGTAATAGCACTGATGTAAACAGAAGTGGGGGATTTTAAGTGGGCCAAAACTCTCGGTAAGTTAATAATGAGAACAACACAAAAGTGACATGACCTGTAGTTGAAATAATAGAAGAGTGATGGCCACTTGAGAAGGAGTAATGCCAGGTAGACCAAGTGATCCCTGACATCTGGAGGCCAATGTTTAGGTCTTGGCATGACTGCCAAATGTCCACAAGAGATCACCTGTCCTTATGAGGAGTCTGGAAGTCATGACTTGAGAAATGGCCTAAGGCATTTGGGAAACAGATCTAAAAGGGAAGTGTAGGTGAAAGTACTATTCATGGAGCAGGGCAAAATGAAGCATAAAAAAGTGAAGACCTAGGATTACCAGATCCATTGTACTTATTTAGACAGAGTAGCTTGAAGTCTGGATTTTATGAAATCTTTCAACTTTCATATGTTGGCAACTATCCTAAAAATTAAAACTTTGTGCAGAAGAAATGAAATCCCCAGTGTGGGTCAATTTGCAACCTCTGTTGCATTTAAATATCTGGAGGACCAATGTGCTGAAGAGAACGTAGACAGGTTCTTGGTTAATCCAGGGGTTGAAACTACATTGAGATCAATTCTTATAAATGGAGAAATTTTGTAACAATTACCTCTGGACAACAATGGAAGAGATAGTTTCTTCCCAGAGTAATGTGCGTGTACTTACTGGAGACCTGTAACAAGCACATAGATGGCCATTTCTCAGCTATGTTGCCAGGAAGATTGGACTTGATGGTACCTCACCATCCTCTGCATGCTGTGTCTGTAATTCTACATACATACACCAGGCTACAATCTGATAAAAGTGTTTTTTTTCTTTGGATTGCAAAGGAATAAATGGATGATTATGAAAAGCCAGTAAGGGCAGAAGGGTACCCTAGACAGCCAGACGATGTGGGTTCCAAGAAGCGGTTATTACTGGACACAGATCAGTGTCCAATGAATTATAGATAAATTTAAAACATTTCCTTTTCAAAGTTGTCTTGTTTAAAGAAAAAAAGGTCCTGAACTGTCATTATTCCTTTTTTGGCTACATGATTAAAACAAATCAGAGATGTGAATTTAAGGTTTATTGTTAACAATTAAAAAGAAATAAGTCTGTGGTTAAAATATACTTCCTGTAATAATAGAAGCTTTAAAATGAGAGTGTCCATTACATAGCCTGAATGGTCAATAAATCAACTATGTATGTCTGTTTTGGCTATCTCATTTGTCATTTATGCCTTCTTACAATAATCGCCCCTTAAAGAACTGTCCCAGTGAGTATCCTCATAGTAGCTACAATATGCTTCATCAGTGTACTGGTTTGTGTGAAAGCATGTAAAAGGCAAATATACATAAGCAAAATGCTGTTTTGTTCAATACCACATACTTAGCACCTACAATGGCACATAGTGTGAATAAATTATTGTTGAAATAATTCTAATATTCATTTGAATGAAATACATTTTGATGCTAGAGACATTCAACATGAAAAATCTCTCAAATTAAAAGAAGCCCCAGGATACAGTGCAGGAAATGGAAAGAGAGAGGAAGAGAGGGACACTCCTCATGCAAAGAGAGGGACATTGGGTCTTTAGCCCCATTATGGCCTGAGGCTGGAGTTGGGCTCATGGTCTCTTTTGGCAAGGCCATAGTGCTAGTGGCAGAGCATTTGTTGAGGGGGTGGGATTCAATTGCATGTACGGTCTTTTCAAATTATTATTTAAAACATGCTAGGTTTTGAAATTTTGGTGCCTTTTGAACAAAGACCCAGTTGGCAAAGGCTAGTTTTGGTTTTAGCCCACAACAATATTTTCAGTGACCTACTGGAATGAGCAACCAAAGGAAGACATCTCACTGTCCCCACCTGCTCCTGCCTCAGCCCAGGGAAGGGGGACTTCTGACTTATTATAAGATACATCAGAAGTATTAGAAAGAACTTTTCCTTTCTTTTCTTTATCCTCTTTCTAATTCATCAGCAAGGATGACTACTTGTGCTACACATTATAGGTCAGGGTTATTTGATAAAGTTCACTGCTCTCCACTCCACCCTCTCTTCTTGGTTCATTCCCTCTCTCTCATCATGTTTTATGCAGCCTGACCACAGGATGCACCTGTTCTCTTCTCGTGGGGTAAGCCCAAGAAGCCAGGTGCTGCCCTTGAAGGGTGGGGGAGTGCGGGGGAGGAGGAGGCTACAGCTGGTCCTGCCTATGGATGAGCAGTTAGTCAAATTAAAGACCATTTGGAACTTGGGTCCAGGCCAAAATTTTTAATCTAACATTACCAGTAATAAAGTAAATATGTTGATCCCATATTAGGCTTCTGTGTCTGTTTATCAACAGATTCACAAAACCATAGCAGGAGAGGGGTGTGATGAAGTAGCATTCTCAAACTCCAAACACAGTAATGTATTTCCACAAAAATGAAAGACATTGAAACTTTAAATGAAGTTCAGCCACTACTTTTGCACAACAAGTTTTCAAGCTTTAGTGAGGCTTAAGTCAGGGCATGCCAGGTTTCATTTCAGAGAAGCAAGGATCTTTAACATATTTCTTTCTGGAAGGCAAAGTGCCAGGGTCTTTTTGAGAGCCTAATTATTAGCGCCTTTTATTCCTACCTGAGGCTTGAAGTAATTAAGAAATAAGACAGTTGAATTTTTAATATTAATAAAGGGATAGCTTATATTTGCAGGTAAGTGTGGGCTTCCCCACCTAGTCATGGGCAATCCCAGAGGCTTCCCTCATGGGAGGTCTGTCTCTGCAAGATTTACAGCATGGAAGAACAATGAGGAAACTGGGCTTCCCATGACTATTTTGTTCTGAGGAAGAAGGTAGAAGAGCACAGCTGCATACCATCAGTGTCTCCTTCCAAACTCCATCGGGTGAGGAGGATGAGTCAAATGGGTAGAAGGCAACCAAGATCATTACATTAATAGATGTTCCCTCCAGGTGGAAGGTGGCATTAGGAGTGGGTAATAAGCATTTCCCCTTCAACAACAAAAAAGGAGGTGAGGAGCATCACACACCATTTGCCAGTCCTCTCCAGGTAATGTGCCAAAGCCGAGCTGGGTACCTGTCTGATTTAGAGCCAGAAACAAGAACTGGGAGCTGTTGAGTCCAATGGACTATGTGGAGAGCAGTTCTTTACACTGTTCAATAGCTGGCTCGTGAGCTCACTCTGCCAATGAGTTGTAACTTCTAACAGGAGAGAGCACAAGGCAGACACTCAGATACATCCACCAGACTGAGACATAGAGCATTTTATGGACTGCTTTCTAAAGACTTGGCCCATACCTTCTGATGTCCTGGGAAATATCCTAGAGGCTCTGGCCAGTACCAAATATCCAAGCCTACAGATGAATTTTTAAATGTAAAAAAGTTTAATTTTACATTATCAACACTCAGTTCCATTATACGTTTTCTCACTATACTGGAATTTACCTTACGAATGTAATCTTTAAGTTGTATGCACTTCATCAATTCTAGCAATAATTTCAAATTAAGCATTGAAAAATTAAATTTTAAGCTTAAAAAGTTCTATTTATCAAAAGATGTTATTCTTACAGGGAAGTAATTATCTGTCCTAGGCCCTGGCTTGCTCCTAAAGAGAAATTGAAAGTTTTCCTTCTTCTATGGTGACAGCACCAGAATTAAAATAACCTCATCAATAGGAGATTTCTCATGATTAGTCAACCAAAAACAGTGAGAGCAAGGAAACTGCTTCTCCAGGATGTATTTTTTTTCTAGGACACATTTAGTGTTTTAGAGGAAAACATACTGACTTTGCAAATGGCTATGTTGCCCTTTAAGTGAAATTCTCATGCTGAAAAATTTCTTCTGAACTTTTTTCCCCAAGGAATTTTAGGCCTAAGTTAAAATTTAAAATTTATTGACTTCAGGGAATTAGCTTAAATAAAAAAAAAATAAAATTTCCAAATATTTCTTTATCTAAAAAGGCCCCATGGGATTTCAAATAGTTGAAATCTAGAAAATATATGTATATAATTTAACATTAAATGAATACATAATATACATTATATACCTATAGTACATAATGTAATTACACAATAAATATAAATTAAGATAAAATATTATAGCTCTCCTACCGTGGTGTGTTAAGTTAGTATGCTGACCAGCTGGCAGACAGTAAAAGTACAGACCTGTGACCATCCACTGGGCACCCATGCTGAGGATCAACAGGGCTCAGGCCTAGACGTCCTGGCTTTGATATAGCACTTGTCAGCCGCACCTGGGAGAATGACAGTATGCCAGCAAAATCAGGGCAAAATATAGTACCGCTAATTTATATAATACAGATCAAGTAAGTTGATGTACAAACACAAAGCTCAGCTACAGATGTGCTTATGTCAGAGTGAGCCTTCTGTTTACATTAGTAATAAACTGTTAATAACCCTAATTTATGCATTTGCTTTTAGTTCTCCTCTTCAATTGTGAATGACAGGACAGCCTTTAGGTATGTACACATAACATTAGTGACAACTAAAGACTGAGTCTTTGGACACTGAGCTACGGGTCACTCTGCCTTAAGCTAGCAATGAATACTTGAGCTTCTGTAAAATTAGGACAAACTATGAGATGATGCATTAGGCTTATTTGAGCTCTGAAGAACTCCAGTTTTCTATTAGAAGCTTCCTTCCTACTTGAATATCATGCCTACCAGAAAGCAAAGTGCAAAGGGGCCTTCCTATCTGCCTGGTTGTTCTTTGTCAGTACCTGTATTTTTAAAGGAATATGGAAAGTATAAAATAAAGATCTAAGTCACTGAACTCTAAAAAATAGTGTTATTCTTTTATAACTTTTTTCTTGTTTCATGCCTTTATGAGAAAATAGATGCTTGTTATGACTCATGATTGGCTTTTCTATTACATAGTATTAATCCTTGATTGTAAGTGTCTAGTGTCAAGTTTCTCTGCCTTCCAGGAATTTCTATTTCAAAATTTGTGGCTTGTTCTATTAGGCTAATATTCTTTTAGATTTTTTTAAATGCCAAAAGTATGTTTTACCTAGTGAGCCTTTCCCTATATAAGCTCACCTTTAGTTTCTTAGGTTTATTTGTGTATTCATTCAAAAGCAAGTACTGAGTAGAGCTAGCACTGAGAGATGGGTAAGTTAACATCAACCATTGGCCTCTGTCAAACCTGGTGGCCAGGGTACCTTTCCTAGGCATGTGTCTCCTCCATCCTATTCTCACAGTGGAAGAACAAGAGATCTTATTTGTATGATATAACCACCCCATCCTCTGCTTAACTTGTCCACAGCTGATTGAATTTAGGGGGAGGGGGAAGAGTGGCTGACAGAAATTCGCCAATCACAATTCTTTCCTAAGAATTTAGAATTGAGACTGAGAAAAAAAAAGTTTGTCTTCTTTTATATAAAACAGTGTGGTTTCTGCTAAGTAGCAGCTACTGCAAAAGTGAAGAATGATTTAGGCTAATAAGAAGTGAGATAAAGATGACCTCCTGGTTTCCCCTTCACACTCTAATTAATGTCTCTAATTTCTTTCTGCATCCCAGTTGTATCCCTTCTTATTTTCATGAAATACTCCATGCTGCTGTTTTAATAATAAATCTACCTTTTTGCTTGAGTTAATTCCAGTGTGCTTCTGTTGTTTAAAGTCAACAGAGTCTTAACATGGTGTCCTTATCCATAAACAGATCTCAGCTTAGTAAGACAGAATGACAAACACATTATACAATACTTCACAGTATGGTAGGATTCTGAATTCCTGGGCCAGAAACTGTGTTTCATTCATCCCTGCATCCCTGGCACATTATAGGAACTCAATAGAGTACATGTTGACTCTTCAGCTAAATGAGTGAAGGAAGAGCAATGAGACCTTAGTAGGTTACTTAACCACTCTTTCCCTAGGTTCCTTATCTGAAAGTTCTCTTAGAAATTATTTGTTTTAAGTGTTTATCCTACTAAAGGGGAAGCTGAGGCCCAGAGAGCTAAAAACCATTTGCCCAAGGTCAAATAACTACTTAGCAGCAGAACTGAAACTACAATTCACATCTCCAAGTTCTGAAACCAGTATTATTTCTACTACCATATGATATACTCTCTTCCTGTTGAACCAGCTTCCATTGACCTCAATGGATAATAGAGTCAAAAGCCCCCAAAGTCAGCCTCACCTCTTTAAAACTTCCTTGGAATGGGTTCATAATTCAGCCATCATACAGTAAAGATCTCAAAAAGGAAACTCATGGTGTTGATTATCATGGGGCTTGGCTAGCAACAGGCAGTATTCTACAAGTGAAGGAGTTGACACCCAAAGTGAGTGTGTCATGAAAAGACCCAACATGAGGTAACCAAGACTAGCCACAAAAGTACTTCTTGGTTTTATAGTACAGTGAGATGAATTTTTCCCTGCTGTTGCCAGTCATAAGAATAAAGGAAGAATTGATTACTCCAACACTGATAAGCAAAAAAAACCTCTCCAATACAATGATGTGAAAGGCATATCCGAGTGGGACCTGGGAAGGTCTTAAAATAGAACAAAACAAATTGACCTGCTAATTGAGAGACACAAATGGGAAAAAATACATTAAAAAACAAGGCAAGGGAGTTATGAAACAGAACTTACCATTCTAAATGTTGGATGGTGGGGAGGCAGAGATATAAGATGGGAGAGTTCCAGAACACTAGAATTAAATTATTGCCAAAGTGTTATCTCTTGTATGGGGAGTGATGGGTGGTGGGTTCATGGGCATTTTTTACATTCCTAAAAACAATAAATGAATAAATTAATAAAAGAGGGTCATGTAAGGATCAATGGCAAGAGTGTGTCACGAACCAGGGTATATGAACAAGAGAGAAAGGGAAAAAGGAAGAGCAATTACGGTATCAAAGTAACATTTTTATTTTTTCTCTCAAACCTGAAAATAAACATTTTATGACATGTCAAATATTTTTGAGTTTTGTCATTTTATCTATTCTTGACAATTACTCTGTCACTGATGGGTGGAAAATCAAAGTTTCTTTAACTAACTTAATATCTGAGCTAAGCTATGTATGCTTATAAATGAATATTAGCCTTGCTTTATGGAATACCTTATTTATTAGAAGGAAGAATGCCTGGCCTACCATTCTAGACTAATATACTGTGTGATAAACATGGGCTTCCTATGTGTGGCAGACAATATTAGACTGACATGCTAAAAACTGGCTTTAGTTTCAGCTATAAAATAATGGAAACAGGATTTTCAGGTCCTTTGTTACTATTTTGTTCACAATAACAAGAAATTTATTTCAAAAGCTGATCACACATGGTAATACATGGATCATTTTCACAATAATTTTGTTTTTTACTACTGAGAAAAAATTTTAAACATAAATCAAGTATGTTTAAAATTGATGTTTTAAACCCTGGCTGGTGTAGCTCAGTGGATTGAACATGGGCTTGCAAATCAAAGGGTTGCTGGTTCTATTCCTGTTTGGGGCACATGCCTGGGTTGTGGGCCAGGGCCCTCCAGTGGGGGGGGGCATGTGAGAGGCAACCACATATTGATGTTTCTCTTTCTCTTTCTCCTTCCCTTCCCTTTACTCTAAGAGAGTAAATAAATAAAATCTTTTAAAAAATGATGTTTTAATATGCCTTTCGTCTATGCACCTCTTGTAAGGAGAAATTGTGGTTTTGATCTAGATTGGTCAACATTATATTGATTCATCTTCAGCTCAGATTTTAACTCCTTTGCTTTAGATACCACCTACTGTAAGACTATTCTCCAGTTTGCCTTTTGTCTATTTCTTGCTCCTCTCAAGTCCAATTTATCACTTATGAGCTAACAGTCCACTCCAGTTCCTCATCCCACAGCCATCTCCAGGGATTCATACATTCATTCATTCATTCATTTAAATTTTTTTTTATTTCTTTGTTATTGTATATTTTTCATTACCATATAGTTCTCTTATACACCCCTTGCCCCATAAGCACCACGTCGTTGTCCATGTCTACGAGTCCTTTCTCCTTTTTTGTTCATCCCTCCACCACCTTACCTACCCCTCCCACTATCTGTCATCCTTTTCTCTACCTATGACTCTATATTTGTCTTTCCTTGACTGGCTTATTTCACTTAGCATAATGTTCTTCGGGTCCATCCACATTGTCACAAAAGGTAAACTTTCTTCTTTTTTTTTTTACAGCTGAGTAGTATTCCATTGTGTAAATGTCCCATAGTTGTTCTATTCACTCATCTACTGATGGACACTGGGACTGCTATTCTATCTTGGTGATTGTAAATAATGCTCTGATGAGCACAGGGGTGCTTATGTTCTTTCAAATTAGTGTTTTTGGTTTCTTCAGATATATTCCCAGAGTGGGATCGATGGTTCAAAAGGCAGACCCATTTTTACTTTTCTGAGGTGTCTCCATACTGTTTTCCACAGTGGCTGCATCAATCTGTGTTTCCACCAATAGTGCAAAAGAGTTCCCCTTTGCCCACATCCTCACCAACACTTGTTGGTTGTTGATTTATTGACGTGCACCTGACAGATATGAGATGATATCCCATTGTGGTTTTAATTTGCATTTATCTGATGATTAGTGACATTGGGCATCTTTTCACATGTCTACTGGCCATCTGTATGTCCTCTTCAGAGAAGTATCTATTCAGGTCCTTTGCCCA
Organism: Phyllostomus discolor; assembly: GCF_004126475.2. NCBI lineage: Eukaryota > Metazoa > Chordata > Mammalia > Chiroptera > Phyllostomidae > Phyllostomus > Phyllostomus discolor. The sequence continues at coordinate 97,386,942 of NC_040907.2, forward strand.
TTTTTTAATGGGGTTACTTGTTTGTTTTTGGTGTTGAGTTTTATGAGTTCTTTATAAATTTCAGGTATTAACCTGTAATCAGATGTATTGGCAAATATGTTCTTCCATTTTGTGGGTTGTCTTTTTGTTTTGTTGATGTTTTACTTTGTTGTAAAACAAACAAAACATTAAAAAACATTTTAGTTTGATGTAGTACCATTTGTTTATTTTTCTTTTGTTTCCATTCCCTGGGCACATATATCTGCAAAATATTGCTATGAGCACTGTATGAGATTTTGCTGCTTAGGTTTCTTCAATGATTTTTATGGTTTCAGGGCTAACATTTAAGTCTTTGATCCATTTTGAATTTATTCTTGAGTGTAGTGTAAGAAGGTAGCCTAGTTTCATTTTTCTTCACGAATCTGTCCAATTTTCCCAACACTACGTATTGAATAAACCATCTTTAGACTACTGTATATGCTTGCTTCCTTTGTTGAATATTAATTGACTATAAATGTGTGGGCTTATTTCTGGGCTCTCTATTCTGTTCCATTTATCTATGTGTTTGTTTTTATACTAGTACTATGCTGTTTTGATTGCTATGGCTGAATAGTACAGTTTAAGATTAGATAACATGATTCCTCGATCTTTGTTCTTCTTTCTCAGGATTGCTGTTGCTCTGTGGGGCCTTCTGTGGATCCATATAAATTTTTTAAATACATTTTATTGATTATGCCATTACGCTTGTCCCATTTCACCCTTCTTCATTCCCCTCCACCCTGCACGCCCTCTTCCACCCACATTTCCCCACTTTAGCTCATGGCCATGTGTCATATTTATAAGTTCTTGAGCTTCTACATTTCCTACGCTATTCTTGCCCTCCCCCTGTCTATTTTCTACCTACCATCTATGCTACTTATTCTCTGTACCTTTCCCCCCCTCTCTTCCTCCCACTCCCCTGTTGCTAACCTTCCATGTGATCTCCCTTTCTGTGGTTTTGTTCCTGTTCTAGTTGTTTGCTTAGATTGTTTTTGTTCTTGTTCTAGGTGTGGTTGTTAATAATTGTGAGTTTGCTGTCATTTTACTATACATGTTTTTTATCTTCTTTTGCTTAGGTAAGTCCCTTTAACATTTCATAAAATAAGGGCTTAGTGATGATGAACTCCTTTAACTTGACCTTGTCTGAGAAGCACTTTATCTGCCCTTCCATTCTAAATGAAAGCTTTGCTGGATAGAGCAATCTGGGATGTAGGTCCTTGCCTTTCATGACTTGGAATACTTCTTTCCAGCCCCTTCTTGCCTGAAAGGTCTCTTTGGAGAAATCAGCTGACAGTCTGATGGGAACTCCTTTGGGTTACTGTCTCCTTATCTCTTGCTGCTTCTAGGATTCTCTCCTTCATTTTAATCATGGGTAACATAACTATGATGTGCCTTGGTGTGTTCGTCCTTGGGTCCAACTTCTTTGGGACTCTCTGAGCTTCCTGAACTTCCTGGAAGTCTATTTCCTTTGCCAGATTGGGGAAGTTCTCCTTTATTATTTGTTCAAATAACTTTTCCACTTGTTGCTCTTCCTTTTCTCCTTCTGGTACACCTATAATTCGGATGTTGGAACATTTAGAGATGTCCTGGAGGTTCCTAAGCCTCTCCTCATTTTTTGAATTTTTGTTTCTTCATTCTTTTCTGTTTGGTTGTTTCTTTCTTCCTTCTGGTTCACTCCATTGATTTGAGTCCCAGTTTCCTTCCCATCACTATTGGTTCCCTGTGCATTTTCCTTCATTTCACTTAGTGTAGCCTTCAGTTTTTCATCTAATTTGCAACCAAATTCAATCAATTCTGTGAGCATCCTGATCACCAGTGCTTTGAACTGTGCATCTCTGATAATTGGCTATCTCTTGGTTGCTTAGTTGCATTTGCTGTGGAGTTTTGATCTGTTCTTCCATTTAGGCCATTTTTTTTTCCCCATCTTGATGCACCTATCACATAGTGAGGGGTGGAGCCTTAGGTGTTCTCCAGGGCGGGCAACCCAGTCACTGGGTCATGAAGCTGTGTGTGGGGGAGGGGTCTGAGAGGGAACAATGGCGCCTGCTCCACTCTGTCGGATTTCTGTCCCTTCTGCCACTTTCCCCAAGCAAACTGGGCCCTTCTGGTGGTGATTCCCATATGGGTGGGCTTGTGTACATTCTAGGACCCTGTGGGTCTCTCCAATGATCTCTCCTGTGAGGCTGGAAGTCTTCCCTGGCACTTCAACCCCCATAGGTGTTTTTAATCGGTGTTTTGAGGCTTTATTTCCCAGTGCTGGGACCCTTGGTTGTGTGGTCTGTCTCACTCCCCAGTTTTGCCTGGTTTATCTTCACGTGAATGTAGAACCACCTGGTCTGCCAGCAGTCTTGTGCCACCGTACCTCTCCACAATCCATGACCTCACTGGGTTGGCTTGCTGCCACCCAGCACCCAGGATCTGCCAGCCACCACCTGTGCATCAGGGGTCCTCCAGTAATTGGTTTTTTGCTGGGACCCCTCTCTGCCCATCCGCCTGACTGTGCCTCCCACCCACATTCCCCCCCTTTAGTTCATATTCATGTTCATATTCATCTTCATAGGTCATACATATAAGTTACTTGGCTTCTACATTTCCTATACTATTCTTAACCTCCCCCTGTCTATTTTCTACCCATCATTTTTACTACTTATTCTCTGTACCTTTTTCCCTTCTCCCCCTCCTCACTCCCCTGCTGATGACCCTCCATGTGATCTCCATTTCTGTAATTCTTTTCCTGTTCTAGTTGTTTGCTTAGTTTGTTGTTGTTGTTGTTGTTGTTGTTTGGTTGTTAATAGCTGTGAATTTGTTGTCATTTTACTGTTCACATTTTTTATTATTGATAGATATGTATTTAATGCCATTTTATTGTTAGACTATTTTGCTCTGTTTATTTATTTCTTTTTTAACCTTATTTTTAAAATCTTTTAGCCCTGGCTGGCGTAGCTCAGTGGATTGAGCGTGGGCTGCGAACCAAAGCATCGCAGGTTCGATTCCCAGTCAGGGCACATGCCTGGGTTGCAGGCCACAGCTCCCAGCAACCGCACATTGATGTTTCTCTCTCTCTTTCTCCCTCCCTTCCCTCTCTAAAAATAAATAAATAAAATCTTTAAAAAAGAGAAGTATGTGCCTGTGAAAAAATAAATAAAATAAATGATTAAAAAATCTTTTGACATGATATGAATTAGTTTATTTCAGCTTCATTTTCTTAAAAGTCTTGATTTTCTTTTTCATTTTTTTATTATTCAAGTACAGTTATCTCCATTTTCTCCCCACCAATCCCCCCTGCCCCACCCATTCCTACCTCCCACCTTCAATTCTACCCCTCTTTGGATTTGTCCATGTTCCATTTAAACATGTTCCTTGATGACTCCTCCCTTTTTCTCCCCCATATCCAACTTTCCCCTCCCTACTCTCAGTTTGTTCTTTATTTTAATATCTCTGGTTATATTTTGCTTGCTTGTTTGTTTTGTTGATTAGGTTCCACTTATAGGTGAGTTCATGGTATTTGTCTTTCACAGCCTGGCTTATTTCACTTAACTTAATGCTCTCCAGATCCATCCATGCTCTTGTAAAGTGTAGGAGCTCCTTCTTTCTTTCTGCTGCAGAGTAGTCCATTGTGTAAATGTACCATAGCTTTATAAAGCAATCCCTTTAACATTTGTTTGAGTACTGGTTTGGTGTTAACAAACCTCTGTAGCTTTTTCGTGTCTGGGGAGCTTCTTATTTCTCCTTCAACTTTAAATGATAGCCTTGGTTGGTAAAGTATTCTTGGTTTTAGGTCCTTGCTTTTCATCACCTTGATATTTCACACCACTCCCTTCTGGACTGAAATATTTCTGCTGAAAATTCAGATGACAGTCTAACTTGTGCCCTCTTGTATGTAACTACTTGCTTTTCTCTTGAAGCTCTTAGGATTCTCTCCTTGTCTTTAAGCCTTGCCATTTTAATTATGATGTGTCTTGGTGTAGGCCTCTTTGGGCTCAACTTCTTGACACTCTGTGATCTTCCTAGACTTGTGTGTATTTCTCCTTCAACAGATTAGGGAAGTTTGTGGTCATTATTTCTTCAAATAGATTCTCAATCCCTTGCTCACTCTCTTTGTCTTCTGATATTCCCATGATGTGGACATTGTTATGCTTTATGTTGTCCCAAAGGTTTCTTAAGCTAGGCTCATTTTTTAAAATTCTTTTTTTTCTTTTCTGTTCTGCTTGGGTATTTTTTTTTCTGCCTTGCCTTCCAAATTACTGATTCAATCCTCTGCTTCATCTAACCTACTATTTATTCCTTCAAGTGCATTTTTTATTTCAGATATTGCATCCTTTATTTCTGACTGGTCTTTTTTTTTTTTTAAATCATTTCTATGTCTTTTTTTCATGCCGTGGAGTGTCCTTATAATCATTACTCAAAACTCTCTATCTGATAAATCTTGCCTTTCTTTCATGTAGTTGTTTTGGAGAATTCCCTGTTCTTTCATTTAGGCCTGTTTCTTTGTCTTCTCATTTCAGCTGCCTCTTTGTGTTGTTTCTATGTATTAGGTAGATTTGCAAAGACTCTGGTGTAGACCTATATCAAACCTTATCTGTGACTGGCCCTGGGCAGCCTGCCTGTTGTTACCAGAGATCCACAGCATGTGGTTCCCTCCTCTGGGCCTGCTTGTGTGCTGAAAGGATCTAGGTGTGCACCAAGGCCAGCTAAAACTAACACCAGTCTCAGGGGAGGGTCAGCTAAAGTCTCAGAGCTCCAGGGAGCTGCCTCTGTCTACAGGCTTTCTATTAGGCTTAAAGAGTGAAAGTCTTCCAGCTGTACTTCTTAGCAGCAGGACTTTAGCATCCACAGTAAGCCGAGTAATTCCTGTGGGCAGAGCTATTGCTCCCCCTTGGGTCATTGCCGCTTGGGGAAGTGTGCTCTGCCTGAGAAAGGTGGCTTCTGCAGTATGGGGAATGACTCAGCACAGGGATCCTGGTAACTGACCATTACATTCTTTCCCCAGGGCCACCAGCCCAGACTCTCCTCACTCATCTCTAGTCCACTCTGCCCTTCCTCTGCCAGAGCCCAAGGTAAGTGGCTGTGAACAGAATTTTGTGTGTTGGCCCTTTAAGAGGCTCTCTGAATCTCCAGCTATCTCCCTGGTGGACAGAAACCCTGCTGCTTTTCATAGTTATGTTATTTGGTTTCATTTTTTCAGTTCTGGTGCTGTAGGCTGGAGACCCCAGCTTGGAGTTTACTCCCACATTTCTCAGAGTGATACCCCTGAACACTGAAATATCCCTGTGGAACTTAAGCTGCCACCAGTGGGGGCCTAGCCAGCCCTTTCACACTTCTTCCACACTTTCTACCAGTCACATGTACTGTTGGATCTCTTTACATTTTTTCATGGTCATTAGACTTCTCTAGCTGATGTTCAGTTAGTTATTTAGGATTGTTTTTGTATAATTTAGTTGTAATTCTGGTTCGGTCCTAGGAGAAGGTTAGTATACCCACTCATGCCTATGCCATCTTGGGTCTCCCTTTTATTATTTTTTAAATGGAACAAGAACATATATTTTTTTCTTTTCCTTTCTGATTTTTTCCCTTTTTTTTTTTTGCCATTCAAGTACAGTTGTCTCCATTTTCACCCCACCTCAGCCCTCCAACATACCGTCCCCACCTCCCACCCTTGAACCTATTCCCTTTGGCTTTGTCCATGTGTCCTTTATACATGTTCCTTGATGGATTTTTTCCTGTTTTCCCCCATTGTCCCTCTCCTTCCTCCCCTCTGGTTACTGTCAGTTTGTTCTTTATTTTAATGTTTCTGGTTATATTTTGCTTGTTTCTTTTGTTGATTAGGTTCCATTTATAGGTGAGATCATATGGTATTCATCTTTCACTGCCTGGCTTATTTTAGGAAGCAACCTAAATTTCCACCAGTAAATAAGTGGATAAAAATACTATGGTACATTTACACAATGGAATACTACACAACAGAAAGAAAGAAGGAGCTCCTGCTGCTTTGCAACAGTATGGATGGGACTGGAGAACATTATGTTAAGAGAAGAACATATATTTTGAAGGTCTGAAACAGGGTTCAAGAAGCAAACAAAACTAAGAAGAAAAAAAAGAATAAGTGGATTGAGAAAGCTGGAGAGGAGTTTTGAATATCAACAAATTTGCCTTATTAGTGCTTTACATTTTAGTATTAGTTGATTGCCTGCTACTTCATGCAATAAGAATCTATGTTCTATAATCCACCTTAGTGATTACTGTTTTTGTTTAAAACATTAACATAGGTAAAACAAATATAGAAAAACATTCATATTTGAGCACTCTTGTTGAAGGATATTTTGTGTTGGGGATCTTTTGTGTTATTTCTGTAACAAAATTACAAGCTTATATGTAAATAAATAAGGCAAAAATTTAATACAGACATTGGAATTCCAAGAGAACAAGACTGGCAATTAATTTGAAAGACTCATTCAAAGATTTAGATATCAGTAATTAAGCACTATTTTTATAAAAGCAAAAGAACAACAACTCTTAAGTAAGAGTATTGTAAGAGAAATTACTGAATTGAGTTTAAATGATTATCTCAGAGTTTCACAGTTAAGAAACTCATAGTTAACTTTCTTGGAAGAAATAGTATTCCTCTTCCTCTAGACAATTTTAAGGAAGAAGAAAATGTTGAATTTTATGTTCTCAATTCTGCAGAAGTTACTAACAGTTACTATAAGGGCTGTAAGATGCTTATGTGGGCCAGACCCATTAGTGAAATTTGGTATGTTCACACATTATCCATATAGTACATTAAAATGGACTAAGGTCTTACAGAACGGTCTTCCCCCAGCAACCTCCCACTCTTTTATGTTTCTGTACTCTTCAGTAGTTTTCAATAGGAGGAACAGTACCTGGAAGGGGACAAGATATATGAAAAGAAATTACATGATAGCAAAATCTAAAGAAATCTGTGATATATAAGCAGATAATATTTTTCCTTTCTCATTTTTGTCTACAGTCACTGTCAAGGAGTTGAACTTAATTAATAAGGAGGATAGACAGATAAGAGGAAAAGAGAAGTTCTGGATTTTTTCCTTTTAACTTGTGTACACCAGAAACGAACAATCAAAACTGACAGAAGAATAAATAAAAAAATCTTTCTCTTTCATTGTTATAGACACATAACAATGAAAGAGATTGAATTAGCAATCAAAACACTTCCCACAAAGGAAAATCCTAACCTCTAATGGCTTTATTAGTAAATTCTACCAAATGTTTAAGTCATAATTAACACCATTTCCTCATAGATCTATCAAAAAAAAAAAAAAAGAGGAGGTAACACTTTCCAACTTATTCAATGAAGTCAGTGTCTCACTGATGCCAAAACCTGGTAAGACATCACAAGAAAAAAAAAATGAAACTGCAGACTGATAATCCCTTATAAACATAGATACAGAAATTCTCAACAAAATAGAAACACATGAAGTACATCAACACATTAAAAGGATTAATTCAAGTTGATATTATATAAGGAATCTGAGGTGTGTTTAACATTGAAAAAAGCAACCAGTGATGCACCACAGTAGCAGAATAAATTACAAAGTGCGATTGTCATCTAAATTGATTGAGAAAATTTTTACAAAATACAACTCCCTTTCACAATGACCACTCCAGACTATGTATATAAGGGAACTTCCTCAATGTTTTAAAGAGTACCTACAAACAATTCACAGCTAATGTTATACTACATGTTAAAATACTGAATGGTTTCCCCCTAAAATAAGAAACAAGACAAGGATTTTGACTCTCACCACTTGTATTCAACATTGTAATTGAGGATCAAACCAGTCAATTACAGAGAAAAGAGAGGTAAAAGCTAGAAAGAAAGAAGTAAAATTATTTATATCTGCAGATGACATGATCATATATATATATATATATATATAAGAATCATTAACTACATAAAATAAACTTAGAACTAATAAATGTGTTCATCGAGATTGCAATGAGAAAGATCAATATACAAGTTAATTGATTCTATACAGTAGCAATGAACAATATCAAAATGAAGTTAACAAAACAATTTTATTTATAATATAAAATATTGTATACAAAATCAAAAAGAATAAAATACTTATGAATAAATTTAATGAGAGAAATTTAAGACTTGTGCACTGAAAATTATAAAAATTAATTGTAAAAAATTAAAGGAGACCTAAATTCTTAGAAATACACTACATGTTTGATTGAAATAGTTACTATTTATTGTTAAGATGGAAAACACTCCTCCAAGTTATCTACAGATTCAATGCAATCCCAGTCAAAATTCCAGCTCAATTTTTTTTAGGAAATTTACATAGAAATGCCCAGGACCCAGAATAGCCAGAACAATCTCTTAAAATAAGAACAAAGTTGGAAGACCTACACTTTCTGATTTCACAGCTAACTACAAAAGTACAGAAAGCAGACAATGTGGTATAAGGATAGACATGTAGATTAATGGAAAAGAATTACAAGTTCAGAAACAAACCCTAACATTTGTGGTAAATTGGTCTTTGACAAGATAATTTAATAAAAAAAATAATATTTTCAGCAAATGCTGGGACAACTGGTTACCCACATACAAAAGAATGAAATTGGACTTTTTCCTTATACACAAAGATTAATTCCATATGAGTCATAAACCATAATGTAAGACTTAAAACTGTAACATTCTCAGGAGAAATCATAGGAGTATATTTTTATATCCTTGATTTAGGCAAACATTCCCTAGATACAACAGCAAAACACAAATGACCAAAATAAAAAATAAATAGAATTTCATTAAAATTAAAAATTTGTGTTATGCAAAAGACACCATCAAGACAGGGAAAAAGACAATCCATATGATTGGAGAAATATTTGCAAATCACATGTCCAATAATGAACTTGTATCCAGAATAAATATAGACCTTTTACAACTCAATAATGAAAAGAAAAATAAGCCAATTTAAAAAATGAACAAATGGCTTGTATAGACATTTCTTCAAATAAAATATGCAAATGATCAATAAATACATGAAAAGATGCTCAAAACCATATGCTATTAGGGAAATGAAACTCAAAATCACAATGAGTTACTTCATACTCATTAGGGAGGCTACAATCAAGGAGACAAATAATAATAATTGTTGATAAGGATGTAGAGAAATTGAAACTTATTTTGCTTATAGAAACATAAAATGATACAGGAAGTTTGGAGAAGAGCTGGCAGTTCTTTACAATGTTAGGCATACATCTAGAAATTTAACTCCTAGGTTTATACTGAAGAGAAATGAAAACATGTATCTATACAAAAACTTATACATGATGCTCATAGCAGCAGTGTTTTTAGTATTAGGCTAAGAATGGAAACATCACAAATGTCCACTGACTGATGAAAAGATAAATAAATGTGGTATATCCATGCAATAAAATATTAGTCAACCATTAAAAAGAATGAAGTGCTGATACATGCTACAACATGGATAAATCTTGAAGACATGCTAACTGAAAGAAGTCAGACCAAAAAAGCTCCATATTGTATGCATCATTTGTATGAAATACCTAGAATAGGCAAATCCCTAGACACAGATTAGTGGTTGCCTAGAGCAGGGGGAGGTGAAAAACAGGAAGTGACTGCTAATGGGTAACAGAGGGTTTTTTTTAGGGAAGATAAAGATATTCTAAATTAGGTAGTGATGATGGTTATACAACTCTTGGAATACATATTGAAAACCACAAAAAAATTCAGATTTTAAAAGGTTGATTATGATATATGAATGATTTCTCAAAAAAGCTATCATATAAAAATGTGGTTACCATTTCTCTTTTGCCTCTCTTTCTCTATCTCTCTCTCATTCTGGTCTTTATATGTGTAAAAGGTCTGTCTGGAAAAAGTCCAGTTTTAATAATAACAGTTTATAAGACATCAATGTAAACTGGCAGCCAAGGTGAGTAGACTGGAATGCACATGCATGAACAATGATGACTTCACTGTACTAGTCAGTGGGGTGTAGTGTACACCACTGAGTGAGCATGGGTACTATGTGGCCATTGCATTCAAAATGACTAAATAAGTAGAGCAATGAATCTGCATAAAATTTTGCATTAAGCTTGAACATTCCTCCACAGAAACTATTCAGATGATTGAGAAGGCCGCAGTTATGGGCAATTGGTGAATGGAAGCTTCATCACAACACACCTGCTCAGGCATAATATTTGTCTCATGCAGAGCTTTTTTTGGCAAAATATCAAATTAGCCAGGTGACTCAGCTCCATCAGAGCCCAGATTTGTTGCCCTATGACTTCTGGCTTTTCCCAAAACTAAAATCACCTTTGAAAGGGAAAAGATTTTAGGGCATCAATTGGATTCAGGAAAATATGATAGGGCAGCTGATGGAGATTGGGAGAATTGTATGAGGTCCCAAGGGGCCTACTTTAAAGGGGACTGAGGCATCATTGGCCTATGTATATTTCTTGTATCTTGTATCTTCTTCAATAAATATCTCTATTTTTCATATTACATGACTGGATACCTTCTGGACAGACTTTTTATTTCCTACATATCTCTATGTCTCCACAACAGTCACTCTATAAGGAACATTTTTCACTTATTCCTAATAGTTTGGAAAATTGAAATTCCTCTGTACACAGTAATAAATTTCACTAACCACATTTCATGCCAAGAGGCAATTACTCCTTCTCTTCCCTTTCTGTCCAGAAAGGCCTTAATTAGTTGATATATTTTTAAGGTCTGTGCTTTAAAGTCACATACATTGCAGAGAAGAAGGTGAGAGTATGAAGATGACTTAACTTCAAGTCTTTGCCACAAATGGAACCAAGAGCATGTGTGATATTATGAGTAGCAGACACTATGGACCTGTCTCCTGTGCATGAGTAATTATTATTCTGAGTGGCACTCTCACCATGATGGATGTGGGGGAATGTGGGTTTGTATTTGGGGGATGTGTTCTGTAAAATGTAGGAGAACCAAACTCAGAATCGTGGGAACTCTCCTAAATGAAATACCAGACAGATTTTGTGTTTGCTGTCCTGATCTTTTATAGAAAGAGGCCAATCAGAAAAGAAGTTTATATCAAAATTTTTTTCTTAAAACTGTTTGAATAGGGTAGTGATCATTAGGAACACAATTAATTTGTATTTGTATGGACAAGAATCATTTGCATTATATAATTATATATATACATATGTTTTTATATATGTATATATGTGTATGTATACATATATACATATGAGGGGGTGAACCCAAATAACAGCATTATCTTCTGGAGGGCAGGTCCTTGTAATACAGGTTTCCTCCACTAGGAGAGTATTCTAGGAACCCATCTGTATCAGCGTAGCAGCTGGTGTTGTTGTGAGAGCCCGCATTCAGCTTAAGGGAATTTTTTTGAAGACTCTTTCAACAGTTTTGCCCATTTCATTATGGGTGATTTATGAGTGCACCTGCCCACACTGTGCTGAGTATTTGGCAGTTTCTGATCAAAAACAACACGACCCCCATGCCCCACCCTCTCTAGTCACTCAGGTCTTGCCACGAGAGACATTTTTGTTTCCCTGGATAAAAAATTTCTCAAATGGAAAGGTTTTGCCATGTGAAGTGACACAAAAAATGGCAGCACTAACAGACATCAAAATCAATGAGTTCAAAAAGTGTTTTGAGTGTTAGAAAAATGTCTTAATATGTGTATTGCATCAAATGGAGAGTGCTTTGAAGGTGATTGAAGCTTGAACATGTAAGAATAAATATACAATTTTTAAATAAATAAATTCCATTTTTTGGTTCCCCCTCATGTGTGTAGTTTATATATAATTATCTAATGCAAATTATTCTGGTCTATACAAATGTAAATTAATTATGTCCCACACAATCATTGCCTCATTGAAAACAGTTTTAAGAAATAAAATATTACCAATTCAAAGTCTTTTACAATTGTTCATGACAAATAAGTAACTGAGTAAGACAGGACTAACAATATGATATGACACATTAATCTTGGTTATGTTCACCACTAATTTAGTATATATTTTCCTTTCTCTCCCATGGTTCGGGTAGTACTTACTTAGCAAATTTTTAAAAAGATGGGCAAGGTAAATTATTCTAGACAGTAGGTTAGCTTGTGTTTGTGCAACAATGGAGAGAGTATGAAATGGAGGAGGTATCATAGGAAAGGAAGCTTTAGTGATATTCTTTCTAAACATGTTGACAAAAGCATTGCCATACAATGGAGAAAAATTCTGTCTGATGTCTTGGAAAAGTGGATCCTGCTCATGGCTATGCCATGAACCAGTGGTTTGTCTGTAATTTCAGAGGGGCAAAATCCAGGACAAATGCTGCTCATCAGTCTGCTAGGAAAGAGAAGGAAGTGGAGGGATGTGGAGTGATCCTCCTTTTATATGCATCAACCTCATTCTATCCTCACAGCAGCCATGGCAGAAGATTGAAGATAACCCCAATTTTAAAGAAAAGAAAACAGGAAAACAGTGTTTTTTGAGAACTCAGATGCTATGAAGAGGAAGCAAAAGAGGCAGAATTTGCCTCAGCCCATCTGATTCTGATGAGAGTAAACTTCTCCATTAAGCACAGGAGGCATGATAAATTTAGAGTCCTCAAAAATTCTTAACTTTAATTTATTTTAAAATCAGGATAAACAAGAATCTAAAGGGATATCTCTGCTGCAAAGGCACACCCTGAGAAGTGTGGGGTCTCAAACCCACATTGGGCTCCCCAGCCCAAAGCACCAGAGCCAGGAAGAGGAGCCCACATAACATTTGGCTGTGAAAATCAGCAGGATTTTGTCTACCAGAAAAAAGATATGAGTCTGCTAGAGAGAGACTGAGGCACCCTCTTAACAGGCCAGCATACAAAATCGTGTTCACAGCAACTCACCTTGGGCTCTGGCAAAGGGATGGTGGATGGGAGCAGGCTAGAGTTCTTAGAAAACAGACCAGATTGTGTAGTCCAGGGATAGGGCTGAACAAATAGCCACCAGGGTGCCTATTCTGAGTCCCTCTCCTACACATCCCACAGATGCCATCTTTTTCTGGGTCAAGTGCTCCTCTTCATACTACATCAGCCTGGAGGAATGCACTGGTCCCACCCTCCTGACTCCCTGTCATCCCACCTTACTATGCTTATGCCCTGTGAAGGAGGAGGAGTCAACAGCTTAAGCCCATGGCATAGACTTCATTGGAGGCCTCTTGAGGTTGAAGTTGGGGGTATCAGAGATTGAGTGGCTTTGGGGTTGGATCCATTTCCCCCCATATCCCCTGCCCCAATCCTCCTAACACTTGACCAGTGCTGCCACACCAATGAAGATCCATTGACTCCATCCTTCAAACTCCCAGTGGCCTTTGATCTGATGATCTCATGCCATGCTGAGGAGTCAGCTGGCTATACCCAGCCTGGGATCTTGGTATAGACTTTCTTGGAAGGCTCTCCAGGATGCCCAAACAAATTCAGGAGATACTGAGTGGTGTGGCTCTATAGTGGGGGCAATCTTCCCTCACTCAGTCAACCAGTACTATTGTCTCTGTCCCTTCACATGGTCAAATCTTGGTCTGTTTGGGCATTATGAAGTCTGTTGGATTTAACCTGATGGCTATCTGAGACTTTGTGCCACCACAAAGGATCGCTGGCATCCAGCAAGTGGTGACTGGCCTTGGCATACACATATTGTTGTTGAATGGCCTCAGACCCCCCATCACTGGTGCTAAGTTTGAATTTGCAGCATTTGCATCACCCTGGTCAACACCAGTCACCCCTACATGGTGACTCACTGAGAACATAACTCATGTATCTCAGGTCCCACCTGAGTCTAACTGGCAGCTGACAGGCAGAAGCTGAACTCAGGTGCCTTGGTCTTTTATGGACCTGCCTCTGGGCTTGGTGCTAGTGGAAGCCTTGGTAGAAACCTCAGTGGAAACCTTGGTGCACAGCTTGGCCCTTCCCATGCAAACCCAGTTCCAGCAGAGGAAGCCATAAACTGGATAAACTTTGTAGCTCCAAATAGGTAGTCCAGGACTGTCATAGGCAATGCCTGACACTGACCTGCACCCAAGTCCCTCACAAGGGTCCCCAGAACAAGCACACTTAGTGGCAGGATTTAGACCACAATAAAGCATAATTCAATTAGTTCCACAACTGACACACCCAATGGAGATCTTTGCAGGCACAAGAACTTTCTGGGCCATGTTCTGTTTCATGGGGTCAGCTGCCACACAGCAGTTTGTACACTGTGGTTGAGGTTGGTCCTCATAGTCATCCAGCCTAAGGGTCAATTCCACCCACAAGCCAAAAGTAATAAAGACTCAACTACCACAGAAAGGTAGTTGGGACAATTACCTAATTATAGGACAATATCCCTGATGAACATAGAGGCTAAAATCCTCAACAAAATATTAACAAACCAAATTCCACAATATGTTGAAAAAATCATGCACTGTGATCAAGTAGGATTTATTCCTGCAATGCAAGGTTGGTACAATATTTACAAATCAATTAACATGATAAACAAAATAAAAAATAAACATTCTATGACTATATAGATCAGTGGTCCCCAGCCTTTTAGGCATCAGGGATTGATTTTGTGGAAGACAATTATTCCATAGATGGGGTTGGGGGAGAATGGCTTTATAGCTTGCCACTAGATGCAGCTTAATTGTCACTTGCAACTCATTGATAAGGATTTGAGCCCTGATTGGTGTGGCTAAGTAGGTTGAGTGCCCACCTGAGAATCAAAGGTCATTGATTCTATTCCCAGTCTAGGTCACATGCCTTGGTTGTGGGCCAGGTCCCCAGTAGGGGGTGCACAAGAGGCAACCTCACATTGATGTTTCTCCCCTCTCTTTCCCCCTCCCTTCCCCTCTCTAAAAATAAATTTAAAAATATTTTTAAAAGGTTTTGATATGAATTGGCAATTTATTTCTTATGGTCTTTGTGTAGTCAAATCTCTGCTAATGATGATCTGTATTTGCAGTCACTCCCCAGTGCTAAGCTTCACCTCATATAATCAGGCATTAGATTCTCATAAGGAGTGTGCAACCAAGATCCCTTGTATATGCAGCTCACAGTACAATTTGCACTCCTATGAGAATCTAATGCCACCACTAATATGATAGAAGGTGGAGCTCAGGCAATAATGTGAGTGATGGGGAGTAGCTACAAATACAGATGAAGCTTCACTTGCTTGCCCACCACTCAACTCCAGCTGTGCCACCCAGTTCCTATCAGGCCATAGACCAGCATGTGCCCGTGGCCTGGGGATTGGGGACCTCTGATATAAATGCAGAAAAAGGATTTAACAAGATCCAGCACCTATTTGTGATGAAAACTCTCAGAAAATTGGGAATAAAGGGGACATTCTGCAACATAATAAAGGCCATCTAAAACAAACTCACAGCTAATATCCTACTCAACAGTAAAATATTAAAAAGGTTTCCCTGAAAATCAGAAAAATGACGGTCTGTCCACTTTTTACCACTCCTATTCAATATAGTAGTGGAAGTCCCAGACTCATCAGAGAAGAAGAAGAAATAAAAGACATCCAAATTATAATGAAAGAAGTAAAACTCATTAATTGTAAATGACTTGATACTATATATATATAGAATATTTCACCCAAAACCTACAAGGAATGATAAGTAAATCAGTAAAGTAGCAGGATACAAAATAACATTTAAGTAGGATGGCTAGGTGGAGAGAGGTCATGGCAAAAAAAGTGGTGGCACCGGGTGCGCAAGTCACCCCAGGTGGGCAAACAGCAAAGGGTGGACCTTGGGCACATAGACTTTGGCTGGCAGACCCTAAGCATGGGGTGGAAATGGGCAGACCCAGCGAGGTGGTGATTGTGAAGTGAGGCACTGCATGCAAGGCAATTGGCTAATGGGGCTGTCCTACATTCTCCCACAGATAAACCGGGCAAAACTGGGGAGTGAGACAGACCACACAACCAAGGGTCCCAGCACTGGGAAATAAAGCCTCAAAACACCGATTAAAAACACCTATGGGGGTTGAAGTGCCAGGGAAGACTTCCAGCCTCACAGGAGAGATCATTGGAGAGACCCACAGGGTCCTAGAATGTACACAAGCCCACCCATATGGGAATCACCACCAGAAGGGCCCAGTTTGCTTGGGGAAAGTGGCAGAAGGGACAGAAATCCGACAGAGTGGAGCAGGCGCCATTGTTCCCTCTCAGACCCCTCCCCCACACACAGCTTCATGACCCAGTGACTGGGTTGCCCGCCCTGGAGAACACCTAAGGCTCCACCCCTCACTATGTGATAGGTGCATCAAGATGGGGAAAAAAAAAATGGCCTAAATTGGAAGAACAGATCAAAACTCCACAGCAAATGCAACTAAGCAACCAAGAGATAGCCAATTATCAGAGATGCACAGTTCAAAGCACTGGTGATCAGGATGCTCACAGAATTGATTGAATTTGGTTGCAAATTAGATGAAAAACTGAAGGCTACACTAAGTGAAATGAAGGAAAATGCACAGGGAACCAATAGTGATGGGAAGGAAACTGGGACTCAAATCAATGGAGTGAACCAGAAGGAAGAAAGAAACAACCAAACAGAAAAGAATGAAGAAACAAAAATTCAAAAAATGAGGAGAGGCTTAGGAACCTCCAGGACATCTCTAAATGTTCCAACATCCAAATTATAGGTGTACCAGAAGGAGAAAAGGAAGAGCAACAAGTGGAAAAGTTATTTGAACAAATAATAAAGGAGAACTTCCCCAATCTGGCAAAGGAAATAGACTTCCAGGAAGTCCAGGAAGCTCAGAGAGTCCCAAAGAAGTTGGACCCAAGGAGGAACACACCAAGGCACATCATAGTTATGTTACCCATGATTAAAATGAAGGAGAGAATCCTAGAAGCAGCAAGAGATAAGGAGACAGTAACCCAAAGGAGTTCCCATCAGACTGTCAGCTGATTTCTCCAAAGAGACCTTTCAGGCAAGAAGGGGCTGGAAAGAAGTATTCCAAGTCGTGAAAGGCAAGGACCTACATCCCAGATTGCTCTATCCAGCAAAGCTTTCATTTAGAATGGAAGGGCAGATAAAGTGCTTCTCAGACAAGGTCAAGTTAAAGGAGTTCATCATCACTAAGCCCTTATTTTATGAAATGTTAAAGGGACTTACCTAAGCAAAAGAAGATAAAAAACATGTATAGTAAAATGACAGCAAACTCACAATTATTAACAACCACACCTAGAACAAGAACAAAAACAATCTAAGCAAACAACTAGAACAGGAACAAAACCACAGAAAGGGAGATCACATGGAAGGTTAGCAACAGGGGAGTGGGAGGAAGAGAGGGGGGGAAAGGTACAGAGAATAAGTAGCATAGATGGTAGGTAGAAAATAGACAGGGGGAGGGCAAGAATAGCATAGGAAATGTAGAAGCTCAAGAACTTATAAATATGACACATGGCCATGAGCTAAAGTGGGGAAATGTGGGTGGAAGAGGGTGTGCAGGGTGGAGGGGAATGAAGGAGGGTGAAATGGGACAATGGTAATGGCATAAACAATAAAATATACTTTTAAAATGGTTAGGAAAAAAATGTGGCAATAAACAAAATATTATAAAATACTGAAGAAAGAAATTAAAGAAGACACAACATAAATAAAAGCACATTTTGTGCTCATGGATAGAAAGAATTAACATTACTAATATGTATATATTACCCAAAATAATCTATAGATTCAATGGAATTTCTATCAAAATATCAGTTGTGTATTTTATAGAACTAGAACAAATCAGGTAAAAATGATATGGAACAAACAAAGGACTCCAAATAGTCATAGCAATCTTGAAGTTGGAGGAACAATGTTGGAAGAATCATGCTACCTAATTTCAAAATATACAAGGCCTTAGTAGTCAACACAATAAAAACAGACATATAAATCAATGGATCAGAGTAGATTGTCTCCAGATAAAACCATGTATATATGGTCAATTAATATTTGACAAAAGAGGTAAGGCCATACAATGGCATAAATGGAGTCTGTTCAATAGGTGGGGCTGAGAAAATTGGACATATATGCAAAATATGAAACTAGACAACCTTCTTACCCCATAACTCTAAATGGATTAAAGACTTAAATGTAAGTCTCAAAACCATAAAACCCCTAGAGTAAGTTCTCTAATATTCCTCTAGCAATATTTTTCTGATATATTGCCTTGGGCAAGGGAAACAAAAGAAAACACAAACAAATAACATTACATCAAACTAAAAAAGGTTTGTACAACAAATAAATTATAAAGAAAAAAGGACGACCTGCTTAATGAAAGAAGATATTTGCCAATGGTATATCTGTAAGGGTTTAATATACAAAATCTACAAAGAACTCATAACAACTCAATGCCAAAAAAATAAATTATTCAGTTTAAAATGGGCAGAGACCCTGAATGGATACTTTTCCACAGAAGTTATACATATGGCCAACAGACATATGCAAAGATGCTCAATATCACTAATCATTAGAGAGATATAAATAAAAACCACAAGGAGATATCACCTCATACCTGTCAGAATGGCTGACATCAATAAATCCGTAAACATCAAGTGTTGGCAAATATATGGAGAAAAGGGAACTCTCATGGTTGATGGTACTGAAGATTTATACAACTACTACGAAAACAGTATGAAGGGTCTTAAAAAAATAAAAAATGGAACTGCCTTATGACCCAGTGAAATAATTCTGGGTACATATCTAAATATTCCAAAACACTGATTTGAAAGAATGTGTGTACTCCTATGCTCATTTCAACATAATTTGCAGTAGCCAAGACATGAAAACAATCCAAGTGCCTATCAATGGACAAATGGATTAAAAAGCAATGGTACGCATATGCAATGCAATATTACTCAGCCACAAAAAGAATGAAATCTTACCATTTGCAACAGCATAAATGGACCTTTAGAGTAGTATGCTAACTCAGTGGTCCCCAACCTTTTTGACACCAAGGACCCGTAGGATGGAGCAGGAGGTGCAGGAGGCAGAGCTCAGGCAAGCTTTGCTTGTGGCCTGGCTGTGTTCCTAAAAGGCCATGGCCTGGGATTTGGGGAATCCTATGCTCAGTGAAATAAGTCAGAGAAAGACAAATACCATATGATTTCACTTATTTGTGGAACCTGAAGAACAAAATAAATGAACATACAAATTGAAACAGACTCATAGATATAAAGAACAGACTGATGGTTTTCAGTGGGGAAGAGTGGTGGGGGACAGGGTAAACAAGTTGAAGGGGTTAAGAAGTACAAATTGGTAGTTACAAAATAGTCCTGGGGTGTCAAGTACAGTATAGGAAATATAGTCAATAATATTGTAGTAACTATGCATGGTGCCAGGCAGATACTGGATATATCAGGAGGGGGGCACTTTGTAAGATACATAGTTATCTAATCACTGTTTTGAATACCTGAAACCAATAAAAAGTAATATTGGATGTAAAGTGCAGTTACAAATAGAAAAAATCAGAATAAAAAATAAGTGTAATATTAGTGAGCATGTAATAATGAATATGATTCAGATTTTGCCATTATAGAAATACATTTGTGAAATAAATCTTAAGATTGTATGTGTAAAGGACCCACAGAAACAATAGTGTCTTCAGTTGCATTTAAGAGGATGCCTGTGTTTATTCAGGGGTGTGCTTGCTCTAGACCCAGTGTCAGGACCCAATGCAGCTCATCTAATTCTACTGAGGACAAGTTGTCCCCTCCCAATTCCCTACTCTGGAAAAGCCAGTTTTTGGAACTTGTGTCATGGTTAAGAATAGCTGGTCTGCCTCTAATATTATTTTTAAAACTCCTGGTGAAAGACCACAGAGAAATAGGAAAAATGGGACTGTAAGATTGACTGGGAGAGTTCAACGGATGGCTCTTAAAATTACAAACAAAAGTTATAAGCCATGGTTCATTATATTGTCCAAAGCAGTGAATGTAGTGCCTGAGTTGGATGCTGAAATGACAGGGATAACTTCAAGTACATAGGGAAGTTACTCCCACGGAGACTCTTTTGTACTGTAAAACCCTGAGCTGAGTGGGTCTGCTTACTGAGTTACTTCACTTCCTCTTCTGGGCAGCAGTAGTTAGACAAGAACCTCAAGAACCTAGGCAATACAGAAGGCAAACACTTCCAGGAAGAGGAAGTTGTGTCACTGGTCTAAGATGTGATCTAAGAGACTATGGTGGAGGTCGGAAGTTCTCATTTGAAGACTTTGATTTTGGCCCTGGCTCTGATAGTAAATTGTCATTTAACTTCTAAATATGGGCCACTTTAATTTCTCTGAGCCTGTTTTCTCAATATAAAATGAGAGAATGGATGATTATAACTCAATTCTCTATGATTCTGAGGAGGAAAATATGAAAGATAAAAACAAATTTAAAATATTTAAATAAATTTGATATGGCCTCCATTTACCAATCCCCACCCACATCCTCTTCCAAGGAGGGACTTATTAATCAATTCAATTCAGAAAACTGCCCT
This sequence comes from Phyllostomus discolor, assembly GCF_004126475.2. NCBI lineage: Eukaryota > Metazoa > Chordata > Mammalia > Chiroptera > Phyllostomidae > Phyllostomus > Phyllostomus discolor. The sequence goes on from NC_040907.2 coordinate 97,407,468, forward strand.
TAGAGTATCAACAACAAATCTTTACATATGTAAGAGAAGATAAAGTATGTATTGAGTTTCACTCTACTAACTAAACAAAAATTCAGTGAAATTACGGTAGGGCCAGTGGGGGAAACTTGAATAAAAATGAAATTCCCTAAGGACAAGGGCAGATTTTTATCAATGTTTGATGCTAGGGATAGAGACTGTTAGTCAGCAAGACATGGCAGGCAGTGTTTCTGAGACCAGAGGGTGGAGAAAGCTATCTCCAGTAGAAAAAAAAATGGGGGAAGTGTGGAATAAGTTCCTTAACTTTATGGAAAGTACCATGGGAGTTCTAAGAAATAACCTGCAGCTGATATCTCATAACCAAGAAGTACTTTTGCATCAGCCTGGCTCCCTCTAATGCCAAGCTGTGACTTTGATCAAGAATTGACTCTGAATGAGGGAAACAACCCATGACATTTACAATATCTTTTGTTCTAAATGTTCTTTATTTAAATTCTGGTCATCATAAGCTGCTGACCCTACATTGTCCATTGTGTGGTTTTGGTCTATCCACAATACTGAGAAGACCATGGGGTACTATTTCTATTCCCATCTGAAAGATGATGGTCCTAAGGTCCAGAGTGGTCAAGGAATATACCCTATGCCCACATAGCTATTCAGATGGATTTTGGACCTAGACCCTAATTCTCTAGGCACTGGACCAGCAGGCCAAAGATGGTGGTTACTTTTCTTGATATTTCCAGAAAAAAAAAGAGATATTTTTGCTACATTGAATGAATTGCCATTTTAGGGATGGATAAAGACCAGTCCAAAATATATTAAAGGAGTTGAAATTCTGTTGTCATTTTAATCACCACCCATAATAATAGCTACAGGGTTTATGCACACAGTTTCTGTCTCTGACTAAAGGACAATTTATCCCAAAGGAGAATGTTTGTATGTGCTTTTTTATTTGATTAAAATTTTAAAATCAATATATTGAAATACCATAAATCAAACCAAAAAAGAAATTAACTCCTCAAGTCAAATAAGTGTCTTATTTCAGTCAATTGTTTCTATTTTTCAACATCAAATAGTTTTTCATTTCTGTGGAATATGTTCTTTCAAAAATTAATATTACCCCTGGCTGGTGTGGCTCAGTGTACTGAGTGTGCCCTGGCTTCACAGTCAGGGCACATGCCTGGGTTGTGGGCCAGGTTTCCAGTAGGGGGCACACAGGAGGCAACTATACACTGATGTTTGTCTCCCTCTCTCTCTTCCTCCCTTCCTCTTCTTTCTAAAAATAAATAAATAAAGTATTTTAAAAAATTAATGTTAATATAATAAGAATTTCCTATTCCTTTACTAAGAGAATTTCCAACTATAATTTTTTTAAGACTCTTTATGGTATATACTCTATAGTTCACTATTGAACAACACATGTACAGTACTGTAAATATATTTTCTTCCTATGACTTTCTCAACATTTTTTCTAGCTATTTTATTGTAGAAATATAGTACATAATACAGATAACACAAAATATGCTTATGAGATCAGCAAGGCTTCTGATCAACAGTAGGCTATTAGTAAATTTTGGAGGAGTCAAAAGTTACACATCGATTTTTGACTGTAGGAGGGGTCAGGATCCATAAACATCACATTGTTCAAAGGTCAATTACATATGTATACACACACACATATATTAGGTCTTTTTGGAAAAAGGCCAACCATTGTTAATATAACAAGAATGGTTTGCACAACATTGATGTAACCTGACAGCTGAGGAGAATGGACTGCAATGTGCATGTGTGAACAATGATGACTTCACTGTACTAGTCAATGGGGGTGGTAGATGCCATTGAATGATATGTACTGTGTGGCCATCACATTCAAAATGACTGAGCAAGTAGAACAATGAATATGCATCAAATATTGCATTAAGCTTGAACATTCCTCTGTGGAAACTAATCAGATTATTCAGAAGGCTTTCAGGAATGATGCAATGAGTGCAGCGCAAGCAAAAGTGTGGCACGAATGTTTCAAAGATGGTTGAGAATCTGTTGAAAGTGATCCATGTTCTGGAAGGCCTGCAACAAGCAGAACACCTGAGAATGTTGAACATGTAGGGGCTGCAATCAACAAAATCAGTGACTGACAGTGAGAGAACTAGAAGCTGATCTGGGGATTCCAAAAACTACTGTCTCTGACATTTTGATACTGGATTTTGGCATGAAACATGTTGTGGCAAAATTTGTTACTTGGTTTCTCTGCTGCCAGAGCAGAAGGAACATTGTGCTACAGTTGCTAATGACTTGATTCAAACCACTACCAATGAACCAGATTTCATGCCCTGCAACTTCTGGCTTTTCCCCAGACTAAAACCACCTTTGTAAGGGAAGAGATTTCAGATGGTTGATGAGATTCGGGAAAACACAACGGGGCAGGCAGGGACAGCTGATGGCAATTCCAATAAAGGCTATTGCAGAGTGTTTTGAACAGTGGAAGAGATGCTGGGAGGACTGTGTGAGGTCCCAAGGTACCTACTTTGAAGGGGACTGAGGCGTCATTGTCCTATGTACAATGTTTCTTGTATCTTGCATCTTCTTCAATAAATGTCTCTATTTTTTATAGTACATGGCTGGATAATTTAACTCCTTTTGTTTAATCATTCTGTCACTTGTCATTTTACTCTAACATCACAGGTCTCAGGTTTGAGCAGTTTCTACATTCCTGAATTTCAATGTTCCCAATGATCAGTAGAATCTGTATGGTTCATGTGATCATTAATTTAATGATTCATTTTAAAGGCAAAATAATGAGAGATTGAACAATCAACTAGAAAGTGAATTTAATGTTTACTGAAACAGCATGTTGATTTGTTTTATTTTTCTTTTCAGAGGGTTTTTTGTGTGTGTGAACTCATTTTGAATTTATCAGGAGCTGTTATCTTTAGCTTCCAATTTAGAGCAGGTGTGTAAAACACAAATATTTTTCATTGCTGTGAAGTTCATTCTTCAAGCTTGTATAAAATCCTTAGTGCTGGGCACTGCGTTGTGTTTTATTGGGATTTCTGTTGTATAGAAAATTTTGAGAGTTCAAAATACTCAAAGTTGATATATGTTTCACTGACCATCTAGTGAATTTCTTTTAAAAGTTCTAATTATAAATAATATAGATACAGAAAATACATTGTGAACACTTTAGGAAAAAACAAAAAAAAGTTTAAGTTGCCCATACTCTAGGAACATTAATATTAACATTTCAGCTTTTAGAGTTTTTTGAGTCTTTTAAAAATATTCATATTATACAACATAAATATGTTTTTACTAAAATGTTATAAATATTACTTTATATTATGAACTTTCCAGTATCTGACATTTTTCTAGTGTCTAAATGTTAATCTATAATAAAATTTAATGACTGCATAATTCCTCCATTTTGAGGAAGTACTGAGTCCCCAAGTTTTGGATTTTTAGATTGTTTCCAATTATTGACTATTTAAGCAATAGTTTAATAAATATTGCACACATACTTTTTTGGGTGTACATGTTACTTAAAGATATAATAATTTCTTCCAAGTAAAGTGGATGGGTGTTCAAAATGTATAAGAATTTTTGTTGCCTATTGCCAAATTACTCACCATAAGAACTGTATACCATTTACACTTCTACCAAATAGTGAATGAGAGCACCTGTGGTTCTGCAGCATGTCCAACACTGCAAACTGATGTGTGTGTGTATTTATCAAAATTGTAGTAAATAGAATTGGAAAAACTAATATGGACAAAAAATGGCATTTCACTTTCATTTTGTTCCAAGACTTATTTTCACTTGATCCTTTGAAGACATGAGGTAACATGAAAGAAGGGAAAGGAACCTGAAAGAAGACAAACAGATAAAATAGGCTGACAGCAATTTAGGAGGTTTCCTTCTCCTTGTAGGATGAAAAAACAACATAGGCATAGGGTGTTCACTGCCATTAGTGTTTTGAATAGCTTTCTTCAGAAGCCTTAGGTGACTTGTAGTACAATGGGAGTGAGGTAGGGGTTGTGGATATGGGCATAGGGTAAGAGGGAATTATCAAGAAAGCAAAAATAGAAATGGTGTGTCTGGGAAGATGACCCAAGGCAGCTTACAGGGTTTGGTGTTGCCACAAGAAGTATTTCCTCTACAAGGAGAGTAGCTCAGAGGTAGTGCAGGTCTGTGGAAAGGCTTGGCTTTCTACATGAACACAATCCTAAGTGTGTAGAGGTGGTGGAGGGCCTGACTTGGCTCAAAACAAGATTCTGCCAACACATGAAATTGATACTCAAAGAGAAATTGATTCCAGTTATAGAGAGAAATTTCATTTACTGTCTACAAAGGCTTGAGGTCAGAAATGCAAGATTCCTACTTGATTGTAACAGTTCTTCCTAGAACCCTCTCCTTTTCCTATTGCTATCCCAAATAAAATTCCTGAGATCCAGGTTTCCAGGAGCGTGGAGAGAAGGCAGTATGTTGTGAAAGATACAGGTTGGTAGTTTATTCTGTGTGGCTGTTCTTTCACTATTTCTCTTTCCCTCTTGGCCTTATGGACCCCAGTTCTCTGATTTTATTTTGTCAGCCTCAGGTGAGCAAAGAATCCAACCTCTTCTCTCTCTGCTTCCCCCAGAGAGAGGTTTCTCCCTGTGAAATGATTAACCACACTCCCCCTTACAACCTTCAGTGAGTGGGTGGATGTTCCACCCTGAATGAGTCTATATAAGGTAAGTTTCTTTTCTGCTTTGTGATGCCTGAAAAAAAATGAAAAATGAGGCCTAGAGAGAGTAAAACAGGTGGTGGAAAATCAACTCATCAGAATAAATTTCCAGAATCTTTTACATTTTCTTTTATGAATGTGGAAATATTTATGTTCCCTGCTCAAGGTTTTGGAAGAAACCCTTACATAAAATTTTCCTTAGATTTACATGGATTCACTATGGAAAACAAGAGAGCATAAGCATGAAATAAAGTGTTTTTAATGAAATATCATGAATTTTTGACACAGACTTTGGGAACAACTTATTGACACACTGAAAGGGGACATAAAGTGCTAGTCCATAAGGATGCTGCTCCCCTGCACTAATAAGTTTTATTCCATCAGTGCTGGTTGGCATGCCCATGGCACCCTCCTCCCATGCCCACCACTACTTTTATCCACATGTCATCTGTTGACATAACTTGAATATTTATAGAAATAGGAAGGGGGAGGGGAAAAGAGGAGATTGGGGCACTTGGTACTAAGCAACGAACAACAGGTATTTTGAAAGGAGAGGACCTTTAGGCACTAGTTATTTTTGAATATACATGTATTAACAGCGGGGATGAGGACACCACTTTTGTCTTCTTTCTACTTTGCTAATGCAGTCTCTACACATCTCTCCCTTGCCTGCAATATAGGATCATCCTAGGCAATCTCATAATTTGCCATACTCACTTTCTTCTGGTCATTCTGCCTAAAAATTATTCTTGAACCCAAAGTCTATAAGAATGAATATGTCTTCCCCAGAAGCTGAGAGTGAGACTTTAGTCTGGGAGCCCTTATAGAAGTGACCCATTGTACTCTATAGAGATGTCTCCTGAGCTCAGCTCTTCCCATGGCTTTATTATCAGGGTATTACTTGGTATAGAGTCAGTCGATAAAGTTTAAACTCAGATTCCTACTTCTCTGATGCATATTTTTAAGAGAGCCACTTATACGCTCTGAGCCTTCAGGTCCTCATATGAGAACAATGGCAAGGAGCAGTGTTAGCTGGGGGACAACATAACATTGATCTCTCTGCCTCACAATTCATAAACAAGATAATGTTTGCAAAGTTTTTCACCTGATTATTATTATTATTATTACTATTAAGCCTTTTCCAACCAAATTTGTATTCTTAGAATAAATATTTTTTAGCTGACCTGTGGAGTTGCAGTAATTGTACATGATAGTTATTGCTCTGAGCAAGCCAGCCTGCATAACTGCCAAGCTAAGGAATGAAGGAACACTTTGTGACAACATGGATAGACCTGAAGAACATTATGTTAAGTGAAATAAGCCAGTCATAGAAAGACAAATAGCATATGATTTCACTTATATGTGGAATTTAATGAACAAAGTGAAATAACAAGAAAATAGAGGCAGACTCATAGATAGAGAGCATATGATAGCTATTGGTGAGGGGAGGTTAGAGGATGGAGGGATTGGGCAAAAAGAAAAAAAAACCCTTCATGGATATGGACAACAGTGTGATGATTGCGGAGGGCGGGGTAAAGGAGTTAAATGCTAATAAAAAACACAATAAAACTTTTAAAAAGTGTTTTGTGAAGCTTCATGCTGAGTATTTATCACTGGAAGATGCTCCATGCTTGGGTTGAAGTTGACAGCAAGCAAATCAAGATGTTAATTGAAAACAATCAATAATATACCACATGGGAGATAGCTGACAGACTCAAGTATTCAAACCAGCAAAGTTTTTGATGAAAAAGAAAAATGTGTCTCATTTTATGGAAAAAAAAACCATATGGATTTTTGGCCAACCCAATAAGTTACTCATGAAAGCCTTACAGAAAAAAACCTTGTGGTTACAACAGAATTCTATGGTTATAACAGGCCTTCCCCTTAACTTCCTTTTCCGGTTTTTAAAAGAACAATGACTAACCTGCACATGGCTCACCATGGCTGCACTCACTGGATTGCAACTCTTTCTTTTCCCTGAATAAATCTGTTTGCTGATGGACTACCTGGTCTACTTTTTGTTTACTGTTAATACTGCAAACTGTATAGATTAAAGCAACAGAAATTTATTGAACAGAAATTCACAGTTGTAAAAGCCAGAAGTCCAAAATCAAGGTATTGTCAAGGCCATGTTCTCTCTCTCTCCTAGTTTCTGGTGCTTGCGGACAATTCTTGGCATTCTTTGGTTTATAGGTGCATCACCCCAATCCCTTCCTCTGTCACCACATAGTCATCTCTTCCCTGTGTATCTATCTCCTATTCTCATAAGGATACCAGTTGCATTGAATTTGGGGCCCACCCTACTCAAGTATTACCTCATCCTTACTAATTACATTGGCATTGGCCTTATTTCCAAGTAAGTTTACACTCTGCAGTAGTGGGGAGTTGTGAATGCAAAATGTCTTTTTGGGAAATACAGTGCAACCTTTAACAAAATCCTCATAATAAAACGGGGCTAATAACTGCCCCATTCTGCCCTTGGCAGAATTTTTATGAGGATTAAAAGCAATGGAACTCAGTGTCTAGCACACATAGTAGTGCTCAGTGAATGGAAGCCTGTATTATTGTGGGATTCCTGATTTGGGGTATGTAGTATACCAACTACAAGACAGGCCCAGTGAAGCTGGGACTGAGGGGAAGTGCTGCAGGCCCACAAGTGCCTCCAGAAAGTTGCCACAGGCTTCACCTTAATGAGAGGTCTCTCCTTGAAAGAAGCTGGGTGTTTATTGTATTACAGACTGAAGGTTTCTTAACATATTTTAAATAATATATGTTTTAACATATGTTAAACACTATAAGAGAAAGAATATGGTAGGATAGGGAATACTGTATTAGAAAGGGGGGAGGATCTGGGTGTCATCAGGACTTTTCCGCCAATGTACTGAATGGCCTTTATTTTCCTGCAGATAGAAAAAAGGTGTTAGACCAGATGATGTTTAGGGCCCCTTTTCAGTTCATGTATTCTGCATAGTGTATTTCTCATGTTCTCACCCTCTCCCATAGGTGTCAAAATAATAAACTCAGACACTTTTCTGTTCATTAATAAGAATTACATTTCTATATTCTTGTTATTTGATTTTTCCCACTACCATTGTTCCTTTGAAATGTCAAATTAATACATGTTCATTACCTAAGGACAGGAATTATAGAAAACTAAATAAAAAATAATATAACATTGGTGTGAGTGATTAAAGAGTAATTTCCCATTTGATATATAATAAATGTTGCCATCACAGTAACTTTTAGCATGATTTGAACCATTCTTGAAGGCACCAGGACCACAAATTATACATACACATGAGAAAAGAAAATATAGACCCAGGGCATCAGAGAAGAATCCATGTGATAGACATTGTTAGCTAACCCAACTTCGATCTTCATTCTTCATTTTCTAACTTAATTACAGATATAAGTATTGAGCACATTCAGCTTCTCTTGCATCCAGAACTGGCCATGTGGCATAGTCCTGGTCAAAGAAGGGCTATGGTCAAAGAGAGAAAAGAATCCTACCAGAAAGTTTCTATGACAGTACTTTCCATCTAAAAGAAACAGAAAACTCTGGTACCACTTTTTCTTATTTCTTCTTTCTTTGATTGCAAATGCAATGCCTGGGGCTGCAGCAGCCTTCTTGCAAGCTTGAGGGAAAGACATTGAGCAACACAGAAATGCTGGTTCTGACATTGGTGAGCTCCTAGACCAGTCCTTGCAATGCCTACCTCAACACTTCATTTTATTTAATAATGAATTACTGTTATGAGCTGAATTTTGTCCCCACAAAATTCATATGTTGAAGTCATGACCTCCAATATCTCAGAATCTAACCATGTTTTGAGATAAGGCCTTTGAAGTGATGATTGAGTTAAAAGGAGGCACAAGAGTGGTTTTTAGTACAATGTAATTGGTGTTCTCACAAGAAGAGAACATTGGACAGAGGGATGCTGGAGCACAGAGGAAAGATCATGTGAAGAGGCAGGAAGAGAATGGCCATCTGTAGGCCAAGGAAAGAGGACTCAGAAGAAATTAACCCTGTCAGTATCTTGGTCTTAGACTTCCAGCTTCTGGAACTGTGAGAAAATAAATTTCTGTTATTTAATGCACCCAGTCAGCAGTGCTTTGTTATGGCAGCCCTGGTAAACTGGTACAAATACTCTATAGTTTAAGCTATGGTTTTCTGTTACTTTCAGCTAAAAACATTCTTAATAGCTTTAAGTTTTTTTAAAGATGTAATGAGATTTCTAGGACTCAGGTAAGATATTTTAAAATCTCTTGTATTTAAAGAAAGTATGACTAATTTTTTTCTCATTATTTAATAACTACATCCCTCCCCCAGCAAATATCTTTGAAACTTCTTTTTCATTGATTTTCTCTACAGCCTTTATAACACTCTTCAAAGTAATTCAGCAAGGGAAAATCACCCTAGTTAAAGGAAAAGGAAATGACAGTATGGTCAAATAAATTGTAGATTTAATTAGGACTGCAACAGCCTGGGAGTCTTTTACAGTATGAAAATTAGGAAACTTGACAGTTGTTACCATGAATGTCTAAATAATTATTTAACTGGCTTTTAGTTTCCTCAAATAGTCAGTCTTTCTTGTACCAATATGATGAAAGGACAAGCTAATGGCATGTAATTTTATCATCTTTGAATAACAGGCACTGAGAACAAAAGGTCACTTACAAGTGACAAATGTTTGATAGGGAAATCATCACCCAGGCATATGCCCTGACTGGGAATGGAGCCAGCAACCCTTTGGTTCACAGGCTGGTGCTCAGTCTACTGAGCCACACCAGCAAGGGCCCAACATTTAAAAACTGCGTTAGATATTTAACATACTTATAACTGTAAATTCTAAAAAAGGATTAATTTCAAAAGTAACCTTGAAATTGTTTATGCTACTATAATTGTCCCCAGATTTTTCCCTTTTGTCCACCTCCACCCAGCCTCCTGTCACTTCCCTCAGGCAATCCCCATATAATTGTCCATGCCCATGGGTCCTTCATATATGTTCTTTGGCCAATCCCTCCACCTTCTTTTCATCCAGTCCCCTCCACAACTCCTACAGCTGTCAGTCTGTTCTATGTATCTGTGCTTCTGTTTCTATTTTGTTCATAGTTTATTTTGTTTATTGTATTCCACATATAAGTTAGATCATATGGCACTTGTCTTTCCTGACTGGCTTATTTTGCTTAGCATAATATTCTCCAGTCCATCCATGCTGTCACAAAAGGTGAGCTCCTTCTTTTTTTACTGCTGCATAGTATTCCACGGTGTAAATATATCACATCATTTTATTCACTCATCTACTGATGGGCACTTAACACTGTTTCCAAATTTTGGCTACTGTAAACAATGCTATTCTGAATAAAGGGATGAATATATATATATATATATAGTTGTTTTGGGATTCTTAGGTTAAATTGCCAGGAGTGGAAGTATTGGGTCAAAAGGCAGTTTGTTTTTAATTTTTTGAGGTATCTCCATACCTCCACAGTGGTTACAACAATCTGCAATCTCACCAACAATACAACAGTGCTCCTGTTTCCCCACTTCCTCACCAGCACTTGTTTGTTGGTTTATTGATGGTAGCCATTCTGGCAGGTTTGAGGTGATATCTCATTGTGGTTTTAATTTGCATCTCTCTGATGATTAGTGATGTTGAGCATATGTCTATGGGCCATCTATATGTCCATTTTGGAGAATGATCTATTCCAGTCCTTTGCCCATTTTTAAATTGGATTGTTTGTTTTCCTGTTATTGAGTTGCATTAGTTCTTTATATATTTTGAAAATTAAAGCCTTATCAGACATATTATTGGCAAATTTGATCTCCCATAAATAGGTTCCCTTTTCATCTTGCTAATGTTTTTTTCCTTTTTATTATTGTTGTTCAATTACAGTTGTCTACATTTTCCCCATCCCTTCCCCACGTCCTACCCACCCCCACCACATACATTCAATCCTATCCCCCATAGTCTTTGTCCATGGGTCCTTTATACATATTCTTTGATGATTCTTCCCCTTCTCCCCCCCATTACACCCTCTCCCCTCCCCTCTAGTCATTGCCAGTTTGTTCTTTATTTTCATGTCTCCAGTTCTATTTTACTCACTTGTTTTGTTGATTAGGTTAATTTATAGGTGAGATCATATGGTATTTGTTTTTCACCATCTGGCTTAGTTCACTTAGCATAATGCTCTCCAGTTCCATCCATGCTGTTGTGAAGGGTAGGAATTCCTTCTTGCTTTCTGCTGGGTAGTATTCCATTGTATAAATGTTACCACAATTTTTTGATCCACTCATTTACCGATGGACACTTACATTGCTTCCAGTACTTAGCTGTTGTAATTGTGGTGCTATGAACATTGGGGTACATATGTTCCTTTGAACTGGTGTTTCAGGGTTCTTAGGGTATAATCGCAGCAGTGTAATTACCGGGTCTAAAGACAGTTCTATTTTTAGTTTTTTGAGGAAATTCCATACTGTTTTCCACAGTGGCTGCATTAGTCTGTATTCCCACCAACAATATATTAGGGTTCCCTTTTCCCCACAACCTTGCTAGCACTTGTTGTTTGTTGATTTGTTTATGGTGACCATTCTAAGCAGTGTGAAGTGGTATCATATTGTGGTTTTAATTTGCATCTCTCTGATGGCTAGTGATGCTGAGCATCTTTTCATCTGTCTCTGGGCCCTCTGTATGTTCTCCTTGGAGAAGTGTCTGTTCAGGTCCTTTGTCCATTTTTTAATTGGTTTTTTTGTCTTCCTGGTGTGGAGTCATGTGAGTTGTTTATATATTTTGGAGGTCAAACCCTTGTCCAAGGTATCATTGGCAAGTATATTTTCCCATTGGCAAGTATATTTTCCCATGTGGTTCATTCCCTTATCATTTCATTGATGTTGTCTTTAGCCATGCAGAAGCATTTTATTTTGATAAATTACCATTTGTTTATTCTTTCCTTTATTGCCCTTGCTCTAAGAGATATATCAGTTCTTATGCCAGTACCAAACTATTTTGATAACCATGACCTTGTAATATAGTTTGATATCAGGTATCGTGACCCCTCCTACTTTGTTCTTCTTTGTAAAAATTGCTGAGGCTACTTGGGGTTGTTTATGGTTCCATATAAATTTTTGAAATCTTTTTTCTATATCTGTGAAATATGTCATTGGTATTTTAATAGGGATTGTGTTGGATCTGCAAATTGCTTTGGTAATATGGACTATTTGATGATAATTCTTCCAATCCATCAGCATGGTATATGCTTCCATTTATTTGTGTCTTCCTTAACTTCTTTCTTCAATGTTGTGTAGTTTTCTGAATACAGGTCTTTTACCTCTTTGGTTAGGTTTATTCCTAGGTATTTTATTTTTCTTGTTGCTATATCAAGTGGGATTTTTTCCCCTTGATTTTGTTTCTGATATGTTATTGTTGGTGTACAAAAATGCCTTTGATTTCTGAATATTGACTTTCTATCCCATTGTTTTGCCATATGCATTTATGAGGCAAGTAGTTTTTTGGTGGAGTCTGTAGGGTTTTGTATGTACACTAACATGTCATCTGCAAACAGTGACAGTTTTACTTCTTCCTTTCCAATTGGATGCCTTTTATTTCTTTTTCTTGTCTGATTGCTGTGCCTAAGACTTCCAATACAATTTTGAATAGAAACTATGAAAGCAGATATCCTTGTGTTGTTCCTGACCTTATTGGGAAAGCTTTTAATTTTTGTCCATTGAGTATGATGTTGGCTGTAGGTTTTTCATATATGGCCTTTATTGTGTTGAGGTATGCTCCCTCTACTTTTACTTAGCTGGGTGTTTTTATCATGAATGGGTGCTGTACCTCATCAAATGCTTTTTTCCCCCCATAATCATTATACGATTATGTGATTTTTGTCTTTCCTTTTGTTTATGTGATGTATTATGTTTATTGATTGGCAAACATTGTACCATCCCTGGGATGAATCCCATGTGATCATGGTGTATGATCTTTTTGATGTACTGCTGAATATGGTTTCCCAATATTTTGTTGAGGATTTTAGCATCTATGTTCATCAATGATAGTGACCTGAAGTTTTCTTTCTTTGCTGTGTCTTTGTCTGCTTTGGAGATTAGGCTGATGCTGGCCTCATAAAAAGAGTTTGGGAATCTTCCCTCTCTCTAGATTTTTGGAATAGTCTGAGAAATATAGGGGTTAAGTCTTCCTTAAGTACTTTGTAAAATTTTCCTGTGAAACCATGTGGTCCAGGGCTTTTGTGTGGCAGGAGTTTTTGATTACTGCTTCAGTTTCACCAGCTGTTATCTGTCTGTTTAGGCATTCTGCTTCTTTTGGTTCAATCTTAGAAGACCATATTTTTCTAGAAATTTGCCCATTGTTCTTATCTTTTCTAATTTCTTGGCATACAGCTCTTCATAGTAATTTCTTACAATCCTTTACACTTCTGTGGCATCAGTTGTAATCTCTCCTTTTTCATTTCTGATTTTATTTATTTGTATCCTGTCTCTTTTGTTCTTGATGAGTCTGCTTAAAGGCTTCTCAGATTTGTTTATCTTTTCAAAGAACCAGCTTCTGGATATATTGATCCTTTAAATTATCCTTTTATTCTCTTCATCATTTAATTCTGCTCTGATCTTGGTTATTTCCTTCCTTCTGCTTGCTCTGGACATCGTTTGTTGTTGTTCCTGCAGTTCTTATAGATATAGGGTTAGGTTGTTTATTTGAAATGTTTCTGCCTTTTTAGATAGGCCTGTATTGCTATGAACTACTCTCTCAGGACTGCCTTTGCTGTGCCACATAATTTTGGACTGTTGTGTATTCATTTTCATTTGTTTCCAGAGACTTTTTGATTTCTTCCTTGTTCTCACTATTAACCTGTTCATTGTTTAATAGAATGCTATTCCATCTCCATAAATTTGAGTGTTTTTGAGTTTTTCCTTGAGGTTGGTTTGTATTATTAGGTCCCTGTGGTCTGAGAAAATGCTTGACATGATTTCAATTTTCTTGAATTTTTGAGGCTTGTTTTGTATCCTATCATGTGGTCTATCTTTGAAAATATTTCATGTGCACTTGAAAAGAATGTATATTTTGCTTTTTGGGGATGAAAGGTTCTATGTATACAGTTAAGTCCATTTGATCTAGGGCATTGTTCAATGCCTCAATATCCTTGTTGATATTTTGTTTGAAAGATCTATTCATTTTTGATAGTAGGGTGTTAAAACCCCCTAGCATAAGTGTGTTACTGTTTATATATTTCTTGAAGTCCTCCAAGATTTTCTTTATATATTTGAGTGCTCCTATGTTGGGTGCATATGAGTTTACAATATTTATTTCTTCTCAGTGGATTCTCTCCTTGAGTATTATGAAGTGTCCTTCTGTGTCTGTTTTTATGGCCTTCTTTTGAAGTCTATTTTGTCTGATATAAGGATTGCTACATCAGCTTTATTTTTCCTGCCCACATTCTTGGAATGGGAAGGAAAAAATTTAGGTTTATATTTTTTCTAACCCTTTTAAGCCTTTTTCTAAGCCTTTTTTTTAGATGGGTCTCTTGTAGGCAGCATATGTGTTGGTCATGTGTTCTTATCCATTCAGCTATCCTATGTCTTTTGATTGGAGCCTTTAATCCATTTACATTTAAGGTTATTATTGATAAGTACTTATTTATCCCCCCCTTTGTACCTATGTTCCTTTCTCTCTCACTCTTTCTCTTCTTAAAGCAGTCCCTTTAGCATATCTTGCAGTGCTGGTTTGGTGGAGGTGTATTCTCTCAGCCTCCTTTTGTCTGGGATACTCCTTATTTTACCTTCTATTTTAATTGAGAGCCTTGCTAGCTGCAGTAGTCTTGGCTGTAGGCCTTTGCTTTTCATTACTTGGAATATTTCTTTCTATTCTCTCTGGCTTGTAGTGTTTCTGTTGAGAAATCAGTTGCTACCCTTGTCAGAGTTCCCTTGTATGTTACTTCTTGTTTCTCCCTTGTGCCTTTTAAGATTTTCCTTTTTGTCTTTAAAACTTGGCACTTTAATTATGATATGTCTTGGAGTGAGCCTCTTTGGGTTCATCTTGATTGCAACCCTCTGTGTTTCCTGTACTTGTTTGGCTTTTCTCCTCTCCAGGTTTGGGGAGTTTTCTTTTTTTTAATTTTTTCAAACAGAATTTCTATCTCTTGCACCTTTTCTTCTCCTTCTGGTATTCCTATGATTTGAATGTTGTTGTGTTTCATGTTGTCTTGCAGTTCCCTTAAGCTATCTTTATACTTTTTGAGTCTTTTTTTAGTGCAGCTGCTCTACCTGGGTGTTTCTACCTTGTCTTTCAGCTCATTAATTCAGTTCTATACTTCATCCAGCCTGTTTGAAATTTTTTCTAGTGTGTTTTTTATTTCAGAAATTGTGTCTTTCATTTCTTCCTGGTTCTTATTTATAGGTTCTATTTCCTTTTTCATTCTGTTGTAGTTCTCACTTAGTTCCTTGTAGTTGTCTGCAAGTTCCTTGAGCATCATTATCATCATTCATTTGAATTCTATGTCTGATAGTTTGCTTGCTTCCACTTCTTTTAGCTATTTTAGTGGGGAGTCTTCCATTTCTTTTGATTGCTGGTTCTTTCTTTGTCTCTCCATTTTAGATGACTCTTCTTATTTTTTTTTTTCGCTGTGATTCCCAATGCTCTGCTTTGCCAGCTGTTCTAAGGGTGAATTTCTGTGGTAGGAGTTCTATGAGACTTAGTAGGGTGATCTCATTGATCTCCTTGTCTGGGAGCTCTAGGGTTGCCCTTTTGTGCAGGCTCTCTTATTGTACATGGACTTTACTTGTTGGTGGCTCCTTTGTTGTTGGGTTTTCCCCTCCAGCAGGCTTACAGGTACTCACAATTCCCACCTTGACTTGTATGTGCTCAAGGGCAGGGTGAAGGTGAAATGGAGTAAGACAGCAATAGAGTATTCTATGGGATCTAAAGTACTAAGAAAGTAGAGAACAGAGAGGGGATCCTTTGGAGAAGTAGAGCAATAACCATGCTATTTCACTCAACTAGCCACTTTTACAAAAGGTGAAAAAGATAAGACTCTTATTAAAGGAAAAGAATGTGAGCTGACTTTAGAAAGCTGACCACTTATGCGAGGTTAGATGGTAAGATATAGTGAAAGTAAGGGATAGAAAATTGGTGCAATGCATGAGAGTATAAAGTTAACCACAACAGTAATAAAGCTCAGGAATATGGCAAAATGGATTAAGACCAGGGTAGGGTGCTATGTGGGATTTGGAATAACAATAATATGATTAGAAATATATAATCTGAATAAAAAGAATAAAACATTAAGGATCAAGAGTAGTGTGTTATTGGAATATGGGTGAAGTGAAAGAAGAAAAGTTAAAATGCAACAAGGGGAGAGTGAAGAAAACCAATCAAACAATGAAATCAAACAAACAAAACCAAAAGAAAAGCTAAATAAATAGAAAAGAAATAAATAAAATGAAAATAAGAGTAAAAATGAAAATAACAGAAATAATGAAATAACAAAATAAAATGCTAGTTCTGAAAGTTAGCGAAGTGAAATTTGTCTTAGCTGTTGGTGCTCACCTTCTGACTTCTTTCTGAAAATGTCTTTGGTCTTTTCACAGCTCTGGGTCTTTTTGTCTTACACTTGAGGAAAAAAACCCTCCTGCTGACTGTAAACCTGCCAAGTGGGTTTTGCTGTTCTTCCTGGATGCTGCAGGCTGGTGGCCTGGACTCAGTTGTTGTTGTTTTTCCTTTCTTATTTTTCCAGGAGAATGGGGGCTAGGTCTGGGCTACAGTATTCACAGGTGTCCAGTTTCTGGCCCATGCCCTCAGGGAGTTGTGCAGCCCATACTGTCCACTGTGTATATGTGCCAGGTGAGTGTCTCTAATCTACTTCATTGCACTTCTCTTTGATTAGTCTCTGAGGTGCACTGAGTGGGAGCAAACCACACCCTGCCTCCTCCCTCTTTGTTGGCCTAGGTCTTCACGCAGCAAAGTCCCTTCAGGGCAGTTAAGTTCCCCTATTGAATTAAGTATCTCTGGGTACTGCTACCTCTCTGAGACCCTGGTGCCCCTCTTTGATAAGTCTCTGAGGTGCCCTGTGTGGGAGCAAATCACACCTCCCCCTCCTCTTTGCTGGCCCTGCCACTAAGTGTGAAAGGTACACAGTGGCTGAAAGCCCTTTCTTGAGCTAACTCCCCTTGTTTGCACAGGCTGTTCCTATCAAGCACCTGGCTTTCTACACAGACCAACTCTCTGACCAGTCCAGAGACCATCTGGGTCACAGCCAGTCATGGTCCTTCTCTTTTCCCATTTCCAGTTATCACCTGGTTCCTCAGTTTCTCTGGTACTGTCCCAGTTGGTGACCACAGTCTCAGCTAGGATATACTACCAGGTATGTATCTCTTACTGTGTCTTTACTCTCCAGCGAGTTTAAGCATCCGGGTCTCTCCTGGCCTGGGTCTGCGAACTTGCTGCTTTGGGAAGGGAGAGAGCTGCAAAGTCACAATCACTGACCAGGCTCTCCTCTAAAGCTGCCGTGGCAGCTGTGGTGTCCAGGGCATGGCCCAGAGACCTTCCCATGGGCCTACAAAGTTTCCTTACTGTCTGTTTTTAATGTCCTCTGCAACTTTTGACTTCCAAACTTCATATCAGTTGGAATTCTGTCAACTGTTCACTCTGTTCCTTGGAAAACCATCTAGGTATCCCAGTTGGGTGCACAAGCAAGTGGGTTCAGCTCCCACCTACCTCACTGCCATCTTCCCTTCCTTCTTATTTTTTTAATTCAGTTTTAGAAGATTATATGTTTTTAGAAGTTAATCCATTTTGCCAGGGTTGTTCAATTTTTGGCATATAGCCATTCAAAATGTTTTCTTACTATCTTTTGTGTTTCTCTAGTGTTATCTGTTACTTTTCCTCTTTCACTTTTGACTTCATTTATTTGGGTCCTTTCTTTTTTTTCTACTAGTCATTAAGAGTTTGTTAGTGTTGTTTATCTTTTCAAAGAACTATTTGGTCTCATTTATCTTTTGTATTGCTTTTTTTCTTTTTTAGTTTTTATGTGATTTGCTTGTGTTCTAATTTTCATTATCTTATGATGTCCTTCCTTATACTTACTTTAGGCTTTGTTTGTTGTTGTTTTTCAATATTTTATGTCTAGGGTTAGATTGTTTATTTGAATTTTTGCTTGCTTCTTGCAGTCAGCCTATAGTGCTCTGAACTTCCCTCTCAGGACTGTTTTTGCTGTGTCTCACAGATTTGGGGTTATTGTGTATTTATTTTTGTTTCCAGGTAATTTTTTATTTTGTCCTTGATATCATTGATAACCCATTCATTATTTAATAACCTGCTATTTAGCCTTCATATATGTGAATCTTTTCAGTCTTTTTGTTGAGGTTGATTTCTGATTTCATGACATTTTGACCTGAGAAAATGCTTGATATAATTTTAATCTACTTGAATTTTTTAAGACTCATTCTGTTGCCTAACGAGTGGTCTATCTTTGAGAATAATTCATGGCTACTTGAAAAGAATGTACGTTTTGCTGTTTTGGGATGAAAAATTCTATATTTATCAATTAAATTCATTTGATCTAGTGTGTCATTTGTTTTTTTATTTTTAAATTATTTTATTGTTGTTCAATTACAGTTGTCTGCATTTACCCCTCACCACTCCCCCCCACCCACCCCAACCAAACTAGTATGTCATTTAATGTCATTCATTATTTCCTTGTTGATTATGGTCTTGAAGACCTATCCATTGGTGACAATAGGTTGTTAAAATCCCCTACTATGACTGTATTGTTGTTGATCTCTTTCTTAAAGTCCACTAATTTATATATATATATATATATTTAGGTACACCTATATTGGTTCCACATATGTTTACAAGGGTTGTATACTCTTGTTGGATCAATCTCTTTTGTATTATTGAGTGACCTTATTTGTTTCTTGTTATGGCCTTTGTTTTGAAGTCTATTTTGTCAGATATAAGTATTACTAGCCCAGTTTTTTTGTTTGTTTCTTTTTGCCCGGAATATTTCCCTCCATCCTTTTACTTCAGTCTGTGTAAATTTACTTCAGCCTGAGGTGGGTCTCTTGTAGACAGCATATATGTGGGTCTTGTTTTCTTATCCATTCAGCTACCCTATGTCTTTTGATTGGAGCATTTAATGTATTTACATTTAAGGTTATTATAGGTAAGAACTTATTTATTGCCATTTTAATTGTATTTTTATTCTTCCTAAAGCAGGTCCTTTAACATTTCTTGCAATGCTGGTTTGGTGGTATACATTTTTTTTGAGGAGTGAGAAGCTCTTTACTTGGCCTTCAATCTTAAGTGATAATCTTGCTTGGTAGTGTATTCACGGTTGCATGTTCTTCATTATCATCACTTTGAATACTTCATGCCAATCCTTTCTGGCCTGAAGTGTTTCTGTTAGAAATTAGCTGACAGCCTTATTCAGATCCCTTTTAGGTAACTGTGTTTCTCTTGCTTGCCATTAAGATTCTTTGTTTCAAAACTTTACCATTTTAATTATAATGTGTCTTGGTGGGGGTCTCTTTGGTTTCATCTTGATTGGGACTCTCTGTGCTTCCTAAACTTGTGTGACTTTTTCCCTCGCAAGGTTAAGGAAGTTTTCTGCCATTATTTCTTTATAAAGGTTCTCTACCCCTTTCTTACTCTGTTCTCCTTCTGGGACCCCTGTGATGCATATGTTTTTATGCTAGATGTTGTCCCAGGGGCCACTTAGATTTTCTTCATTTCTCTTGAGTCCCTTTTATTTTTAATTTTCTCTTTGGGTGGATACTACTATCTCATCCTCTAATTCACTGATTTGTTGCTCTGCTCCATCTAACCCATTGTTGATTCCTTTTAGTGAATTCTTCATTTTAGGTATTGTAATCTTCATTTCTGACTGGTTCTTGTTTGTGGCTTCTATATCATTTTTAATGCTTACTATCTCTAAAGTTCTCCCTGAAGCCTTCCATTCTTCCTGTAAGGTCCTTGAGTATTCTTATAACATTATGTTCAACTCCACATGAAATTGTATTTCTTCCATTTTATTTATTTTTCACTTATGGGGATTTCTGTTGTTTCATTTAGAGGAGGCATTTTTCTTTGTCTCCTATGTGTCCTCTGTGTGTTAAGTAGATCTGCTATGTCTCCCAAATTTTCTCTGATGGTTTTATAATGAAGATCTCATGTTGGGCTCAGTGGCACAAACTTCCAGATCACCTGAGTTCTGTGGTTCAGGAGTGTTTCTTGTGGGTTATGTGCTCTACTATTGTAGTCAAGTCTTGAATGCCGTTGGCTTTTTAGTGGGTAGAGTTAACCCTTCATGGTGGGAAAATGTAAGGATAAGCCTTGACTATTGTGTGTGAGATGCTGTGCAGGGGCTGTTCCTTGAGGAGACATTGTTCACAGCAGGTTCTGGTGCCTGCAGGAATCCCCTTTTGGGTGACTGGTTCTGTGTCTAGTTGGGTTGAGCTCTGGTGTGGTCTGAAGCCCACCACTGGTTTTGTTGGTTCTGGGTCCACTTGGGTGAGGTACAGATACAGGTCACTCTCAGACATTGTGTGTAACTGGCCTTAGTCTACCTGTCTGTAGCTCCATGCTGTTTGCTGTTTGTGCCTGTGTCTGTGTCTACTGGACCAGTATGTAGCTGTGAGGAGCCAATCTGTGTAAAATAGTCAGCTTCTCCTGCATACAGATAGGGGAAGATCTGTAAAGGACCAAGGCTCTCTGAGACCTGCCTCTACCCTTTAGCTATTGTGTATTCCCTGAGGTTGCCTGGTCTTCCTCTGGTGCCTTCTGATGAGAGATTGTAGGATGAATGTACACCAGTTGAGATAGGGCTAGTGGATCCCTTTTTTGTAGGTCACACAGTCTATAGGGCACTCAGTGGTGGGAGAATAGCTCCTGCTTCAAAGTTAAACCCTCAGTTTCTGCCAGATCCTCCAGCTATAGTTCCCTCCTGGGGGCTCAGTGCTGATTCAGGATGGCTACAGTCAGCTATCCTTTTTGCAGAATCAGGTGCGGCAGCCCTGAACTCCAGGGGATAGATCAAAAGAGTCTCCCTTTGGGGCTGATGCTGGCCCAGCCCACAGGAGGAGACTAAATTCATTGTCCCATTCCCAGAAAATAGCCTCCAAGGGTCAAGGGTCGCACATTTTGTCCTCACTCTGAGCTTCCCATCCTTCCCCCATGGAATTGCATCTAGTGGGGGAATCAGAGACTTGGTCGGGCTGATATAAACAATTTCCAGTTGGGGTTGGTGCCTGTAAACCTGTAGGAGAGGGGCAGGTACTTCTTCACCTTCCCAGGGTAACATGACCGGAGACTGAGTTTACCTCCCTGCAAAATATCCGAGCTGATCAGCATTCATCTGTCTGGCCCCTAGAGAGAATCCTCTTCAGGAGATACAGTTCAAAACTCTTAGCTCTGTGCAGCATCCAGCTCACTGCCAAACAAAGTAGGGTGCGGCCCAAATTCCCTGCCTTGTGTTGCACCCCATATTTCTGCATGGCTGGTTTCAGCAAGGGAGGACCAAATGTCTCACTTTGGTGTGGAATGACTCCAAAAACTGCAAATAGAACCAACATTCCCAGGTTTGCACAGCTCCTTTGCACCTCCAAAATCAGCAGCATGAGTAGCACAAAGGTGGGCACCACCTGTACAGTTGAAATGGGGGAGATTTGTTCTCTTTCCCAAGCTACTCTGTTAATTCACTGTGTGGGTCTCTGCCCAAAACCTCCTCAGAAAATAAAAGGCCCTTAAAGTCACTGCTAGCTGTAGCCTGCAGGTCCCTCCACAGACCCAATGTGGCAGCTTGGTTTTCCCAGCAGTCTGACCTGGTATCATAAAGTATCCAGGGTGGTGCTGCAACAATAGGAGTATTCTATGCTAAAAGGGTGCACTCTGAGTATCACAAGCATGGTTGATTCCCACTGATTCCCACTGCCAGATGCTACTCTGTCTCCTCTTCCCATCTCTGTTGCTGTGGGTTAGGAATCCCTGCACAAGGTTAAGACCCCTCACTCTTAGGGCAAAGGAGCTCCACAGCAATAATATTTATCTGTTTATAGTTCAGCTGTAAATTTGGTTTGAGAGCAGGAACAAGTGGACACAGATTCCATCTACTCTGTTGCCATCTTTCGAGTCTCCTCAAAAGTAATTTGATAAAGAAAGATCAGACATAATGAATAAACATTTAAATAATTTTGCAAAAAAGTCTTTTATTTTTTACATAAAAATACACAAAACCAAAAGATAAACAGTATACTGGTGAAAATTAGCAACATGATATAAAATGGGCTTTTTCCTTACTGTGCAAAGAGCTCTGTCATATGAATAAGAAAAAGGTGAATAATTCTATTGCAAAATAGAATATCAACAACCACTTAATGACAATACAAATGCAAATAGCTACCAAACATGGTTATTTTGATTTTAATTTATTTAACTATGAGTATAATTGAAAAATCTCTTTCATGTTTGGTGGCTATTTGTATACATAGCTAAAAATGGGGGATGAGGATAAAACTTCTGTATTCACAAACAAGTAACTAGATAAATGAAAGAATATACATACCATGAAATATTTTGCAACTATTAAACATAGTGAAACATATCCAAATATGCTAATATGAAAAGTTCTGTCAGTCTTGTCATTAAGTGAAATAACAAGATTCTGAACCATCTATGTGCATAGGACATATGTGTGTGTGTAGGTAGGTTCTATCTCTTTACATACAGTAAGACCTTTCTTTTTTTAAATATATTTTATTGATTATGTCATTACAGTTGTCCCATTTTTCCCCCTTCATTCCCCTCCACCCTGCACACCCTCTTCCACCCATATTCCTCCACTTTAGCTCATGGTCATGTGTCATATTTATAAGTTCTTTAGCTTCTACATTTCCCATACTATTCTTGTCCTCTCCCTATCTATTTTCTACCTACTATCTATGCTACTTATTCTCTGTACCTTTTCACCCTCTCTCTTCATCCCAACCCCCCTGTTGTTAACCCTCTATGTAATCTCCATTTCTGTGGTTTTGTTCCTGTTCTAGTTATTTGCTTAGTTTGTTTTTGTTTTTGTTCTAGGTGTGGTTGTTAATAATTGTGTTTGCTGTCATTTTACTATACATGTTTTTTTATCTTCTTTTGCTTAGGTAAGTCCCTTTAACATTTCATAAAATAAGGGCTTGGTGATGATGAACTCCTTTAACTTGACCTTGTCTGAGAAGCACTCTATCTGCCCTTCCATTCTAAATGAAAGCTTTGCTGGATAGAGCAATCTGGGATGTAGGTCCTTGCCTTTCACGACTTGGAATACTTCTTTCCAGCCCCTTCTTGCCTGAAAGGTCTCTTTGGAGAAATCAGCTGACAGTCTGATGGGAACTCCTTTGGATTACTGTCTCCTTATCTCTTGCTGCTTCTAGGATTTTCTCCTTCATTAACTATGGAGGTAACATTAACTATGATGTGCCGTGGTGTGTTCCTCCTTGGGTCCAACTTCTTTGGGGCTCTCTGAGCTTCCTGGACTTCCTGGAAGTCTATTTCCTTTGCCAGATTGGGGAAGTTCTCCTTTATTATTTGTTCAAATAACTTTTCCACTTGTTGTTCTTCCTTGTCTCCTTCTGGTACACTTATAATTTGGGTGTTGGAACATTTAGAGATGTCCTGGAGGTTCCTAAGCCTCTCCTCATTTTTTGAATTCTTGTTTCTTCATTCTTTTCTGTTTGGTTGTTTCTTTCTTCCTTCTGGTCCACTCCATTGATTTGAGTCCCAGTTTCCTTCCCATCACTATTGGTTCCCTGTGCGTTTTCCTTCATTTCACTTAGCATAGCCTTCATTTTTTCATCTAATTTGCAACCAAATTCAACCAATTCTGTGAGCATCCTGATCACCAGTGCTTTGACTTGTGCATCTCTGATAGGTTGGCCATCTCTTGGTTGCTTACTTGTATTTGCTGTGGAGTTTTGATCTGTTTTTCCATTAAGGCCATTTTTTTTGTCTTGTTGCTCCAGTTACACAGTGTGGGGTGGAGCCTTAGGTGTTCTCCAGGGTGGACAACCGAGTCACTGGGTCATGAAGCTGTGTGTGGAGGTTGGGTCTGAGAGGGAACAATGG
Source organism: Phyllostomus discolor (assembly GCF_004126475.2). Taxonomy (NCBI): domain Eukaryota; kingdom Metazoa; phylum Chordata; class Mammalia; order Chiroptera; family Phyllostomidae; genus Phyllostomus; species Phyllostomus discolor. The sequence goes on from NC_040907.2 coordinate 97,431,288, forward strand.
CACTTGCTCCACTCTCTGTCAGATTTCAATCCCTTCCCCTGCTTCCCCCAAGCAAACTGGGCCCTTCTGGTGCTTGTGTACAAGCACCACCTATGAGTGGGCTTGTGTACATTCTAGGACCCTGTGGGTCTCTCCAACAATCTCTCCTGTGAAGCGTGGAGTCTCTCCTGGCACTTCAACCCCCACAGGTGTTTTCAATCAGTGTTTTGAGGCTTTATTTTCCCGTATTGGGACACTGGGTTGTGCAGTGTGTCTCACTCCCCAATTTCTCCTGGTTTATCTGCACATGAATGTGGAATTTCCCAGTCAGCTACCCTGGGTGTCACGCCATGCCCCACAATCCCTCCCTCACTGTGTCTGTCTGCTGCCATCCCTCACCCAGGGTCCACCTGATGCAGTCTTGTGTGCCTGGTGTACATCAGCGACTGCTTTGTCAGTCTGGGGTCCACAAGCCACCTCTTTATTTGCTGCCACCCCTCTCTGCCAGGCCACCGACTCCGCCCCTCCTACCAGTCTAGATGAATGTGTTTATTTTAACTCCTTGCTTGTTGGACTTCCATACAGTTCAATTTTCTGTCAGTTCTGGTTGTTATTTTGTTTCTAGATTCTTGTTGTCCTTATTTTGGTTGTGCAAGGAGGCACAGTGTATTCACCTATGCCTCCATCTTCAGTAAGACCTTTCTTAACATGGTTGATAGGTTCTGTGACTTTAAGAAAAACATATAATGAAATCAGTTTTACCACAAGCTAATTGATAGAAACAAGAGTTATGTTCCTATAGCATCTCATCAATATTATAATGAAACAGTATTATGTGAGCACCTGATATATGTATACTTATTTATAATGGTTTCATTTAGGTATAGATTTCAGGGATTTACATCGTTGCTGTAAATTGGAAATAGGTTTAAGGGGGCAGGATGTGAAGTCAATGGAGTTTGTTGAGGATTCAACGTGCCCTTCATTTAAAGTCAGCACTGAACACAAGGACCATCTTGTTAGCTCATGACTTCAGGTGTTGCTGGCTAGGGAGGCAGGTCTTTTGGGCAGTGAGAAATCCACTGGTTTTAGCTGACATGAATCTGAAACACACATTATATTGCATTGCATCTTACATAATATTATAAGGGTCAGCCTCTTTTGATTTGACATTGCAGAACATCTACACTTGAAGAATGGCCAAACCACACATACCTGGGTGAGTTTCATCGTCAAAACCTTTGAAATGTACTTGGATCTGCCTATCAGCAGGGAGGTGAAAATAATCCAAACATCACTGTAGGCCTGACTGAGCCCCTCTCTACTTTTAGACATTTCTGGGGTGCAACTTCTGATATGACTTCTGATATTTCCTGTCTCCCCTTCTTCTAATGCAGGCATCACAGAAAGAAGGCTCATCAATCTGGGCTTTTTAGAAGGTAGTTGCTGAAGAGTCTAAACACTGCCTAAAAATCTAGAGTATTTCAACAAGATCATCAGCATTTATGGTTAAAAAGAAATTACTTTGTTGAAAAAATTAAGTTCACATACATTTATTTAATCTTGTTCTGTTTCACTATCAGTCTTTAAAGGAAGTGTTTACTTTAGAAAGGTAACGAGAATTTCTCCCAAGAGCAAGCCGGGAACAACCTACAAAGTGTGTGGTACAAGTCATTTCTGGATGGAAAATGGATTGTCTTTGCTTTATACTGATCCACAAAATGAAATAAAGCAAGAAATTTTTACATAAAAGTTTGCTTGTTTCAAAAAGTTTGAAAACCAGCCACAGTAAGACATAATTACATGGTTTAGTTTTAAGAACATTTAATTTTACAAGGTAGAACCTTGCATTTTTTGGTTTAAACTTTTCTATTTTGTTTCCTTCCTTCCCCCTTAACACTATTACCTATTTGCTTGCTTCCTTTTCTCCTCCTTGATTCTCTCCTTCCTTTCCTCATACCCTTGACTGCCTTTTCCTTGTTTGAAGACACATTATACATCTACTCCATATCATAAAATCCTACCATTCCCATAATCTTCCTTTCTAAGAGAACCTCAACTATGTTTAGGAAGCAATATGTCAGTTGTAGGGGATGTCTCACAACTGGCTCAATGTGTAGCAGTTCATTCTCTTTGCCGGTATTGGTCTAGGAGATAACTTGTGTTGGCCAATGAGATGTAAGAGGAAGTCTACTGAGGGCTACCCAGACATACTTCTCTTTTGAAAGGGGAGAGAAGTGCAGAAGAAGAAAGTCTTATAATTTATTTCCTTCCTGTTGTAATGGCACATGATGCCTACAACTGTAGCAGCTGCTGGGTTTTTTTTTCACATTAAATGATAAATACTTGGTAGATAACCCATCTGTTCAAGGGTGCTACAGTAGTTTCTGACTTCTTAAGTAAACTAGAAATGTCCTTAGGCTCTAAGCCAGGTTTTTTAGTGTCTTGGAGCAAAAAATGCATTTTTAATGTATACACAGTCTTGAAAATTAAGTGGGGAAAACTATTAAATAGAAATTAATGTTAATTATGATTACAGAAACATGATCAAAGAGCCTTGGCTATAGCAAAGACTAAACAGTAAACCCTACTCAGTGAAGCTGGGGAGAAGTTCTTTGAGTAGAGCCATGTTTGTTGGTCATAAAGTAGTCTCATGTCAGACAATGAGGGCAAAAAATGTATCTGGGAAATCACACAAGATTATGTTGTTCATGGAACAGTGTCGAGTTTTTAGTGTGGCAGGAAAGACAGCTGGAAAGGTGGGATGAGGCCAGATAATGAAGGACTTTACATGGCATGATAAGGACATACCCTTTGCATGACAAGAGATGCATGCATGTGTGTGCAGGAAAACTGAGGCATGTAGATACACAAACTTCTGCAGTATAAAGTTTCTGACCAGCTTTTGTCCAAGTTCCTGGAAGGAAAGGAGCCTCTAAACCCTCGGAATTTTTCCAGTGATTGGAATGTCTTTGTTATTCATGACGAGCCCTAATAGTTTATGCTGATGAAGTGATTTTTGGTGGATCCAGGTACTTCAGGAGAGGGCCTAGCCATGCTGGAAACACCAACAATGTCACTAGAGGATCAAGTCTTTGAGCCGTGTGAGGTTCATCCAATCCTGCAGAAGGGATGGGAGCTGGGGATTGAGTCAACATCCTGACCAATAATATAATCAGTTATGCCCTTGAAATAACTCCCCAATAAAAACTTTGGACTCTAAAACTCAGTGGAGTTTCCTAGTTGGTGAATACATTAATGTCCTAGGAAGGTAATATGTCCCAAGGACATGAGGGGAAGGCACGGGACTCTGTATGCAGCCCTTCACCCAAGTCCTTTGTTCCTCATTTATATATCCTTTATGATAAAACTTTAATTATGTGTATAGTGTTTTCTGAGTCATCTTAGTGAATTATCAAACTTGAAGAGGTCATGGAAACCTCTGGATTTATAGCTAATTGGCAAGAAGTTCCAGGTGGCCTGGGAACATGAGAACTTGTGATTGATGTTAGAAGTAAGGGCAGTCTTATTGGGGGCTGTGTCCCTCAGTTGTGAAGTTTGGCTCAGCTTAGGTAGTTGGTGTCAGAAGTTATTGTTTTTGTTTTGTACATGTGAAAAGTGACTCAAATATGGGGGGAGAAAGAATTGCATGGGAGATGCTGCAGAGGCCTGTGTGCTGGGGCCTCCAATCCAAAGTTTGGAAAGGGCTTGTCTGTACCCTGAGTCCACAGACTGACTGTCTCTCAGAAAAATGGTTTCCTTTGGTCAAAGAAAGCTGGGGGTCTAAAGTGAAGATAAGTGAGAAGAGGAAGAACCAAAGCAGTCTCCACTTTGGCTCCTGAGGCAGCTTGTTATCACTGTGACTTCTCATCACAAGACATAATATCATGGTCAGCAAAGGAATGTTCTGCTACCCAAATCCCATTTTTTAAAGAAAACAATAATTCAGGCAACTATAACTGCCATATATTGAAATACTGTAATGGGAGAGATGCCAAATAAGTTTATTATTGTTTTTACTCTGATCCTTAATATTTCTGCTGGGAAGTGTTATTTCCATCGGACAACTGATGTGGCAGTTGCAGTTGGGCAAATGGCATAGGTCTCCTTGCACATAAGGAACTCAGCTATGAGTCCAGCTCTCTGTGAAAATAGGGCCTGTGGTCTCAGCTCTGTGACATGCTGCCTCTTACACAAAGCCAGTGGAGATGTGGAGTCAGAGTTAATGCCCTGCAGAACAGTTATCCTTCATTTCTGGGGCTTTGCAAGGCAAGTCACAAGGTGGGGAGGGGGATCATCTATGCTTTTTGCTTCCTACCTCCCTCTCATCCTTCCTGAAATGCATGGATCAGAGGGCTATAAAATCATGGGACTCAGTGCCAAGGGTCAAGGAAAGGATGTGAAGCAGAGAAGGAAAGTTTTTTTAAGTGGGTAACTTTTTAAAAAGATTTTATTTATTTATTTTTAGAGAGGGACGGGAGGGAGAAAGAGAGAGAGAGAGAAACATCAATGTGCAGTTGCTGGGGGCCGAGGCCTGCAACCCAGGCATGTGCCCTGACTAGGAATCAAACCTGCGATGCTTTGGTTCACAGCCTATGCTCAATCCGCTGAGCTACGCCAGCCAGGTGGGAAGATCTTTTTAACTTGCAGTATAATTTGGAACCCAGGAACATGGACACAGAGTTGTCATTCTAATTTCACCAGGAATTATGTGGTTACTCTTTCAAGAGAAGGATTGATCCCTGATGTGGCATAAACGCTCAGATAATTGGGATGAAGATATAAAGCTGAAACTAAGAGTTTTGATTTTCTGCCCAAGCTAGAGAAGTGAAGCAGATATGCATGAGATGGAGTTGAGAAGCTATAACTGAACAACTAGTGGGGTCCCACCACCTGCAGACCATAGGCAATAACTCTAGAGAGAGAGTCCATGGAAAGGAAAATGGAATTTATATATATATATATATATTACTGTGTGTGTGTGTGTATGCATATATATACACACAGTAGTATATATAGTATACATACTCTCTATATAGTGTAGTGTGTGTGTGTGTATATAGTGTGTATGTGTATATATATATACACACATGCACACAGTAGATTACTTGATGCCCACCCCTGGCCCCACTGCCAGAGGAGTGAGCATGAGGCTTGTCACCAGCTCCCTCCCAGGATCTGTGGGCCCAATCTCCTCTCCCAACTCCATCACTTCCTTCTTAGTAGCCTTGTTTCCAGCACTGGAGTAGCTCCTAGTCAGGTCCAAAGAGCTCAAGTAGTGGAGCAGGACCTGACCCTCCCCAGCTGCAGTGGGGTCGTTGCTGACTGGCTTACATGGGTGTGGGTCATAGGCAGGCAAAAGCCACCATAGCTCATGGCTTGGGAAGGGGTTCCAGCTTGCTAGGCCCACAATGGAGGCATGGGCCATGGGCAGGTGGCAGCTGCCATGGCTTTCCACCTGTGGGAGGGGCATGAGTTTTGCCAGCCAAGCTGGAAGCCTGCACCTCCCTGAGCTCAACATCCTAGCCTCTCCTCCTCCTCTCTTACTGGAGCTTGCTGCACTCCAGGACTACTCTGAAGCTCTCAGGGAGGAGCCTAAGGAAACACTCCCAGGCCACCCAGTCCCCAAGGTCCAGGGCACAGGAACTCCAGTTCCCATCAGTCCAGAAAGAGGGCAGAATCCAATAGAGTGGCATTCCCATGTGCTCTCCTTTTAAAGGTTTCCCCTGGAATTCCCCATATGGTGGAAGCAGCTGGGAGGGTATGTCCAAGGTTCTAGTTCTACTCTTCCCCTGGTCCAGAGGTCCTTAACAAAGGGTGTATAAAGTGAAGGGAAGCCTTCACATGAGGGAGAAAGATCTTGCAAAGTCCAGGTCAGCTGGTTGCCCCTGGAAAGTGGAGTGTGCAGTGTCCAAAGCATGGTACTACTGGATGAGTTGGCATCCTGTTGTGTTCTAGAGATAATAAATTTGGCAAGAGGGTTAGAAGGCACAATCAAAACTATAACAACTAAATAACAAAATGTAGGGACTAATTTTTCAGTGTCCCTGATAAGAAAAAAAATGGTTTCCTTGGAGGAAGATGTGCAAGGTGTGTAACACCTGTCTGAAGCCTTACTGCCTACCATACACAAATTAGGCTTGGGAGAATATCCTGGGAGTCCCCCCTTTAACACTTGTGAGTCCTTCCTGTACAAACTATTAAGGCAGAAAAGAAAACAGTTTTAAAGCAAAGCTGATAGGCCACACCATACTTCACCAACTCAACTGTTTAGTCCAGCCAAACCATAGAGTTCCAAGAGGTGGCGATGCAGGTGGGCTTCCTAAGTGAAGCCTGTACTGTTTCTGAGTCCACAAGGCTATCTTTTGAGAAGATGATCAATTGCAAGGCCTTTGCTGGAATGATACTAAGCAGTGACAATTTGATATCATCAGGTTAAACCAGTTCAGCTCTCAAGTGAAAACAAACTTTGAAGACAGCTGCACTAGAGTCTGATGATCATGACTGAGCATTGTGATTTTCCTCAAAACCTGATTCCCCTCCCTAAGATCATCCTCACTGGCCTCAAAAAAAAAACCCTGCCAGTTTTCAATTTTCCTTCATCATTTTCTTAAAAACAGTAAGAACAGCAGTATTGCACACATAGGCTTTTTTAAGTCAGCTTTGCTTTAGGGAATAGAAACCAAGCCCCACAACTGCCATACAGCTTTGCCTGGAGTACCTGTATCCCCCAAGTCCTTCAGGTTCTCATTGTGTCTTAAGGCTCTTCCTTGCCATCTTTTGGGACAGCAACCATTGTTTCTTCCCTGAAAAGACTGCCATGAACCACACAACCAAACAAGGTACCAGCCATTTCTCCAGTGGGCTTTTGTCACCTTTCAAAGTCAATCTTAGTTCCTCAAGGCTTTCTGGTAACAACCAGAGGTCAAGCATGCATCCTTTAGACATGATATTCAATCCAAGTCTTAGTTATTAACACCATATTTTGAAATTGGCTTTATTGGTTTCATGCAAAGGACATTTTATGTAATTAGTTACTAAGAATGCCAAATTCTAGAGAGATAAGGTAGGGATAAAGATACAAAGCAAAAAGGAAAATCCTTGTCCCTTCAATATCCACCAAAACTGCATTTCCATGCCTTGAGTATCTTTCATTACCTAGCTTTCTAAATTAACATAAAGTTTTAACCCTCAAGAACCTCAATTTCTTTTCAAATCAGAAACAAAACAAAAGATCCAAAGCAAAAATCAGAATTCCAAAAATAAAAAATAATAAATGAGAGGAGAAAAACTAGCCTTAAAATCCTGTCTCCTACCAACCAATCCCAGTGACTAGTCACAGGGATAACCTTTCTCAGGATCTAAATGGCATGATGCCCCAATGGTAGAAACATTCTCTCACCCAAGCTGGCTCTAACCAGTACCAGAAGACCTTCCATAGGTCTCAAATGGCAAAAGCCCCAAATGACGGGGACATGTTCTCACCCTAGCTGGATTCTACCTGGCACCAATGGCATGAAACCCCAATAGTAGAGGTATTCTCTTGTAGCAGATACCGGTCAGCAGTATCCATCTCGGCTGCAGATGCTCATCGAAAACACAAGAAAAACATACACAGAGACAACCAGGTCCTGCGGGGGAATAGGGACAGAAGGGCCACTCTCTCTTGTGGAGAGCACCATTGGCCACCCTCTCTCCTGGATGGCATGCTGTATCCATTCCCAAACAAATTTTTATTGAGAATACAGACTTAGTTTGTGGATTTACAGTCTGGCAGAAAAGATCAAAAGATGTAGGTGACTTACAAAGGTGCAGACAGAACCCCCACTGTGATTCTGGGCAAAGTTTGGGGTTTTATCATATGAAAGGACTACAGGTTCCAAAGGTTTCCTGTCTGTGCCTTTAAATTCCAAGTTAATAACATCTTCCAGCAAACAGATCTCACAGAAGCTTGCATATTCTATGTCCCAGGCCTGATTACCCCAGGGGTCTGCCATTTCTGGTCTGGGCTGCACTGCCCCTGCTATTTCCCCAGGCCTGAGAAGGGCAGGAGACAGAGGCAGCCAGGAGATTGGATTTCTCACATCTAAGAACAAAGATTCAGGCTTTGACAAAGCTGAGGGGGCAGGGGTTGATGTCCATCACCCCTTCATATCCACAGCCCCAAGTCTCTTTCCTTAGGGCATTCCCATGTGATCCCGTCTGTCTTAGACTCATTTTCTTTCTTAGAGAATTGTTACCCACCATTGACTGCCGACCATGCAAAAGGGAAGCCAGGCATTAGAATAGGCAGCGTTCATGCCAGGGATATAAGTTTTGTCTCCTTAGTGGCTCCTAGTCCTGAGGTCTTTCACTCAGCCTAAGTCATGGGGGGTTACAGCTTCCTGAGACCAGGCAGGGTGGTCCCCAACATTCTCTCACCTACCAGTGCATCCACTGGTCTCCCAGCAGAGACATTACTTCTCACCAATTGATCTCATGGCAGAGACATGCTCTCTTGCCCCAGCTGGCTCTAACCAGCACCAGCCTACCTTTTGTATGTCTAAATGGCACAAAGCTCCAAATAGCAGAGACATATTCTCATGCCAAGTGGTACTGCAAACAACTTTTACAAGATTCAAATGGCATGAAGCCCCAAATGGCAGAGACAGAGGATTCCCAGTGTAAACAAAACAGTTCCCTAAGTCCCCAAAAGATCAGAAAGCAAGAAACAAAACTTAAAGCAAAGAATAACTCAACCAAAGCACTGAGGTCCTTTCTTTCTCTCTCTCTCTCTCTCTCTCTATATATATATATATAGAGAGAGAGAGAGAGAGAGAGGATCTATATATATATAGAGGATATATATATATATCCTCTATGGCCTCTACAACCTTCACAAACCATTTTTTTTAGCTTTCTGTATGCCTTACAACTTTCTACTTACCTTCTGCAACTTTGTGGACCTTCTGACTCACTTAGGAATAACCATAACTCATTTTCAATCCTTGTCCTTTTTATAAATGATTTTATTTATTTATTTTAGATGGAGGGGAAGAGAGGGAGAAAGAGGGAGAGAAACATCAATGTGCAGTTGCCTCTCATGTGCCCCCTACTGGGGACCTGACTTGGCCAACAACCCAGGCATGTGCCCTGACTGGGAATCCAACTGGAAACCCTTTGGTTCACAGGCCAGTGCTCAGTCCACTGAGCTACACCAGCCAGGGCAATCCTTGTCCTCAATGGACCACACTCAAACTCTGTATCTGGCAGCTAAAAATCCCCGAGTCTGTGAACACATAAATCAAGTAAAGGAACCTTGTCATTTTGCATTGCAGCCTGCTCTCATTTTCCAAAATAGAAATTTCAAATCTTCTTCCAGAGTGCAGGTCCAGCTTTCCTTTTTGGAATCAACCACAATAGAAGAGTTTGAATCCTCTTCAGATGGTGCCTGTTTTATCTGTGTCTGGTAGATCCAAGGATTAACTCCCACAAGTTTAAGAGAAGAATGAATTGTAAATGGGATGTCATAGGGACCAGTCCACTGCTTGGCTAACTGTTCTTCAAGAGTCCTTGAGTCTTCCAAGTCCTTAGCAAAACTCAGGCCCCTGGCTGGAATGGGTGTAAGGGCTTGTCAGATGGGTAGGTGGACCTGCAATAAGTAAACTTGTGCAGAACAGTTAGTGTTTGCCCCAAATGTTGTACGTATTGCTTACTTTTCCATTCATGTTCCAAATCTAAGAGAGTGTTCCCAGAACTGAAATTTGGAAGGGTCTCACATAAACTATTTCAAAAGAGCTCAACTTAAGCCCACTTCTGGGTACTACCCTATTCTGGAGCAAAGTGATAGGAAGTGCCTAGTCCCATTTCAAATGCATTTCCTAGCATATTTTTTTGCCAAGGTCTTCTTTATTGTGTGACTGATTTTCTCAGTTTTTTCCTGTAGATTGAGGCCTACAAGATGCATGTAGTTTTCATCTTATTTGTAGTGCTTGTACAAACTTCTGGCAGATCTCCAAAGTGAATGATGGTCCATTATTACTGGATACTGTGAGGAAGTCCAAACCTGGGAATTATTTCCTTAAGTAAAGTTTTGCTACCTCAGTCACCTTCTCAGTTTTAATGGGGTATGCTTCTACTGACCAAAAAAAAGTGTCCACAAATAATACAATAAAACTAATACAAATTTAAAATTCCGTTTGGTCTTAGGCATTTGTGTAAAGTCCACCTGCCAGTCCTCAAATGGGCATCATCTTTGATATTGTACTCCCCTTTCTGCTGGGTGTGTTCAGTCTTAGGGTTGTTTCTGGCACATATCTGACAGGCTTGCATAATCCTCTGAACAGTCCTTTGCAAATGGGTGCCCTACAAATGTGACTTAATGGGATCCATCAAAGCATCCATTTCATAGTGGGTCTCTTCCTGTAGGTGTTTCAGGATGGGATACACTAGAGCATTGGGAAGTATGATCATAGTTCAATATCTGGGGCCCAAGAACTCCAGCCCCAGTTTGTCCAGAAGGAGGGGAGATTCCACGAGAGCATGCAGGATTGCTTTCCTTTTAAAGCTTCCCTCTGGAATCCCCCACATGGCAGAGGCAGGTGGGAGGGTATGTCCCTCCCATACAGTCATGTTCCTGGTTTTTGGCACCAATGTTGCTCATCTTTTGTGTGTGTGTGTGTGTGTGTGTGTGTGTGATGCGACTCGTCCAAGTTGCCGGGGCTACACATGCATGCACCATCTTTGGGGTTTCTCTACCTCTCCCTATTTCTAGGGCAGTGGCTCCATTGTTACGAAGTCACAGAAAAGCGGGCAGGATAAGGTATGTTTAGATAGTCTTGGATTTGAAGCTTGCTTCTGCCACTTCCTATCTTTCTATTTCTATTAATACTTTTGCTCAGTTTTTAAATCTGTAAAGTAAATATAGTAATGCCTATTTTATGGACTTTGGTAGGGCAGTTAGCAATAAGAGAGGTTAAGAACCACATATAATTACAAGACAGGCATTCATAAAAGAATATTTATGTCCAGTGCATAATTGGAAAAGAATATTTATGTCCAGTGCATAATTGGAAAATGTGAGCTAGAGTTCTGGAGAAATGGCTTGTATGCCAGATTCTTTAAGTCTTTGGATGCTTCTGAGCAGCATGTTTTCAATCCAGGCCTCTTGAGGACCTTTTTTTGCTTTTCCGATATTAATTAATTAATTATATTTTTATTATTTACTTTACTAAGTTGTCCCATTTTTTCCCTTTTGCCTCCTTCCACCCATCCCACTGCTCTATCCCACCATCAATCCACTCTTCATTGTCCATGTTCATGGGTCATTCATACATGTTCTTTGATTAGTCCCTTCCCCTTCCTTCTACCATTCCCCTGCTCCTGCCACTCCTATAGCTATCAGTCTGTTCCATGTTCTCATGTTTCTGGTTCTATTTTTCTCACTAGTTTGTTTTGTTCATTAGATTCCAGTTATAAGTGAGGTCGTGTGGCATTTGTCTTTCTCATTTAGGACCCTAGCTTCCCTATCCCCCAGGCCCTGGAAATAAGCAACATTCAGTAGCCTTATTAAATTCCATGCAGTAAATAGAGCTAAAAGATCAAAATCAGCACCTGGGAAGTTTTAATGTCTCTCCTTAGAGAACAGCTCTAAGCAAGCCACCAGCTCTCCTGATACCAGCTCAGCCAGTAGAGGCCACTCTGCCACCTCCTGGGGATGTGGACCAAGCAGCAGGCCAGTGGTGTGAGGTTGCCCTATCTCCTGGGCCTGGTTTTGTGAAAGGCCCTGTCAGAATGTTCAGATTCAAAATGAAAAGCATGAATGATTTCTGGATAGAGCTCTAGTTTGCACTGCTGTCCCTCCAGAGGGTCAATGATTTTTAAAAAGATTGAGTCACAGACACTAAAGTGATCAGCCAATATCTTTCCTGGTGTCAGGTGCTAATGAGCTACCCCGCCCCCCAGAAAATCCCTTTCCCTTGCCAAAAAGGCATTGGTGTACCTGCCTCCTTGGCAGACCTGCTATGTAACAGTCAATCTAAAAGCTTTTATCTGCTCAGATGGGTTCAAGATTTGTCTGTTCCATACTTGGCCCCAGCTGGCCGCATCCCTTTTCTCCACCAATGTCAAGGAGGACCCAACTCCTCTCTTCCCTCCCCTATACCTGACACGTTGGTACTCTTGTATTTTAGTGACTCTCTACCACAACCTCTGTTTGTTGTGGGTAAATAGCTTGTGCATTTAGGGTGGGACTGTGGATGGATGAGCAGAACTCAGCTAACATTTGCTGAGCACCAATGGCAGGCCAGGACCTCAATTAATTACTTTCTTATGCTAAATGTGGGTTAGATTTTCTGACCCCCATTTTACTATGAGAAAGCCCAGGCTCAAAGGTTAAGGACCATTGCTGAGGTTGCTCAGATACACAGTTGCAAAGCAGGGATGAAACCTTTGGTTTGTCTGATGTTGAAGGCAGGCAGTATCTTTTTATCCACTGTGTGCTGCTGGGGCTCTGAGGGCACCAGAATAGCCCTACCCTGAGCCAAACTGCAGTGTTCCAACCCCACCTTGTAGGGCTATTGTAAAGTTTCAACAAGCACATGTATCCACATGTCTGTCTAACGCAGGGCTTGACACATGGTCAACTCCTGCCCTGGGTACTCAACACTGGTTCCCTGAAGAGGTGTAACCTTCGGAGTCTGACTTCTAGCTCCCCCTTACCCCACCAAGTCCTCCTTTCATCTACACTTAATCAGGAGACTTCACAAAGCTAGAATTTAGATTGTGGTTGAGTCCTCATGCTTCCAGGTTGCAGGTGAGGGGACAGAGGGTTTGACAGGGAGTCACACAGGGAGTGCATATGTTAAGTGAAAACCTGGCTCCCAGGCTATCCCCTAGCAGCAGAGGGAATATCCCCAGAAATTGGTTACAATGTTTTTTCTCTCAAAACAACCTCAAACAGGCTTAGATAAATAAGGTAATCCTTAACCCAGAGTTAGTCAAACTCTAGACACCATACATCAAGGTTTAGTTTCACATGCTGTGATTCTTGGGACTCTGGTGTCTTCTATTTAGCAGCTGAGCCAGGTGTCACATCCAGGCAAGACAGAGGAAGCACTGTCTCCTCCTGAGAAGTGGTAGACCTTTCCCAGAAGCTTGCAGTGACCTCTCCTCACATCTCAAAGGCTACAGTAGAGTCATGTGCATGTTCCAAAGCCAATTACCAGAAAGAGGATTGGGGTAACCATGACTGATTTAACCTGGTAATTTTTATCTTTGATTATATTTTAGAATTATACATGGAACATTTAAAAAAAGAGAGAGGCCTGGGCTCTGTCACCAAAAATTTAGGTTTGGTTGGTCTGCAATAAAGCCTAAGAGTCAGAACTTTATACACCTGCACAGGTACAGCCAATGGTCAGAAAGAAAGTTATGGTGAAATGGGTGTTGGTGAGGCACAGCCATGATTAGGACACATGCCGGGGGTGGGGGTGGGGTGGGAAGCAGGTACTTTGCTGAGTTGTGCAAAATATTAGCTTTGCCCTCAGCACACAGGAGATGAGTGGATTCTGTGACAAACGCACTATGAAATCCCCAGCTGGTCACCTGCCCTCCTGGTGCCCAGCCTCCTCCTACCCTTCCTAGAATGAAACTTTTCTTTTCTTTACGGTAGTATAGGCATTTAGAGCAAAACCACATCTAGCCAAATCCAAGGATGTGGTGTTGGCACCACCAGGCCAGCAAAAGAAAGGACTGTGCCTTAAGCTCCCTATGCCTGGCTGACCATCCACCCTGGCATCCAGGTTAGCTGGGAAGGAGCAGTCAGGATATGAGTCTGACTTGAGGAAGAGTGGGTGTCTGCTTGATCTGTGAGTAGTCCTAAGTGAGTAGCCCAGACTTAGTCCTGAAAGGTCTCCTTTGTTCTTTGACATTTATAAACAGGGTCATAGAGAGCTTGTGCTTCTCAGAAAAATGTGCTCATTTTCAACTGGTCTGGAGAATTTTGAAAGAAGGAGGAGGGGCTTAAAAGTGACTGAGGGCTTTTCTTTCCTATTAGTGATTTCTTACTTGGCATGCCTAAGTATTCCAAGGAATACAACAGATAGAAGTAGTTGAGAGTGGCCATTATTGTCATGAGAATAAAGATTACATGGATTCCATGCCCACTACACACTACATACAGGTGGCTGTGTTGGGCTCAGTACTGAGGAAGCTCTGGTCCTCCCTCCCCTGACACTCCTCCATGAAACTTTAACAGTAGTTGTGGAGCTAGGACATAGTGACAAAACAACATAAGATAACACAAATTAAGTACCAAATAAGCCTTATTAGGGTCTCATGGGCTGAAAGGCTTTGTTCAAAATTACTCCCAAAAGAATCATCAGCTGCCAAAATAAAAATAATGAGAATCTATGTTTAAAGTGGGGAAATAAGTTTGTTATGGTGACTGGATGTTGTGTTCCTGCTGTGCAAATCCCTCTTCCCATAATTCATCAGCACTTTGACAGAAAAGTGAGGAAGACTTTTGCTATTGTCAAGTAAAACCCAATCACCTCAATCCTGAAAACTGTAAATTAGGAATTAAGATACAAGCATGAATAGCAGAAGCAAGACTATTTTAATATGCTTTCTACTAAACTACTCAGTCTTTCATCAGCAATAAATTATACCCTTACATTTATAAGGATAAAAAGTGTCTCTTTTAAGAGCCAAGCCTGTCAAGTTGCAGGCATCTAATTAATTTGCCTCTAGGTATGAGAAGAGGAAGTTAAGGGACTCCCCAAATAAGACCTCTCAGAATTTCCAGTCCCTGGATCACAAAGGGACTTGGAAAGTCAAGCACGTGATCTCAAATACAAGAAAGAAAAGAGGTAGAAAAGTACATAATTGGATCTGTTATTATGACATTTTCCAGTGTTAGATAAAGGAAAAGAACAGTGATCATTCATTTAGAAAGAGAATCTCAGGGACATGGTCACCTCCTGTTTTCAATGTCTATTTCGTTATTGAAATAAATACAACTATCTCCACCCTTGACAGATCCATTAGGCTTAAAAGTTACTAAAACTTTGCTTACCTATTTAAAAAATGGATCTTCCGTATGGGCATTGATTCAAAGTTTTTAGCTTGCATGCATCATTCGATGTTTTCATTTTGGCCACTACAAAATACTTTTTAGATATGTTCTACCTTAACAGATGCCAACTATTTATCTTTACAACCTACTTGCATTTTTTTCTTTTGAGGAAAATATTGAGACAAATACAAGAAATTATTAAGAAAAGAGCCAAAGTAGAAGTTTCATATTTGAAGTTTCATATTTGTCAGTGTATGTGTGAAATTCATTCATTTGCTTCTTGTTATTGTTAGTCATTTTACAATTATGGAACCACAGAGTCTTTACTTGCTTTGGTAATATGCACTTTCAGCTCTGGGAATTACAACCTCTTTACTATTTTTACCAATTTTGAAAAAAATTAGGTTTCCTTTCTTATCAAAAAGTGTATTCTCTCCACAGATACCACTTTTTATATTTAAATAACTGAAATTGAGGACTTTAATGCAGCAGGTCACAAAGTCATCTGTTGACTAATCAGTCTACTATCACATGTGCCTTAATCCTTTGACAGAGCATTTTAGCCCTTAGTGGGCAGTATATTATTTATTCTAAATTCACTACAGCTACCTTTTTGAGGAAGCTCAAAAAATAGAAGTGTTCTAACACAAGTTACTTCTTTGTCCATTTGGCAACTTTGTTAATTTTTTAAAAAGTTGCTAGTCTCTTTCTCAATACATGACTTACACTTGTTTCATGTTTCTTGTGGTCATTTTCAAATTAAGTTATTTGTGTGTGCTTTTCCACGTACTTGTTCTTTCTCTTGTTTTGGTATCACTGTGAGTCTCCTTATCACTCAGCAATAGTTTCTCACAACCAGCTAAGTAGAGCCTAAGGGAGATTTACAGGAAACTGGAAGATGTGCTAGCACCCTAGATTACAAATGCCACATTGGAAGGCAGAGCATATTGATATGGAAAATATATATGCATGAAGCTCTGCTCTGTGTTTGAATTCTAACCAAGGGACTTCCATGACATAGAATTAGACTGCATTTTTTTGCAAATCAGCAAGAATTGTCTTGCTTCTCTCTAGTTCCTAAATGTCTTCAAAGGTAGTCTAATATCAGTATTTCATGATTTAGGATGAGGTCTAAGATGTGAGATGTTCAATGTATGCAGGATGAGGAGGGGTAGTGATGAAGGCTATGGAAGAACTTCAGATGGGCAGTAAGGCAAAATCAAGACTTTGTGATTCAAGTCAACCTAATTGAAA
Source organism: Phyllostomus discolor (assembly GCF_004126475.2). Taxonomy (NCBI): domain Eukaryota; kingdom Metazoa; phylum Chordata; class Mammalia; order Chiroptera; family Phyllostomidae; genus Phyllostomus; species Phyllostomus discolor. The sequence goes on from NC_040907.2 coordinate 97,447,576, forward strand.
AAATGTGAGGTTACATTTTTTTAGGCTATAAACATATGCTTTTCTCTCAAAACATTCTGCTCTGAGTTAAGTGACATTGAGAAGAAAGCTTTTATGTCATTATATGTTAAATTTCTTGGGTATGATAATGGTATTGTGGTTATATAAGAGTATGTTTTTGTTCTCAGAGATGTACAGGCAGAAGATTTTAGAAGTGAAGTGATCTGATCTGTGTAACTAATTATGAAATGATTTTCAGAGAAAGAGAGACAGCAGGCAAATATGGCAAAATTTTAATTGATTAATTTAGAATACAGGGTAAATGAGGTGTTTCTTTTATATTTTCTGCATATTTGAAATTTTTTTAATTGGAGAAAATTCTTAGGAATAAATATAAAAATATAGGAATATATAAATTAATGTAAAATAATATTTAAGAATATAAAACATAATTTGAATATATAAAAATTATATATTATTACAGAAATAAAATACTTTTTCTTGCATTTATATACTAAAAACTCACTCATTTTTATAAATTTGGGAGGATATTAATTTAGATTTTAAAAAAGGAAATATAGGTGCTTTGTTCATTCCTTCTTTTATTTTACATTTGCTTAATTAATATTAATTTAACATACTGGACCCCATATGATGGTCTATGCCCTCCAGCTCCCACTCTCCATTCCCTACAATGTGTGGTGCTTGCCAGGAACGAAATGAGAGGTGAGAGAGTATTGGAAAAACACAAAAAAATGAAGGTGTGGTTCTCCTCAAGGATGTAGACATGTAAATTTCCCTACACCAGCCTAGGAAAGGATGGACTGAGAATTGGGGAGGAGAGTTGGGAATGCTGTGGCGCTAGATAAATGTGCCATCCCTTATGCTAGAAACTATTATTCTGGAGTCTGATGTAGTAGAAAGAGTGCAGAAATTTTGCTAAGAGAATTTGGTTCCTGCCATTAGCTGGCTGTGTGATCTTAGACATGTATATTTACTTCTCTGCTCCTCAGTTTCTAAATCTTCAAGGTGACTTTCAGTTCTAATATTCCAGTACAAGCTGCCCATTTAAGCACAGGAGACCTCTATTTTTTCCAGTCTGGTCCTTTCTTCCTGGTTAAGCCCATCAGAAAGTAACTGGGTACCAAGGTGAGGATCTTAGTCACCTTAACTGCTGAAAGTCAGTGTCAGATGTAAACTCTCTCTCAGGTCAACAGATCAGTGTGAAAATGATGGGTCTATACCCTGCCCTCACCACTGGGGGAATCCATGATCTTTCTCTTGGTCTCTTTTCAGCTCTTCAGAGCAATGAGGTGCTGCGACTTCCCTTCACATATATGCTGGTGCTAAAAGGGGCATTTCCCTTTTTAAGAAATCAGATTTGTTTATCCTAAGTAAAATAAGTCAGACAAAGAAAAACAAAATCCATATAATCTCTCTTATATGTTGAATCTAAAAAACAAAGCAAAACCAAGCTCATAGACACAAAGAACAGATTGGTGGTTGCAGGGTATGGAATAGATGGGGATGGAACAGATGGGCTTTTTTTATATTTTGTTTTCACTTTGTCATTTAAAATAAGTTGAATAAAAATTTAAAGTATGGGATAAATCAGATTCCCATGCCATGAAGCATCATATACATTAACTCTGTATAATGGGATTTAGAAATCTCACTACAGCTTCTTTGCTCAAGTCCCTTGGCTTTAATTCAGTTCTTAAGAGAACAGTATCCTTTTCTACCCATTTCTCCTCTTCTTCCAAATTACAGATTCCTGAAAAGCAGACTTGGGGAGAGATTTTTGTCAGATCTTTGTTCTGTTCCTCTGCTTAGAAGGATAAATAAAAATGGCAGGGTGAGTGTTTCTTCAGCTCATAGAAGTTGGAAGGACATGGCCTATCAATAAATCTTTAGGGGCATTTTTGGTTTTAATTTCTGATCATTAAGGAAATGTAGTGTTTTTTTCCTTCCAATTTTATCAATCAATTAGCTCATTTCTTCTTCAAAAGCTGGGATTATACTGAGACCTTCCCAGGAACTGGGACTATGTCTTCATCATTTTAGAAACATGAACTCAAGAAGAGAGCCTGGGTTTTGGAGGCAATCAAGCCTGGATTTGAAGCTTCCTTCAGTGTTAACTTGGCAATTACCACTGTTGGACTCTCACCTCTCTTTGGGCTCTAAGTATTGTGGATGGCAGCCCTGTGTGGCTCCATCCCCTGTCACAGAGAACAGACTTGTGTCTCTTGCCCTAAGGGAATGTGAATGCAGACAGTTATGGCACATGATTTAGATCATCACTCCAGCGGTTCGCATCTGTGTTAATGTCAACCCATGGGAGGACAGGGACTGTGCAGGGGGTTTCCTATAACCAGAGAGATTGTGTAATGTGGCGGGGTTCTATGGGATTAGATATTATGCTAATTCTGCCCATTGGTCATTTTCCCTCAATCTCAGTCATCTTTATATAAGGTACTTCACATCCACATAATCTTCTCAAAATCTCCCCAGAGTTAGTAACATGGAGTGAACTTAGGCTCAGGAAACTACTTAAGGTCGAACCCAAATTTGAATTTAAGCTTGGGTGACTGAAAGTTCTGTTCCTTCATGCACATCACACTACATTGCAGAAAGCAGTTTCTTACCACCCCTAGGTGGGAAAACTGTGAAAGTAATCCTTCATGTTCATCTGCTCTGTGTTTATCAGGTATACACAGTTTTCAGGCTGACCCCAGCTGTCCTGGACGTCCCCTGTTCAGTGCCTTGAAGGACAACCTCTCATGTGCTCCGTGCCTGTGTGAGGCTCCTTTCTCTCCTCAAACTTAGCAAATCCAACATTTCCTGTGTGTGTTGGGCACTGTGCTAACTTCAATAGATACAAAGGTAAGTGGGAAACAGTCCCGGAGCCAGGAAGCATCTTAAAATAAGTAGAAAATGTGGCAAAGAAAGCATCTAAAAATAAGTAGAAAATGTGGCAAAGAAAGATAAACTCTTTAAGGGAGGTTGAAACAGCTGCAGGAGATGATCACAGTAAAGGTGTACAATGCTTTGTAGGATGGTAAGCAGACTAAATGCACAATCAATATCATTGTTGAGGGTCATTAGTAAGCACTTTGTTAATTCTACTTTTCACAACAGTTCTTTAAAAGAAATACTATTGTTCCCATTTTTGCAGATGAGAAAATCAAAGTACAATCAAGAGACTCTGACTGTGGCCAAGTAGCTAGCAATAGGCAGAGCTGACATTTAGACACATGGTGCTCTAGCCTTCAAGTCTGCCTGATTCCCATTATTCCACGTTGTTACCTACCCTTCCATTTTAACCCATTGTGTACAGATGGTCTCTTTGTTACCACCCAGCTGCTCAGTAGAGAGTTTGGATTTGGGTTCAGATGCCCTACTGTTGCTTTCTGCCCTGGCACAGAGCTGCTCAAGAATGACCAGGAAAACCCCTGTGAAAAGTGTGCCTCTGGGAAGGTCTCAATAAAAATTAATATGTGTTTCTGTGAAGAGAATGGAAAGAACACCCCAAAGGAGAGAACCACCTGAGCTGTGGTGGGGACAGGAAGAGTCAGGGCTTCCCTGGGAGTTGGAGAAGATGGTATGCAGTAAGTTAGAGCTACACTGTGGATGGCCTTCAGTGATAGAGCGTTTGAGGGGTGGGCAGCCTTCACACATTTGTAGCAATGATGTGATCAGGCTTCAGTGTTGTGGTGAGGGGCAAAGATAGGGAGAGACTGGAAGACCAGGCAGGAGCCTGTCAGCATAGCTGGTCCCAGTAGTGGTGGTGGCAGGCAGGGTAGGGAACAAAGGTGCTAACATGAAATTTTGAACAAGGATAAAACCTCAAGAGTGGAAGGCAGGGGAAAGTGGTTTCAAGGAGCATTCTGAAGGCAGAATCTGTAGGACTTAATTGGTTCTGCCAAGTTGAAGGGAGCACTCAGGGTGACTGAGTTTTCTAGCTTGGGTGATGGAAAGATAGGGCCTACATTTACTAGAATGAACTCAGAGATAATCTGGTTTGAAATTAAAAAAGAAAGGTTTGAGATTGAGGCTGGATGGTTAGATATATTGTAAAATTACCAGAAGAGTGAGTGTTGAGTTCGGGAATGAGAACAGAGAGAGTTTGGTTCATCTACATGGGGTGATGGTTGAAGCAGAGTCTGGAGACATTCCCTAGGTCAGAGGTTCTCAAACTTTGATGTGCTCGAGTCACCCAGGAGCCCTGGCACAGTTACTTGACACATAGCACATATTTAATAGATATCATTTCCTTCCTGAGCACATAACATTTGCATAGGGTCTTCACATGTCAAGCTAAAGAAATGAGCAATATAGGGATTTCAGGAAATATGGATGATAGTTTCTATTTTTTTACTTTAAATAAAGAGCCATTTCTATTATTCAAATCATACTTCACACGCACTTAATTAATATGTTAACTATAATGCTGATCTTGACCCTGAATTGTATTTGCTGAGATCTGCTGTCTCTATTATTCAAGAGTTAATAATGTGAACTTTAAAACCATAGAACCTGTGTTTGCATTTTGCTACTTACAAAATGTGACCTTGGGCAATTTACCCAAATGTCATTGCCTGATCTCCTCCTCTGTAAAAAGGTATAATAGATGTATGCATCTTATAGTGGTACTGTCATGATATAATAATACCACAATTGACAATTAGTACATTTTCAATAACTGTTGATTATAAGTTTTGCCAATGTATAGCCCTTGAAGGAGGGGACTTGTACTGAGAAACTACAGAAAAAGTTCTGGTGAGTCAGAAGGTCATGAGTAGTTTTATGAGTCAGGACAGGAACAACATGCCAGCCTGTGCCACAGCAGAAGCTAAGAGTGGTACCCTGTGTGAAACCCAGCCAGGCTGCCATGGGTCGACAAGCAGAGGACACCTTTAAACCTTCTGGCTACTTGTTCAAGTTTCCAGTTTGGTGAATTGCAATGAGCTGTGAAAGAAGTCCCCTTCCATTTCAGAGAGTACAAAGCATTGTCTTCATTTCCTATTCTTACTGTTGCTCAAGTGTGGTCTTTGTAGAAGGGATGCACTGTGTTTCTCCTCATGGCTAGAACAAGCTCCCAAGAAACAATATGATCTTCAAAATAAGTCGTCAAAGGATGACGGCTCAAAAGTCAAGCTTGCAAGTGGGCTTCTTTCTGATCTACAATAATTCAGATAACTGCCTGAGCTGGTGTGTTTTCCTTGCTTGAGTAATCAGTTAGTTCATTGATTTCATCATTTTTTCTTCATCTTGGCCCAACCCATGCCATCCATCTTGATCATCATGCACAGCATAATAAAAGCTGACATTTTTGAGACCTTCCTGTATGTCAACACTGTGTTTAGCTCTTTGGAATATAACTTTAATCCTCACAGCATCACTTATGAGGAAGGTATTTTCATTTCTATTTTGTAGGTGAGGAACCTGGCATTTGGACTTGTGAGGTCACCAAAGGGCACATCACTGCTGGTGTATATATTTGTAAGTGACTCAAGGCCTAAAATTCTTGTAGCCTTAAGCAATCCTTTTGAAGTCACCAAGAGAATACAAAGATATATGAAATAATGAAGCAGATAGTATAAAGAAAATAAACAGGATGCCCAGAATGGGAGACCAGGTGGTTGTCATGGGGTGGAGGGGGTGGGTGGGGAGATAATCTGGGATTATAATGTTTTCTTAAATTAAATTTATTGGGATGATGTCAGTTAATAAAATCATATATGTTTCAAGTTTAAATTCTATAATTCATCATCTATAAATTGCATAATGTACTTCTCACTCAAAGTCAAATTTCCTTCCATTGCCATATATTTGACCTCTCTTTTTACTATCCTCCACCCACCTGCCTTCCCTCTGGTAACCACCATACTGCTGTCTGTGCCTGTCAGTTTTTGTTTGTGTGTTTTATTTATTTATTTTTGTCCATTTGCTGCTTTCAGTTTTATATCCCACATATGAGTAAAATCATGTGGTTTTTGACATTTTCTTTCTAACTTATTTTTCTTAGCATGATATTCTCAAGGTCCATCCATGTTGTTGCAAATGTCAGTATTTCAACTTTTATTAGGGTTAAGTAGTATTCCATTGTATGTATGTACCACATATTCTTTATCCAATCATCTATCAAAGAACAGTTTGGTTATTTCCGTGTCTTGGCCACCATGAATAATGCTGCAGTAAACATAGGGGTATCTTTGCAAATAAATGTTTTCATATTTTCCAAGTAGATGCCCAGAAGAAAGATCATTTGTCATATGTTACCTTTACTCTTAATTATTAGAGGAACTTCCATACTGTTTTACATTGTGGCTGTACCATTTTACATTTTTACCAATAGTGGATGTGTTTTTTATTTGCTTGTTTGTTTTCTCCACAATCTCTCCAAAAATTATGATTACTTGTCTTGTGGATAATAGCCATTCTAACGAGTATGGGGGGGGGTGGTATCTCATTGTACAATAGTTTTGATTTGCATTTCCCTAATAGCTAATGAAGCTGAGCATTTTTTCTTAAACCTGTTGACCATTTGTTTGTCTTCTTAGAAGAACTGTCTGTTCAGGTCCTCTGCCCATTTTTTTTTATTGGATTGTTTTAGTTTTTGTTGAGTCATATGAGTTCCTTATATAATTTGGATATTAACCTTTTACCAGAGGTATTGTTTGCAAATATCTTTTCCCATTTAGTTGGTTGCCTTTTTGTTTGGTTGATAGTTTCTTTTTCTGTGTGGAAGCTTTTTAGTTTGATATAGTCCCAATTATTTATAGTTGGTTTTATTTCCATTACCTTTGAGGCCCAATTTATAAAATCCTCTCTCAGGCCTAGGTCCATAAGTAGACACATAGACCAATGGGGGAAAATGAGATCCTAGAAATAAGCCCACAGTATATGGGCAAATAATTTTTAACAAAGGAGCCAAACAACATACAATAGAGAGAATAAATCCCTTTCAATAAAAGGTGCTGAGAAAATTGGGAAGCCACATGCAAAAGAATGAAAATAGACTGCAATTTGTCACCATGTTCAAAAACTAACTCAAAATGATCAGATACCTAAACAGAATGGATCATAGGCCTGAAACAATGAATTGCATAGAAGAAAACATAGGTACTAGACTTATGGACCTTTGTCTTAGGCATGATGGTATTCTGATAGATGAAGAAGAGGGAGGAAGAGGATACTGCCTGAGGTAGAATGTTAAAGAAAGGTCTGAGGTTGAGGAGTCAGAATGAGTAAAGATCTTCACATCATAGTAAGATGAATATGGAACAGCAAGTGTTACTTTAGGAACAAATAATATGTTGTTGTGTTATTAAATAGTATTCATTTTATCTTACTGAAAAAGCAGGAAAAATTGTATTATTCAAACTAATGCTTCTTTTCTATGATCTGCATTCAGTGGAGAGGGGGAACAATTGATGTCATCAATGGAAAAATATTCTTTTCCCTTGAACTTGTAGAGATTGATGGAGGAGAGAACCAGTCACTTTAGAAAGACCATTATTGAGTTTGCAATGAGCCAAGGGAAGATTTGACCTTAGTAGGGAGTGGAAGGCTGAGGTAGGGGCCAAATGGGGAGACAAATGAGGAGGTGAGTGAGTGGGTCGAAAGTGGTGAGGTAGGGAAGAGAAATTAGGTCTGTGAAGGAGGGTAACCTTGGGGTAAGGGGCCCTGGAAATAGGCAGGAGGAGAAGATGAAGAGAACATACAAGTGCAGTCAGCACATCTACTCAGTCCCTGTGACGCTGAACCTGCAATATTTTGCAACACACCTAGTATCTTGGTCAAGGTTTTGGGGTGTGGGATTCAAACACAAGGGATGACTTCCACATTTGGGTTTGTATAGAGGAGAGGGATGAGGACAACTGTGGAAACTGAGACTCAAGGGAGTCTGTGAGCTCAAGGAGTTCTGGTGTGGGAACCAACAGTGGCCAGGAGATTCTCCATGTCCTGACTGATCAAAGACTTCTAAGAACTCCCACAGAATGTAAATAAAGGGATGTGGCCATTAAACAAACCTCAAGGTGGGGAGACCTCAGTTGGCACTTGACCTTTCATATATGTCAATAAAAAATATCCTGAATATTCAATTATTCTTCACACAAAGTAACTCATGCTTTGGTCTTGCTGTTTTTGCTTATACCTGACAGTTCGAACAAAAAGTCAGTTAGAAACAGATACTCCCCAAGAGTAACTGGTACTTTCATTATTTATGGCTTAGTTTCAGGTTATATGTTGTCTCCTTCCCTTTCTCTTTTTATTGATCTCACTGGTATTAGAAAATTTTATATGATATAGCTGTGGTCAATTACACAGTGGTCAGTTTTGTGATTTCCCCTTCCACAGAGACTTATGGGCCAAAAAGAAATCCTCCCCTTCTTTCTTCTTTTCCTGGGCTCCTGAAGTATTTCCTTCATGGTTACTTCTTCTCATCACCTCTTTTGTGAGCAGACTCATGGGCATAACCTCCCCCTCCCCCAATCCTGTTTTCTTAGGACAGCTCTGTGGTTGAGCTTCTCACACTTGTGCTGACAATTGATGTGACATCTCCAAACTTTCCACAAAGTTCTAAACCATTGACCAGTCACTGCCACTTCACCCCTACCACACACGCCCAAACCTGAATTATTCTGAGAACTGTTGATTCAGGTTTCAAATGAGGACACATAAGTAGACAAGAATAGAGCTAAAGATAGTCAAAGTTCAGTTCTCAAAAAGTAAACACCACTGAGGTAGATTATTATTACTCCTATTTTACAGACTAGAAAACCAAAGCTGTTTCTGCCTAGTAGAAGGTACAGGAGGAATAAAGGTTGGCAGGAAAGAGAGACATTTGTGCACATCCTACTTATCAAAGCTCCCCAGATGGAGACCATGTGGTAAGCCTTCCCCCCCCATCACAGCAGCCATGAGTTGGTCTCTTAAGCAAAGTCCTTGGCTTATGAACTCTTGGGTTATCTCTAGAATCTGCTTTCTAAAAAAGTTCTTCCATGAAGAACATTTTTTTCTTCATAGACTCCTAGCAGCATTCACACATCCAGGCTACTATGAAAAGGGCTCAGGATACGGGCCAGGTCCACAGAGATGAGCCAACTTGACCTGTGGGTGAATCTGTGGGACTAGGAGAAACAGGAAAGACAGGACCTGCTGCATAGGAGGCACTCTACAATCCTTGTGGATCCATCATTGAAAACTTGCTGTTCATGTAGAGGCAATTAAACCAGCCAAAGGAAGATGTGGTCAGTGGATGAGCTGGTTTCCAGTTGGCCTTGTGGTTTCCACTAGGCACCTTCTTAGTGTTATTGCTACTTGATAATAAAGTCACTTTTTGACTCTTCTAGCATGACTGTGTTTTTAAATAACTTATAGGGATGTGGAGTCCCAGAGAGGAAATGAATTTAGTATGGGAAAGAAACACAATTTGCTATTAGAAAGCATTGCTTGAGTCCCCTGTTGTGTGACCTCAAGAAAGTTATCCTCTCTCATTGATTGTATTTTTAGATCTTTTTAAAGAAAGGGGGATTGAGCTCTCTATCTCACAGAGTACCTGTAAGAACTCATCAGGCTATGATAGAGTCTAGGAGCTTAAAATGTGCATTAAGTGATTTAATCTATCAAGGATCAAAGCAACAGAACTCAGACCTCAGGGACTGTCTGAAGTATAAGTAGGAAGCTTGCCTTCAGCTTCCCTTTTCTAAAAATGTGCTCTCACTTGGCGGTTTCTTCTGCCCACTTCAGGCACCAAGTGTCTGGATGTCTTACCTACAGCACTGGATATCAAGAAAATCTCAGTGGAAACTACTTCTGTGTTCTATAAGAATAGGGAGATTCTTGATCCTCAAGATGAAGTGTCTTTCTGAGCAGGTGTGTAGTCACTGCATAATCAAGCTGTATTTTCCTAGAGCATAATTTTACTCCATAATAAATCATTTTAAACATTGTTTTTATATTTGAAGACACTTGGCTGTATCAGGGAGGAAAATTCAGACTTCATTATAAATTTATTTATTTATTCATGTATGTATTTATTCATTTTATTCTAGCAAAACTTTATTTTCTCCTTATAAATCAGCATGTAAAACCCCATAGTAATTCTGTGACTTATTTATTTGTTATCATTATTTGTTGAGTTTATTGGGGTGACATTGGTTAACAAAGCCATACAGGTTTAAATTGTTAACTCAACAAAACCGCATCTGCATTTTGCGTTGCATCGTGTGCCCATCACCCAAAGTAAAGACCTTTTGGTCCTCCCTATTTATCCCTTCTTTGGTGTCTTCAGCTTCTTCTATCCCCTTTTCCCTCTGGCCATCATCATGCTCTTGTCTGTGTCCATGTATTTTATACACACACACACACACACACACACAAATATTTTATATATACATATGAATTGCTTAACACATTTATGTTGCTTAATCCTTCACCTTTTATTCACCTAGCCCTCCAACCCTCCTCCCCTCTCTCAGCTGTCAGTCTGTTCTATGTATCTGATTCTATTTCTATTATGTTTGTTAAATTATTTTCTTCATTAGATTACACACATAAGTGAGAGCATATAGCATTTCTATTTCTCTGACTGGCTTATTTAATTTAGCATATTGTTCCCCAGGTCCACCCATGCTGTTGAAAAAGATGAGACTTCCTCTTTTTTTTATTTCACTTAGTAGAATTCCATTGTGTAAATGTACCACAGCTTTTTTTATTTACTCATCTACTAATGAGCACTGGACTGTTTCTAAATCTTGGCTATTGTAAATAATGCTGCAATAAACATACGGGTGTGTATATTCTTCCAAATTTATTTATTTTTATTTTTATTCAATTGCAGCTGCCCCAGTTTCCCCGCATTGCTCTCTCCTGCTCTGCTTACCCCGTGCTCCCACAGTCAAGCCACATACTATGATTCATGTCCATGTGTCATTTATACTTGTTCTTTAACTAAGCTCTTTCCCTTCTTTACTCCCTTATCTCCCTTCTCCCTCCCCTCTAGTCCCTGTTGGTCTGTTTTTTGTTTCCACACTTCTGGTTCTATTTTGCTCATTTTTTTTGTTTTGTTCATTAGGTTCTACTTATAGGTGGAACTTGAAGGTGGTTCCACTTGTAGGTAGAACCTAATGAACAAAAATATACCATCATATCTTCTTGATGAATTTTCTCTTAAGTATTATATAGTGTCCTCCTTTGTCTTGTTTTATGGCTTTTGTTCTTAAAATTTATTTTGTGTGATATAAGTATTGCTACCCCAGCTTTTTTCTCAGGTCCATTTGCTTGGAATAGTTTTTTTCCATCCCCTCACTTTCAGGCCGTGTGGATCTTTGGTTCGGAGGTGTGTCTCTAAAGGCAGCATATATACAAGTCATGTTTTCTTATCGATTCAGCTACCCTATGTCTTTTGATTGGAGTATTTAAGCCATTTACATTTAAAGATATTATTGATAAGTACTTATTCATTGACATTTTCCCATTTGTTTTTGTGTTCTTCTCTCTCTCTTTTTCTTAGTCTTAAAGTAGTCCTTTTAAATGTCTTTCAATGCTGGTTTGATGGAGATGTGCTCTTTTATCCTTTTTGGCCTGGTAAGCTCCTTATTCAGACTTGCATTTTAAATGAGAGTCTTGCTGGGTAGAGTAGTCTTGGTTGTAGGCCTTTGCTTTTCATTACTTGGAGCATTTCTTGCTATTCCTTTTGGCTTGTAGAGTTTCTGCTGAGTAATCAGCTGATAGCCTTATCAGGGCTCCCTTGTATGTTATTAGCTATTTCTCCCTGGCTGCCTTTAATATTTTCTCTTTGTCTTTAAGTTTTGTCATTTTTATTATAATGTGTCTTGGAGTAGTCCTCTTTGCATTCATTTTGATTGAGACCCTCTGTGCTTCCTGGACTTGTATAATTTTTTTCTTTCATAAAGTTAGAGAAGTTTTCCATCATTACTTTTTCAAACAGGTTTTCTATGCCTTGCTCCTCTTCTTTTCCTTCTGATATTCCTACAATATGGATATTATGTTTCATGTTGTCCTGCAACTCCTTTAAACCCTCTTCATCCTTTTTTAGTCTTTTTCCCTTTTGTTGCTGTATCTGGGAATTTTTTTCTACCATGTTCTCCAGCTCTCTGATTTGATCTTCTGTTTCATCTAGCTTTCTTTTAATTATTTCTATTGTGTCCTTAATTCAGAAATTGTATTCTTCATTTCTTCCTGGCTCTTGTTGATAGTTTCTATGTACTTTTTCATGCTGGTGTGGTTTACAGTAAGTTTCTTGTTTCTTCCTTATAGTTCTCACTGAGTTCATTGAGTTTCCTTATAACCATTATAAGGTTAGTTTACTTGCTTCTATTTTATTTAGCACTCATTCTGGGGATTCCTCCTTTCCTTTCATTTGGGGTTTGTTTCTTTGTCTCCTTATTTTAAGGGAGATTCTTCTTGTTTTTTTCAGCTTCTTAGACAGACCTACTTTGATTCCCTGTCTTCATGGTGTGAACTTGTGTGGTAAGAGACCTGTGGGATACAGTAGTGCAGTCTCCTTGATCTCCTGATCTTGATGCCCTTGGGATGCCATTGATTCCATTCTTGTTGGCTTTCTGTTTATAATTGGGTGTTGGTTTTTGGGGGGTCATTCCTTGGTGGGTCCTTGTCCCTTGCTGGCTGACTGAGAGTCACTCTGCCCACCACATCTTGTATGCTATTGTGCAGGTGCTGCCCAAAGAAAACCACACAGCCCTGGAAACAAACCCACACCTGCAAAATAACTCCCACATACAATCACACTATCAACAGCAAATGAGCCAGTAGTAATAAAGGTATAAAAAGCTTAAGATTATTATAAGAAAGGAGAAATGGCTATAAGATGACTTACTGAAAGAAAAATGATCTTGAGAGGGTAGAGGAATGAGCAATAATAAGAATAGAGAATCAGAAGAAGGCAAAGAGAAAAAGAAAGTAAAATTTACATCATAAATAAAAAGGGAATGAAGAAAGCAGGATGGAGCAAGAGAAGGGAATTATATAGTATTAAGTTTAAACAGAAATTTAAAAAAATAAAGTAAGAGAGAAAAAGGAAAAATAAGTTAATGAATAAAAAATGGGAACCAAATTGGAGAAAAAGATCCACAGCACTATCAACAACAAATGAGATATCAGCAATATAGGTGCAATGGGAGTAAGGGAGAAAAAAGAAAGAAAGGCTTAAGTGATGTCAGAGGAAAACAGTGATTTTGATATGATAGAAGGAGAAGTAATACTAAAAATGAGGAATGAAAACCAAGCAAAGATAGGGAAAAGTTAAAATATGAGACAAAAATAATGAAGGGCAGGAGGTAGGAAGGCAGAATGGACTTGGAGGGAGAAGTGATAAAGTTTGAGATTTGAAATACCAAAACAGTGAAGATCTAGAGATAAAATTGAAGATGTACATTAATAGCCATCCTGTGCACAACCGATGAGCAAAGGTTGATAAAGGTGGAGAGAGAACACAGGTATTTTAAGAGTGGGAAAAAGAATGTGAGATGACAAATGACAAGAAAAAATGGTTTTGAGAGGCTGTGGGGGGAGAAATAACAAGAGTGGAATGGAAACAAGTTGTCGTAAGAGAGAAAACATTATTTAAAATGAAAATAAGAGGGAAGAAGGTGAAGTGGGGTAAAAGAAGGGAGGAGCAAAATATGAGATTGAAATAAAGTATAATATAAACTCCAGTGAGCTAACATGCACAAACTAGAAGAAAAAGAAACAAATGCTAAAAAACTACACAGGAGAGAAAATATCACAAATCATGAAGAAGACCACAGTGGATTTCATCTTGGTATCATCTAGTATTTACCACTGTTCTTTCTATTAAGATCCACTTCTGGTGATGTCAGGTGGTGTCCCAGTCTGGCCTTAGGCAGCCTGTTTGGGACTTCCAGGGATCTACTATCTGTGGCTGACTCCTTCAGTTGTTAATCTAGTCACTCTGTAATTGGCACTCTAGCTTAAGCACCACAGGGTGGTGCAGAGTAATTCTGTGGGCAAGACTGGCTGTGGGCAAGAATGGGCCTAAACTGGCTGTGCTCCACTGCCCCTTCTACATGGTACAAGATCAGTAGGGTGGGGCAAAGGGGTCTGGAGGACAGGACCAGTGGGTCCCCTAATTGGGGGCAGCAGGGTCAGGTAATCAATGGGGAAAATGTGGTCCCTACTTCAGAGTTATATCACTCTGTCTCTACTAGAGTCTCCAAGTCTATCTCCTTCAGGAGGAGAGAACCACCAGTTCAGGTTGGTGTACTGGATCTGCAACCAGCTGAGTCTACTGCAGTCTACTCAGCAAGGTGGAGCTACCAGTACTTGTGAAAAAATCAGATCAAGACAGTTTTCTGTTAAGGGTGTAGCCAGCTGAGCCCCTAGGAAGGAAGAGAACTCCATTACTCCCCTTAGCTGCATAGCCATGCTTGCTTGCTCAAGTCCTGGACTGGACCTTCCAAGGAAGACCCACTCTGAAGGTTCTAGCTTTGAGTGCTGTTCCCTTCTGAAAATCTGAGTTCAGCAATGTGAGGCCACCAGGACTTGGGAAGATAGAACAAAACAGTCTCCTATTGAGGTTGGTGCTGGCCAAGCTTGCAGGTGGGGAAGTAGGGAAGACTGGCACCTGCTCCAAAGCATCTTAGAAACTTCAGTGTCTGAGTGTCTGCTTATAGTTTCTCCAGGGAAAGAGCACACTGAGGGTTCCTGTTTGGTGCAGCTGACTGTCCTTTCTACCAGACTCAATCTTGGCAAGATGGTGTAGCCAGAATTTGGGGGACTGGACTAGTGCATGTCTCCTAGCTGATGCTGTAAGAACAGAAGCAATCAGCACTGGAAGATGGCCTCTGAGGTCAGTGTGAGATCTTGACTCAGAACTGGCACCTTAGTAGCTGACCCTCCAGGTCTCTCTCTGGAGCCATGCCACCCAGATCTTCTTTTTAGGACTCCAACATTCCCTGAGTTACCTTCAATCTACCACAGGCCTAGATGGGTGCCCAAGAACAAGCTCCTATGTGACTGGCCCTTTAGGAGAGCACCTGGGATCCTAGTAGACACTCCTCCTACAAGAGGACAGGGTCCCTGCTGATTTTCACAACCAGATGCTATGTGGGCTTCACTTCCTGGCCCTGGTGTCCTGGTTTGGGAGGTCCTGGTGTAAGGCTGAGACTCAACACTTCTCAGGGGGGAATTTTGCATCTGAGATATCCTTGCAGCTTCTCAGCTGCTGCATGTGGGTGCAAGGGTAAGCCTTCTGCATGTCTCCATGCCTTTTACCAGTCTCTGTGTATTTTCTCCTATAAATCTTTGCAACATCCTGTTCATCTATCTAGTTGGCCATTCAGATCGATTTCTCTATAATTTAACTGTAAATCTAGTTTGGTGCCAGGAGAAGGAAAGTGTAACTTCTACCTACTCTGTATGCATCTAGAACAAGTATAATTTAAAAAAATAAAAATTAAAAGGAACCTTGAAGAGATGTTTTCACTTAAGCTAATGTCAACCAAAAAAGAAAAATAATGTTTGGGCTATAGTAAGATTAAAAGAATTTATTTGAGGAGAAGATTGCAGACTTAGAGACACAGATTCATGTAGCAACATAAAACATACTTTGAAGAGAACAGGGTTTACAAAGATGAAAACCATAAGTATTGTTTCCCTTTAGGTCCTCCATGTAAACAAAGGATGCTATGTTAACAGAGATTGGTTAGGTTCACTCTGTAAATTAAGGATGCTGGTTGGTGAATTGGTTTGGTTCCTTCCAAAGGGAAGGGTGCAGATTGTCTGGTTGTTATGGTAAGGAAGAAGTGTAGTTGAGGATATGGTTACACATTTTGTTTAAAAGTTCAAAAGTTCATGAGTGGAATTTGCATAAGGCAGACCACTTCATAGCCTCTCAACTCCATTTTAGTTCCCTTTTCATAAATGGTTCTATCTTGACAATTTCCATTTACATTTCTCCATTTTGATTGTGATCTTCTCTTGGGAAGTATTGATGGTTAATCTTTGAACTTTTAGGTATTTCATTTTCTTGTCACCAGGAAGGCTCATTCTCGGTATGTTATGTCCCAGGTTGGAGTGAAAGAGGTGTCGTTTGAACAGAAGTCATAGTTACATGGACAATGGTCATATTTGAGCAATAAGGAGGTTAGGAGAAATGTGTCTTTGACATAGTCCTCATCCAGAATTGCTTTTCATAAGGATCTCAGTGATGGTAAACTGTCCCCAAGAAGGGAGGATTGATCAATCATCTCTAATATTTGTACAACCATTATCGAAGATTTGACAGAGGATTTAAGACATTAGTTATACAAAACATCAACAACTTAGTAATAGTACACAGAGAAGAGATAAAAATAATGAGAATAACAATTTGTGATCCAGATGTTAAAGTAGCTCCTATTCCAATGGGAGTTAACTTAAAATGTTTAAAAACTTAAATTCTAGCCAACTGGTAGTAAAACTGAAATGGCATTTAAGGTATTTAACTAATTTAAAAATCTTACTGGTTTCCAATTCAAGCTGGGAAGACATATTTATCTTTGTGAAACAAGATGTATTAGTTATGGCACAAATTCCTTCTTTGTCTGTCAGTAGATAATCTAAGGCAATTCTGTTGTTAAGGACTACCCAAGCTAGGGAATCTAGAGATCTTGTTTGGAATCTGATGGCTCTAGCAGCATAGTGAGCTATTCTGTTAATGGTCTGGGTAAGAATTTTCATCATAACTTCTATGTCTCCTATGGATATGCTACTGAAAAAAGAAAGATTGCTCAGGAATATTATAAAGAATTAATTGCTCAGTCACTAGAATATCCTGCAGGAAGTTTATAACCCTGACTTCTGACCAAACTGTCATTATTGCATTAAGAAGGCTCCTCACTAAGGAAAACATCTGTTGATAAGGCCTTTTCTTCCCCTCAAATGAGAATTAGGAGTGACTAACCATTTTGAAAATATTGATAGGGAATATTAAGGCAATACCCAAAAGGCATTGTCCACTTAGTCTCCAAATATCTAGGTAATTGAATGCCCAAGACTGATTTTTATATGTGCACACAAAACATAACCTGTAGAGGCCCAGAGGGTGCCTGAAAAGATCTAGTTATTTACGGGCTCATTAGTAGAAAAAAATGAGAATATTTTATAACCAAGACTCAGTGTGTTTTGAACACCCTTCTAGAAGCCCTTTTTTGTACATTTCATGGAATCCCTTGAAGGATACATGGTTGAGTCCATGACAGTTTGGGTTGAATCCTATCATAAGAGCTTTGCAGGGGGATTTTACAGCAGCCAGTGTTAACACAACAGCAGTCAGGCTTGGTGGTAGAATATCTATTATATAGAAAAGGGGGTTAGAAACAAATGTAGTTTTAGGAGACAGTGTGGTCCTTCCAGGGAAGAGTGTAAACATATATGCTGACCTCTGTGAAGGGTGAATTATACCAAAGGCATAGTGATTGTATACATATTGGCAGTTTAATCTTGTGCTAAAAGACAAGCCCTAGTTAAAGATATTAGTTTGGTTTGTTGTTCCAAAGTAGCCACAGCTATGGGTCCATCCTTAATAGTTTCTGTCAAAGAGACAATAGTATACCAAGCCCTATTTGTTCTTGTTTTATCTTTAAGACAAGAACCATCAGTAAACCAAATTAAATCTGGATTTTCAAGCAGTGTTTCCTATAAGTCTGATCTGGGGGCAAAAAGTGGTCCAGCAAGGAAATGCAGCCATTAGGTATCCCATAAGAAAGCAAAGGCAATAGAGTAGCAGGGTTTAAAATGTGACAGTGATCAATAGAGACATTGGCGGTGATAGTAAAAGAATGTCATAGGAAGTTAATCTGCTAGAAAATAAATATTGAGTGTGATTAAGTTAAGAAGGATCTCTATTAAATGGGAAACATATAGTTAGGGGAGAGCCCATGATAATTTCTTCTGTGTTTTAAGCAAGTTGCAGCTATGGCTCTTATACAAGGTGATGTCCCTTTGACTATTGAATCTATTTTTTGACTATTATAGCCTATAGGTTTATATTGGTCCCTGTGCCATTGGGTTGAGACTGTGTGTTTCTTTTTTTTTTTTTTTTTCTTATGTATAAAGAGAAAGAAATTCAATTTATAACTAGAGTATCCTAAGGTCAGATGGTCCAGGAAGCCTTGTTTTATCATAGTGAGGGCCTCTTGGCTTTTTTAGTCCAAATAATTAGTTCAGGTTGGTCAGTCTTAAGAAGGGGGTATAGTGGCTAATACAGAAATTTGGTATCCAACTACTAAGGTATCCGCCAGGTCCTAGAAACCCTCAAAGTTAACATTTAGTATTTAGAGGTAGAAATGAGAGGATTCCTTGAATCCTAGCTGGATCCAGGAATAATTCCTCTTCTGAAATAAGATGACCTATTTAACCTGAGGAAAACTAAATTATATATTTATTTAGACTCTTTGTGTCACCTCTGGGCCAGGTCCTTCAGAAGATGAAGGCTCTTTGGTAGAGGCCTTCCATGCAGGAGAACAAAGAAAGAGGTCACCTCAACATGATAGTAAGAAAGACCCTTCAGAAAATTTCATTTCAGAGATATTAGTCTTCAAAATTTGAGAAAAGTATATAGAATTTTCAATGTATCCTTGATGCATGACAGCCATGTATGTTGTTGTCTGTTTGAAGTAAAGGCAAATAGGTACTGACTTTCAGAGTCAACTGGTATGTTAATGGAAACTCTTCAAAGGTCTATGACAGTAAGTATAGTACTGTTAGGAGAAAAAAAAACTGCAAGTAAGGTGTGAGCATTAGGTACTATGGGGTGCTGAGGAATAAAAGTATCATTAATTGCCTGGAGGTCTTGAGCAAATCTCCACCTCTCCCATGTGGATTATGAACAGGAAGATCAGAATGTTATAAGGGCTGGTGCAAGGGGTAAGGTCTTTTCTGTAAATAATCTTTAATTATGATTTTAATGACTTGAATTGTCTCTGCATTAAGTGGATATTGCTTAATATTAGCTGGAGATTGTCTTTCATCATTTTGAATTTTTATGGGTTGTAAAAAATGAATTTACTCAATATTTGTGACATACCTTGAATAAGAATAGAATCTAGAAATGGTTATGGATCTGTAGATTTTTAGGGGATTGATAGGAATAATTACTAAGGGATTGAGATTTTTCTGAAGGTCAGGATGTAGGGGCCCAATATTCAAAACTATCTCCCCATTTTGAGAAAAGGAACTTTGTATTTGGAGAGTTCAAGAAAATATTGACGTAACAAATGAATGGAGACAGAGGATAATAGAAGAGAAGGGTAGGTGCCTTTAATAGGACCTAACTGAAATTAAATGGGTAGGGCCTTGAAAACATTTATAATAGTTAGAAGCAATGACCATTTGTGTGGTTTGAACACTCTGAGACAAGGGACTAGAGAGGCTGGATGGATGAAAGACTGATAAAGTAGCTCCTGTATCTATTAGAGCTTTAGTCACCTCATTCTCTATAGTTAATTTCTCCCAAGGTATTAGTTTATAGAAAACAAAGATCCTGATCCCCTTAAGTTCTCACAATAGCCTCATTGTTAGGGTTGGTGAAATGAATCCTTTGGTTGAAATGTTTGAGGTTGAAATTGATTATTGCTGGTTTGGGGTGATTTTGTAATTTTAGGCATCTCTTTTTGAAATGTCCTAGTTTCTTACAACAGTGGCAGGCCTATCTATGGTAAAGACTGAAATTAGGGTCCTTTGAAAGGTTTCCAGAATTTTGGCATGCATTGGTGGGTGGTTAATTGTTGGAGTTGAAGGTTTATTATTTGGGTAGCTTTTCTGCTTATGAGTTCTCTATATAGTTTGAGCTAATTCATTGGTCAGATAAAGTAGTTAAGGAGTTTGCATTCTCTGCCCATTAAGCTAAACTCACTTAACAAGAATAAAGAAAACTGCACAAAACCCATCAATAAAAGTAGAGTTGGAAAAGCTTTGGGTATTAGTGTCTCTCTCTGTAATATTGAAGTTTTCTGTAATATCAGTTCAAGTCTAGCATATAACGATGAACTGATTCATTGGGGTGTTGAGAAGTGGATATAATTTTTTTCACCAACAAATAGATGTGGAAAAAGCTCATGTTATGGCTTCATGTAAGGTATGAACCATGTTTTAAGAGGACATCAACTTGAGTTCTAAGAATGTAATCTAAGGGATGGTTCCAGCTAGTATTGGTTGTATACTGTTATTTGGCTTGCCCTGCATTGATCAAAAGCTGTATTAGTTGATAAAAGTCATACAGTCAGGTTCTTAAGTCTGGGTGAGTAAGTTAAATTCATCAGCAAAATGAATGATCCTTGGGGAAGATCTTAGCAAAGGGTTCTATGTTCTTGGAAAACCAAGGTTTATAACTGACTAATGAGTACCATCATTACACAAAGCAGTGACAAAAGGAAGAGTTTTAAGGGGGAGGGTTAAGGAGGGATTTAGTTTTCATAGGGTTTGAAGGTGAGTCTGGGTCACTAGGAAAAAATATATATTTCCTACAGGGAAGGGTATAAGAGAGCAAAAGGAGCCGAGGAGAAAGAAGGAGGAGCTGAGAAATCAGGAAGAAGAGAACATAGGGAGAAAACAGAAGGAAATGTCTGAATTTATCACAGAAAGTTTAGTATTAACAGCTTGTAGTGAAGCCATCTTCTTGGTGTTACCTTTAGAAGCCTTGAACTATCAATTAAAATGTTTCCCATTCATTTTATTTAGTTTTTAATATTTTTCTAATTCAGTATGTAAATAAGTCAGTTTAGCGAGTTCAAATGAGCACTATTTTGACTAGTGGAGGTACAAGTCATCCTGAGTAACTTGAGTCCAATGGGACAGAAAGTTACAAGAAGGACCATATTCCTTGAACATAAATACTGCAGCAGTCTTTGGAGGGGCTGGTCACTCAAAGATCTTTAGAAGAAGTGTCTCTCACATTACTAATTCCTGAAGCCCGAATCACCTTTTTAGATGAGTGGGAAAGGAATTCTGTAACCCAAATCTCTCTCACTTTGAAAAAGTGGAGACAGGAGCTGGCAGACAAAAAAAAAAAAGAGAGAGAGAGAGAGAAAATGCTTAAATAAAGGCTGGAAATTCAACCAAGCAGAAAAGTTCAGATCCTGGAGGACTTAACACTGAAAGCTGAGACTGCTGAAGGAAACAGTGAAGAACAATGGTCTCCTGTAAGTAGGTACCTTGCACAAATCCATGGTATAACCAAAATTGGAGGATCATTATTCTGGATCCATATTGACACCATATAATGGCAATGACCACACTCTTATTGGATTGTAATAAGAATAAAAAGCATTTATTTGTTCAGAGAATGCAATTCTGAAGACATTGATTTAGGTAGCAACCTAAAATGTGCTCCAAAAAGGTCAAAAGCATGGTTTATAATGGTGGAAACCACAAGTGTTGTTTCCCATTTAGGTTATCCATGTAAATGAAGGATGCCCAGTTAACAGGTATTGGTTAGGATTGGTTACGCATCATGCAAACAAAGGATGCTGGGAAGGATGGGCTCTTTTCAAAGAGAAGAGTGTGAATGATCTGGTTGCCACAAATAAAGAGGAAGTAAAGTCCAGGATATGGTTACATGGCTCAGAAGCTCAAAATTCATAGGTAGAACATGCACAAGGCAGACTTTTTCATAGCTGTCTGGCTTCATTTGAGTTCCCTTGACATAAAGATTCCATATGGGCAATTTCCATTCACATAGGCATTTCAAATGATTTTTCCAAGCTCTGAAAATGCGTAAATTCTGACCCAACTCCTCAGTTTATTTTCTCAGGGAAGAAACTGAGGCCTAGAGAAATGAGACCACTTGCCCATCTTCTTTCTATCTCATCCTACAAGGAAGAGCTCCTTGAGCAGAGATTTCTGTTTTGTTCTGTGATGTACCCCCACTGTCTAGAACAGAGTCTGGTAACAATAGTTGGCATTCAATAAGTATTTATTGAATAATTAATTTTAAGGTGTAAGAGGACTGAGAAACCCCCCTAAGATTCTCAGGGGCTGTCCATATAAACTTAAAGTGTGGGATGTGACACCTCCCAGTGGCAGGTGAAGGGGTTTTTGAATTCCAGTTCTCACCCTGTGAGAGAAGAAGGGTCTTTTTCTGGGGTAAAACTGACCCAAACATTTTTCTGGAGATGAAAAACCCTTTATTTTCTAAAGATCCTTCTCAGGATCTCAGGATCTTTTCTAAAGATCCTTCTCAGGATCCTTTCATCTGCTTTAGAAATGTTTGTAATGAGCTTGTATTACAAGATAAGAATTAACTTCACAGTACTTTATCTTCACCGGCAAAAGTGAGTACTACCCCAACAGTATGTTTATTTGGATATTTCTTTAGTGCTAAAGTGAGGCATTTATTGGTGTCCCCACTAGCACAATGCCATGTGGGCTGCTGGCTTTGCTCTCAGAAGGGACTTACATCAACTTGATGACTGGCCTTACCACACAGGTGGCTTTAACAGCTCCCCAGTCCTCCAACATTTCATTAGGAAGAAAATTACTTGGCTGGCACAACCAAACTATGAGAGTCATAACAGCAACTTTCCTAGCTCTTCAGGCCACAGAAGTGTACACCTGTCCAGCACTTCCTTCTCATGTGGAGCCATGCTCTGTTTCTGTTGATAGCACTTCCTTTGTGGCTGGTAGTTCTCTGTTCACCAAAACTCAGAGCTCTGTCTTTGTGGAGTGGCATGAACAGAAGACAAGAGAAATTTGGGGGTGATAAGAAGGAAACTGTCGTTTTTTTAGTGTTAGGCCATCTTATCAAGCTTGGAGTGGGGAAGGTGAAGTTCAACAACTTGTTGGCTACCCTGCAGAAATAGTTCTGCAGAAAAAATTATTTGAGGAAAAAGAAGGAAGACAGAGAGAGTGCAAAGCTACATAGCAGGAGATAGGAGTCTGGAGTAAAAGGAAGGTCTGTGAGAAATTCCTGCACTGGGGAGGCTGAAGGACTTTTATAAAAAGTGCTGTAACAAAATAATAGAGCTGTCTACCATTTTACCTTCAGCTCTGTATCTTTAACCTTAATTAAAGAATTCTAGACATATGCATGCCCAATGTGGGAGATTTTAGGGGACATTAGGGAAAAGTTGCTGAATGCCAAGGCAGGCCCTGCCCAGGGCTTTCCAGAATGCTTGGATAGGAAAAAATGCTGATTTTCTTATTTTCAAGGGGTGGAGACACATTTTATTTAAATTTCAAAGGACAGTGTGACTCTAGATTGATACTTGAATTCATTTCCAGGTACATTCTTCAGAATAAGAAGAGTTTCAACTTTGTGGAAATTATAGAACTTCTCTTTTACATTTGAACTATATTCCTCTGCTCCTATATCCTAAAACCCTTAAGAGGAGCCAGTAAATGTAGGAATATTTAATTTTCATTCTGTGTTTCAGGTGCCTACTTCGTTCAACAAGTGTTTACTACACATTTACATTGTCCTCAATGGTCTTATAACCTGAGGCTATGGGATAAAACAAATGCTGGATTTGTTGACAACTATTTAGGTGTCAGGTGCTAATTTGTGGGGTGTGGGGAGATAGTAAGCAGGACAGGATTTAAAGTATCTAAAGATCCTGATCTAACAGAAGAGGCCTGGGAGTGTTTTAATGAAGAAGCGGGACTTGAAGAAGAGGTTTGGGATTGACTCTTGGTGAAAAGGACCCTGCAGGACAGGACTTCTCAAACTCAGACTTTCAGGGACAGAAAATTCTTTTATGTGGGGGAGGTCCTCTGCATTGTAGGATGTGATACAACACCCCTGGCCTCCACCCACTAGATGCTAGTAGCACCCATTCCCCAGTTGTGACAACTAAAAACCTCTCTGCAGATATTTCTACATATCCCTCGAAGGCACAATTGTCCCCAGATGAGAACCACATACTGAGTAAAAGGAACAGCATATGAATTGAAGGTAGAAACAAAGTTGATTACAGAGGTGAGCTCTTGTTCAGGCCTCCCCATAAGCCTCTGGCTTCTTAATGCACAGTATGCCTGTAGCATAATTTATTTTACTCTTTGCTATTGATGGAAATCTAAGTAGTCCCTAATTTCCACTATGGCATTGCCACAGTACCCATGTTTGTATAGGTTTTTGCAAACTCCTGTGAGTACATATAATGAATTCCTCAAAATGGACTGCTGAGTAAAATATATGTACGTTACACTTTGATAGATATTCCTAGTTTTGCTCCAGAGTATGGTACACACTTACACTCATATTAATAATTATGAGAACCAGTGATTCTTAAAACTTGCCATCCATCAGAATCACTGGGAGCTTGTTGTATAAGCCACAGGCTCAGTCTCATCTGCCCAGAGATTTTGATTGTTAGTACTGAGGTGAGCTCTGATGTGTTTTTTTTTGTTTATTTTTCAATTTCCACACTGTAACTTTGACTTTGGGGAAGGTGGAATCTACAGTTATATGAATTTTAACTACCTACTAATAGGTAGTAGGTTTGGATAACCACCACAATCAGTACACAAGAGAGTTCCATCATTTCAATGAGTTCCATCTTGCTATTAAGTTCTAGTTGAACACCAACATTTTCTCTATCACTATTGATTTTTTCCTGCAAGTATGGATTATATGGTATGTGACTTTTTGAGAATGGCTTCTTTTACTCAGAATAATGCCACTGAGACTCATCCAGGTTGTTTCATGTATCAATGGTTCATTCTTTTTCATTGCTGAGTAATATTCCCTGTATGGATGTGCCAGTTTGTCAGTTCAACCATTGAAGGTCACCTGGGTTGTTTCTGAGTTTTGGTGATCACCTTTTAAATAAACCACCAAATTATTCTGATGCAAATGATCCTCAGATCATGCTTAGGGAAACAATGTCCTACATTCTCCATAAAAGTAGACATTAGCAATCATTTAAATTTTTGCTGATCTGATAAGTGGAAATGTTGCTTTGTTGTTAGATTTGCATACCCCTGATCCTCAGGAAGTTGAGAGTCTTTTAAAATTTTGATTAGCCATTTGTAGTTTTTGTGAATTGTGAATTGCCTACTCATATTCTTTATCATTTGAAAAAATGCACTTGTTTTTTATATTGATTTTAGGAACTTTTTATGTTCAGGATTTTAACATGTTGTATTTTTTTTTCTGTAGGCTGCAATTTTTCTCTTGTTTTGATCTCTTGAGGAATAATCAGACTGGCTCATACTGACTATACTTCTTTCTGAGAATTCCTATACTTCTGAGAACAATAAACTTCAGATAGGATTCCAACAAAGGAATAGCATAATCTATCAGAATGACTGAATAGATCATTATAAAACATACAACTTCAGTCTTCCTTGCTATTGATTTATGTGCTTTCCCCTGCTTGCCCAAACTATTCAACAATGAAATGAACCCACTTTCAGCTGTATTAGTTTTGGTTCTATGAGTTTCAGTGACTTTTTGTTATTGTATCAGTTTATCTGTGGTGGGTGTAGCTGAAGATCATTTCACTGTTTATGAACCTGAAAATTAACTGACATTAAGAAAACCTGCATAAGCAGAAAGAAAGAAGGAGCTCCTGCCCTTTGCAACAGCATGGATGGAGCTGGAAAACATTATGCTTAGCAAAACAAGCCAGGCAGTGAAAGACAAATACCATATGATCTCACCTTTAACAGGAACCTAAATAACAAAACAAAGAAACAAGCAAAATATAACCAAAGACACTGAAATAGAGGCCAGGCTGACAGTGCCCACAGAAGAGAGTAGAGGGAATTTAAGGGGACAGTGGGAAGGGTTCACAGGAACAAACTTAAAGGACACATGGTCATAAACTAAGGGGAGGGTAGTAATGGGAGGGAAGCGGGGAGAGTGGGAGGGGGGACTGGATTGGGAGTAAAAAGGAGAAAACTGTATTTGAACAATGATTAAAATAAAAAAAATAAATAAACAGTTTTAGGAGGCAAAATATATATAAAATATTATCAAAGTTTTTGCCCATTTTGTTAGTTGATTGCCATTAAAATAATAATAAAATAAAAAAAAAGAAAACCTGCATAGATATATTCTAGCATTAGACTGGACTGGAAGACATACCCTAATGCTGAGTCTTACTTTGTAAAATTCTAATCAGCTGTTAAAATATCCTTCAACAAAAGAGAAAAATATTTTTCTATGGTCCAAGAGATTTTTCCAGTAGGAACATTTGTTTGAACAAGTGTCTGATCCACATGAGTTCACTTCTGTCTGCCAGTTCATCTTTACTCTCTCTTGCCACCACCAGTTGACTTTGAGTATTCGGTATACTTCTCATGAGAACAAGTCCTCTTCTCTCTCTTCTCTTTTCCCTCCCTTACCAGCTGTCACCTCCCTAGAAATTCCTGCTTCATCAAGTACAGGGGCTCCTGCTGGCTCATAGCTGCTGCTCTGTGCCTAGCTCTTTGGTTTGTAGCACCACAACTTGGACATCCTGGGTGTAGGCAATGGGAAACTAGATCCTCATTCTTCTCTCAGTGGCTGCCCTTCTTAAGAAGAAATATCATCCATCCTTTGCTTCCTTTGCTCAGAATACATTTGTCTACAGTGTTCCAGTCAGTAGGTGCTGGGGATACAGTGAGAGTTTGACACTACCCTTGGTGGTCTAGTGAAGAATAGATGCTCTTTGACTAGATGCATCAAATCAATAAGAATACCCTTAAACCCTGTCCTACTGATAAATCAGGTATCTTCTGGCCTCACTGAGGCAAGCACTAGCTGTCCCTCTATCTGTTTACACAAATCATCCCCAACCCATGTTTCTCCATTTCATATTCCAGTGGTCTGTGTGTGAAGTCAGGCAAAGCCACTGACCCTAAGGGAGATCCAGTCTCCACCAAGTGGGCCTGGGCTCTGGACCAGACAAGCAGTTTGGGGAGCACTGCAAGATACAAACCTATTTTATTGGTATATCCTATGCCTTTCATATATTTGAGAAAACAATGGCCCTAGAATTGTTTTCTAAAATGTTTACTGCAGTTTATAAACATTGCACTTGTATCATGGAGGTCATTTATTCTTAGGGGATGTTCTTAACCTGAAATCATTTTTTGTATCACTATATCTAAGAGAAATTTTTCTGAGGGTTCCAAACATAGCTTACACACACACACACACACACACAAGAAAATCAAGCAGTGTTTGAAGCATACCAAACTTGGAGGAGCCATGAAGTTATGACTGGTTGCTTGAATAGCCAGTTGTCTTAGACTGTTCTGCCTTTTGAGTTCTTGTGCCTTAAATTTTAAAATAGTTTTGTGTTGCCTCTTTTTTCCCCTGGCAGCATTCCTTCTCTCTCTTTCCCCCTTTTTTTTGGCATAAATTGTGCTTAGGTTTAATTAATGTAAATATTTTGGGAAGAAAAAAGATATACCAAGTGCAAGATAGAAAATAATTATTTTTGCTTACATATGCTGAAAGCCAATGGATTGATAGCGATCACTGTTTTTAAATATGGTCAGGAAGAGGACACATTCTCTGTGTGGGAGAGTACTGGGGAATATGATGGTGAAACCTGCCAACTCATGTTTGGGTGCCCTGAACTGATACACATTTATTTAAATCATTTATAGCCATGATCCCTTACATGAGTACATTAAACTCTAAGAAATAAAATGACAAAAACATCAGATAGGAGGTCATAGTTAAGAAAGTCTTAATAAGGGGTTTTGGGCTATGATAAAATCATTCTAGTGGCAACTTAATAACTATTTTCAATAGGAATCCCTATGAAAATCTGGGGCCTGGGAACCTGACACACAGACCAAGTTTTGCCTTTCCCCTAGGTAGCTGTTCCTTGCAGAAAGCATGGGGTTTGATAGGCCGGCACTGAGCTGACATCACTTGACAGGGCATCATACAGAGCTCTGCATCTGTGGGTGGTGATTCCAAGTGTGAGAATAACCAGTTTTGCTACAATCATGGGGACTGAAGACAGGCGAATCGCAGTGGGGCAGGAGAAAAGGTGGTGCTTCTGTGGCACTCAGGTTGCTAGAGATATTTCTTAATAGAAGGCTACAGGTGCTGCAGAGGTTGTGAGTTCTGGGAGGTCAGTTTATGGAGAAAAGCATCTAAATTTATTGCTAAGATAGAAGGCAGGTGATGAAACTACAGAGCAGGGAAGATGAGAAAAGGGTATAAAGAGCTGCAGTGGCAAATGGGAAGTAGTCTTGGGTGAATGGGAGGGTTGAAGGTGGCCACTGGATCTAGAAAGGCAGAGACAGGATGGAAATACAGGGGGATCCCCCCAAAATAGAATCATCTTCTGGCAGGTGGGCCCCTTGTAGTACAGGCTTCCCTCACTAGGTGAGTGTTCTACAAACCCATCCGTATCAGTGTGCCAGCTGGTGTTGTTGTGAGAGGCTGTGTTCAGCTTCAGTGAATTTGTTTGAAGACTCTTTTCTTTTTTCTTTTTTTCATGACCCACCCTCATGTATTTTTTGTTTGTTTTAATCATTGTTCAAGTACAGTTTTCTCCCTTTTACTCCCAATCCAGCCCACCCACCCAACCCTCCCCTCTTCCCGCCCATTACCACCCTCCCCCTAGTTTTTGTCCATGTGTCCTTTAAATTTGTTCCTGTAAACCCTTCCCATTCTCCCCTGAAATTCCCTCTTCTCTCCCCCATGGTCACTGTCAGCCTGTCCTCTATTTCAGTGTCTTTGGTTATATTTTGCTTGTTTCCTTGTTTTGTTATTTAGGTTCCTGTTAAAGGTGAGATCATATGATATTTGTCTTTCACTGTCTGGCTTATTTCGCTTAGCATAATGCTTTCTAGCTCCATCCAAGCCGTTGCAAAGGGTAGGAGCTCCTTCTTTCTGCTGCATAGAATTCCATTGTGTAAATGTACCATAGTTTTTTGATCCATTCATTTACTGATGGGTATCTAGGTTGCTTCCAGCACCTAGCTATTGTAAATTGTGC
The DNA here is from genome assembly GCF_004126475.2 of Phyllostomus discolor. Classification (NCBI taxonomy): domain Eukaryota; kingdom Metazoa; phylum Chordata; class Mammalia; order Chiroptera; family Phyllostomidae; genus Phyllostomus; species Phyllostomus discolor. Next base: position 97,476,492 of record NC_040907.2, read on the forward strand.
TGCTATGAAAATTGGGGTGCAAAGGTTCTTTTCTATTGGTGTTTTAGTGTTCTTAGGATATAGTCCCATCAGTGGAATTGCAGGGTCAAAAGGCAGATCCATTTTCAGTTTTCTGAGGAAGTTCCATAATGCTTTCCATAGTGGTTGTACCAGTCTGCAGTCCCACCAACAGTGCACTAGGGTCCCCTTTTCTCCACAACCTCTCCAACACTTGTTTGTGGCTTTGTTTATGATGGCCATTCTGACTGGTGTGAAGTGGTATCTCATTGTGGTTTTAATTTGCATCTCTCTGATAGCTAGCGATATTGAACATTGTTTCATGTGTTTTTGGATCTTCCGTTTGTCCTCCTTGGAGAAGTGTCTGTTCAAGTCTGTTGCCCATATTTTAATTGGGTTGCTTGTCTTCTTAAGTGTAGTCATGTAAGTTCTTTATATATTTTGGAGATTAAACCCTTGTCTGAGGCATCATTGGTAATATGTTTTCCCATACAGTTGGATCTCTTTTAATTTTAATATTGTTCTCCTTAGCTGTGCAAAAGCTTTTTATTTTGATAAAAGCTTTTTATTTTATTCTTTCCTTTATGTCCCTTGCTCTAGGGGACAAGTCAGTAAAAAAGTTTCTGTGTGAAATATCTGAGATTTTCCTGCCTACGTTCTCCTCTAGGACTTTAATGGTGTCACAGTTTATATTTAAGTCTTTTATCCACCTTGAATTTATTTTTGTATAAGGCGTAAATTGGTGCTCGAGTTTCACCTTTTTGCACGTAGCTGTCCAGTTCTCCCAACACCATTTGTTGAAGAGGCTATTTTTATTCCATTTTATGTTGCTTCCCCCTTTGTCAAATATTAATTGACCATAGAGACTTCAGTTTATTTCTGGGCTCTTTGTTGTGTTCCATTGGTCCATGTGCCTGTTTTTATGCCAGTACCAGGCTGTTCTGATTACAGTGGCCTTGTAGTATAGTTTAGTGTCAGGTATTGTGATCCCTCCTACTTTACTCTTCTTTCTCAAAATTGCAGCAACTATTTGAGGTTGTTTATGATTCCATATACATTTTTGAAGTGTTTGTTCTATGTCTGTGAAATAAGCCATTGGTACTTTAATAGGAATTGCATTGAATGTGTAAATTGCTTTGGGTAGTATGGGCATTTTGATGATATCAATTCTTCCAATCCATGAATACGGTATATGTTTCCATTTGTTTGTGTCTTCCTTGATTTCTTTCCTCAGTGTTATGTAGTTTTCTGAATACAGGTCTTTTACCTTTTTGGTTAGGTTTATTCCTAGATATTTTATTTTTCTTTTTGGTATTTCAAATGGGATTTTTTCCTTGATTTCTGCTTCTGCTCTTTCATTGGTGTGTACAGAAATGCCTTTGATTTCTGGATATTGACTTTCTATCCCATTGTTTTTCCAAATTCATTTATTAGGTCAAGCAGTTTTTTGATGGAGTTTATAGGATTTTCTATGTACACTATCATGCCATCTGCAAACAGTGACAGTTTTGTTTCCTCCTTTCCAATTTGGATGCCTTTTATTTCTTTTTCTTGTCTGATCGCTGTGACTAAAACTTCCAGTACTATATTGAATAGAAGTGGTGAAAGTGGACAGCCTTGTCTTGTTCCTGATCTTAGTGGAAAAGATATTAATTTTTGCCCATTGAGTATGATGTTGACTGTAGGTCTCTCATATATGGCCTTTATTATGTTGAGGAATGCTCCATCTATTCCCACTTTGCTGAGTGTTTTTATCATAAATGGGTGCTGTACCTTATCAAATGCTTTTTCTGCATCTATTGATGTGATCATGTGTTTTTTGTCTTTGCTTTTGTTTATGTGATGTATTACATTTACTGATTTGCGAATATTGTACCATTCTTCCATTCCTGGAATGAATCCCACTTGATCATGGGATCAAGTGTATGATCTTTTTAATTTATTGTTGGATTCGGTTTGCCAGTATTTTGTTGAGGATTTTAGCATCAGTGTTCATCAGTGATATTCGTCTGAAGTTTTCTTTCTTTGTTGTGTTTTTTCTGGTTTTGGAATTAGAATGATGTTGGCCCCCAAAAAAGAGTTCGGGAATCTCCCATCTTTTTGGACTTTTTGAAATAGTCTGTGAAGCATAGGGGTTAGCTCTTCCTTAAATGCTTTGTAGAATTCTCCTGCGCACCTATTTGGTCCAGGGCTTTTGTGTGTTGGGAATTTTTTGATTACTGCTTCAATTTCATCGGGTGTTATCGGTCTGTTCAGGCTTTCTGCTTCTTCTTTATTGAGTTTTGGAAGATTATATTTTTCTAGAAATTTGTCCATCTCACCTCAGTTTTCAAATTGCTTGGCATACAGTTCTTTGTAGTAATTTCCTACAATCCTTTGTATTTCTGTGTTATCAGTTGTAATCTCTCCTCTTTCATTTCTAATTGTGTTTATTTGGGTCTTCTTTCTTTTTTTGTTGATGAATCTGCTTAAAGGCTTTTCAATTTTGTTTATCTTCTCAAAGAACCAGCTCCTGGATTCATTTATCCTTAGAATTGTGCTTTTAGTCCCTATGTCATTTAATTCTGCCCTGATCTTGGTTATTTCCTTCCTTCTGCTTGATCTAGGCTGTCTTTGTTGTTGTTCCTCGAGTTCTTATAGACGTAGGGTTATGTTGTTTGTTTGAAATGTTTTTATCTTTTTTAGGTAGGCCTGAATCACTATGAACTTCCCTCTCAGGAATGCCTTGGCTGTGTCCCATAAGTTTTGGGTTGTTGTGAGTTTGTTTTCATTTGTTTCCAGAAACCTTTTGATTTCTTCCCTAATCTCATTCTTGACCCATTCATTGTTTAATAGCGTGCTATTTAATCTCCATGATTTTGAGTATTTTGTTTTTTTTTCCTTGGGGTTGATTTCTAGCTTCAGTCTCTTGTGATCCAAGAAAATGCTTGGTATGATTTCAATTTTCTTGAATTTGTTGAGGCTTGTTTTGTGTCCTATCATGTGGTCAATCTTTGAAAATGTTCCATGTACATTTGAAAAAGAATGTGTATTTAGCTTCTCTGTGATGGAGGGCTCAGCATATATCAGTAAAGTCCATTTCATCTAGGGCATTGTTCAATGCCATCATATCTTTATTGATATTTTGTTTGGAAGATCTGTCCATTTTTGATAGTGGGGTGTTAAATTCTCCCACAATAATTGTGTTGCTGTCCTTATCTTTCTTGAAGTCCTCTAAGATTTTCTTTATGTTTTTGGGTGCTCCTATGTTAGATGCATATATATTTACAATATTTATGTCTTCTTGGTGGATTCTTCCCTTGAGTATTATGAAGTGACCTTCTGGGTCTCTCTTAATGGACCTTTTTTGGAAGTCTATTTTGTCTGATATGAGCATTGTTACCCTGGCTTTTTTCCCTGTCCATTTGCTTGGAAAATTTGTTTCCAGCCCTTCACTTTCAGTCTGTGAAGGTCTTTTATCTTGAGGTGGGTCTCTTGTAGGCAGCACATGTGTGGGTCATTTTTTCTTATCCAATCAGCTCTTCTATGTCTTTTGATTGGAGCATTTAATCCATTTACATTTAAGGTTATTATTGATAGGTACTTATTCATTGCCTTTTATGTACGTGTGTTCCTCTCTCTCTCTCTCTCTCTCTCTCTCTCTCTCTCTTTTCCTTCCCTTCCTTAATGCCGTGCCTTTAGAATCTCTTGCAGAGCTCCTTTGATGGAGGTGTATTCTTTTATATTTCTTTTGTCTGGGAAGCTTCTTATTTGGCCTTCTATCTTGATAGACAGTCTTGCTGGGTAAAGTAGCCTTGGTTGCAGACCTCTGGTTCTCATTACTTGGAATATTTTTTGCCATTCTCTTCTGGCTTGGAGTGTTTCCATTGAGAAGTCAGCTGTTAACCTTATTGGGGCTCCCTTGTATGTTACTTCCTGTTTCTCCCTTGCTGCCTTTAAGATTCTCTCTTTGTCTTGAAATTTTGCCATTTTAATTATGATGTGCCTTGAGGTGGGCCTGTTTGGGTTCCTCCTGATTGGGACTCTCTGTGTTTCCTGGATTTGTGTGACTTTTTCTCTCATCAAATTAGGGAAGTTTTCCTTCATTACCTTTTCAAGCAGATTTTCTATCTTTTGCTGTTCTTCTTCTTCTTCTCTTTCTGGTATCCATATTATATGGATATTATTGTGTTTCATATTGTCTTCCATTTCTCTTAATCCCTCTTCATTCTTTCTGAGCCTCTTTTCCTTTTCTTGCTCTTTCTGGATGTTGTTTTCTACTTTGTCCTCTAGCTTGCTATCTGATCTTCTGCTTCATTGGTCCTGCGTCATTCCTTCTACTGTGTTCCTCAGTTCAGAAATGGCATTCTTCATTTACTCTTGGCCCTTGTTGAGAGTTTCTATTTCCTTTTTCATGTTTATATAGTTTGCAGTGAGATTGTTGTAGCTTTTCTCTAGTTTATGGTAGCTCATTGTGAGTTCATTGAGCTTCCTGATAATCATTGTTTTGAACTCAATATCGGATAGTTGAGTTGCCTCTATTTCATTTAACATTTTTTTTCTGAGGCTTCCTCCTTTCCCTTCAATTGGGGATTGTTTCTTTGTTTTCTCATTGTTTGTGGGATTCTTCTTGTTAGCCTCTGTTTCTTAAATTGATCTGTTCTTGTTCCCTGTGATTATGGTGTGAACTTCTGTGGTAGAATACCTGTGAGATTCAGTGGTGCAGTCTCCTTCGTGTATCCTGGTGTTCACAACTTCCCCCTACTCTTTTTTGTGATCAGTTGGAGGAGTAAGGCAAAATGGTTTAAGACAGCAAGACAGTATACTATGATATTTACATTAGCAGCCAGTAGATAAGAGATGGGATATCCATTGGCTACTTATAGTGTTAACTGTGATCCTCCACCCCACTAGCCACGTTTTAGAAAGGATGGAATGAAGGTAAGACTCTTATTGGGGATGAAAGGATTGTTAGTTGGATTTAGAAAGCTGTGAGGTTGTGGAAGGTCAGACTCTGAAGTAGGGTTGGAATAAAGATTAGTAAATAGGAGTAGTGTGTAAAAGAATACAGACAACCCCCACAATAATATAGTTCAGGAAATTGCAAAGTGGGCTGAGATCAGGTAGAGGTGTTGAGTAGTATTTACAATTGTATGAAGTAGGTCTTATTTACAGTAATATTAAAGCAACAATCTTGTGGCAGAATCTATGAGATCTAGATAACAAGAATAAAGAGTATAGAACCTTGAGAGGTGTAATAATGGAACACAGATGAAGGATAGTAAACTTTCAACACACTGTGACTGAGATAACAGGGGAAACCTATCAAATGACAGTATAACCAGCCAAGCAAAGAAGATTATACAGAAAGAAAAAGAATACCAAAATACTATTAAAATAAAAAATGTCAGGGAAGTGAGAAAAAGATAATACAAATGTGCAGTAACTTGCAAGCTCAAAAAAAAAAAAAGGCAAAAAAAGCAGAAGATGGAGTGCAGGAGAGATAAATTTGGAGTGGAAGGAATAATACTAGGATGAATGGAAGAGAAACATAAGGAATTGAGAGATATAAAAATAATAAGAATTGAAAAATAAAAGGTCACTTAAAACACAAGATCAATCAACCAACAACAGCCAAAAAATCAAAACAAAACAAAAAAACCTCTTGTTGGTTTCTAACTGGCCAGACCAGTTTTTCCAGTCTTGCTGGCTTCAGCAGGCTGAAGGGCATTTGAAATACTTACCACTCTTCCCAGTCAAATCTCGGTAGTCTCTCAGGCACTATCCCCAGGGTCAGCAGGGCGCTCTCCCCAGAGCCAATCTGACTTTCCCCTACAGGACCCTGGGTGCTCTGGAGCACACTCTCCAGAGCTCACTGCTGCGGTCTCCCAGGCTACGGGGCCCCACAGGGCTCCTGTGTCTTTTCGGTTTCATGATGCAAGCTCCAGGGATTGCAAGGAGATGTGCCCTTTCCTCAAATTTCACTGCAGCGAGCACTATGTTCTCTGGAAGCACTCCAGACTTTTCTGGATTCACGGTGCAATCTCTGGGGATCTGGGGATCGTAAAAGTGCGCGCCCATCCACCAAATTTCTGAGTTTCAGGCTCTAGGAACCCTCTAAGCACCGCGTCCCTTCCGGCTTCACAGCGCAAGAGTGAGAGGGCTTGTGCCTCCACAGTTCACCACTGCAGGCTCCAGAAACCTGAGAATGCCTGCACCCTTTCCTTGATTGGGGCTGCGAGGTCTGGGTTTTCCACAAATCCACACACCCACCGGGCTGGGGGTGTGGGCGCACTTCCAAGCACTCCCTGGTCCTGCCAGCTGGAGGCACTCACTTCTCCCAGGGTTATGGGTGGGTACTCGCAGCCCCTGGGCAATTGTCTCCCAGTCCAATTCCCCTCTCTGTGCCTTCAAGCCACCAGGTCTCCCCTGGTGTTGCTCAACCCCCATAGTCCAGGGAGGGAGCAGCGACTCTGCTCTCCCGTGTGCCCTGAGGCAGACCAGGGAGCATCGGGCCTGGGGACCGCAACCCCCCTGGTCCCCGCGCTGATCACTGTGTCCCTGTTGTCCTGAAGCAGTCTCCTTACTGTCTGGTTTTTCAATGACCACTATAATTTTTGATGTACTGTTTTCAAAAATGTTTCATTAACCTAGGCCACATGCTCTGTTCCTCCACCGATCCACGAGTTTCCCTCCTCTTCACAGAAGCCAAGAATCATGCTGCTTGGAGCAAAGCTGCCATCTTTAACCCCTCTTTCCTTTTCTTTTATTGATTTTCAAATATGATTGTTTCCATTTTCCCACCGCCACTTTTCCCTGTGCTACCCATGCCCACCTCCTACCCTCAATCCTACACCCCCTTGGCTCCATTCATGGGTCCCTCATTCATGTTCATTTATGTCCATTTCCCTCCTTTCCCACATTTCTCTCTCTCCTCCACTCTGGTTACTATCAGTTTGTTGTCAATTTTAATGTCTCTGGCTGTATTTTGCTTGCCAGTTTGCTTTGTTAATTAGGTTCCATTTATAGGTGAGATCATATGGTATTTGTCTTTCACTGCTAGACTTACTTCACTTAACATAATACCTTTAGTTCCATCCATGTTGTCATGAAGGGTAGGAACTCCTTTCTTTCTGCTGCATAGTATTCCATTGTATAAATGTACCATAGTTTATTGATCCATTCATTTACTGATGGGCACCTGGGCTGCTTCCAGCACTTGGCTATTGTAAATTGTTCTACTATGAACATTGGGATGCATAGGTTCTTTTGAATTAGTGTTTCAGGATTCTTAGGGTATAAACCCAGCAGTGGAATTACTGGATCAAAAGGCAATTCCATCTTAAGTTTCTTGAGGAAATTCCATACTGTATTCAACAGAGGCTGTACAAGTTTCCATTCCAACAGTGAACTAGGCTGCCCTTTTATCCACAACCCTGCTAGTACTTATTGTTTGTCTATTTGTTTATGATGGCCATTCTGACTGGTGTGAAGTTGTATCTCATTGTGGTTTTAATTTGCATCTGTCTGATGGCTAGTGATGCTGAGCATCTTTTCATATGTGTCTGGGCCCTCTGTGTGTCCTCCCTGTAGAAGTGTCTGTTCAGGTCCTTTGCCCATTTATCAACTGGACTGTTTGTCTTCCTGGTGTGGAGTCATGTGAATTCTTTACATATTTTGGAGATCAAACCCTCATCTGAGATACTATTGGCACGTATATTTTCCCATACACTTGGCTCCTGTTTCATTTTGCTAATGTTATCTTTATCCATGCAGAAGATTTTTGTTTTGCTGAGGTCCTATTTGTTTATTCTTTCCTTTATGTCCCTTCCTCTACAGGACACATCAGTGAAAATATTGCTGCAAGGAATATCTGAGATGGTCCTGCCTATCTTCTCCTCTGGGACTTTTATGGTATCATGGCTTATTTTTAAGGCTTGTATCCATCTTGAGTTTATTTTTGTGTATGATGTAAGATGGTGGTCAAGTTTCAATTTTTCTTCATGTAGCTGTCCAAATCTGCCAACATCATTTGTTGAGGAGGTTATTTTGATTCCATTTTGTGTTTCTGCCCCCTTTGACAAATATTAATTGACCATAGAGACATGGGTTTATTTCTGGGTTCTACATTCTGTTCCATTTGTCTGTCTGTTTTTATGCCAGTACCAGACTGTTCTGATTACCGCGGCCTTGTAATATAGTTTGATGACAGGTATGATGATCCCAACTACTTTGTTCTTCTTTCCCAAAATTGCTGCAGCTATTTGGGGTTGTTTTTGATTCCCTATAAATTTTTGAAGTGTTTGTTCTATACCTCTGAAATATGTCATAGTATTTCAATAGGGATTACATTGAATCTATAAATTGCTTTGGGTAGTATAGACATTTTGATGATGTTAATTCTTCCAATCCATGAACATGGTGTATGCTTCCATTTATTTGTGTCTTTCTTGAGTGTTGTGTAGTTTCCTGAGTACAGGTCTTTGACATCCTTAGTTAGGTTTATTCTGAGGTATTTTCTTTTTCTTGTTGTCATAGCAACTGGGATTTTTTCCTGATTCCTGTTCCTGATATTTCATTACTGGTGTACAAAAATGCCTTTGATTTCTGGATATTGACTTTGTATCCTGCTGTTTTGCCAAATTCACTTATTAGATGGAATAGTTTTTTGGTGGAGCCTGTAGGGTTTTCTATGTACACTATTATGTCACCTGCAAACAATGACGGTTTTACTTCCTCCTTTCCAATTTGGATGACTTTTATTTCTTCTTCTTGTCTTATTGCTTTGGCTAGACTTCTAATACTATTTTGAATAGAAGTGGTGAAAGCAGATATCCTTGTCTTGTTCCTGATCTTATGGGAAAGCTTTTAGTTTTTGCCCATTGTGTATGATATTGGTGTAGATCTCCCAAATACGGCCTTTATTATGTCAAGGAATACTCTACCTACTCCCACTTTGCTGAGTATTTTGATCATAAATGGGTGCTGTACCTTATCAAATGCATTCTCTGCATCTATTGATATGATCATGTAATTTCTGTCTTTGCTTTTGTTTATGTGATATATTATGTTTTTTGATTTGCGAATATTGTACCATCCTTGCATCCCTGGGATGAATCCTACGTGATTATGGTGTATGATCTTTTTAATGTATTGCTGGATGTGATTTGCCAATATTTGTTGATAATTTTAGCCTCTATGTTCATCAGCGATATTGGCCTGTAGTTTTCTTTTTTCCTTGTGTCTTTATCCTGTTTTGGGATTAGGATGATACTGGCTTCATAAAGAGTTTAAGAAGCTTCCTTTTCTTGGATTTTTTTGGAAAAGTCTGTGAAGGATAGGGGTTAGCTCTTCCTTAAATGTTTTGTAAAATTGTCCTGTGAAACCATCCAGTCCATGGCTTTTGTGTTCTGAGAGTTTTTTGATTACTGCTTCAATTTCTTTTGCTGTCATTGGTTTGTTCAGGCTTTCTGCTTCTTTTTCATTGAGTTTTGGAAGATTATATTTTTCTAGAAATTTGTCTATCTCACCTCAGTTTTCAAATTGCTTGGCATATAGTTCTTCATAGTAATTTCTTACAATCTTTTGTATTTCTGTGGTGTCAGTTGTAATTTCTCTTCTTTCATTTCTGATTATGTTTATTTGGGTCCTCTCTCTTTTTTGTTGATGAATCTGCTTAAAGGCTTTTCAATTTTGTTTATATTTTCAAAGAACCAGCTCCTGGATTTATTGATCCTTAGAATTGTTTCTTTAGTCTCTATGTCATTTAATTCTGCTCTGATCTTGGTTATTTCCTTCCTTTTACTTGCTCTTGATAGTCTTTGTTGTTGTTCCTTGAGTTCTTGTAGATGCAGTGTTAGATTGTTTATTTCAAATGTTTTTATCTTTTTTAGGTAGGCCTGGATCACTATGAACTTCCCTCTCAGGACTGCCTTTTTAGCATCCCATAAGTTTTGGACTATTGTGTGTTCATTTTCCTTTGTTTCCAGAAGCTTTTTGATTTCTTCTTTGATCTCATTTTTCACCCATCCATTTTTTAATAGCATACTATTGAGCCTCCATGAGTTTGAGTGTTTTAAGTTCTTTTCTTGAGGTTGGTTTTTAGTTTCAGTCTCTGTAGTCAGAAAAGATGCTTGATATGATTTAAATGTTCTTGAATTTGTTGAGGCTTGTTTTATGTCCTATCATGTGGTCTGTGTTTGAAAATGTTCCATGTGCATTTGAAAAGATGAGTAATTTGCTTCTTTGGAATGAAAGGTTCTATATATATCTGTTAAGTCCATTTGATCTAGGGCATTGTTCAATGCTGCAATATCTTTGTTAATATTTTGTTTGGAAGATCTATACATTGTTGACAGTGGGGTATCAAAAATTCCCTAATATATGTGTGTTGCTGTCTGTATCTTTCTTGAAGTCCTCCAGAATTTTCCTTATGTATTTGCATGCTCCTATGTTGGACACACATATATATTTATAATGTTTATGTCTTCTTGATGGATTCTTCTATTGAGTATTATGAAGTGTCTTTCTAGGTTTCTTTTTATGGCCTTTGTTTTGAAGTCTATTTTGTCAGATATAAGTATCACTACTCCAGCTTATTTTCCCTTTGTTTGTTTCGAATATTTTTTTCCAGCTTTCATTTTCAGTTCGTGTTGGTCTTTTGTTTTGAGGTGGGTTTCCTGTAGGCAGCATATGTGTGGGTCATGTTTTCCTATCCATTCAGCTATTCTATGTCTTTTGATTGGAACATTTAATATATTTACATTTAAGGTAATTATTAGTAGGTACTTATTCATTGCTCTTTTACTCCCTTTGTACCTATGTTCCTTTCTCTCTCACTGTTTTCCTTCCTCTTCTTAAAACAGTCCCTTTAGCATATCTCGCAGAGGTGGTTTGGGGGAGGTATATTCTTTTAACCTTCTTTTGTCTGTGATGCTCCTTATTTGGCCTTCCATTTTAATTGAGAACCTTGCTCGATTGAGTAGTGTCAGTTGCAGGTCTTTGTTTTTCATTAGTTGGAATATTCTTTGCCATTTCTTTCTGGCTTGCACTGTTTCTGTTGAAAAGTCAGCTGTTGCCCTTATCGGGGTTCCCTTGTATGTTACTTCCTATTTCTCCTTTGCTGCCTTTAAGATTCTCTCTTTGTCTTTAAATTTTGCTATTTTATTTATGCTGTGTCTTGAAGTTGGTGTCTTTGGGCTCTTCTTGATTGAGACCCTCTCTGCTTCCTGGACTTATGTGCCTTCTTCTCTCATCAAATTTGGGAAGTTTTCCATTATTAGTTTTTCAAGCAGGTTTTTTATCCCTTGCTCCTCTTCTCCTTCTCGCATTGCTATTATATAGATATTATTCCATTTTATGTTGTCCTGCATTTCCTTTAACCTCTCTTCATTTTTTCAGTCTTTTTTCTTTTTATTTCTTTTTTTTGGGAGATTTTTCTCTACTTCATCCTCCTTCTCACTGATTCAATCCTCTGCTTCATCGAGCCTGCTTTTGATTCCTTCTATTGTGTTCTTTCATTCAGAAATTGTATTCTTCATTTCTTCTTGGCACTTGTTGATTGTTCCTATGTCCTTTTGCATGCTGATATAGTTTGCAGTTAGTTCCTTATAATTTCCCTGTAGTTTTTCGTAGTTTACACTTCCTTATAGGCTTCCTTATGAGCTTACTTATAGTCATTGTTTTGAACTCAATATCTGATAGTTGACTTGCCTCTATTTCATTTAGCATTCTTACTGAGGATTCCTCCTTTCCTTTTTGTTGGGTTTTGTTTCTTTGTCTTCTCATTCTTTGTGGGACTCTTCTTGTTTGCTTCTGTTTCTTAAGTTGATCTATTTTGACTTTCTGACTTTGTAGTGTGAACTTCTATGGTGGAGTCCTGTGAGATATAGTGGTGCTGTCCCCATGATCACCTGAACTTGGTGTTCTTAGAATGTTCTTTATGCCTTTTATGCTTGTTTTTTGGATGTAATTAGGTTCTGATTGTTGTTGGGTCATTCTTTCATGGGTCCTTCCCTGTTTCTCGTTGCCTGAGGGGTCACTCTGTCCACCATGTCTTGTGTGCTATTGTGCAAATGCTGCCCAAAGAAAACCACAGAGCCTAAGAAACAAACTTCTACTTGCAAATATAGCTACCCACAACAATCCCACTATCAATAACAAATGAACTAGTATTAATAAGGGTGTAATGAGATTAAGACTATTGTAAGAAAAGAGAATAGATATGAGATGACTTATTGAAAAGTAAATGATTTTTGAGAGGGTACAGGGAGGAGCACTAATAAGAGTTGGGAGTTGGAGCAATTGAAGGAGAGAAGATAAAGTTTATCTCATGAATAAAGAAAGAGAATGAAGAATGTGGAATAGATTATGAGAAGAAAAGCAGATAATATTAGGTTTATAACAGAAATTAAAATAGTATAAATAAAATAAAGTGAGAAAGAGAAAGAAAAAGAAAGGAAAAATATTAAGTAATTAATAAAAATATAGGGACCAAATTGGAGAGAGAGATCCACTGGAGTACTGCCAACAATAAATGAGCTAAAATTAATATAGGTAGTATGGGAATGACAGGAAAAAAATAAACAAAGAAAAGTCTAAGAGTCATTTAGAGGAATGAGAAGTGATTTTGTAATGATAGGGGGAGAGGGACTACTAAGAATGAGGGACAAAAACTAGACTAAGTGAGGGAAAAAATTAAAATTTTGGATGTACAAAAAAAGAAAAATAAGGAGAATAAAGAAAAATAAAAGTACAGGATGAGAGAAATAGAAGAAAGACAAAAAAGAAAAAGGAAAAAAACCAGGTTAAGACAGCATAATTAAAATTTGAGTCCAAAATAAAAAGAGTAGGAGAGGGGCCTAGTAAAACTTGTTATATGAAATACAGAATTAATGAAGCTCTAGAGGTAACCTTGAAAAAACAATGCAACAACAACTACCCTACCCACAACCAACTAGCAAATGTTACAGGTATAGAGAGAACATAGGTATTTTTATAGCTGGACAAAAGGATATGAAATGACCTTTGACAATAGAATTCATTTTGAGTGGACAGGGGAGAAATAGTAAGAGTGTGGAATGGAAACAAATTGTAGCTAGAGAGAAAACCAAATTTAGAATGACAACATTGCAAGGAAGGAGGAAGGTAAGATGGGTTAAGAGAAGGGAGGGGCAAAATATGTGCATTGAAATGTACTATATATAAAATCTAGTGACATATTATACACAAATTTGCTGGACTAGAAATGAATGTTATAAAGTTATGCAGGAAATAAAATATCGCAAATTATGAAGGAGACAACAGTGGCTTTCATATCAGTAGTCTCTTGTATTTACCACTGTTTTTTTTTTCTTTCTGAATCTGACTCTGGTGATGTCAGATGTTCACCCCATCTGACCTTAGGCAGCCTGTTGGATACTTCCAGTGATCTGCTGCCAATGGCTATTTCTTTCAATTGTTACTATGGTCCTACTCAGCAATCAGGTTTAAGCACCGTAGGGAAGAGCCAAATCCCTCCTGTGGTAGGGGCTATTGTTTCCCTTCTGGTAGCTGCTGCTTAGAGGGGAGGGATCTGCTTGAAAAGGATGATTGCTATGTATGGAGGTTGGCTCAGCACCAGATCTGGGAGGCTACTTTCTCAGTTCTCTCCCCAAAGCCCCCATCCCCAGTCTCTCCTCAAGTCTCTAGTCCACTCTGCAGTAATCTGTTGTCTCTGGCTCTTTCCTTTGGTTGTTTATCTGGTCACAAGGACTCTGCAGTCAGGCTTAAGCACTAAAAGGCCAGGACAGAGATTCTCTTTAGGTTGGGGCTATTGCTTCCCCTCAGGCTACTATCACTCAAAGGGAAGTGATCTGCCAGAGCACAAAGGCTGCTGCCATCTGGGGGATGACTCAGTGTCAGGATCCTGGTGGTTACTCTCAGTTTTCTCCCCAAAGCCTCTGTACCTAGTTTGTCCTCAAGCATCTCTAGTCCACGTAGCTCTTGCCTCTGTCTGGGCCCTGGGTAAGTGGCTGCAAATTAAATTTTGTGTGTTGGTCCTTTAAACAGCCCTTCGGCCTCCAACTGTGTGTCTCTGGCAGAGAGCAACCCTGTTGCTTTTTCCACTGGTTGTTATCTGTGTACTTTTTGGGCTCTGGTGTTGTAGGCTGGGACTCCTAGCTTAGGGTTTAGATTCCAATCTTTTTTTGGTTATCCACCTGGCCCCTTAATTATCCTGCTGGCACTGCCACCTATGGGCACCCAGCCAGCCCTCTCAATTCTTCACCACACTTTTTACCAGACTGGTTGTACTGAAGCTGGTTCTATATGTCCAAAATTATATGCTTCTCTCTGGCTATTTCTCAGTTGTTTGTTCCAGGTGATTTCTCCACAATTGATTTGTGATTCCAGATTGGTCCTGGGAAGAGGTCAGTGTGACTTCCATTCACTCCTTCACCACCTTCCCTTGCTTCCATTCCTTCTCTTTTAAATAGCTTCTGTTAACCTAGTTTTTGGTTAGTAAACAGGGATGTTACTCTTGTTAGAACTGGATATAAAATTAAAGAGTCAAGTCAAAGAACATTTATAAAAGACCCATGGACAAAGACAATGCAGTAGGGGGAGGATTGAAAGTGGAATGTAGGGGGTGGGTATGTCAAGGGAGAGTAATGAGGGGGGAAATGGAAACAATTGTAATTGAATAAAAATTAAAAATTAAAAAAAAGAGTAATTAGATTTTGGGCTCACTCATGAATGGTGCACAAACTTGGTTGTATCTATTTTTCTGCTTGGAGATCTTTTGTTGATCATACCTAAATTTGCAACTGAATTTCAGATCATTGAAATTGGAGCCTACAGTCTTGAAATTTATTGTTTGGTATGTGGTTCCAATTAATTTTGTTAACAATTTTTGACATACATTTGTTGTGATTCTTTGTGTGACATCATTATATTTTATATTTTTAAGACATCCCCTTCTATAAAAAAGATCTACTTTAGGAGGTTCTGGATGAGTCTATCTCTGTCTGAAAGTAGAAAAAGGCACTCCTTCCCTCTGAGAGTAGGAGAGCCTGTGGTTCAACTCCTGAGTAGATCTTGCCTTGTGTTCTTCTACAAACATATCATCTTTTATTTTCAATCAAATTGTAAATTCTGTGTAAGCAAAACTTCATAGTACCTGGCACATTTAGTCTTCAATAAACTTTTACTGAATTAAACTATAGGCAGGTGTCACTTGAGTATTCCTGATACTGTCTGATAAGGTGAGCCTTCAATGGTGGAAGTGTGGTCAGACTCCTAAGAAATATGCCAAGATGATAATCAAAGTCCTATATGGACTTTCAACTTTTTAAAAAAGTTGACCCATATCTCATGTGACTATGCCTATAATAAAATGACCTCAAAGCTTAGTTTCTTTGCTTTTGGCCCAGACCCTCCTATAAATTTTTATTCACTGAGAAAGGAAGTAAACTAGCAGCCACAGAGGGGCACAGGCCCACTGACTACAAGGGTGAAGGCTGCCCACCTAGGCACCTGAGATGAGTGGGTGCTGGTGGCCTCGCATTTGGGCTGGGATCACATTACTTCAGGGCTGAAATGGGGTTGGTCCCTGCTGGATGCCTGACCTGAAGGACACACATGTGTGAGCCTAATGGACAAATGCAGATGGCTTGGTAGATAGATCCTGCCAAGCTGGAGGCCCCTGGCACAAAGTGGATGGGCAGCAGGGATTGTGCCCTATGTTTTTGGTGGTATTGCTGTTGTTTAGTAGGCAACTTGAAGAATTTTACAGAGAAATCAGAGAAAAGATTATTACCTTGTTCCTCTAAAGACTGAGAACAAACAATGTGTAAATGAAAGCCTAATGTTTGGGGTGTGTACGAGTAAAATCTGGGATCATCACTTCAATGAAGCACCCCAAGTGAACAATGGGAACAATAAAGCATTAGTACATTTTATCACACTCCATCCATCCATCCATACATCCTATTCATCCATCTGCCACAGTTTTTATTTCATACCTATCAGATGCCAGACACTCATCTTTTTGGTTGGATTATAGATGTGGTCCAACCACTATTCTCATATGTTGGAATTTTACAGTGGAGAAACTGGACCAGAGAATATAAATTACTCAGTAGATAAAATGACACCTGAGGACTTCACAGAAGAGTAGAACCAGTCTGACTCAACCCCAGGAGCACATGGGTTTAGAACCCCCTATGCCTCTTATGAGGCTAAATATATCTTAGTGTTGCCTTCCCTCCTGTCAGAGCACTCTCTCCCCCAGAAGGAAGTCTTATAGCCATTTTCTATAATGAATTCACTGGTGCTAACTTACACCCAGAAATGATCTTTACGTGTGACAATAAAACTAAAGGGTAGAATTAAAAATACCTTTTTATATTACATTTATGTGGTTTGGGGTTTTCTTGAATAAGATGATGACAGGCACAGACAGACAATGCAGGGTACTGTGGTTCTAGAAAACATAGCAGTGAGGCAAAAGGAAAAAAGCCAAATACTCCCAAAGTCAAGGAGTTTCTGGCCTCTACAGTTGCAGAAGTTGACTCATGAAGTAAACTCTTTTCAGGTTTATTTATTTTAGGATTTGTCATGTGGTGGCTGACTTTCCAGCACAGTTCTGAGGTTTGTCATTAGAGAGGGGCCAGTGTTCTTTATTCGGAGGCCACCCCTATGGGATAGATGAGCTGGGCCATCAGGTCTGTTTCTGGATTCCCACTCAAGGAACCAAGTTCTTAATCAGACCCTCATTCTTTTGCTCTCCTCTATTCTAGACCAGAGGATGGCCTCCAGTGAAGAGGCAGGAGGATCCACTTAGGGTAATGGAAAAATGTTAACTATGCAATGTTAAGTAGCAAAAAACTGGTTTTAAGAAGAGTATATACAATTTGATAGAATTTCATATGAATTGAATACTACAAAGACATAATATACCAAAATGTTAATGGCTGTTTTTTCTTCTTAAAGTTTTATAGTTTATATTTTACATGAAGGCCTGTGATTCATTGTTATCTTTAGTATTGGGTAAGAGGTGTGGGTTAATCTTTTTGCATGGATGTACAATTACCTCAACACTTTACTTTCAAACACTTTATGCACCATTGCCAATATTCTATTGACCATATATATGTAGGTATATTTCTAGAACCTCTACTCTAATCCATTGATCTGTTTGTCTGTCTTTAGGCCAATACTGCACTGTCTTAATTACTGTAGATTTATGGTAATTCTTGAAATCAGACAGAGTGAGTCTCCATCCTTACTCGTATTATCTACATATTTTATTTTCAATGAAATATTTCAGATATTAAGTATTTTATGGACATTATAATATTTCATGTTTTATCATGCAATGGCATCATAAGCCACCATTATATTTAATAGCATTAACAGTAATTCCTTATTGTCCTCTAATTGTTGGTCCCTCTTCATGCATCTAGAAACAATGACTTATAATACTTCTTGTTCTACTCTCCTGTTAAGATCTCTATCATCCTTATATCAGTAAACCATACAACAAAACAAAGTTGCTTGCCATACCCATCACACCTTTTCTTATTACTTCTTGTTTCATGCTATACATGTCATACACTCGAGGCATCACAGAAAGCCTCAGCTAAGCATCTATCCCAGTGAACGCAGGAGGAAGATGCATTTTCTGATGACGTGTGAGTTTTAATTCCACCACAACAGAATAACTGGGTTATCTTATATTTGCTGATATTTTATTCTTGCATAAAATTCAATGCATTAAAAGTTTTGAAATCAAATCCCAATTTTATCTCTGAATTGCTTCATGGTTCTGAACACATACTCTCAGCATTCAACTAAACTCCTTATAAGAATTATACTCCCTCTGTATCCTGGCTTCAAATTAATATATCACAAAAAAACACCTTGAAGGTATCAAGTAAATGGCAAATGCCTCCAAATGTGGCTGTAGCTTTAGGGACTAAAAAGCAACATTGTAATTATTCACAGTCTATTTTCTGTGCCACAGTTCATCACATAGGACAAGCACATAGAGCTAAGTCCCTAAAAAGATCAATATTATTCATGTATCCAGAATAAAAAAATGATTAGAAGTATGCTGAATCATGTTGCAGTTAAAAAAGGGGTTGGGGAAATTTTCTCATTCTTGTTAATGTGCTCAAGAGGCTTAAAGTAAGATGAGAAAAAGGAAACAAAGAGGACAGAGAGGAAGGAAAACCAAGCAGATGTGCAGTAAGGAAGTTACTTTTCTGAAATATGCAAGGTGTTCCTCTGAGTGGCAGCTGATCTGGAAGACTAGTCAAACGTTCTAGGGAAATTGCACTCTGCCTGTGTGTAGGAGTCATTTATATGTGGGAATGCCCCAAGGTGCTCCACTTCTTAAAACTCATAAGGTAGAAAGTACAGACAAAATTGGGTAACCCTCCCACCCTCAGAGCTATCTCAGATGATAATTTGACTCAAGAATCATGTCCTATAGTAATTATGAATTAATGTCAATAATAGCAGGTGATATCTGTGGAGTATTTACTATGTCCTGGGCATTTAATCACAATACATGTATTGATTCCTTTAATCCTCACAGAATGAAGAAGGAATATATCTGCT
The DNA here is from genome assembly GCF_004126475.2 of Phyllostomus discolor. NCBI lineage: Eukaryota > Metazoa > Chordata > Mammalia > Chiroptera > Phyllostomidae > Phyllostomus > Phyllostomus discolor. The sequence continues at coordinate 97,495,071 of NC_040907.2, forward strand.
AAGAGGACTCCTTGGAGATAAAGGACACAAATTCACAACTGGATTCTGGCAGTCATTGATCAGATTCTGTACGAACATGTTGTTGTTTTACTTAAAAAACATTTTTATTGTCACATATACTATATATATGAAAAGACATACAAATGTGTCATTAATGTTATAAGCAAACACCCTAGGCATCACCCAAGAGGAAAATGGGGCAAGGCAGGGAGGGAAGGTGTTTCAGTAGAAGTGACAGCAGGAACACAGGCTCTGAGGCAGGAGAGCTTGGGTGTGACCAGGAGGCCATAGTGAGTAGTTTGGACTAAACACTGTGTTTCTCCAGGTGCTGCATCTTTGGCTGGCTCTCCAGGCATGAGACCTGAGTAATCACACCAAGGCCTCATGTTCAAAAGGGCCCCATACTTGGTTTAATGCTCTGATGTCTCTTTCTTTAATTTTTAACAATACTTTTTCTGATAATTTTTGTACAAGGAATCCCTCATTTTTATTTTGCACTGGGCCCTGCAAATTATGTAGGTGGTGCTAGTTGGCCCTGTTATCACTTTCGAGCTGGTCCTTATGTGATCTATTCTAATGGCTTGACCCTCCAAACCTCTCTAACTACAGGCCTGACACAAATGAAAGTAGAACCTTCAGAGAGAGAGCCAGCCCTTCTATTTCCCTCTGCTTCTGCCCAGACCCCACCAGAAACAAGTTCCCAAGAGATTTCCCACCTCTGCACCATCATAGAATCCAGGGCTTTCATCTTGAGTTGGGAGTGGCCCCTCTCTCTTCTGAGGACTTTTAATAGGTTTGCATTTTCATTGTGAGGTAGCATCTGTTTCTGGCCTGGGGAGGGCTGCTGTGGAGAGTAGTTGGGTAGGAAATGACCTCTGACTTCAGGGATTGCACCTTGGCCAGTGATTTCTGTTACTTCTCTGTTGCTGTTGGTAATCAATAAGCCCATTGGTTAAGGTGTTTTTGAGCCATGTTTTTATAGTACTCTTAACAACGACCAGGACTAAATCCTTGTCCTTCGGGCAGCACTTTCAGAAACATCATGGGAGAGTTCCAGCCAAGACAGAGGCATAGGTAGAAACCCTTCATTTCCTCGCACAACCAAAAGGAGAAAAACAACCAATCTAAAATCAATAAACAACCAGAAATGCCAGAAAATCAAACTGCATGGCACTCCAACAACCATGGAATTAAAGAAACAAAGAGAACAACCAGACTGGTAAGGTGGTAAACAGAGAAAAACAGCAGTGAGGTGATTGACCATGGGGACTGGGTTGCCTGCAGTGAGGCAGCAGGCTGTGCAGGAGGGGCTGACTTAGGGGAAACTGGGGCTCAGAGGTGGTTGTGGACTATGGTGGGGGATGCCACAGTGGGAAAAACTCCCAGTCTCACATGAGAGTCTGTTGAAAACTGCGCTAGAGATGAGCAGGTGAGCTGCATTTTTCCTTCCCTAGCCCCTCCCCCACAGGCAGCACCACACCGCAGCAAGGAGGTTTGCCCACCTGGTGAATGCCTAAGGCTCTGCCTCCTTACAACTTACGAGGGCCCTGAGAAAAGAAATATGGCCAAAATGAAAGAACAGTACAAAACCTCAGAAAGAGAGCTAAGTGAGGAGGATATAGCCAACCTATCTGATGGAGAATTTAAAGTCCTGGTAATCAAAATGTTCACAGGACTGATTGAACTTGGCTGAAAAATGAAAGAAAAAATGAAAGATGCCCCAAATGAAATAAAGCAAAATATTCAGGGGACCAACAGTGACAAGAAGGAAACCAGGGCTCAATGCAACAGTTTGGAACAAAAGGAAGAAATAAACATCCAACTGGATCAGAATGAAGAAACAAGAATCCAAAAAAATGAAGAGAGGCTGAGGAATCTCTGGGACAACCTGAGATGTTCCAATATCCCAATTATAGAGGTGCCAGAATGAGAAGAACAACAGCAGGAAATTGAAAACTGATTTGATCAAATAATGAAGGAAAACTTCCCCAATCTGGTGAAGGAAATAGACTTCTAGGAAGCCTAGGAAGCTCAGAGAGTCCCAAAGAAGTTGGACCCAAAGAGAAACACACCAAAGCACATCATTATTAAGTTACCCAAGATTAAAGACAAAGAGAAAATCCTAAGAGCAGCAAGAAAAAAAGAAAGAGTTACCTACAAAGGAGTTCCCATGTGGCGGATACTGGCCAGCAGTATCCATCTCTGCTGCAGATGCTCGTCAAAACACGAGAAAGACATACACAGAGACAAGCAGTTTCTGTAGGGAAGTAAAAACGGACTGGACACTCTTTCTAGTGGAGAGCACCATGACCACCCTCTCTAGTGGAGAGCTCCATTTCCATTCCCAAGCATATTTTTATTGAGAATACAGACTTAGTTTGTGGATTCACAGTCTGGCAGAAAAGATCAAAAGAAGTAGGTGACTTACAAAGGTGCAGACAGAACCCCCTCTGTGATTCTGGGCAGAGCTTAGTGTTTTATCTAACAGGGCTCAAAGGGCTAGTTTTGGTTTCCTGTCTGTGCCTACAAATTCTAATCTAATAACATCCCCCAGCAAACAGATCTTACAGGATCTTGCATATTCTATGTCCCAGGCCTGATTACCCCGGGGGTACACCGTGTCTGGTATGGGCTGCACCAGCCCTGTTATTTCTGCAGGCCTGAGTTAACAGAGAAGACAAAGGCAGCCAGGATACTTAGATTACTCACTTCTAAGAACAAGGACTCAGGCTTTGACAAAGCCGAGGGGGCAAGGGTTGATGTCCATCACCCCCTCATTTCCATAGCCCTGAGTCTCTTCTCTTAGGGCATTCCCACGTGATCACATCTGTCTTAGATTCATTCTCTTTCCTAGAGAATTGTTACCTGTCATTGACTGCCAATCATGCAAAAGGGAGCCAGGCATTAAAACAGACAGCGTTCATGCTAGTGTTCATCAAGTTTTGTCTCCTTAGTGGCTCCTGGTCTGGAGGTCTTTCACTCAGCCTAAGTCACAGAGTGTTACAGCTTCCTGAGACCAGGAAGGGCAGTCCCCAACATTCCCATAAGGCTATCAGCTGATTTCTCAAAAGAAATCTTACAGGAAAGAAGGGGCTGGAAAGAAGTATTTGAAGCCATGAAAGGCAAGGACCTACATCCAAGAATACTCTATTCAGCAAAACTATTATTTAGAATGGAAGGGCAGATAAAGTGCTTCTCAGATAAGGTCAAGTTAAAGGAGTTCATCATCACCAAGCCATTATTATATGAAATGTTAAAGGACTTATCTAAGAAAAGGAAGATTAAAAATATGAGCAGTAAAATGACAACAAACACAACTATCAACAAATGAACCTAAAACACTAAAAGAAAGAAAAACAATGAAAACAAAAAACTAAGCACACAACTAGAACAGGAACAGAATCAGAGAAATGGACATCACCTGGAAGAATTTCAGTGGGGAGGCAGAAGGGATGAGTAAGTGGGGAAAGTTACAGGGAAGAAGAAGCATAATCGGTAGGCATTAAATAGACAGGGAGAAGTCAAAAATAGCATAGGAAACAGAGAACTCAAAGAACTTATATGTACAACCCATGGACTGAACTAAGTGAGGGGATGCTGGATGGTTGGGGGGGTGCAGGGTGGAAGGGGGATAAAGGGGAAAAATTGGGAAAACTATAATATCATAATCAATAACATATAAGTAAAAAAATAAATGCCATGGACATTCTTTTACCTTCTTCATGGCAGGCCACAGTTGTCAGAAGCACAGAAAATCATGATCAGACCTACTCAGGTACCTCCAATCATTGTGCTCAAGCCTCTTCCTAAAGATCTAAATTGCTCTTCCTGTGTCTATTCAGGTCTCAAACACAATAGTCTGAAATGAGCTTTAGGTCACTAGGCTTAAGATGAGGGATTGGAGCCATTTCTTCAATCCCTGGTGAACTACATTTCTGTGGTCACCTCAGCCTTTCAAGTAAGGACAGAGCCAGATACAGCATGCCCCTCAGAAAGCAAGCCTCTATCACACTGAAGCCCCTTGCATCAGTACAGGTGAATACTTAGAGGGGCTTTCATCAGTAGAATACTATCATTAGCATCATCATTCATTCATATAATAATTTCTGTAGTCACTCTTTAATACTCTAGACCACCTACACATTCATTGCTTCATTCAACCAACATTTATTGATATCTAGTATACCTCAGACACTTTCTTGGGCAGGGTGGAAGACTTAAGAGAAATGTTAGTCATGGCTCTGTCCTAAAGCAGCTCAAAGCTAGTAGATAGGACAAAGGTCTCAAGGTCTGGGTAGTTCTAAATGTTATTACTAAATATTATTCTTGTTAAATGTTAAAAGTAGCACATTTGTCAGACCAGCTGTAAATAGGATGGTCTTGACAGGAACCCAACCAGGCGAATGTAGCCAACTGTAAAAAAAGAAATCAATGTGTAATTAACCAAATAGTGTACATAAGTAATAGCTAGGTCTTCCTTTGCATATGAATCCCCTGACTCCTTTACTTAATGCAAGTAAGTAAAACTACCTTGTGACAACCATGTCTCATTCTTGATTAGAACTCTTGAGTTTGGTAACAGACTGCTTAAAGAGACTCACATACATGAAGTAGTTAAAAAAAAGAACATAGCTGTAAGATATTGGCTATAGTACATCCTAGTAGGATTCTAAGAAGGGAACCCTGAGGGAAGATTGTTAGTGAAGAACTATGACTTAGGCTGGCCTTTAAAGGATGCACAAGTTTAGAACAGGCAAAGAAAGGCATTCTAAGCAGTGGAAATAGCACAAAGCAGATGACATGTAAGATCCACCGAGAAAGCCAGCCTCCCCAGGGTGTGGTGGTATACCAGGGAGATGTGGAAACCTTTGGAACAAGGAAGAGGCTTTCCAACTTGATTTTAGAAGTACTAGGGAATCACTGTGTGTACTTGAATAACTAGAGCAATATAACAAACCTAATACTCTATGGCAGGGGTGTCAAACACATTTTCACTAGGGGCCACATCAGCCTCGTGGTTGCCTTCAAAGGGCTGAATGTAATTTTAGGACTGTATAAATGTAACTACTCCTTAACAGTTAAATGAGAATTTGGCTAGAAACAAGGTGCTGGGCTGGATAAAACGAGGCAGAAAGCTGGATTCAGCCTGCAGGCCTTGTGTTTGCCACCTGTGCTGTGTGGTTTTAGGACTATTGCTGTTTGCAGGAAGGACTTGCTGGAGGAAGTAAGTAGGACATGGATAGAAGCAACAGCAGTTGGTTAAAGATTAGGGTTAGGGAGCAAAGAGAGGGTGTACTCAAAGCTGACTCTAAGGTTTCTAGCTTGGCATTATTATGGTTTGAACTGTGTCCTCTTCATATTCATATATTTAGTGCATATAATAAAAATATATTTAATATTTAGGACCTTGAAGTTCAATCTTAATTGGAGACAAAGTGTTTACAGAAGTTATCAAGTTAAAATGAAGTTATTAGGATGGTCCCAGTTCAATAGGACTGCTGCCCTTTGGTATTCGGAGACAGACATGCACACAGGGAGAAACTGTGTGAACATGAAGTCAGGATTCAGCTATATGAAAGCTTTCCAGCAAACCACAAGAAGCCCTCAGGAGGAACCAACCTGCCGAAACCTTGATCTCGGACTTTTCTGGACCCTAGAAATTTCTTTTGATTTATTTATTTATTTACTTATTTATTTTAAACAACAGAATTTATTTATTTTCTCACAGTTCTGGAGACTAGAAGTTTAAGACAAGGGTGTCATCAGGGTTGTTTTCTTCAGAGGTCTCTTTCCTTAGCTTATAGATGGACATCTCCCTGTGACTTCATATGGTCTCTCCTCTGTACATCTCTGTGTCCAAATTACCTCTTTTTAAAGGGCAACCAACATGTTGGATTAGGAGCCAATTTAAGGATTTTATTTTAATTTCATTACCTCTTTAAACACCTTATCTCCAGTTATAGTCACCTGCTGAGGTACTAAACATTAGAAATTCAACATATGAAGTCAGAGTGGAAAGACACAATTAATCTCATAACAGAGAATGAAGAAAAAGGAAAAAGGGAGGCAGATGAGAAGAAGAAAAAAGGGTGATGGGTATGTATCAGTTGGAATGATTTCTTCCACAGGTGATAGTAATTAACAGTGTATTAAAATAGGTTTTTCTTTTATCACTGATATTAAGTCTGAACCTGAGTTTTTTGCTAACTTCAGCAGGAAAAAATTGTCATGAAAGACCAGGCTCTTTAACTATTTCCACTTTGCCACCTTTGATTTTTCATCTGAGTGCTGGTTGCCTCATGGACACATGATGGCTGTTGCAAACCCAGAGGTCATATTTGCCTTCAAGACATCAAGACAGGGAAATAGGCTCTACCAATGACCTCCCTCTTACTTCTGTCTCTTTTCAGTAGAAGCAAAATCTGTCCCAGAAGCCCCCTAGCATATTTCCACTTATGTTTCACTAGCCATAATTGGGTCATGTGGCCAGCCCCAGCTGCTAGGGATTTTGGAAATGCAAATGTCTGGCTGTCTAGAACCTTTGGTAAGTAAGGAAGCAAGAAAGAAGGGCATTGAGCTAACTGGTGAATTAGTCAATTAACTATGTTTGTCTGGGTTAGGGAGGGAGAGAAGAAAGAGAAAAAAAGAGGAAGCTGAGGAAAGGCAAGAAGAGGAAAGGGAATTTGCTGCAATCATGACTAATTACTATGTGAAAAAAGCAATTTTCATAGGCAGCCCTCCCCAGGTGTTTCCGTAGTCTAATGATTAGCTATTGTAATATCCAAGGTTGACTTCAGTATCTAAATAATTTCTCATATTTTGGCATAATCATATATATTTCTAGTGTCTTTTTTAAAAAGCTGGACAAAAAAGAACTATGTTTAGAAATAACAAAAAGTTAAGGATTGCAGGATTTCTCCATTTCTGAAATCTACAGTTCTTACCAACATGTTAATATATCATATTCTCTTAAATAGTTGAATGTATTATATAAGTAAGATTGATATTTGTTTCAGGGTTCTATGAAACAGATGACCAGGGTATTTTGAAATTAGAATACTTAAGCAGAGTTTAATAAAGTGGCCTATTTATAAGAATGTAGCCAGAAATAGGAAAACAACAAAGAAAAGTGAAGTTTACTCCTGCTTTTGCAACAGGGAAGCTGAGAAGCTCTTAACGCTCACAAGTATACTGAGAAGGAACTCCAGCACTCAGAAGGAGAAGTATGTAGAAAGGGCCACCTGGAGAGAAACACTGATGGCGGGGACTACCCAGCATCAATACACATGAGTCTGAAGGGAACCTGCTCTCTTCCCATTTCTAATCTCCTTGGGGATCCCCACTCGCAGACCCCACCTGGAATCCGGAGGGCAGGGCCATTGTACAGTTCACTCTAGTCAGTCTCCCAGGTCACCAGGCAGTGTGGAGAGTAGGTCTGGAGAAGCAAAAGGGAGAAATCTGGCACAAAAATTTTAAGGAAACAGTAAGTTTCCCAAAGGGTACAGATAATATTCTAAATTCCTACCTTCTGCTACCTTCTGCTAAATTTCTAATTCTGCTAGAATTAGACAATAACATGAAAAGATTTCTCATCTTTAAATGGAGATAATAGTTGGCTGAAATGAGGCCAGGGTCACTCCAGGTAGACTAGCCTTAAAAACAAAACAAAACAAAAAAAAACATACTAGAAGAGGCTTACATTGATGAGTAGGTGGCAGCAGGTGTGTGGGTAATTTGGCGGTACTTTCCCTAAATGGTACTCTCCCTAATTCACCTTGCTTGATGACGTAGACTTAATGTTAGCAGCTGCTGCCTCTGGAGTACCACCTTCGGGAAAGAGGCAGCAGACAGTATATGAAGCAGCTTATTCTAGTTAATCTTTCCTAGTTACCTTTGACTAGTTCATCTTAGCTTGCAGTTTGTTCATTGAAACACCTTTTTCTCCACTGCTTTGCAATTGTCAATAACGAAACTCCAGACACCCAGTAAGTTGCCCAGCGTGTGTTTGTCCAAGCTGCCATCCAGCTGTGGGCCACCTGGAGAGAAACAAAGCAAAACAAAGGGCATTCTTCTCCCCTGACCCTTGGCGTAAGGATCACCCCTCCACCCCCACTCCCCAATTCCCAATCCTCTTTAATTGATTCCTCCGACTAAACTGAAGAGGAGATGGACTTCAGGCAGCCTCTCCTGTAAGGAGAAAGTTTCAGAAGGAAACCTGGTGATTGATGAATGGAAGGATTTCCTCCTTCACTAATAAGTTTTCCAGTTTTATGCCTGTACCACACAGGAATTCAGAGGCAGGAGTGTAGACACAAGAAGGAGCAGGTAAAGCCTGAGTTGGAAGGAGGGGCTAGGAGTCGAAGCCCCTGGTTAGTGTCTTTTTTTAAAGTATTTTTACTGATTATGCTATTACAATTTTCCCAATTTCCGCCCCCTTTATCCCCCCTCCAGCCTGCCCACCCAACCCCCCAGCATTCCCCCCTTGCTTCAGTTCATGCCCATGGGTTGTATATATAAGTTCTTTAAGTCCTCTGTTTCCTATGCCATTTTTGTCTTTCCCTGTCTATTTTATGCCTACAAATTATGCTTCTTCCCTGTACCTTTTTCCCCCATTCCTCCCCTCCACCTCCCCACTGAAATCCCTCTGTGTGATGTCTATTTCTCTAATTCTGTTCCTGTTCTGGCTGCTTGCTTAGTTTTTGTTTTCATTGTTTTTTCTTAAGTTCATTTGTTGATAGTTATGAGTTTGTTGTCATTTTATTGTTCATTTTTTTAATCTTTTTTCTTAGATAAGTCCCTTTAATGTTTCATATAGTAAGGGCTTGGTGATGATGAGCCTCTTTAACTTGACCTTATCTGAGAAGCATTTTATCTGCCCTTCCATTCTAATGTTGCCGGCTGCCCTGCCTGGTCTCAGGAAGCTGTAACCCTCCATGACTTAGGCTGAGTGAGAGACCTCTGGACCAGGAGCCACGAAGGAGACAAAACTTATTTCCCTAGCATGAACGTTGCCTATTCATATGCCTCATTCCTTTTCATGCTTGAACGGCAGCCAATGACGGGTAACAGTTCTCTAGGAAAGAGAATGAACTTAAGACAGATGCGTTCATGAAGGAATGACAGGGACAAGACTCACGGGGCTGTGGAAATAACGGGGTGATCGACATCAATCATCAATTTTGCCAATGCCTGAGTCTTTGCTCTTGGATGTGAGAAATCCAAGTCTCCTGGCTGCCTTTGTCTTCTCAGTCCTGAAGGGGTGAAACAGCCCAGACCAGAAACAGCGGACCCCTGGGGTAATCAGGCCTGGGACATAGAATATGCAAGATACTGTGAGATCTGTTTGCTGGAGGATGTTATTATCTTGGAATTTAAAAGCACAGGCAGGAAACTTTTGGAGCCTGTACCTCTTTCATATGTTAAAAACCACAAACCTTGAACCATAAACCTAGTCCCGGAATCTCAGCAGGAGTCCTGTCCCCACCTTTGTAAGTTGTTTATATCTTTTGATCTTTTCTGCCAGACTGTGAATCCACAAACTAAGTCTGTTTTCTGAATAAAAATCTGCTTGGGTATGGACACGGGGCGCTCCCCACATGAGGAGTGGCCATGGCGCCCTCCAGGAGAGAAGGTGGCCAATGTGCTCCCCATGTGAGGAGTGGCCCTTCTGTTCCTATTCCCCCACAGGACCTGGTTGTCTCTGTGTATGTTTTTAGCATGTTCCGACGAACATCCGCAGCACATCCGCAGCCAAGATGGATACTGCAGGCTGGTGTCCTCCACATTCTAAATAATAGTTTTGCTGGATAGAGTATTCTTGGATGTAGGTCCTTACCTGTCATGATTTCAAATAGTTCTCTCCAGCCCCTTCTTGCCTGTAAGGTTTCTTTTGAGAAATCAGCTGATAGCCTTATGGGAACTCCTTTGTAGGTAACTCTTTCCTTTTTCCTTGCTGCTCTTAGGATTTTCTCTTTTTCTTTAATCTTGGGTGACTTAATAATGATGTGCTTCTCTTGGTGTGTTTCTCTTTGGGACTCTCTGAACTTCCTAGGCTTCCTAGAAGTCTATTTCCTTCACCAGATTGGGGAAGTTTTCCTTCATTATTTGATCAAATCAGTTATCAATTTCCTGCTGTTGTTCTTCTCATTCTGGCACCTCTATAATTGGGATATTGGAACATCTCAGGTTGTCCCAGAGATTCCTCAGCCTCTCTTCATTTTTTTGGATTCTTGTTTCTTCATTCTGATCCAGTTGGATGTTTATTTCTTCCTTTTGTTCCAAACTGTTGCATTGAGCCCTGGTTTCCTTCTTGTCACTGTTGGTCCCCTGAATATTTTGCTTTATTTCATTTGGGGCATCTTTCATTTTTTCTTTCATTTTTCAGCCAAGCTCAATCAGTTTTGTGAGCATTTTGATTACCAGGGCTTTAAATTCTTCATCAGTTAGGTTGGCAATGTTGTCATCACTTAGTTCTGAGGTTTTGTACTGTTCTTTCATTTGGGCCATATTTCTTTGTTTTGGGGCATCGGTCTGGTTGTTCAGGTTGATTTTTTTCTTTAATTCCTTGCTTGTCGGAGTTCCTTGCAGTTTGATTTTCTGGTGCTTCTGGTTGTTTATTGGTTTTAGATTGGTCGTTATCCTCCTTTTGGTTGTGAGAGGAAGCGAAGGGTTTCTACCTACTCCTCCATTTTGGCCGGAACTTCCTCAACCCTGGTTAGCTTCTTGATCAACATTACTGTTTGCTTTATGCATATATCTATAAGTTAGGTGGCTAAGAGATACACAATTATAATTTTCTCTGAATATAATTTCAATGGTGAGGAGAAAGAGTGGAAGGACTCCTGAGTCACCAGTATCTGAAAGTAAGGCCAAGGTCATTTGTTGGTGTGTATGGCACAGTTGGGATGGCCCTTTAGGAAGGCCATTTGACACTTTCACTGAAGCAAAAACCGTATAACTTTCCAAGCAATCTACTTCTTTTTTAATAGCTCTTTTTAAAAAACTACTTTATCGATGTATGATTGGCATATAAAAAGCTGTGCATATTTAATGTATGCAACTTGTAAGTTTGGTTATAAGTATACATCCATGACCATTATTACAGTCTATGCCATAATGTATCCATCACTTTCAAAAGTATCCTCTTGTACTTATTAGAAAATGTTACCTGATACTTAGGTAAATAATGGAAACTCTGTCTAATGGAATGTTTAGGTCCAAATAAACTTGTCTACGTTATTAAATGGAATAAGAGAACTATAAACTTTAGATATCTTAAATTCAGCCTTGATAAAAATTAAGATAAGACTTGATGCCTCAAAATTCAGTTGCAGGGAATGTAGAAGCAGCAGTTGTTTTTGAGATTATTATGTACTTAATTAACCATCAGCTTTTGCTTAGAAGACAAGGTTAACAAATATTTACATATTCTTTAAGATAATGCTAAGTTGAATCTATACTTAGTTTTTATGTTGTCATTACAAAATCAACTGATGAGCAAAATAAAAAGCGATGTATGGACACATAGAACAGATTGACAGCTGCAGAGAGGTGGAAGAAGGATGAAAGGAAATGAAGGGACTAGCCAAGGAACATATATGCATGACCCATGGCCTCAAACAACAGTGTGGTGATGGCCAGAGAGAAGAGGGGCAGGGGCTGGTTAGAAGTGGACAAAGTTGGTGGAGGTGGGATGGAGACATCTGTAATAGTGTCAACAATAAAAATAAAGTTAACAATAATTTAAAAAATTTAAATGTGTTTATCTGTCTCTTTTTATAAGGCAAAAACTTTTAGACAATATTGAAAGATTTGGTTTTTTGTTAACTGTTCCACCTTGAGACCATGGATGTTTATCATAGAAAATGGTATTAGTTAGAGTTTCGTTGTAGGAAAGTATGATGTTTACTGGAAGTTGTTATATTTACCAGAGAAGTTTGGTGCAATTCTCTAAACTTAATGTGCTGATTATCACCTTGCTGATCTCTGATGTGTTAAGTGCCAAATCACTGTATAGATCACTAGCTTTCTCCCAGTTAAAATGGTTTATAAATAAAGGAAACATATTATATTAACTTTATAATATTGTAAATGAAGAATCTCAATTTTTCTCAATGAGCATGAAGACTAATGTGTATATAAATTTCAATATGCTATAAAATAGCCAATTGTCAGTAGAAAAGCTCATATAGTTTATTATATTACTTTTGCATTTTTCATTTATGACTATGTAGATATATAACTTTTCAGGGCCTGTTGAGTGTTAACCTCTTTCCTAGTACATATTCCACATTTTGTCTGGAATTTCATTTCATGATAAGCTGGAACCAAATAATATTTCAGCTGACCATTACATAATATCTTATACCATATATAACTATTTTCTCAATAGAATTGAGTGCTAATAAATATTATGTCTTTGATATTAAATGGCAACAAAGCCAAAACAACCTGAAAACCTGCTTTTTGATATCAAGAGTGATATTTGCTGAGATTACTGTTTCACTCACCCAAAATACCATAAAAATACTCAAGGGAGATTTCTTTTCTTTCTTAATGTAACTTTCATAAAGGAAATGAAAGAAATGTGGAAATTGAAACAAAGTTCAGTCAGGTATCTCAGTACTGTGTGTGAATCTAAGTTAGTTAATTACATTATATGTTACATTTTCTGTGATTTTATTTATGCTAAGAGATAGTATGCCACTATAAAGAAGATTTTTTCACATTGACCTCTACACAGTAGGGAGAAATCACTGACATGTTTCCCTTTAAAGCAGGAGACTGTTTCAAGTATATTAGTCCAAATACCCAAGCACACTTTGGGTACTTCTCATCGAGCACATCAAGTCTTTTCTTCAGCCCCAGAGCCTGTGACTTCTTGCTTTCACAAGACACACCTCATGTTTTTTGTTTTTCTTATTAGCAAGTTGGTTTTAAATAAATTTCTATATAACATTTTCCCCCACCACCCCAAATCCTTCTTCTATATGGATCTCTCCCTGCAGGGATTTTCAATCCCTCACTTACTCTCAGATGTAGCACTGTGACCATCTACAGGCCAGCTCCTTTTGAATTTCCTTACAAACTAAACATGTGCAAATATGAACCCATTTTCTCAGAAAAGGTTCCCTTACCAGGCGCATTTCTGTCACCCTGGTGATTCCCAAACATATCCTTTCTTCCCTTTCCCTGAAATGCATCTCCAAACCTCTTTTTCCTGGTGAGATAATCAGCTCCTTTTATTGGTCATGTCCTGGCATAGGTGGAACTACATCACAACCTGTCAAGGACATTGGGTAGGAGGATAGGGTGGATGATGTTTAAGAACTTCCTCAGCTCCCACACTCTGTGTGCCTCAATGTTCTGTGGTCTCACTGTTAAACTGAAGAAGTCTTATGTCTTCCTTATGCTGCATCCAACATCCCATAAACAACTCCTTCTCATACTTAGCTTCTGTTTCATACATATGTGGAGCTACAAGTGAAAGTATATGTCACTTATAGCTCCACATACAAATATACATGTGAAATTAAAACTTGAAATTGTATTTAAAATCACATACAGATTTACAGTCCATGACTTATGATGGTTTGACTTAATGAATTTTGACTTTATGATGGTGTGAAAGTGACACACATAATAAATTGCATGAGATATTCAACACTGTATTATAAAACAGGCTTTGTGTATATGACTTTGCCTAACTGTAGACTAATGTAGGTGTTCTGAGCAAGTTGAAGGTAGGATAGACTAAGGTATGATGTTTAGTAGGGTGTATGTATTAAATGCATTTTTTACTTCACACTTTCAACTTATGATAGATTTATTAGGGCTTGACCCCATTGTTAAGACAAGAAGCATTTGCACTGTTTGTATTTGCAACAATCATTGGAAATGTTAGCCCACTGACTAAGGAACTTCAGTAGTTTCTTTGCTTGTTCACTTCTTTTGAAGAGCTGAAGGGCAAGAAAAAAAAGGTAGGGCAGAGATCCAAGACCACGGGCTATGGATAAAGCAGTTGGAGTGTGGGATCAAAGTGCTGGACACTTCTGTTGGCTGGAACTTTGTCCACTCAGCCAGTGAATGTGAAACTTTTTCTCCATCAATAGCTTCACAAGAGCATATCTAATTTTTTAAAAAGCTACCCTACAGGGCTAAAACCATTCCCATGTTCTAGGCCTTGGAGCTATGCCATCCTTGGTGAGTTCTATTGTCACTGTGGCTAAGTATAACCTGGGCACAATAAAGCCCCGAAGTTCAGCTGTCTTCCTGGGGAAAAAAAGTGATTGGGTGATGAAGAAGAAGGTAAACATTTTTTTTCTTACAGTATTTGGAAGGATTCCTTAATATTAAATTGTGGAAGTTTTATTAAAATATTTAATATGGCAGGGTCATTTTAAGATTAAAACTAAATTAAGAATGACATTTGGGGTGGTAAACACACAATAAAATATGCAGATGATGTATTATAGAATTGTATACCTAAAACCTATATAATTGTATTAACCAATATCACCCCAATAAATTCAATAAAGAAAATGAGTTGAAATTTCCATTGACTCTGAGTACCATTGTTTCTGTAGCCTATCCTTCACTTCCTACCTTCCAACCCAGACTCCATTTTGTGACTCATTCTCAAAGATGTCTTTACTGAGCTCAGGTATCTGGTGAGATCTCTAAGGCCTCTTTCAGCATTGCCATCTTTGATCCTATGTGTCACATGTCGAAATTTAGAACATACATGCTCAGGGGCCCTGAAAGCATGAGGCTCTCTCATGGACAACCCATAGACCTTTGTGCCCTGCAATTTCTTGTTACTTTAGCTTTTTAAAAAATTCTATTGATTTCTACAATTACATAAGTAATGCATGAGCATTTTTTGTAAAATATTCAAAGTATAGAAAAATAGATTGATGTGTATGTTTCTCTTCATCATGTCTAGATCAACTTTCCTCTTCACATGTAACTACTGTTAACAGGTTCATATTTTCAGTCCATTGACCTCTGTGTATACATAGGAATTATACAAGTATAATTCTGGTAGTTGATGGTTTTAAAAACAAGTATGTTCATACTTTATACCTTTCTGTAAATCTTTTTGCATATAATTATATGTTAAAAATATTTCCATGTTAAAGCATATGTATTTACCTTGTTTTAAGGGCTGTGTAGTATTCCATTTTATGAATGTACAGTAATAACTTATGGGCATTTTGTTTTGTTCCTTCCTTCCTTCCTTCTCTTTCATTTTTAATTTTTAATTTATTTTTGCTATTTCAAACAAAAATTCAATTCAGATTATCCTTATGCATGTATTATGAAAACATGTGAGTATATTCTACATCCTGGAAGTAGAATTGATGAGTCAAAAAATGGGTATATTTAAAATTTTAAATATATATATCCAAAGTATCCTCCAGAAAAGCACTGCCAATTCACATTTACATCACACATGTATGACTAACCCATGCTCTCCCCAAACCTGGACATTCATATTTAAGTATTTAAATATGTTAAATATTAGGCAATCCGATAAGTGAATATTGTTTTGACTTACACTTAATTACTAGTGAGGTTGGAAATCTTTTCATGCTTATTGTCCATTTGTTTTACTTCTATAAATTGTTCATATATCACTTGCAAATTTATTTGATTACATTTTTTTCATATTAATTATAGGAATTTTTTTTATCAGCTGGACACTAACCTTTTTATTATTACTATTTTTTTACCTGGACAGTAAGTTGCCAGATAGTATGTTTTTTTCTCTGTCCTCTGAAATTATACCTTTCCAATCAACTAAATTCCCTTACACACATTGTTTTGGACTCTGGTTTGCTGATTTCTCTCTTCTTACTATGACATAATCCTGTTTGATTATTATAACATTACAATGTATTTGACTATGTCATAACCTTTTCTGATTTTCTTTTTCAGACTATATCAGGCTTTTTTATTGGGCTTTATTCTTTTGAACAAACTTGAGATTGAGTTTCTAGAGTTTTATGAAAAATTACACTGTGATTGCATTTGTGATAAAATTTTTAGATTTGTTTGGAGAGATTTCATATCTCTACTATTTTGTCTCCTATTCACAAGCACAGTATTTCTCTTCATTTCACTATGAAACTATCTTGTGATTTATTTGATTAAATAGGGGTCTATATAAATTGATACTATTGTAGAACAGGTTTTATAAAAAAAATTTTGCCTAGGGATGTTGTGTGCATTGTATAGTTATTTTTTGTATTTAGTCATTTCTTTTCAGATAATTGTAGATTTACATGTGGAGGAAAAATAACATGCAGAGGAATTTAGTATACCCTTTACCTATTTTCTGCCAGTGGTAACACACTCGCAAGGCTCTAGGATAATATCACAACCAGGATATTGACACTAATACAATCAGCAGAACATTTCTATAATCATACAGATTTCTCATGTTGCCCTTTATAGCCATACCCACTTATCTCTAATTGACACACCGTCCTTAATGCCTGGAAATCACTAATCTGTTCTACATTTTGACAATTTTGTCATTTAGAGAATGTTACATAAATGCAATCATGTAGTATGTAACTTTCCAGTATTATCTTTATTCACTTAACATAGTTTTCTGGAAATCCATCCAGGTTGTTCCATGTATCAGTAATGTATTCCTTTTTATTTTTGAGTAATATTCCATTGTATGGATGTATGACAGTTTGTTTAACCATTAACCTCTTTAAGAATATATGTATTTTGGATTATTCCAAATAAAACTGCTATAAACATTTGTGTATAGTGTATGTGTGTGTGTGTGTGTGTAAATACAAGTCTTTGTTTCTCAGGGATAAATGCCAAGAAATGCAGTGAGTGGGCTGTACATATTTCATATGCTGATTTTTAAAAACAAACTGCCAGATAGTTTTTCTGGGGTGGTTTTACCACTGTACGTTTCTACCAGCAGAAGTCCTGTTTCTCCATATTTGGTTTTGTTACTATATTTTATTTTGGCCATTCTGATAGGTTGTAATGGTAGCACAAAGTGGTTTTAATTTGCATTTTTTAGTGGCTAGTGATGTTAAACATCTTTCCATGTACTTATTTGCCATTTTATTTGGGGGAATATCACTTCATGCTTTTTGATCATGTTCTAATTGAATTGTTTGCTTTTTTACTGTTGAATTTTCAAAGTTCTTTGTGTATCCTATATATGTTAGTCCTTTGTCATACAATGAATTTGAAAATATTTTATTTTTGGTTGTCCTGTGTTTTGGCCACTGTGAATACTGCTGCAATGAATATAGGGGTGTGTATCTTTGTGAATAAATGTTTTCAAGTTTTTAAGGTAGATGTTCAGGAGAGGGATTCCTGGGTCATATGGCAACTTTATTTTTAATTTTTTGAGAAACCGCCAGACTGTTTCCATAGTGGCTGTACCACTTTGCATTCCCACAAGCAGTGAATGAGGGTTCCCTTTTCTCGACAACCTCTCCACACTTGTTATTACTTGTCTTATTGATAGCAGCTATTCTAACAGATGTGAGATGGGACTTCACTGTAGTTTTGATTTGCATCTCCCTAATAGCTAATGAGGTCAAACATCTTTTTATAGATCTGATGACCATATGTATGTCTTCCTGGGAGGATTGGATAAAAATGTGGTACAGGTACACAATGGAATACTATTTAACTATAAGAAAAAACAAAATAATGCCATTTGTGACAACATGGATGGACCTTGGGAACATTATGCTAAGTGAAACAAATCAGTCAGAAAAAGCTAAGAATCACATGATTTCACTCATATATAGGATATAAAACTGAAACTTGTGGACACAAACAGCAATGTTGTGGTTGCCAGAGGTAAGGGGGTGGGGTGGAGGGTAGAGGGGAGCCTACTATATGGTGGCAGAAGATGGTTTGACAGTAGGTGGTAGCACACAGTACAATACACAGATCTAGTATCACAGAGAGGTATGCCCAAAACCCATATAAGTCTGTTAACCAATGTCACCCAATAAATTTAAAAAATAAAAATATGCCATCAAAAAATAAAATATTTTTTCTCAGTTGAAACCTGTCTTTTAGTCTGCTTAGCAGAGTCTTTCACAGAGCAAAAGATTTTCACTTTGGTAAATTCCAGTTTATTAAGTTTCTCTTTAATGAGCTCTGTTTTAGGTGTCAAGTCCAAGGGCATTTTGTTTGGACTTAAATGCTAAGGATTTTTCTCCTACGCTTTTTTCTAAAGTTGCATATTTTTATGTTATACATCTAAGTCCATGATACATTTTGAGTTAGTTTTTGAATGAAGTGTGTGAGTTAGGTTGAAATTAATTTTATTTCCTTATGGATATGCAATTGCTCCAGCAACATTTGTTGAAAGTCTATATTTTACTGAATTGTTTTTCCTCTCTTGTCCAAATCATTTCAAAATACTGGCCCCTTTCTGCATTCTCTCTCTGGTCTCAATCTATGTGTCTGCCCTTCTTTCATCTTACCCCTCTTTCATTAGAAATATCTTGAAATAGAGTAGATTGATTTTTCCTATTTTTGTTATTTTTTCAAGATTTGTTTATGTATTATAACTTTTGTCCTTTCATGTACATTTTAGAATAATATTGTTTATATATATTCAAATTTTGCTGGGATTTTGATAGAAATTACCTTGAATCTGTATACCAATTTAGGGAGAGTTGACATCTTTACCACATTGAGTCTTCCAATCATAAACATGGTATGTCTCTCTGTTTATTTAGATCTTTCCTAATTTTTTCCATAGCATTATATAGTTCTGAACTATAAATTCTGTACATGTATTGTTAGACTTATATTTAAACATTTTATTTTTTATGAGTGATTAAAATGTATTTTTAACTTCAGTGTTAACATGATGATTTCCAGTATATAAAAATCAATTGAATACTATATGCTACTATTATATTTTGACCAATATAGACTCACTTGTTAGTTACCAGAGCTTTTGACCCCTTGGAAATTTTAACAGAGACAATCATGCCATTTGCAAATAAGGACTATTTCTTCCTTTCTTAACTATATTCTTGTTCTTGCCTTAATGCACTGGCTAGAACTTCTACCAATGGGTTGGATATGAGTGACAAAAGTGGGCATTTTTGCCCTGTATCCAATCTTAGAGGAAAACATTCAGTATTTCACAAAAAAGTATAATGTTAGGTTTCTCTGTGTGTGTAGATGGTTTTCATTAAGTTAGTAAATCATCTCTTTATTTCTATTTTTCTGTTAGATTTTAAAGTCACAGGTAGGTGCCGAGTTTTGTCAATTTTTTTTACATGTACTGGTATTATCACTTGATTTTTCTTCTTTAGCCCCTTAATATAGTAGATTACATAGTTGATTTTCAAAAATAGAAACAGCCTTGCATCTCTGAAATAAACCCCAGTTAGTCATGGCATATAATTCTTTTTTATATAGAGCGGATTTCCTTTTGTTAATATTTTGTTAAGGATTTTTGTGTCTGTTTATTAGGAATTATTTTCTGTAGTTTTCTTTTTTTGCACTTTGCATGGTTTTGGTACCAGGAAAGTAGAATCTTCATAAGATGCATTGGGAAGTATTTCCTCCTCTTTTCTGAAAGATGTTGTATAGAATTGACGTTGATTCATCAAATGTTAGGTAAAATTCTATGATAAAACTGCCTAAGTGTACAGACTACTTTTTTGAGAGTTTTTATTATTTTCAAGTTCAGTTACCTTAAAGCTGTGAGGATATTCAAATTATCTATCATTTCAAATGAGTTGTAGTAGTTTGTGTTTTTTAAGGAATTGGTTTATTTTATCTAAATTGTCAAATTTATGTGTGTAGAGTTGATTGTAGTATTTCCTTTGTCTTAGTGATTTTCTCTATTGTCTTTCCTGCTTTTAATTTCACTGATTTCTACTCTTATTTTCTTCCTTCCATCTGCATTAGGTTTATATTACCCTTCTTTTCATAAATTATTGAAGTGAAATGAAAGCTTAGATTATTGTTCTTAGCCTTTTTGCTCTTCTAATATATGTATTTAGTGTTATAAATTTTCCTCTCAGCACTGCTTTAGCTATGTCACCCAGAAATTTTGGTATTTTGTATTTTCAGTTTCATTCAGTTCAATGTGCTTTTTAAAAATTTCTTCTTTGACCCATGGATTATTTAGAATGCATTGTTTAGATTCACAGCATATTAGTTTTCTTTTGCTGTTGTAACAAATTGCCACAATTAAAAGGCTTAAAACAAAGGAAAGAAATGTATCTTTCAATTCTGAAGCTACAAGTCCACACTGAGTGCAATGGAGCTAAAATAAAGTGTTATCAGGGCTGATTTCTACTGGAAGAGTTTATTCCTTACCTCTTCCAGCTTCTGGTGACTGTTGACATTCCTTGGCTTGTGGCTACATTAGTCTAGCCACTGCTCCCATTGTCCCATTGCTTTCTACTCTTTGTAGTCAAAAACTTCTTTTTATTCCTCTTATAAAAACACTGTGATTATATTTTTTGGCACATGGAGATAAGTCAAAATAATCTCTCCATCTCAAAATCCTTAAATGAATCACATCTGCATGCTCCTTTTCCATATAAGGTAATATTTATATCAAGAAATGGAGATTTTCTCTTATCTTTCTGTTATTTTCTAGTTTAGGCCCATTGTAGTTGGAGACTATACTCTCTATGATTTTAATATGTTCTTATGGCCACATATATGACCTATCCCAATATGTGTTTCATGGGCACTTGAAAGGAATAAGTATTCTGCTATTGTAAGGGAGAGTATTCTATATACATAATTTAGATACTGTTAATTAATTGAAGTATACTTATCTCTCTCTTGTTTAATGCATATGCAGTTATGATTGCTACACATTTTGGTGGGCTGACCCTTTGTCATTATTTACTGCCTGTCTGTCTTTCAATTTTCACTTCCTTGATGGCTACACTATCTGATATTAATGTAGATACTCCGGGTTTCTTTTGATTAATGTTTGTACATATCTTTTCCCATGCTTTAACTTGCAAGCTACCTGTATCATCATTTTTGAAGTAAGTTTTGTTTTGTTTAAGGCCACGATTTTTAATCCACTTGGCCAATTTCTGTTGTTTATACCCTGACTAGTCTGTGGTATTTTGTTACAGCAGATTAAGACAGGGTATTTCTGGAATATGTATTTATTGGCTGCCTGTGTCACCAGCAAAGGGTTCTTGACCCATCTCAAGATAGAAATCAAGAGAGGTGTGAAACAGATTCAAAAGAGGTTTGCTAAAACAAGATGGAGGGAAAGGACAGAGGGAGGGAGCTTGATGCATCAAGGCAGCACACTATAATGAAGAATACAGCTCTCCAAACTTCTGCTAGGGTCTGGCATTTATAAGGCTGGGTTCTTCATGCAGGCATAAAGTAGATTTCTTTGCTTTTCAGGTTTCTGTTGTGAGCTGACATTGAGTGGTACACGTGCAAAGTGAAGATATTTGCTGTCCAAGTCCCCACTGCAGGCACACAGTGGAGCTCTTAGGGGAGTGCCTGAAGAGCAATTTTCAACTTATCTAGGAAAGCCTTAAACACACAACTGAAGGGCATTCCCATTGTTTAAGAGAGGCTCAGCCTGACTCACCTGGATCAGGGTATAAAATCCTAAAACCATATGCATGCCTAAATGTGGCTCCTGCAGTATCCCTCTTCCTTATCCTTTCTTCAGGAAACACATATCACAGTGACAGAACCTACATCAGTGCTCCACCTCCCCTCTTATTTGCCAAAGCTCTCAACTTAACCGAGCAGGTTCTTTCCTGCTATTAACCCTGAGCTCACAGTTCCACAGAAGGGAAGAAATTCATTTTCAATGTCCTCATGTGATTCTGGAACTAAAAATGAGTAATATTTCAAAATTGTGCTCCTATATATGAGCAATATTTTTATTTTGCAAAGAACTTTTACAGATATTGATCTCTTTGATGTTCAGAACATTTCCAGAGCAGAAAAACAAAAGGTTATTATTTTCATTTTAAAGGTGAAGAAAAATGAAGACAGGAGCAGATAATTACATTTTTGCAACATCATCCCCCAAACCCAGCAAAAAGACAGCAGAGATTTAGAAACCAGGTCTTTATCTTTCTGTTAGCTTAGTGCTTTTACAAATCCACATCCCTCAACCTCCACACACCTTTTCAAACCCCAAATGTTTGGCATGTTTCCAGTTTTTCTGAACTTGCAGAACTGGTGGAGATGATTCTTGCAGCAAGGGTCTGACGTCACCCTCCAACTGGTCCACAGTGGAGCTGGACTTTGTCTTTCCCTGGAGGAGAGGGAGGGTGTTGGCCTGTCTGAAACTGTGGCATCCTGGGGTGTCTGAGGACATACCCAACTTGCTGTGGACACATCATCCTCAAAGCTTAGGTAATTATACATTCTGATTCATCTGGAAGGGGTCTCAATTTGTGCTATCTTCCCAAAGATATTATTAAGAGAGCCCCATTTGACTTTCCAACATTTTGGTGAAAGATTTGCAAGTCTGAGTACAATCAATGAGGGCTTGGGTTAATGCATTCCCTGGGCCAAATGTGATGCAAAGGAGTTCTGGCATTTCTCTTCCCATGTACAAGGTAGAGCTTATGACTCTCTGCTCTTGATAATGAGGAACCCAGGCTTGCTCACACCCAGGAGACAAACAGATTCTTTCCTGGGATCAGAGCTCACCAGCTTTGTCTCTAGAGTTACTCTGGGTCCCACCTTGCTGCCTGCACATTTGTGCCAATGCATGCCCCCAGCCCTGCATTAGGGAGCCCTCCTGATCATGACTTGTCTAACTGGACTACATGGTCCTGTGTGTCTACCAACTGCATGCTCTTCAGTGTTTAGTCAACCTCCCTGAGCCTCAGTTTTCTGGGCTGTGAAATGTGCAGAATAATTCTGAAGTATTGGGGCTGTTTAAAAGGCATATGAGATACTTATGTGGCAAAGCATTGCAAGTTCAAAATTCCATATTGTCCTAACTGATTTTTTGACTTTAGTGTTTCCAAGGGCCCCTTCTAGCCATAACCCTAGATATGTGTCCTACTTAATGTTATAGAATAAATCCATGGTCGGGGGCTGGAGCTACTGTTACTGAAACAAGTCCCTGTCCCCCGGGGTCTTTCTATTGTAGGTTTGTCTTGCCTGCTGCCATGTATTAGGAATCATGGCTCTCAATGCCAGAGTTTGGTAAAAAGGAAATAAACTATTTATTCGGAAGTTATACAGGTTTACAGTAATGGCAGAATGTCACCATCAAAAACTCCAAAAGTCCCTTTAAAATACCCACAAACACATACACACAAGCCTGCCTTCCTCACTTTGCCCAACCAGGCCAGTGAGGGGTACTGTATCTCAGGAAAAAGAAATAGAAGTCTGTGGCTCAGCTAGACTTTGGATTCCTCCCAGTAATCTGTGCTTAGCTGGGCAGGTGTCCCACAGTTCCCTGTACCATCAGCTGTGTTGCCGCAATCTCCAGTTTTTAATCCAAAACGAGGTGGCATCTCCTCATGGCCCTCCAGCAAGAGTCTTTCACCCAATTTCTTCCCGCTTGGTCTCACAATTGTCCTCCCATCTAGTTCTGCATTGTGTCCTGTACCATGTGGTGACCTGCATTTAGTTTAAATGCCAGCCTGGAACCTGCCTTGTAACCTAATTTCTGACTCCTCTCATAATCCGCTACGCCTGCCAGTACTGCTGCATTTTTTCAGCCCTTCTTGGCTACTATAGTAAGTCCTGGCAGGCATGGCCCTGTGCTGTGGGATGTACCCCCTCCAAGCTCTTGCACAAGCACAGTAAGGGGAGCTGCCTCTCAGTTTCATGATAGGTCAAAGTTATGCATAGTTTCTGGCTCCATTCAGGCTGGAAGACTAGTATGCTGTTATTGATATGCAAAACAACTCTCAATGGCCCTGCTCCATGCCTCTCTTCCCCTAGTCAGACTTTTGTGTAGGGGGGATATCCTATGTTTTTAGAGACCCCAAATTCTGGTCCCCATCACAAATCCTCCCTTTGGGGAGCTCTGTGGCCTCCCAGCTTATACCCTGTTACACTTAGACCCAAACTAATCACTTAGGTGATGGATGGTGTTCCAATCTGCCAGGCCCAGCTTTATTCTCAGCCTTCTGTGTCCAAAATGAGGCCATTAAATTCCCACTAGTAGGAGCTATTAAGTTCTTTCTCAATTGCCTGAACAAGTCATAGCTGGAAGCAGAATAGAGAGTATTTCACCAATTGTATACCCAGGGGTTTGAGAGCAAGGGCCACTTACTTTTGTTTCAACACTGAACCAGAACCTAGAATCTGATAAGATGGTTCTCATTTTATTCCTGAGCTCTGACTCCTGTTCTCCAAAACCCCAAACCCTGCCTTATTCTCTCTAGCTGTGTTCTAAGCAAGAGAGACCTGAATTCCAGGCTGATGGCATGGGGCCCCATGAAGGGCCCCCTTGAGGGGCCCCCATGATGCCAACTGCCTGGGCTTCTAATTCCTACCCTATGTCTGTGTTCGAGCACCTTTTGCTACTTTGCCTTGGGCCCCATCTCCTCACTCAGTCCACCATTGCTATATATATGTATACATCCTTCCTGGCCAACCACATGGAGTTCTCTACCTATATTAATGGGTAGGTCAGTTCTCTTAGGTCCAGTCCCATCTGAGTGGGAAGGCATAGATGCAATATTTCACTTGATCTATTCAATCTTGAGCTAAATGACCAGTACTGATGAATCCTGAAATGAACTCCAACAAATGAGATAACCAGAATACCTTCTTTACTTAGTGTTAAATAGATTCCTGGTATATCCATACACTTGCACATGACCTCAGATGCTCTGATGTGCTTTAGCCCTGGCTTGACCTCTAAGACAGTCTGCCCTTTTCTTTAGTGAGGAGTTGAGAAGGAGGGACTGCCTATAGGCAGAGGTGTTAACCTGAACTTGGTTATGCTGGATCTATGACCTTACACTCCCTCTGTGCTCCATTCCTTTAAAACCACACATTTAATCTCAGAGAAGTTGCTAGATTCATTGTTCATCCCCACAGGAAAACAATCCATGGAAAATGGAATTAGATAATAGTAGAGGAGGTCATGCCTGACAAAACAAAAATGACATTTCTGATAACATGTCTGCATGGTTATTATCTTCTCAAATACTACCAATAACAAAGGAAAATTTTACTTCTTGAAAAATAATTTCACACAACAACAAATTTTTGAATAATAAATTCATTACCTCATCAAGTTCCTCAAAACCTTAACCTAGGTTTTGATATATTAAAAAGTAAATTTCAGCAATGATTAAAACTCACTTTGTTTAGGAAAATTAAAAAAGGTCAGAAGACACAGAGATATAACTCTCTGAGGGAAGACATCATCTTTTATCCTTAGATAAAAATGTTTAATGTAGATTCTTCGCTCAGTCACAAACTTCCAAAGGACAGGTGAAGCCAAATTGGTTATGTCTGAGGGAAGCACAGGTAAGGAAGCACAGAACATTAGAATATCAGCTACTAGGGAAAGGAGGTGATTATAAAACAAAGAAGCAAAATATATTAATATCCAGTAAAATTTTAAATAAAAGGTTCTTGTCCCTTTATGAGATTATCTGGCTTCTGCATTAGCATTCAACATGACATCATGACAACAAAGCTGGCCTTCAGGAACTATTAGGAGCCAGGAAAAGGTCTTTGTTTCTCAAAACCTGTTGTTTCTCCTTTCTTTCTGTGCTGTGATGGCCAAGTCTCTTGACCCATATATGATAAGAAAACACTTTAATCTTTTTTAAAGATTTTTTAAAAGATTTTATTTATTAGTGTCGTAGGTTTGATTCCCAGTCAGGCCACATACCTGGGTTGCAGGCCTTCACCCCCAGCAACCGCACATTAATCTCTCTCTCTCTCTCTCTCTCTCTCTCTCTCTGTCTCCCTCCCTCCCTTCCCTCTCTAAAAATAAATAAATAAAATCTTTATTTAATCTCTATTTTATTTATTTATTTTTAAAGAGGGAAGGGAGGGAGAAAGAGAGAGAGAGAGAAACATCAATGTGCGGTTGCTGGGGGCCTTGGTCTGCAACCCAGGCATGTGCCCTGACTGGGAATTGAACCTTCGATGCTTTGGTTCACAGCCCACACTCAATCCACTGAGCTACACCAGCCAGGGCCACACTTTAATGTTAAAATGATTGACTTTTATATTTTAGACTCATAATGGGAAAAATATGACCCTCTCATTTTCTAAAACATAGAAAAAGAGTTTTCTTTCCTGCACAGAGCCCTCAATACAGTAACACTAGATAAGGGACTTCAGGAGACAGGGCACCGGAGACAGAGGTTGCCTGTTTGTAGATTACGAAGGCAGCATTCTGTGTGCTGTGGTATGAGGGGTTTAGGAAAACATTATTTTCTAACTATTTCCATTTGTATCCTGGCTTATTGCCTGAAATTTTATCATGAAAGTGCCAAAAATTAACCATTTGCTCTCCACAGATCTCTGCTATGCTAAGGATATATAACCCAAAAAACAGATTAAGGCTTTCATATTCTCTTATGACTTAATTCTTCTAGATGCCTTCTCATGTAATGTATGGGAAAACAGGAAGTGGTATCCTGCTGAAATGGAATAGAGAGCTAACCCATTTTGGTTTGGAAAGGAGAGATGAGGTTGAATAACACAGGAGATCACTCAAAAGGTGAAGTGAGAGCTTCCAGGTATTCAAGGAAGCATGAAAAGAGTGATTATGTGAAATCACCCTGGGGAACAGAAACATCAAAAGAGGAACAGAGAAGGTCTCAATATTGTAAAGGAGACCATACTCTCTCTGTATTCTGTGATCTTAAAGCTCTTCTTTTCTCTCCCATTCATGGATTATTACTAGCAACTTCATGTTCTTATTTCCACAGCCTCCAGCCTAATGTAATATATGTTGCTCTGTTCAATGTGTTGTTTCATTATAATGTTAATGAGATGCTGTAGGAACTTAACTCTTATTTACGTCAATGAGCCTATGATAAAATTGTCTTCATTATACGTCATTTCACTAAAGTTGCAGAACCTATTGAAAAAGTTAAGTAAGGACATGCATACCTCATTAGTGTCCCCACTCTATTCCCAAACCCTATGGCCCACTGCCCATGAAATATTTCACCTATCCTCCATCAACTGTGACAAAGCAGCACAGTTGTGGTGCTGAAATGTCATTTACCTTCTGTGTGGTTTACATTCTGTGTGCTCAACCTTCTGTGTGCTCACTGCCTTCTCATGGGGAGTTATATGTTATTATGTATTTAATGAAAATAAGTAAGGTAAACATTAACTATGACTTAATGAATGTACTTTGCTTATAATATAACATATTTCAAAAATGGAATCCAGGAGTTAAGAAGTGAATGAAATGAGGTGAAACTTGGCTAATAGAAATATTGGAAACCACTCATCTAGGATTTCCCAGTGATTTATATACATAAACTTTTTAAACAAAAATATCTGAATTTACCCTGTAGCTTGAAATAATACAATGCATACACACAACATGAAACAAGTGATTTTCAAAACACTAGACAAACAATGAAGGACAGTGATTGTTGAAAAATATAAAACAACAAGGTAAACCTTATTATTGCTCCCAACTTACTGTCTTGATATTCCTAAGGTTGTAACAGAGGGAGAAGAAGGACACCAGTGGAAGCCAGTGGACACCTTGAGTTGAAGAGTCCAAGTCAGCTAGAATTCACAAGACCAAGTACTGGAGAGGAGAGAACTGCAAAGAGAGAAAACCCTAATGACCTGCAGAGGAACCCCCTTGAGCAGTCAGTAAAGTACTGATCATGCATTCATGTGTAGAAATTACCCAAAGCCAAAGCAAGAGGGGAAAGCAAAAACTATTAAACAAGATTAGAGGGAGTAGTACCTGGTACTCACTCAGGGCCAGGAACAATGCCTGTTTCACATGAAGTAGACTGAAAAGAAAATTTAAAAAATGCAATCTCCAAGATCATCAAATAGAAGAAAAAGGTAGAAGAATCAAACTACACTATAAACTTACTAGAATCAAGGAAAATCTACAGTACACTTGACCCAACAATAACATAATATATATTCTCAAGTTCCCATGAAATATTCTCCAGGATAAACCCTGTGGTAGGTCATAAACAAACTTCAACATTAAGAAAATAAAATAATACAAAATATGTTGTCAGCCATAATGGAATTAAATTTGAAATCAATAACTGACAAAAATGTAGGAAATTCACAAATATTTGAAAATTAAAGAATACACTATAACCAATGAAGGAAAGAAGTCATAATGTGCCAAAATTTACAGGATGCTGCTAAAACAGTGCTCAAAGGGTAATTATAGTTATCAACTTCTAGAATCGAAAAGAAGAAAGATCTCAAATTGATAATCCAACCTTCTAACTAAGAATCACAAAGTAAGTCCACAGCAAACAGGAAGACTTAAAGAATAAATATTAGATTGGAAATAAAGAAAAAGAGTATAAAAACAGTACATAAGTCAATAAACCCAAAACATCATTCTTTGAAAACATTAATAAAATTCACAACACTTTAGTAGATTCATGACAAAAAAGGAGAGAGAAGACCAAGGTTGTTGAAGTTTTAACTAAAAAAGGACATTTTTACCAATGTTACAGATATATAAAAAATGATTATAAGGAAATACTATAAATAATTTATGTCAAAAATTAGCTAACATTGAAGAAATGAATACATTTAAAGAAACACATAAATTACAAAAACTTACTCAAAGAAAAATACAATATCAAAAAATAATTGTAGTATAATAAAAATGTATTTCCTAATTCTTGCCAAAAGAAAAGGCAAAGTATTCAAATTGGAAAAAAAGTAAAGTTGTCTTTGTTTGCCACTGACAAGATTTTATATAGAGAAAATCCTAAAGAATCCATCAAAAACTGTTAGAACTGATAAACATTTACTAAAGTTGCAAGACACAAAATCAACATGAAAGTCAGTAGCATTTTTACACATTAACATCCACTATTTAAAAAATATTAAGAAAACAGAGTTCCAGCCAAGATGGAGGCATGGGTAGAAATGTTTTGCTTCCTTACACAACTGAAAGAAGGATAACAACCAATTTTAAAACAATAAATAACCACAACTGCCAGAGTAGCAAACTTGGTGGAACCACATCAAGGAGTTAAGGAAACACTCATCCAGACCTGTTAGAGGGGCAGAGATGGACAGCAGGTTGTGGGGGCAAGAGGACCCATGGCAAGGCAGTGTCCTGCATCAGCAAGGAGGGTCTGACTCACCAAGAAACTAAAGATTGAAAACCTCTCACTGTAAAATACTGTGGGTGTTTCAAGGATGGGAGAAACTCCCAGTCTCACAGGAGATTTTGTTGGAAAGGGGGGCTAAAGTAGAGCAAGAAAGCAGCATTGTTCCCTCTCTGATCTCTCCCCCACAGACAGCCACATAATGCAGCAAAGAAAGTTGCCCCACACTGGCGAATACTAAAGGCTCCACCCTCCTTACAACTTAACAGGTACACCAAGACAAAGAAATATGACCCAAATAAAAGAACAGATCAAAACTCCAGACAAAGAACTAAGCAATGAGGAGACAGACAACCTATCTGATGCAGAGTTCAAAACACTGGTAATAAGGATGCTCACAGAATTGACTGAGCTTGGTTACAAACTGAAGGAAGAAATGAAGGCTATGTAAAGTGAAATAAAGAAAACTATATGGGGAACTAACAGTGAAGAGAAGGAAACTTGGACTCAAGTCAACAATTTGGAAAAAAAAGGAAGAAATAAACATCCCACCTGTACAGAATGAAGAAACAAGAATTAAACAAAAGAAAACAAGGAGAGGCTCTGGAACCTCTTGGACAACTTTAAACATTCCAACATCTGAATCATAGGGCTGTCAGAAGGGGAAGAGGAAGAGCAAGAAATTGGAAACATATTTGAACAAATAATGAAGGAAAACTTCCCCAATCTGGCAAAGGAAATGAACTTTCAGGTAGACCAGGAAGCTCAGAGAGTCCCAAAGAAATTGGGCTCAAGGGCGAACACATCAAGACACATCATAATTAAATTACCCAAGATTAAAGATAAGGACAATCTTAAAGGCAGCAAGAAGAGAGGAGAGAGTTACATACAAAAGAATGCCCACAGGACTATCAGCTGATTTCTCAAAAGAAATGTTACAGGCAAGAAGGGGCTGAAAAGAAGTATTTCAAGTTATGAAAGGCAAGGACCTACATACAAGATTACTCTATCTAGCAAAGTTATCATTAGAATGGGAGGGCAGATAAAGTGCTTCCCAGATAAAGTCAGAGTAAAGGAGTTCATTATCACTAAGACCTTATATAAAATGCTAAAGGAACTTATCTAAGAAGTAAAAGAAGATAAAAAATTATGAACAATGACACTATGGAAGTCAAAAAACTATGAAATGACAACAAACTCATAACTATCTACAACTGAACCTAAAAAAACAAAAACTAAGTGAACAACCAGAACAGGAACAGATTCTCAGAAATAAATATCACATGGAGGGTTATCAGTGGGGAGGGAAAGAATGGAGTGGGGAAAACATGCAAGGAATAAGAAACATAAATGGTAAGCACAAAATAGACAGGGGGGTGTTAAGAATAGTACAGGAAATGGAGAAGCCAAAGTATTTATATGTACAACTCATGGACATGAACTAAAGGAGGAGAGGAAATGCAGGAGGGCGGGTAGGTGCAGGATGGAGGGGGATAAAAAGGAGAAAAAACTTGGGACAAGGGTAGTAGCACAATTACTATAATATACTTCAAAAAAAAAAAAAAGAAATGTACCAAACAGGTGTACCAAAAAAATGTCCAATATTACTAATCATCAGGGCAATGCAAATCAAAACTGATGCAGACCCCAGGTCATGGGGTCTGCCATATTGTGGATGAGACACAAGACATTCACACAGACTGTCAAGTCCTGTGGAGGAAAAGAGACAGCATGGCTTTTCTCTCAAAGGGAGCAAAAGCCTTGGCCCTTGCCATGGCCAGGCTTTATTGGGCTTCTTGGTACATTACATGATGGTCCTCATTTATTATGCACAGGTTCACTTTAGGTGGTTACCTTTTACAGAAAACAAAGGAGCCAATGCTGCTAATCACATCACAGAAGAAAGATATTTGCAAATGAAAAGGGAATAGTAGTTGAACCAGTTACACTCATCCTTGGAAGGTTTAGCATGGATTTTAGGAAGTTACAGTAAGCACTTGCTGTCTCAATTCAGGGTGAGAGAGTCTTAAGAAAAGTAAGTCTCAAAGCAGCCTAGGTACATTGCAGGCCTGATTCCCCACAGGAGAACCTATTTGTGGGTGTGGGTCCTGTGCATCTCTGAGTGGGAGCTGGGTCCACGCCATGCAGAACAATCCCCTACATCTCCCCCCTTGTTTTTAGTTAGGATTGCTATAGATCCCACAAAGCTTGTTACTTGCTAGTCTCTCACAGGACTCTGGGAAAATAATTCACAAATAAATCAAAGTACAGAGAGCATTATTATAATCAGTAAGCAACCAGGGGTTCCAAAGACCCACATTCTCAGATTAAGCCCATCAATCATTGTCAGGTGGTATGATCAAATAGGTAAAATTCAAAGAACTCTGAGGGCCTATTTTGAGTCAGGGTCAAACAGCTAAAGGGTCATAAAACTTTGGGGAAGAAAACTTGTTTCAGGCTTGGACCCTTATCATTTAAATTGAGGGTGTTAGCAAAACAGGTTTCATAGGATTTTATGCTTTTTCTTTTAGGCCTGTTTGCCCTGGAAAACACACCCTTTCCAGCACAGGTCTGCACCCACCTCTGGCATTGTTTCTGGCTTAGGTTGAGCAGGGAAAGTAAGGCAGTTTAGAGATTAGGAGACTTCTAGCAGACAGAATGAGGACTCAGGCTATGTCAAAGCTGAGGGGTGAGGGTCCATCACCCTCTTTCTCCATAGCCCCCCAAGTACTTCTCTGAGGGCCCCCTTGTGATTGTGCCATGGGTTGATCCTCCCTTGAGGAATCTTACAGGTCATTGGCTAACTGACTAAGCATTGGGGTCCAGGCAGGGTGAAATAAAGTGGACAGAGGCAGTGCTCCTGCAAGAGAGATAAGCTTTGTCTCCTCAGTGGCTTATGGTCCCAAGGTCTCTTGCTCAGCCTTAGCCATGGCAGGATTACAGCTTCTGAAACCAGGTAGGACAGTTCCTAACACAAAACCACAGGAAGTTATTACCTCTCACAAGTTAGAATAGCTCTCATCAAAAAAAGACAAGAGATAATTGTTGACAAAGATGTGGAGAATTGAGAACCCTATCTACTGTTTCTGGAAATGTAAATTAATATAGCCATTAGAAAACATACATATAGCCATTATGGAAGAGTATGGAGTTTCCTTAAAAAAACAAACAAAATGACTACCATATGATCCAGGATTGCCACTTTTGGGTAAATAGCCATAGGAAATAAAATCAGTATCTTGAAGACATATCTGTACTCCCATGTTCATTGAAGCACTGTTCACAATAGCCAACACATGGAAATAATCTGTCAACAGATGAATTAATAAACTGTCCTTTATACATAATGAAATAGTATTCATTCTAAAAAAGGAAGAATATCCTGTCATTTGTATCAACATGAATCAACCTGGAGAACATTACATTAAGTAAAATAAACCACACATAGAAAGAAAAATATTGCATGATCTCACTTATATGTGGAATCGAAAAAAGTCAAAATCATGGAAGCAGAGAGTATGTTGCAGCCATTCAAGGCCTGACAGATTCACAGCATTTGGGCAAATGGAAGAATATTCATGGAGCTATGGGGATACTTGACATGTCTTTATTCAAAGGTGGGTGATCCATGCATGCTGTGTGTCCCCTTGCATGTCTCTGTGTGGCACTCTGCATGTCAACTGTCCCCTTGCATGGCACATGTTGTGACCTTGCTTCCCTGTGGGACACCCCACAAGGAGCCCCTATCCCCTCTTCAATACTAGAGCTGGAAAAAAAGCCAAAATATTATAGAACAGAATGACTCTTCTCATGCGAGCCTACTTCATGTTATGGGAACTGTTTATTGGACCCAGTCTCAAGGCTATGAGAAAACTACTTATCAGGCCCATTCAAGGTTATGGGAAAACTACTTCCCTTAGTTACCATGACACCTGGGTGGGGAAGCCAGACTGTCTTCATTTGCACTACAAAAGGTATAATGGTGTATGCCAGAGGTTAGGGGATAGGGGCAATGTGGGAGCTGTTGGTCAAAGGGCACAATATTTTGGTTATGCAGGATGAATAGCTTTTGGAGTTATAATGTACACTATGATGATATATTCAACTATTAGTGCTGCATTGTAGACTTGAAATTTGCTAAGAAAGTAGATTTTTCACAAGAAAATGGTAACTATAAGGTGATTGGATATATTAATTAACCTGATTATGATAACCACTTTACAATATATATATATATATGCTGTATATATATACTGTATACTGTATATATATACACACACACAGCAATTTGTATTTGTATACATAAGAATGTATAATTTTCATTTATTTATGCCCCAATAAAACTGAAAAATATTTCATTATTTTCATCAAAATTTTATTTCTATTTCTATTTCTATTTCTATATAATTTGATTTTTGTTTCTGGTTCTAGGTGTGGAGTTCCTAAATACTTAGAATTTTCTGATAAGAGTATTTAATGGCTTGAGTGTGGGGGCAGTGCTAGATAGCTTCAGGATAGAGACTGGTCACCAAACAGACAAGCAAAAAACCACATCATTAGAATTAGAACTTTCAGCCTCATCCCACTCTTCTCCTGTACATGTGGGTAGAGGAGAAAGGCCAGATATTGAGTTTAATCACCAATAGCCGTTGATTTAATCAGTCATGCCTACAAATGAAACTTTAACCAAAAAACTCTAAACAAAGGAATCTGGAGAATCTCCAAGTTGATGAACCCATCCATATGTGGGGAGGGGAAGTACATCCTGATTTGTGAGTATAGAGGCTCCTGTGCTCATGAGCTGCCACAACCTTTTTAAGCCCAGCCCTATGTACCTCTTTATCCAGCAGTTCATTTTGGTCCTTTGTAATGAACTTCAATAGTAAGTATTAAATAGTAGGGCTTACCTGAATTCTGTGATTCGTCCTACCGAATGATCAAACTGGGGGGGGGGGGGGACAGGGGAAATGCCAGATTGGTAGTCACTGGGGCAGAGGTGTGTGTAGGCTAGAGATCCCATTTGTGGGGACATCTTGTGGGATAGAGCCTTAACCTGTGGAGTATGAGCTAACTCTGGCTGGTTAGTGTCAGAATTGAATTGAATTGTAGGACAATCAGTTGATATGCAAGAATTAGATAAATGGTGTTGGATTATTTGGTGTTAAACACCACCCCCAAAAGAATTAATGCCAATCCTTCTCAAACTCTTCCAAAAAATAGAAGAGGAAACACTGTCAAACTAATTCTATGAGTCAAAGATTACCCCGAAACAAAATGAAGACATCATACACCAAAGACATCACAAGGGAAGAACTACAGACAACAATAAGTGTTAGTGAGAATATGGAGAAACTGGAACCCTCATACACCTGGTGGGAATATAGCATAATGCAGCTACTTTGGGAAACAGCTTATATTCCCCAAACTATAAAACACAATTATTATATAGCTCCAAAATTCTTCTCCTTGAGAACTGAAAACATATGTTTACACAAAAACTTACACATGAATTATGTACATAGTAGTAGCATTCAAAATAGCCAAAACATGAAAACACACACATGTCCAGCAACTGGTGTTTGAGTAAAACCAAACCAAACCATATATATATAATCCCCATGCAATGAAATTAGAATATTACTCAGCTATAAAAAGATAAAGTACTGACACATGCTACAACTCAGTATTGATGCTCACTGTTGATGCTCACAACATGGATAAATCTCAAATTAATTATGTTGAGTTAAAGAACCCATGCCAAAAAAGGGTACATACCATATGATCCCACATACATAAACATTATACTGAGTTGAAACAAGCCAGACACAAAGACCAAATGCTATTATATAATTCCATTTATATTAAATTTTCAGAATTGATAATTTATAGAAAAAGTAGATTAGTGGATGCTAGAGGCTGAGAGGAGGGAAGATGAGGAGATTTTGGTGATGGGTAAAGTTTTATTTTATTTTTTTGAGGATGATGAAAATGTTCTGGAATTAGGTAGTAGCGATAGTTGCACAACCTTGTGAATACACCTGAAACTACAGTGATGAAGTTTGTGAAAAAAATCTCAATAATAAGGAAAAAATCCCACCCTGGCCATTGTGGCTCAGTTGTTTGGAGTGTCATTCCATAACTGAAAGGTTGTGGGTTAAATTCTTGGTCAGGGCACATACTCAGGTTGTGGGTTTGATCCCTGGTCCAGGCACATCCAGGAGGCAACCAGTTAATATTTCTCTCTCACATCAGTATTTCTTTCTCTCCCTTCTTCTCTCCATAAAAACAATGAAAAAATGTCCTTGGGTGAGGGTTAAAAAAAAAAGAAAAGAAAAATATCCCAATAATAAGAAAACAAGCAGCCCAATTAAAAAATAGGCAAAAGATTGGAAAACATTTCACCAAAGAAGATGTATAGATGACAAATAAGCATATTAAAAGATGCTCAACACCCTCACTGATGAGGGAAATGCAAGTTAAAACTACAGTGAGGATTAATATACTACATATGTATTAGAATGCCTAAAATTAAGATTTCTCACCTCAAGTATTAGCAACTAAGTGAAGGAACTGAAACCCTCATACAGTGCTAATGGGAATGTAAAATAGTACAATCACTTTGGAAAACAGTTTGGCGGTTTCTTAAAAAGTTAAACATTCTGTCATATCACTCAGCCTGATAAGGATTCACTCCAGACAAAAGTACATGTCCATACAAACATTTGTCCATGAATGTTTGTGCGGCTTTATTTGTATCAGCCAATATATGGAAACATCTCAATTTTTGTCAATAGCAGAAATAATAAAGAAACAGTGTTATGTCACACAACAGAATACTGCTCAGCAATAAAAAAAGGGTGAACTATTGATGCTCACAAGAGGGGTAAATCTCAAAATAATTTTGCTGAGTTAAAGAACCCATGCCAAAAAAAAGAGTGCATACTATATGATCCCATGTACATAAAATTCCAAAAATGATAAACTAGTGTATAATGACATTAAGTAAATCAGTAGCTTCTGGGAGATAGGGGAAGGAGCAAGTGAAAGGACTAACAAGGACACTTTGGTAGGTGATGGATATATTTGTTATCTTTACTGTGTTGATTTTTTACAAATGCATACATATGTTAAAATTTGACAAATTTTATACTGTGAATAGGTGCATTGAATAGGTTCATGCCAATTATAAAACATAAATCTTTTTTTTTTAAATTCTGTGAGTACTTGAATGGTTTGGGTAGTGCTACCTATGGCCAAATATGAAAAAGAGGAGTAGGTAAGAAAATAATATAGGAACTGTTCCACATGGTATGGGGAATGTAGCCCAGGCACTGACACAGAAAAACCAGTGGAAAGCGAGTCGGCACACAGGACCTGAGTCCATGGATCAGTTTTCCCATGGGGAATCAGGCCTGCATTGTACCTAGGCTGCTATGAGGCTTACTTTGGCTAAAACTCTCTCACCCTGAATTGAGGCAGAAAATGTTTACTGTGTATGTTTAAAGTAACTTCCTAAAATCTGTGCTAAACCTCCCAAGTATGGAGTGTAACTAGTTTAACCACTATCCCCCTTGATCTGCAACATCCTTCTCTTTGAAGTAATTAGTAACATTCTTTCTTTTGTTATCTGTAAAAGGTAATCACCTACAGTGAACCTGTGC
The DNA here is from genome assembly GCF_004126475.2 of Phyllostomus discolor. NCBI lineage: Eukaryota > Metazoa > Chordata > Mammalia > Chiroptera > Phyllostomidae > Phyllostomus > Phyllostomus discolor. The sequence continues at coordinate 97,531,990 of NC_040907.2, forward strand.
ATAGTAAATGAGGACCATTCTTGATGTAATGTACCCAGAAAAGCAATAAAAGCTTGTCCAGGCAGGGATCAAGGCCCTCTCTCTCATTTAGAGAGCCGCCATGCCATCACTTTTTCTCCACTAGACTTCTGTGGTCCTTGTGAATTTGTTCATCGCAGCCACAACACATGAACCCCGTGGGCCAGAGTCCACATCAAAATAAGACCTTTTATTTTCCAAAAGAGATGTGAGCACTGAGGCAATTTCCTATACTTTCTTGAGACTAGCCTGTAAAGTCATTGTCCTCAGGTGACAGGTGTTGGTGCAGTGTTGGACCTCCCTCTGATGCAGAAACAGGAGTAGCAGCATGTGGGCCCAACACCTGGCCTCTCAGCAAGGGGAAGCAATATAACCAGGAGGCCCCACCATCAATAACCCAGTGCCAATCCTCAAGAGTGCCCTCTCTTGATCCCCTAGCCCCAATGCCTCACTCAGAAAGAGACACTCTCTCCATATGATGTCTCAGGCTGTCAAACCTAAGAACAACCAACTACAAAAATGTCTGTATCTGCTCTGCCCATTGTGATTTCAAAATTGTACATTTGCCTGAGCCACCCTGTTAAGAAAGACATTTCACAGATAAACAGGCTGAGGCACATAGGTGAGTAAGGCATCTAAATGCTTATGGCAGTGCCAGTACTAGAACCAGGACTCAAAGTCCGAGCTCAGAGTTTCTGGCAGAACTCTAGTCCTGGCTTGTTAGCCTGCCCCATGCTTTGCCTCTGCTCAGATAGCCTGGCCTCTCCTCCATGTCCCTATAAGTTGTCAAGAGCAGCACAGGCCATTTCTCATTTCAATGGGGTCTTAGCATTCCAAATTTAGAGGCCTTGAATTTATTGGTCTCTAGGATTAGAGACCAGGAAGTTATTACTCACTAATTCTGTGAGGGCTTTTAGCTCAAATGCCAGAGAGAGACTGAGCTCTATCCTCTGGTTTTGATGAAGCTGACTCACTGTCCTCTCTACCCACCTCCTGGTCAGAAATGCCTTCCTCACAGACATATGCTGGGCCTCACTCCTATCATTACAATCTTCTTCTCATCTCTGGCTTTTACAAACTCCATGACAAAGTGTGGCCTGTCCCTGAAAGTTGTTTGCCACATACAGTACCACAACACAGTGATATGGGTTGCCTTGCCCTGGTAAATACCTAAGGCTCCACCCTTACAATGTAACAGGCACTCTGAGACAAAAAAAAAAGGCCCAAATGAAAGAATAGACAAAGTTCCAAAAATAGAACTAAATGATGAAGAGATAGCCAACCTATCAGATGCACAGTTCAAAACACTGGTAATCAGGATGCTCACAGAAATGATTGAGTATGGTCACAAAATAAAGGAAAGAGTGAAGGTTATACAAAGTGAAATAAAGAAAAATATACAGGGAACCAACAGTGAAGGGAAGGAAACCAGGACTTAAATAAACAAATTGGACCAGAAGAAAGAAATAAACATTCAACCAGAACAAAATGAAGAAACAAGAATTCAAAAAAAAATGAGGAGAGGTTGTGGAAACTCCAGGACAATTTAAGTGTTCCAACATCAGAATCATAGGTGTGCTGGAAGGAGAAGAGGAAGAGCAAGAAATTGAAAACTTATTTGAAAAAATAATGAAGGAGACCTTCCCTAATCTGGCAAAGGAAATAGACTTCTAGGAAGTCCAGGGAGCTCTGAGAGTCCCAAAGAAGTTGGACCCAAGGCACATCATAATTACATTACCCAAGAAAAGATAAGAAGAGAATCTTAAAAGCAGCAAGAGAAAAGGAGACAGTTACCTACAAAGGAGTTCCCATAAGACTCTCAGCTGATTTCTCAAAAGAAACCTTGCAGGCAGGAAGGCACTGGAAAGAAGTATTTGAAGTCATGAAAGGTAGGGACCTATAACCAAAATTATTCTATAGAGCAAAGCTATCATTTAGAATGGAAGGGCACATAAAGTGCTTTCCAGATAAGGTAATGTTAAATGAGTTCATGGTCACCAAGACCTTATTGTATGAAATGTTAAAGGAACTTATTTAAGAAAAAGTAGATGATCAAAAATATGAACAATAAAATGACAACAAACTCACAACTATCAACAACTGAACCTAAAATAAACAAAAACACAAACTAAGCAAACAACTAGAACAGGAACAGAATCACAGAAATGGAGATCACATGGAGGATTATCAATGGGGAGGGGGAGGGGAAGAATGGGTAAAAAAGCCAAAGTGCAGCCTGTCCCCTAAAAATGTTGTGGAGTCAGCAGGCAGCCATTTTATTGTGCACAGACCTCTTCACCTGAACTCTCCCTCCCCATCCAAACTCCTCAGCTGGAGGGAGATGTTTCTGTTGCACCAGCTGGTTTGAGCCCCATGCCTGGCTCTGCTGACACTTGCTCCCAGACAGTTGCTGGAATACTTAAAGAATTCCACGATTACAGGGGAGGGAAATGTCCCCTTATTCCCTAGACCCAAGGGTAGGTACTGAGATAATCGTGTGGTTCCCTAGGCTGGGGCAGAGCAGGGTTGGGACAGCGTGGGCAAGGACCCCAGGGGCTTGCTGCTGGGGTCACTGTCACCAATCCACCTTATCTCCCGGAATGAATCTTCCTCTCCCCAAGTGAACAGACTTTTTATTCATATTCTCTTTCTTTACCCCACCATACACTCCAGGTAGTAATTGGCATATTTGGGGCCCCGTGGTACCTAGTAAATGCTCCTTGTCTGGCTGGCTGTGCACTCTCTCACAAACTACACCTGTGTGCACTCTCTCTCCAGCCCTTTCCTGACCATCTCTTTCCACTCACCCCAGCCCACTGCACTTATCTTGTTTCTGTGACTCTTGTAGCCAAAACTCATGTGCCAATGGCAGCATCTGGTGGCAGCATCAGTTTTAGGAGACTCTGTCAGCCTGACTTTGTGGGGCCTTTACCTTCTGAAAAGGAAGAGTGGCTAGAGCAAGGGAGCATCCCTAGAGGGGCATGTGGCAGTATCTGAGTTATTTTTGACATGGTCCCTTCTTCACCTCCTATGGCCTGTCTTGGCCTCCTGGGATTGGAATACCTTATATCAGATGAATAAACTGCTCTCCTTAGCTCACAGTTCTCACAGAATAATTATTGGAATAGTCTGGACATGTTACCTTCTGTATTCCTACCTACATTCCTGGCAGGAAGTCAAGCCCTTTTAGCTTAGGCTTAGGGATTTTTCTCAGACAAAAATCAGAAGAAGCATACATCCAGAGGAAATTGCTGTCCATTTAAAAACCCACACCCATCACAGAAATAGTACTACATGTCCAGGAATCCTGTGACAGAGATGGCCCATCACACCTGAGACATTGCCCCAGGAGTTGACAAGATGTCTAAGGGAGATGTGTAAAGGACAGAGGCATGATCATTGGGACCAGGGCTCCCAGCATGACAAAAGCCTCAGTCTTCAACTGGACAGACACCCCGAAGCCTCCAGACCGGAATGGGCCACATGTTCTGAAATATCTGATGTCTGTGCAGAGAAAGTGCAAAATGATTACCAGTTAGTAGCCAGAAGGCCCTCTCCAGGGCTTTGGTTCTACATAAGCTACGGGGATTTTGCTATGGAATGACTTATCAACAAGGATGTTGAGGATGCATTTTTTTAGCAGCCTAGCAGGATGGGACTGAGACCCCAAATTAGTGTGAATTAATGAGGCAAAAAAATGCTAATTTTTGCTCACCTATTTGTAGAGTTCAAATTCGCTACCTTACTTTTGTTAACCAAAGGTCATTACTGCCAATTCAACACAAACAGGAATGCCCAATTTGTGATGTGGTGAGGGGAGGGGCACTTTATTCAATGCAAAGAGTTGATTGTGAAGCAGAATGGCAGTGAGGGGAACTCAGGTGAGGCAATCCAGTATTACAGTTCCAGTACTACAGCTCTGGCCCAGTGAGACAGCTTTGCTCTTACAAGGTGAGAGAACTTCATACATGTGCTGGAACTCCAGCTGGGAAAATAGTCTGAGGGAAACTGAATGTGTTCCCCTGACACAAAGGTGAAACTAGTTTACATAAAGAAGAGTCCACTCATTATGCATCCCCACACACATCGTTCATTTTTATGCAAATGAGGATTCCAAATCCTCAGAGTTTGATTGGCCAAAAAAGCACTGTCTTGATTATTTAGAATGAAACTGCTCTGCAAATGAGGATATAGCTATGCAACTCTGACTGGACAAAAAAAATCTCAGTCTTATTTGTTGAATTTTGATCCTAGGAGTTTCTTATATGGGTTGATTCAGATGGCAGAAGCACAGTGCATAGGCTGAAAGCTTAGACTTCGGATTTACTCTGATATACAGTATGTATGAGAAGCCTCTGCAAACAAACAATGGCTGCTGGACTCTGATTATGAATTTGGGCCCAATTAAGCACAAAGAGTGCTTCTTAGCAGGCATTTTCTTTCTCTGGGTCAACAATTTGATAACAGCACATTAAGTGTGCTGGCCCAGCATCACACGCTTGTTCACAGAGCACTTTGAAATGATCTCAGTTGATCCTTCACTATTGATTTTCAAACACTAAGGGGCTTGCAACTTCTTTGCTGAATCAAATAACAGTTTTTTCAAATTCAGATTTATTTTGTGCTATTCACAATGTAATGGCTAAAGACAAATACCATACATTTCACTTATATATAGAATCTAAAAAACCAAAATAAGCAAACAAAGCAAAACAAAACAAAACAAAGCAAAAACGAACTCATAGAAACCAGGAGCAAAGAGATAGGCCAGAGTGGAGAAGGATGAGGGATGGGTGATAAAGGTGTAGAGTGGCAATTTTCAACTGGTGTACTGCAATGATTTTTAAAACATGTATTATCTATCTGACTATTTAGTCAGGGTCATTGACCTCTTTTCCCTTAGATTGTCAGATAAAAAATGACAACAGCCAAACAACAATACTTGTCCAGAGTGAATAAATCAAAATTATACCTATTTTTTGTCAGATCTGCAAAAAGTACATTTTTGATGTGCACAGAATTTTAGTAACTAGTTTATGTGTGCTATGAGATCAAAAAGGTTGAAAATCACTGATGTAGAATAATATAGTCAATGTTATTGTTATAAGTTTTCAGTGACAGATAATTATCAGAGTTAATGAAGTGATCACATTGTAAGGTACAAAAATGTCAAATCACTATTGTAGACCTGAAACTATATAACGAATGTACTTCATATATCAACTATACTTAAATAAAAGATACAATTAAAATAAAAAAGATTAATTTGTGACAGTGACATAAAAGGAGGAAGAAGCTCTATAGGAGCAGAGTTTTGCACGCTTCTGAAGCAAAGATGGTGTCAATTCAAATCAGGTTATTAATTTAGGATATTGATTACAAGTCCCATATTAACCACATAGAAAATATCTTTAAAAATACACAGAAAAGGAAATGAGAAGGGAATCAAAAAATACTCTTCAAAAATCAATTAAATACAAAATAAGGTTGTAACGGAGAAAATGAAAAATAAAAAAGATATAAAACAAACAAATAAAAGTGGCAGGAATAAACCTTTCTTTTTTAGCAGAATCTCTTTTTTTAAGATTTTATTTATTTATTTTTAAAGAGGGAAGGGAGAGAGAGAGAGAGAGAGAGAGGGAGAGAGAGGGAGAGAAACATCAATGTGCGGTTGCTGGGGGCCATGGTCTGCAACCTAGGCATGTGCCCTGATTGAGAATGGAACCTGCGATGCCTGGTTTGAAGCCCGTGCTCAATCCACTGAACTATGCCAGCCAGGGCTAGGAATAAGCCTTTCGCTGGCAGTAATTATTTTACATACAAACAGGCTAAAATCTTCAAAAAAAATTCAGTCATAACAGAATAGATTTTCTAGAAAAGGATACAAGTATATGTCATCTATAAAACCTCCTGTTTTCCTGTTTTTTAAAATTTTTAATTTTTTAGAAATTAATATTTTAGGGGTGACATTGATTGATGCAATAAGATTATATAGTTTCAAGTGTAGATTTCTATGATACATGATCTGTATTGCATTGAGTTCCCATCACTCAAAGTCAAATGATCTTCTGTCATCATATATTTGTCCACCTTTACCCTTTAAGACCCCCCATATCCTTCCCTCTGATAACCACTATATTATTGTGTGTGTCTATTTGTTTTATATCCCACATATGAGTGAAATCATATGGTTCTTAGCTTTTTCTAACTGACTTATTTCACTTAGTATAATATTCTCAGGGTCCATCCATGTTGCAGATGGCAGTATTTCGTCTCTTCTTATGGCTGACTAGTATTCCATTGCATATGTGTACAATATCTTCTTTATCCAATCATCTATTAAAAGACATTTTAGTTTAGATACAAAAACCAAATATATTACAAGTAAAAAGCCAAAAATGTAAAAAATATTGCACTCTTATAGTAATAATAATTTTAAAAAGAGCTGGTCCTGGCTTGCTGGCTCAGATGTTTGGAGTGTCGAGTATTGTCCAGTATGCCAAAAAGGTTGTGGGTTTGATTTTCAGTCAGAGAGCATGCAGGAGACAACTGATATTTTCTCTCTTGCATATGTTCTCTCTCTCTCTCTTCCTCTCAAATCAATAATAAAAAAAAGCATGTCCTCTGGTGAGGATACAAATTAAAAAGAGCTGGAGTGACTATAGCATTGTTGGATAAGATAAACTTTAACAAATTGGTACAAGAAAGAAAGAACATTATATGTTGATAAAAGGATAAATTAATGAAGAAGATATAACAACTGTAAACATATACATACCAAACAATGAAGGCTCAAAGTATATGAGGCAAATATTGACATAAGTGAAGGAAAAAATTATGCATACCTATGTATTTTCATAGTTGGAGTCTTCAATACCTGGCTTCCCATTTTTTAATAATGAGTAGAACATCAAGACTGAATAGCAATAAGAAGATGGGGGACTTAAATAACACAATAATATAGAATGAATATATGTATATATATATACACACACAGGCACACACACATGCATTCCACCTAATAATAGCAGAATATACTTTATTTACAAATGCATATAGGACATTCTCCAGGATAGACCATCTATTAAAGCTCAAAAAAAGTCTCAAAAAAATACCAAGTATCTTTTCCAACTATTATGGAATGAAGCTAGAAATCAATAGAAAGAGAAAATCAATAGAAATTCACAAATGTGGAAATTTAAAAACATACACTTAAGGAACTAATGGGCCAAACAAAATATCACAAAGGAAATTAGAAAATACTTGAGACAAAATAAAATAAAAATACAACATATCAAAAGTTGTGCAATTCATTGAAAGTAGTGCTCAGAAGGAATTTTATAGCATAACTGCCTACATTAAACAAAGAGAAAGTTCTCAAGCCAATAAACTTATTCTATACCTTAAGCAACTGGAAAAGAAGAGGAACAGCCATGGCTGGTATGCCTCAGTGGATTGACAGCCAGCCTGCAAACCAAACGGCTGTTTGGTTTGATTCGCAATCAGGGCACATGCCTGTGTTTCAGGCCAGGCCCCAGTAGGGGGCTCGTGAGAGGCAAGCACACATGATTTTTGTCTCCCTCTCATCTCTTCCTTTCCCCCTCTCTAAAAACAAATAAATAAAATCATTTAAAAATGAAATAAAAAGGGTTATAAGATAAATACTATGGACAATTATAGACAAACATATTAGATAACCTAAATGAAATGAACAAATTGATAAAAAACAAGCAAATTACCAAATGATTCAGGAACAAAAACACTAATCTTAACAGACCTGCATCAAGTATAAAGATCAAGCAGGAATTAAAAACCTCCCACAAATAAAAAAGTTAGGAACAGATGGTTTCATGTGTAAATTGATAACAGATAGTGAAATAAACATCCATACTTCTCAAACTTTTCCAATGGAGGGAACATTTTTACTCCATGTGGTCAGTATTAGCTTAAGACCTAAGCCCAATAACAGTAACATAAGAAAAACAAACAAACAAACAAACAAAAAAGAACCTCTACATCCCAGTATCCTAATATAGATCCTCAACTAAATAATAGAAAAATAAATACAGGAGTATATTAAAAAGTTTATAGAATATGACCAAGTGAGACTTATTCCAGGAAGTAACAGTGGTTGAACACATGAAAATCAATGTACTACATACCACATTAATAGATGAAGGTATAAAATAACACAGTCATTTGAATTAATGCATATAAAGCAAAATCCATCACTTTTTCATAATAAAAATACTCAAAAGGAGAGAAATAGAAACATCTTCTATATGATAAAGCACAATTATTTAAAACTCACAGCTAACATCATACATAGTGGTGAAAGACTGATTTCCCCCTAAGATCAGGAAGAAGCCAACAATACCAGCTTTCACCACTGCTATTCAATATTATACTGAAAGTCCCAGCTGGCAAAATTAAGTAAGAAAAATAATGGAAGTCACCCACACTGAAAAAGAAAAAGTAAAACTCTTTCTATTTCACAAATGACACAATCTTGTATATAGAATATCCTAAAGAATACATACACACACATAGTCTAGTAGAACAAATGAAGTCAGCAAGATTTAGGGTATGAGATCAGCACATAAGTTAATTTTGCTTATATATGTTTGCAATAAATAATCAAATAATCCATAAAGAAAATTAAAGAACCAATTCTATTTATAATAGTATCCAAAGAAATAAAATACTTAGAGATATATTTAACTAAGGAGGTGAAACTGAAAGAAATTAAAGAAGATCTAAATAGATAGAAAAAAATCACATTTATGATTAAATGAGTTAATATTATTAAGATGGCAATATTACCCAAAGTAATCTATGGATTCAATGAAATTATCAAAGTTCCAACAGTCACTAAACTTAAAAGCCTATCCTCAAGTTCATGTCAAATTACAAGAGATACTGGGTTAGCCAAATCAATTCTGAAAAAGAACAATATTAAAATACATTTATTTTAAACCTCACTACAAAGCTCAAGTCATCAAAACAGTATGGTAGTAGCATAAAGACAAACATATAGACCAATGTAATAGAGTTGAGAGTCTAGAAATAAACCCATGTATGTACTACTGTTTGATTTTTAACAAGGGTGCCAAAATTATGCAATGTAGAAAGTACAGTCTCTGTAATAGATGGTGCCAGAACAACTGGATGTTTACATGTAAAAGAATTAATTTGTACTCCTACTAATACCATATATAAAAATTAACCACAAATAGTCAATGGTCTAAATATCAGAACTAAATCATAAAACTCTTAGAAGAAAACATGGCGGTAAATGCTCATGACCTTAAATTTGGCAATGGGTTGTTAAATGTGACAGGAAAAGCACAAACCACCAAAACAAACAAACACACAAACAAACAAACAAACAGATTAATTAATTAAGCTTCATCAAAATTAGACACTCTAGTGCACCAAAGAACATTATCAAGAAAATCAAAAGACAATCTACAGAGTGAAACTGCAAATCAGACATCTGAAAGGGTCTAGTATCTAGAAAACATAACTCTTATGATTCAACAACGTAAAGACAAACAGTCCAATTCCAAATGGGCAAAGAGCAGACAACAATAGTAAAAAAAGATAAATTGGATTATATCAAAATTTAAAAATTCTTTGCATCAAAGGACACTATCAACACTGTGAAAAGGCAACCTATGGAATGTGAGAAAAAGGTTGAAAATCATTTATCTGATGAGTTAATATCAAGTTAATATCAAGAAGATGTAAATAACTCCCATTACTCAATGACAACACTGAAACTAATAGATTAAAAAATGAGCAAAAAACTTGAAGACATTTCTCAAAAGGAGATAAACAGATGGTCAAGAAGCAAATGAAAAGAAAAAAGAGCTTAATACCATTCATTATTAGGGAAATGCAAATTAAACACCACACTGAAATAATACTCTACACCTATTGGGATGGCTATAACTTAAAAAAAAAAAGAGTAAAAAAAGAACAAGTGTTCATGAAGATGTCAAGAAATTGGAACCACTGTACATCACTGGTAGGAATGTAAAATGATTCAGCCACTAAAGAAAACAGCTTGGAAGTTTCTCAAGAAGTTAAACATAAAATTACCGTAAGACCCAGCAATTTCCCTCTTAGGTATATATTAAAAATATTTGAAAACAGGCACTCAAAGAGGTACATGTACATGTACACATGTGTTGATTACCTCCATTGAAAGGTGGAAACAATTTAAGTGTCCATTAACAGATAGGTAAAATGTGATACATACACACCATACACACATATATAATGCCATATTACTCAGTAATAAAAAGATGAAGTACCGATACATTGGGTATAAACCTAAAATATATATTCTGCTAAATGAAAGGAGCTAGATACAGAAAGTCACATACAGGGAGATCTGAGAGACAGTGTGTGTTTGGTTTCACACTCAATGAAGCAAGTATCAGAATAAAGCAAGCTGCAATCTTTTTGCTTGTGGAAGGTCTTGCCTCCAATTTGTAGAATATGCAACACCTGTAAAGCATTACAAAACAAAATGACATAAAGCTATGCATGGCTATATTGTATGATTGATTCCCTTCATGTAAAATAACCAGAACCAGAACATCCATTGAAGCAGACAGTAGATTAGTGGTTCCCAGGGTCTGGAAGGAGGATGGAATGTGAAGTAATTAATGAGCTTTTTGGTGTTGGAAAATTTTGGAATCACAATGGATAGAGATGGTGGTTATACACAGCCTTGGAAATGTACTAAATCTTAGTGAGTTGTGCACTTTGCTATGGTTAATTGTATGTTATGCAAATATCATCTCACTGAAAAAATTAAAAAGTGACTCTATTATAAATTATTTAGATATAATTATGGAAAATAAAATGATTCTTTTAACTCTGTCAATGTTCAAAGCCTCCAAGAGGTAATCATGACTTGTGGATTTTGTCTTCTAGAAAACACTGCAAAGAATTTACAGCAAAAGGATCCATCTTCATTTTTAAGTGGGTTTACCCTACCAACATTCTCTCAGGTTGGGGGCATCAGTTTGGCTCTATATAATGAGCAGTATTTATGATTATATAAAATATTCAAGAAATTAACCACTTTGAGGGCCATGGAGTATCCATACTTTACTACCAAGGAAGGGAAGAACCACCCAAAATGGCTCACTCCATGTCAGCTCTAGCTGAGGTTCTAAGGATTAAATCACTACAAAGGTTTAAAATATTAAGGGGTCTCAGAATAAATGAGCCAGGCTTTCTCATGGATTTACCTATATGTTGAGAACCGCCCTGCCTGGTATCAGAAGCTGTAACCCCCTGCCAAGGCTAAGGCTGAGAGAACGACCTTGGACCGTGAGTCACCAAGGAGACAAAAGCTTATCTCCCTGGCAGGAGTACCACTTCTGCTCCTTTTACTTCACCCTGCCTGGCCCCCAGTGCTTGGTTGGTTAGCTAATGATGGGTAAGATTCCCCAAGGGGGGAACAACCTAAGACAGGCACAATCACTTAGGAGGCCCCAAAGAAGGACTTTGGGGGCTACAGGAAAAGAGGGTGATGGACCCCCACCCCTCAGCTTTGACAAAGCCTGAGTCCTCATTGTCTGTGAGAAAATCTCCTAATCTCTTGGCTGCCTTACTTCCCTTGCTCCACTTAAGCCTGAAACAATGACAAAGGGTGGCATAGCCCTGTGCTGGAAAGGGCGGGTTCTCCAGACAATCAGGCCTAAGAAAGAATATGTAAAATACTGTGAAACCTACTTTGTTTAGAATGCTCTCAGTGAAATGATAAGGGTCCAGGAAAGAAGTAAGTTTGTTCCTCAAAGTTTTACAGCTCTTTAGCTATCTGACCCCAACTCAAAATAGGCCCTCAGAGTTCTTTGTTATCTACTGTTTGATCCTTACTTCCTGGCAATGATCAATGAGCTTTACCTGAATTCCTGTGTAAACAAACCCAATAAAAGCCTGTTCGAGAGGGAGAACGGGAGGCTCTCCACTAGAGAGAGTAACCATTTCGTCCCTATTTCTCCACAGGACTTGGTTGTCCGTGTGTATGTTTTTCTCCTGTTTTGATGAGCCATCTGCAGCATTCTGTGGCCACTGCTGGTTGATGGCCACAACACCTATATGCAGGACATACTTAGATGATTATTTAAAAATATAAACTTAGAGTTAAATGCCTCAAGATAGCTTGGTGATATATAAGAATAAATTATTTCTGGAGAAAATTTTAAAAATGTGTTTTCATTTTGGGTACAACATTTTATTTCCAAGACAGCATCTTTTCCACCATGGCTTATAAAAGACAATCTTAAAAATACACTATACTGAAACAAAGAAGGTTGTAGTTTTTATTATTAAAGAGCTGGTGTTTTAGGTAAACTTACATAATATTATGTTATTCTTCTATAGGTCTTATATTTTGTCACCTTTCGTCTTTTCAGTCTAGTTTTACTGCAACATCCATGATAAAAGTAATGATCACTTTTTGCCATAAAAAAAATATTCATTGCAGGTCTACTCAGAGCCAGGTCTGAGCCAGAGGGTGAGGTTATACTGGGAAATAAAAGAGTCAGACAATATACCCCATGGAATTTAAAGTTTAGCTTAGAAGATTTAATTAATACAGAGAAAGATGGTTTGTGTACATGTTCCTGAAGGCCTTGCTTTGTGAAGATGTTAAGAAAGTCTTGGAAAGAACAGATATTTTATTTAGCTAATACCTTAAGGCAGCAGTGTCAAACTCATTTTCACCAGGGGCCACATCAACCTCACAGTTGCCTTCAAAGGGCCGAATGTAGAGCTCCTTGCCCCTAGTTAAGGAGTAGTTACATTTATATGGTCCTAGAATTATATTCGGCCCTTTGAAGGCAACTGTGAGGCTGATGTGGCCCCTGGTGAAAATGAGTTCAACACCCCTGACTTAAGGATATAGCTGACCAAAGTCTTGGAAATTGTGGTAGGAGTGGGAATTAGTTTAATGGATTAAGGAAACATGTATAAAATACCCAAGACAAGAGAGAAATGTGTCATTGTAAGTGAGGACAGACTCAATTGCAGTTAACTGGGGTGGACTGGACTTTAGAACTTTGAGCATTCGGGGTTTGAAAGCCATGGTTAGTCCTATGGTCCTTATTCTAAGGCCAGTGGGAAATCAACCACAAAGTTAAAGCAGAAAAGACACAAGATAAAATATTTATTTTTAAAAGAGACCATAGGTGCAGAATAAATCAAAATAAATAGTAGGGAATACACCCACAGAAAAATTAGACAGGTACTGGTGAATTTTAAGTATTCAGTGATGGCTGCTATCATAGTTTTATGAATATAAAGGTACCTCTGAGGGGTGTGCAGTTTGGGAAAATGAGGCAGGAATAATGGAATCTTGCCTCCTCAGACACCATTTACACCAACACTGACGACTTACACAGAACCTGATGCAGTCATCGTGAAGGGGATCCCAATGGTCAACTTTGGGACAACTTGATCATCAAGATAAATAACGAAGACAGATTATAATGCATTGAATAAAATAAAGATCCATGAATCTGTAACAATATAACAAATACATGAGGAACACAGCAAGCTCTTACTTATGTCAGGAAGCCACATGTGAACCCTGGAGCAAAGATGGAAGCAGAAATCAATGTCATGGAAGTGGCTGATGCTTGTAAGAGTCATCAGTGGACATACAGGCTTGTAGGTGAAAGTTAAATGGAATATTGACATAATCTCAAAGGAAAAACATAGTTTTGTATGTGTGAAGAAAACAGGCAGAGTTTTCATTCATTTATTAAGTTGACAGGGTGGGTGGACCTTTTGTGCCCTGATCAGCTGCCCTGAAGAGAGTGCAGCATCAGCATGGGGGTTTCCACAGGACTGAGTCTGGAGAGGAGACATTGTGCATATCTGGTTCAGGGTCATCTGTGCTCTTGAAATCTGTGGAGAATGTAAAATGAGGAAAAGTCTCAGGACAGTTCTAGAAAAGGAAAATGGGATAGAAATAGAAGAAGGGCATTTTCAAATGGGTCCATAGATGGAATAGAGTTGCACCGCGTTGATTTACTGATTTGAGGGTTATGTTGTGGTTACTTGGGAGAGTATCCTTGTTTTAGGGAAAGGAATCCCTCTTAAAAAAATGGCACCTTTGATGCTGAGTGTAATTTGGGGAAAGGTGTCAAGTAATTGAATCTTTTTTATGAAGAGGCGAATGCAACAAAGTGATTACCCTGGGAAGCTGAGTGAACTAGGCAGTAGTTTGTACTGCTATTGTAATCATTCTGTAAGTTTGAAATTATTTAAAAATAAATTGGTTTTAAAACAACCTGTCAATACCATGACAGTAAAGCAGAGACAACATAAAATTTCTATATAGACACTAAACCCTACCCAAATTGTGCTCAGCCCGGGATGTGACTCTAACAGCCCTTGCAAGAGTCTGAATGTTCTTAAACAGGCACTGTGTAAATATTATGTTAACAACCACTTGTCTTTAGTGTTTTGAATGATTTCAGGATGCAGTGGGAAAAGCGAAATTTTGGAATTCCATTCTTCCATGATCATGAAGCCCTTCCTCTACTGGGTACTTAACTGTTCTTTGCCCCAGCTCGCAGGCCAAGGAGAAGGGTGCTCAATGCCTCAATGTCTCCTCCAATTGAGCCTCATGATCCTCCAACACCACTGCTTCTTCTCACTCCTGCCCCGCAGATGCAAGCTCAGTTCTCAGTTCTATTTTTTTGTCTTTGGCTGCACCAATTGAAGTCTGCCTGTGCATGTGTTTTGAGCATCATGCAGAAAAATTCTTAGACAGAGTTTCAGCATCATCCCTCTAGCTCTGCCCCCTCTACAATTCTATTAGGGAATTTTAGTGCTGCTGGGGTCACAAAGGATTGACAAGGTCTTGGCACAGATTAACTGGTGAAGTGGTTGGGGGAGATGGCAGCCATTTCACCCTTTGTGCCACCATGGGGAGGGAATAAAAGCAACTAAGGCACTTGAACTCAGATTAACAATATTAATCAAACAATAATATATGTAACACCAAATGATGAACTAGACCACACTGAAATCAAAAGCATCACAATGCAAATATATTGGATATTGGTACAAATTATAAACTTGGGATATTTTGAATCAAGCAGAAATAGATAAAGTGCTCCAAGGAAAATTCCTGTCAATCATCATGATGATTAGAAGGCTTTCCATTTGTTTATTACTAGTGAGGGGAGTTAATGAGGGGGAGTAAAGATGTTAGGTGAATGTAAAACTTTAACAAAACATGAATATACTTTCCGCATTTGAAAATAAACTAAGAGTGTGAAAATACTTTGGCTTTGGTATAAATAAAATATTTAAACTTAAAGTAGTGCCATGGATTATAATACACCTATTCTTCAATTTTGCAATATTTTCCCAACTACTTAGTGTTATAAGAAACAGGAGCCATTCAAAATTTAGAGAGATGATGTGTCAAAAACACGTTTGCCTGTAGGGGCGGCTGGCAGGCAAATGACCTTGAAGACCAAGGTCATTCACTTCACCAGAAGGCATTGATATTCTGCGTGTTGTATTATCATTAATGGGTTCCCCTGTCTGAGTCTGTGTGGGGCTTTCTGCCCAGAAACAATCTTGGATCTTATTAAAAACAAACACAACGTAAGTTAGATACATGAAAACTCTCAATGATTTTTTTTTTTGTAAAATAAATCTTGCCCAAATCGAGAAAGCAAAGAATAAAATACAAGCGTTCAGAAAATGAGAACTTGTGTTGGCTGTTTTAGAAAAACATCGGGGAGAAGCCGCTCCAGCCCCCTCCGCAGCAAAGAGGCACGAACAGATAGCATTTCCCTGCTTGCAGACAGCCCAAGTAGTCCCGAAGTCCCCAGAGGCTTGAATGTAGGTCCTAAGGAAGCCAAACTCGGCTCTTCCCTGAACGTGAGTAAACAGGCACGGGCTGCGCTACTGTTCCTCCGGGGTCAGAGAGGAATTCTAGCGCCCTCGCAGGCTTTTGAAGGAAGCCCAGAACACTTAGAGCTCACTATTTACTGGTTTTAAGACGCCCTCTTCAGGTCTTCTTCTGAATCGTCGAAATTCAGTGTTAAGATTGCTCAAAGCCATAATTTCCCAAATTCAAAGGGTGTGGAGCTCAGCATAACGTGTCTTGATGGGAATCGATAGAGATAACCAGAAGCAAAAAACAAGATCAATATGTTAAAGACAATTCTTTCCTATAAATTAGTAACAGGCAACAGGAATTTGAAAGAAAAGCAATACCGTTTACAGTACAACAAAAAAGGAAGGATGGGAGGGAGGAAGGAATAAGGAAAGAGACAAGAAAAAATGAAAGAAAGAAAGAAAGATGGAAAAAATTTTTCTTTATGTATAAACTCAACAAAGTGCGTACAAATCTGAGATTAGGAAGCTGTTAAACACTGTCAAAACACTAAAATTTAAGATAACAATTCTCCCCAATAGATTCAACATAATCTTAATAAAAATTCCAGCAAATATCTTTGTAGACATTGACAAACTGCTTTTAAATCTTGAGTAGTATAGACAATACCAAAGAACTAATTTGAAGGAGTTATACTTCCAAGTTTTTCTTTTTTTAATAAAGTGACAGTAATCAGGAGAGCATGGTATTGGAGAAAGAAGAATAGGGATGAATAGAATAGAATAGAATAGAAGAATAGAAGTCTGCAAATAGACCCATGAAAAAACAATCAACTGATTTGGTGAAATGAGCAAAATAACTGGATGAAAAAAGATAGTATTTTTTTTTAAATGGTGGTAATATAAAAGAATTGACCACATGGGAAACAATGAACAAAAACACAAATTTACACTTTATATATAAATTCACCTAAAGTTATTCGTAGTCAATGTAAAATGCAAAGCTATAAAGATATGTTTCCAGAATTATGATTCTAGAAGAAAACATAGAAGAAAAATTTCTGAATTTTGGTTTGGTAAGTAGATTTTATATACAACACCAAAGCACAGTTCATGACAAAAAGACATTGATAATGTAAACTTTATTAAATTACAATTTTCAACTCTGTGAAAGACACTTCAAAGGAAATATCTGTAAAACACATATCTGAAAAAGAACTTGTTTCCAAAATATTCAAAGAACTCAGTAATAAGAAAACAACCTCCCTGGATTAAAAAATAGGTGAAGATCTATACAGACATCTCAATAAAGATACACAGATGGGAAATTAGCATATGCAAAGATGCTGTTAGGGAGAAGCAAATAAACAAACAGTAACATATTCCTATTAGAAAGGCTGCTACAATCCGAAAAACTGACAATACTTATGTGTTTATCAAACTGGTGTGAAAAATTATATCCACATAAAAACTAGCAAGAAAATATGTGCAGCAACTTTATTCACAATGATCATAACTTGGACAGTTTGAAGGAACAAAGATGACTTTCAACAGGTAACCAAACTGTGGCGCTGTGGATGGCTCCTGAAGCAAATGTAGGCTGCAGGCTCAGGGCATGGAGACACAGAAGAGAAGACATAGGCTGTATACAGTGAGTTCCAGACAAAAAGGGCTACACGCACATTGCATGGAGGAATGTAGCCCATGTAGCCCATGTCTGAGGGCAGACATGGCTGCAGGTACCAAGGATGGAGATACTTGAGGGCTGACATGATCTCCTGGGGGAGAACTGGTTCACCCAGAGTCCCCAGTAATTCAACAATTACAACTGAGGTTTTCCAATGCCAGTACCGATTTCTCTGGAGGTTTATGCTCTCAGATTTCTGTTCTAAGTTTTTATTGTCTGAATCTATCTGTCTCTAAAGTTTTGGGGCAGAAGTTTTCCCTATGACCTTTATTCTCTGATGGATCTGAGAAGAACTATTGATTTTCAGTTTGTTCAGCTTTTTATTTTTTGTTAAGATGGAGTGATGATCTACATGTTTCTTACATGATGGACAGTAACCCAAAAGAATACATATGTTTTCTTATTCCTTTATTTTCTGTCAAAGTTTTGCTTTACAAGAAATATTTTGAGTTTAAATTTTTTTCATTTTATTCCTAAAGTCCATTATGTCTTTAAATGTGTTTTAATGTTTGCTTTATTTTTAATTATTTGAACCTTCTAGTTCATTTGGGTTTGTTTTTCCTATTAGCTTACAAAGTTGAGCAATCAATTCATCATTTTCAAACCCTCTTGTTCTTTATTAATTGGTTAAAACCCATTGCTTTGACCATATCTCACAGCTTTATTGCTTCCATTTGTCTTTATAACAATAACTCAATAATTGCTAATGCACTTTGGTTTTACTTTACCATTTATGTTACACAGTTATATAAAGTTTTTACTTTAATCACATTCAACATAACTCAACTACCTTTTATTGTTTTAACATTGTTTTATAATAACATTATATAAGTTTCAGGTGCAGCTATTATAATTTGACATCTATGTATACTGCATCATGCTCACAACCAAAAGTCGAGCTTCCATCTGTCTTCACACAATGGACCCCTTCATTTTACCTGCCCTCCACTCCCTTCCTCTCTGGTAACCACCGATATACTGTCTGCCTCTATGAGTATGTTGTTGCTGTTGTTATTTTGTTTTTGTTTTTATTCTGTAATCCATGTATGAGTGAAATCATATAGTATTAGTGTTTTCTCCCTCTGACTTAGTTAACTTAGCATGCTGTCACAAATGTCAGGATTTTACCTTTTTATGGCTAAACAGTGTTTTGTTGTGTGTATGTGTGCATACCATATCTTCTTTATCCATTTATTCACTGATTAAAAAGAACTCTTCTATGTGAAACAAAAGTAAATAAAACTTTGAAAACTTTTAGTAATATGATAAATAGACACACAGACTCAGAAAACTGCAATGCTGTTTTGGAACAGGATGTTAATCACTAAAGGCTAGCATAAAGTTTAAAAGGGAAAAACAAAAATAACTATAGTTACTTCAGTTTGACAATAAGCTCATAGCATACACTATCTTTTTATATTTAAATTTTATATTTAGTATCTGATTATTACTTTTTATTCCATTGTGGTAAGAATATATGGCCTATTTGATAAATCAATTATGTAACTCTTTGAAATTTTTCTATGGCCAACTACAAGGTCATATTTGAAGGGTATTCAATGGGTGCGCTGAAATGAAATAACATGTCTTTGCTTTAAGAATTTTCTTTGACAGAGTTCCAGATAAGATAGAGGTGAAGGTAGGCATGCTTCACCTCCTTGCACAACCATAAGAAGGACCACAACTAATTTCAAAACTGATAACAACCAGAACTGCCAGAAAATCAAACTGTATGGAAGTCCAACAACCAAAGATTTAAAAAAGAAATATTCATCCAGATGGGTAGGAGGGGCGGAGACAGGGAGCTAGGTCAGAGAGGATGTGGTATAGCAGAAGCAAGGTGGTTGTGACAAGGCAGTGGCCAACAGAACAGGCAGTCTCACATTCACATATGGCAGATAAAAACAAGGAGAGACACCTGGGGAGCCAGTGATCCCAGTCCCAGGGCAGACAGGGCTCCAGTGCCAGGAAATAAAGCTTCATAATTCACAACTATCAACAACTGAATCTAGAAAAACAAAACAAAATAAGCAAACAGAACAGGAACAGAATCAAAGAAATGGGGTCACATGGAGGGTTATCAGTGAGGAGAGGAAAGGGGGAGAATGAGGGAAAAGGTACAGGGATTAAGAAGCATAATTGGGGAGAGAAGCTGGCCACAGGATTCTTGGAAGAGAGCCAGGTCAATGGCTCCCTTCCCTGCCAAACAGGGAGGTTGGAGGAGCCCCAGGATGGACCTGGATGCTTGAAGTTGCCGGGAGGAGTAAAGATGAAGTGGCAGACACACAGCAGCAGTGTGCACCTGCTGAGACTGTGGACACTGGCTGGGTTATTACCAGAGAAACTGGGGAGCCATGTGGCACCTGGAGAAGGGAGAAGAGTTAGACTGTGATGGACCTTGACCTGGATAGTCTCCTGTCTGGAAAGTTGAGCTGTATGAGAGGCCAGGTGTTTATTTGGAGTGTCAGGCTTGAACAGAAAGAATTAAACAACAACAACAACAATAACAACAACAACAAACCTGGCTTTTGGTGGCTGTTTATGGAATTCTCCTGCAGCAGAATTCTCCCACAGCAGCTGCCCCCACCTCCCCCAGCTGTGACCCTGCAGCCTCCGCAACCTTGGCCATGGCCCGTCCCTGCTGCCAAGACCATGGTTGCACCCCGTGCCCCTACCCTTCCCCCACCCGCAGCAACAGAGGACACCCCATGGCCCCAGCAGCAGGGCCTGACCCTGCCACTCTTGTGTCTGCACCCCTACCCCCACCACTGCAGCAGTAGAGGCCACACACCCACGCCTGCAGCACCTGTCCCCTCTGCTCCCACCGCAGCAGTGGAGGAGGCCTCATGCACACACTCACCACCCCAGCAGCACATGACTACCCCTGCCACTGCAGCCACAGCAGTGCTCCCACGCTGTGGGCTGGAATGGTTTTCTAAGAGGAAGGCAGAAGCGCCCACACAGAGGAGAGCAACAGGGCTCAGGGGGTCAGCAGTCCCCAGAAAGGCTTAACTCAGTGTGGGAGCTGAACTACCCTGAAGAGACTTTGAGAGTCCCTAGCACCTAGGACCGCAAAAAGCAAGAAGGTGGTGTATGAGTTGCCCCTAAATGGTGTACCTCAAGGGTGGCACAGCTGGTGGAATGAAGGTATACGCCTGTCACAGAAGGGAACTGGGGGCCCAGGAGCAAACTGAGGAACTGGGCTGGGGGCTGGGCAACTGTGAAGAGAGTGGATCAGACCTGGCCTCCATCCCAAAACCACAGGAAGGGAGAAAAGCAAAATCCATTGCCCCCCTCAGCCTGCTGTAGTGAGGAGGAAGACCAGCAGAACTCACTTGGCCGGTTTAAAGCCACCAGGAAGCTTTTTTTTTTCCTTTCTTTTTTTTTTACCCTTTCTCACTCTCCTCTGCTCCCCACAAGTGAGACAATAAAACCTGAAGCTGTGAAAGGACCAGAATCAGACCTGAAGAGGGGTCATCCCAACAACTGAGAAACTGAGACAAATTTGAATTTCTTATTCCAGAGAACTTGCAAGTTATTGTTTATTTGTATTATTATTATTATTTTTTCATTACTTTTACTTCTTTTATTTTATTCATATTTTTTTATTTCTCTTCTTTCTCTTTAGTTTTCTTTGTTCACTTAATTGCATTGTTTGGCTGGTTTTTCTTGTTCTCTTTTTCACAGTGTATTTTTAATTTTCCTCCTTTCACTTCACTTGTGTTCCAATAGCATACTGCTCTAAGTGGTGCACTTGCTATTTTTATTATTCAGATCACATAGATTACGTCACATGATTGTTGCTACATTGCTATTGTAAATAATTGGTGTTCCATACAATTGTAAATACTACACAGTACTCCTCTCAGATCTTAGGTTATTTCACTGTTTCCTGAACTTCATTACTATTGTGGTTAACTCTATTCTCTCACATACTACACCTATTTTCTATCCTTCACTCTCACAATATCTCATGATCTGACCTCACACAAGCTCACTGTCTTCTGGATCCAACTCACAATCCTCCCCACCAATAAGAGTCTTATCTTTTTTCCACCCTGTCTAAAATGTGACTAGTTGGGTGAAATATTAGAGTTAACACTATACTTATCCAAAGAATCTCCTTTCTCTTCTCTACAGGTTGGTACTTTAAGTCCCATAGAATACACTCCCGCTGTCTTAATCCATTTTGCTTTCACCCTCCAACTGATCATATAAAAGAGTACGTGGGAGCTGTGAACACTGATATACATGCTGGAAGAGAGAACCTACCAACAAAGAACCAGCAACAGATAATAATGGGAGAAGGTGAAGGGGTGAGTGGAAGCCATACTAACCTCCACCCAGGACCAATCTGGAATTACAACTAAATGGTAGAGAAATTACCCAGAAAAAACAACTGAACAATAGTGAAAGAGAAGCCTCAAAACTTCAGACAGACAGAAGAACCAGCTTCAACACAACTGTCTGCATCTACAAAAGGCATACAACACATGGTAGATGGAGTGACCCTTAGTTAACCAGCTGGAGGGAAGGACCCACCAAAGAAAGACCCAATAATGTGAAAACCCAAAGCCATCCAGAGAGCCAACATAAATGACAGATCAAAACCAGCAAGCTTAGGAGATCAAGGAGACTGCATCACTGAATCTAACTGGTTTCCTAGCATAGAAGTTCACACCATACCCTGAGGAAGTTAGAAAAGATCAATTTAAGAAGCAAAGGCTACCAAGAAGTTTCAAAAACAATGGGAAGACAAAAACAAATTCCAAATGAAAGGAAAGGAGGAAGCTTCGGAAAGAATGCTAAAGGAAATAGAGGCAAGTCAACTATCAGATATTGAGTTCAAAGTTTTCGTTATAAGGAAGCTCAATGAGTGAACTGAGAATGACCAAAAACTACAGGAAACTATAATGAACTCACTGCAAACTATATCAACGTGAAAAAGGAAACAGAAACTATCAACATGGGCCAACAGGAAATGAAAAATACAATTTCTGAGCTGAAGAACACAGTAGAAGGAAGAAAGAGCAGGCTAGATGAAGCAGAGGATTAAATTGGTAAGCTGGAAGACAAGGTACAAAAAAACACCCAGAAAGAGAAAGAAAAGGAAGAGATGAAGAAAGAACAAAGAGGTGTTAAGGGAAATGCAGGACAACATGAAACATAGTAATATCCATATAATAGAGATACCAGAGGAGAAGAAGAACAGCAAGGGATAGAAAACCTGCTTCAAAAAGTAATGATGGAAAACTTCCCTAATTTGATGAGAGAAAAAGTCACACATTCCAGGAAACACAGAGTCCAGTCAAGAGGAACCCAAAGAGGCTCACTTCAAGACACACCATAATTAAAATGGCAAAATTCCAAGACAAAGAGAGAATCTTAAAGGCAGCAAGGGAGAAACAGGAGGTAACATACAAGGGAGCCCCAATAAGGCTAACAGCTAACTTCTCAATGGAAATGCTCCAAGCCAGAAGAAACTGGCAAAGAACATTCCAAGTAATGAAAAACAGAGGTCTACAATGAAAACTATTGTATCCAGAAAAGGTCTCAATGAAAATGGATGACCAAATATAAATAGTTTACCAAAAATAAGAAGCCTCAAATATTACACCTCCTCCAAACCAGCTCTGCAAGAGATGCTAAGGTGTCTGCTTTAAGGAAAGGGAAAAAATGAGCAAGAGAGAGAGGAACACAGGTACAAAAAAATGGCAATGAATAAGTACCTATCAATAATAACCTTAAATACAAATGAATTAAATGCTCAAATCAAAAGGCAGAATAGTTGAATGGATAAGAAATCCTGACTCACACATATACTGCCTACAGAGACACACCTCAGAATGAAAGACATGCACAGACAGAAGGTGAAGGGCTAAAAACAAATTTTCCAAGAAAATGGACAGGAAAAAAAAAAGCCAGGGTAGCAATAATCATATCAGACAAAATAAACTTCAAAAAAGGGCCATAAGAATAGACCTAGAAGGTCACTTCATAATACTCAAGGGAAGACTCCATCAAGAAGACATAAACATTGTAAAAATATATGCACCCAACATAAGAGCACCCAAATACATAAAGAAAATCTTGGAGGACTTCAAGAAGATATTGACAACAACATAATTATAGTAGGAGGTTTTAACAACCCACCCCTAACAATGAACAGATCTTCCAAACAAAATATCAATAAAGATATTGTAGCATTAAACAATGTTCTAGTTAAAATGGACTTATGTTGGGAACTGCCCTGCCTGGTGTCAGAAGCTGTAACCCCCACCAAGGATAAGGTTGAGGGAATGGCCTTGGACCATAAGCCAGCAAGGAGACAAAAGCTTATCTCCCTGACAGGAGCGCTGCTTTTGCTGCTTCATTCATAACTGAACCCCAAAGCTTGGTTGGTTAGCCAATGATGGGTAGGATTCCCCAAGGGGGGAACAATCTAAGACAGGCATGATCACGTGGGAGGCCCCCAAGAAAGGACTTTGGGGGCTACAGCAAAAGGGGGTGATGGACCCTTGCTCCTCGGTTTTGACAAAACCTGAGTCATCATGGTCTGGGAGAAAAATCTCCTTATCTCTTGGTTGCCTTAGTTCCCTTGCTCCACCTAAGCCTGAAACAATGACAGGGTGGTGCAGCTCTGTGCTGAAAAGGGCGGGTTCCCCAGGTGATCAGGCCTAAGAAAGAATATGTAAAATCCTGTGAAACCTGCTTTGTTTAGAATGCTGTCAATTGAATGATAAGGGTCCAAGGAAGAAGTAAGTTTGTTCTTTAAAGTTTTACAGCTGTTTGACCCTGACTCAAAATAGGCCCTCAGACTTCCTTGTTATCTATTGTTTGATCCTTACTTCCTAGCAATGAGTAATGAGCTTTTACCTGAATTCTTATTCAAACGAAACCATTAAAAAGCCTCTCCAGAGGGGGAATGGGGTGCTCTCCCCACCAGGGAGGGTGGCCAAGTGGCGTGCTCCCCACGTGAGGAGTGGCCATGGTGCCCTCTAGGAGAGAGGGTGGTCAAGGTGCTCCCCATGTGAGGAGTGGCCCTGCTGTTCCTATTCCCCCACAGGACCTGGTTGTCTCTGTGTATGTTTCTAGCATGTTTTGACAAGCATCCACAGCTGAGATGGATAATGCTGTCCGGTATCCATCCACAGACTTAACTGACATATATAGAACCTTTCATCCCAAAGAAGCAAATTATACATTCTTTTCCAATGCATATGGAACATTTTCAAAGATAGACCACATGATAGGACACAAAACAAGCCTCAGCAAATTCAAGGAAATTGAAATCATATCAAGCATTTTCTCTGACCACAAGAGACTGAAACTGGAAACCAACCTCAAGGAAAAAACTCAAAAACACTCAAACTCATGGAGATTGAATAGCATGCTGTTAAACAATGAATAGGTCAAGAATGAGATTGAGGAAGAAATCAAAAAGTTTCTGCAAACAAATAAAATGAACTCACAATAATCCAAAACTTATGGGACATAATAAAGGCAGTCCTTAGAGAAAAGTTCATAGCAATGTAGGCCTATCTAAAAAAGATAATAACATTTCAAATAAACAACCTAAACTTATACCTACAAGAACTGGAGGATCAGAAACAAAGACAGCCCAGAGAAAGTAGAAGGAAGGAAATAACCAAGATCAGAGCAGAATTAAATGACATAGAGACCAAATGCAGAATTCTAAAAATCAATAAATCCAGGAGCTGGTTCTTTGAAATGATAAACAAAATGGACAAGCCTTTAAGCAGACTGGTCAAGAAAAAAAGAGAGAGGCCTAACTAAACACAGTCAGAAATGAAAGAGGAGAGATTACAACTGATACCACAGAAGGTATCATACAAAGGACTGTAAGATATTACTACAAACAACTATATAGCAAGAATTTTGAAAGCCTAGGTGAAATGGACAAATTTCTAGAAAAATACAGTCTTCCAAAAGGGAATGAAAAAGAAGAAGAAAGCCTGAACAGACCAATAATAACTAATGAATTTGAAACAGTACTCAGAACACTCCCAACACAAAAAAGCCCTGGACTGGACAGTTACATAGGAGAATTTTACAAACATTTAAGGATCAGCTAACTCCTATCCTTCACAAACTTTTCAAAAAATCCAAGAAGATGGAAGACTCCCAAACTGTTTTTATGAGGCCAGCATCATTCTAATCCCCAAACCAGATAAAGATATAACAAAAAAATAAAACTTCAGACCAATATCACTAATGAACAAAGATGCTAAAATCCTCCACAATATATTTGCAAACCACATCCAGCAATATGTTAAAAATATCATACACCGTGATCAAGTGGGATTCATCCCAGGAATGCAAGAATGGTATAATATTTGGAAATCAATAAACATAACACCACATAAATAAAACTAAACACCAAAAATCACATGATCATAGCAATAGATGCAGAAAAGACATTTGGTGAGGCACAGCACACATTTATGATAAAAACACTTAGCAAAGTGGAAGTTGAGGGAGCTTTCCTTAACATAATAAAGGCCATATATAGTATACCTTCAGCCGTCATCATGCTCAATGTACAAAAATCTTAGACCTTTTCCACTAAGATCAGGAACAGAACAAGTATGCACCCTTTCACCACTCCTATTCAACATAGTACTAGAAGTCCTAGCCACAGCAATCAGACAAGAACAATAAACAAAAGGCATCCAAATTGGAAAGGAGGAAGAAAAACTGCCATTGTTTGCACATTACAGGATATTGTACATAGAAAACCCTACAGATTCCACCAAAAAACTACTCAACCTAATAAATGAATTTGGCAAAACAGCGGGATACAAAGTTAATAGTCAGAAATCAAAAGCGTTTTTGTACACCAGTAATGAAATATCAGAAACAGAAACCAAGGAAAAAATCCCATTTGATATAGTCACAAGAAAAATAAAGTACCTAGGAATAAACCTAACCACGGAGGTAAAAGACCTATACTCAGAAAACTACACAACACTGAAGAAAGAGATTAAGAAAGACACAAACAAATGGAACCATGTACCATGCTCATGGATTGGCAGAATTAACATAATCAAAATGGCCATACTATCCAAAGGGATTTATAGATTCAATGCAATACCTATTAAAGTACCAATGACAAATTTCACAGATATAAAACAAACATTTCAGAAATTTATATGGAACCATAAATGACTCTGAATAGCTGCAGCAATTTTGAGAAAGAAGAACAAAGCAGGAAGGATCACAATACCTGATACCAAACTTTATTACATGGCCATTGTAATCAAAACAGTCTGGCACTAGCATAAAAATAGGCTCATTGACCAATGGAACAGAACAGAAAGCCTAGAAATAAATCCAAGTCTCTGTGGTCAATTAATACTTGATGAAGGGGAAAGAAGCATAAAATGGCCTAAAAATAGCTTCTTCAACAAATGGTGTTGGGAGATCTGACCAACTACCTGAAAAAAAATGAAACTCGATCATCAACTTACACCATACACAAAAATAAATTCAAGGTGGATAAAAGACTTAAATATAAGTCATGACACCATAAAAGTCCTAGAGGAAAACATTGGCAGGAAAATCTCAGACATTCCATGCAGCAACATCTTCGCTGATATGTCCCCTAAAGCAAGGGACATAAAGGAAAGAATAAACAAATAGGACATCATCAAATTAAAAAGCTTCCGCATGGCTAAAGAAAACAGCATTAAAATGAAAAGATAATCAACCATATGGGAAAATATATTTGCCAATGATAACTTGGAGAAGGATTTGATCTCCAAAATAAATAGAGAACTCATATAACTCCACTCCAGGAAGACAGACCAATTAAAAAATGGGCAAATGACTTGAACAGACACTTCTCCAAGGAGGACTTACAAAGAGCCCAGAGACATATGAAAAGATGCTCAGCATCACTAGCCATCAGAGAGATGCAAATGAAAACCACAATGAGATACCACCTCACACCATTCAGAATGGCCACCATAAACAAAGCAACAAACAAGTGTTGGAGATGATGCAGAGAAAAGGGAACCCTAATGCACTGTCGGTGGCAATGCAGATTGGTATACCACTGCCTTTGCTGTGTCCCATAAGATTTGGGTTGTGAGTTCATTTTCATTTGTTTCCAGAAACGTTTTGATTTCTTCCTTAATTTCATTCTTGACCCATTCATTGTTTAATAGCATGGTATTCAATGTCCATGAGTTTGAGTGTTTTGGGTTTTTTTCAACCTCAAGTGTATCCTTGAGGTTGGTTTCTAGTTTCAGTCCCTTGTGGTCAGAGAAAATGCTTGATATAATTTCAATTTCCTTGAATTTGTTGAGGCTTGTTTTGTGTCCTATCATGTGGTCTATCTTTGAAAATGTTCCATGTGCATTTGAAAAGAATGTGTATTTTGCTTCTTTGGGATGAAAGGCTGTATATGTATATGTTTATGTATATGTATATATGTATAACAGTTAAGTCCATTTCATCTAGGGCATTGTTAAATGCCACAATATCTTTGTTGATATTTTGTTTGGAAGATCTGTCCATTTTTTACAGTGGGGTGTTAAAATCCCCTACTATAATTGTGCTGTCAATATCTTTCTTGAAGTTCTCCATGATTTCCTATATGTATTTGTGTGCTCTTATGTTGGGTGCATATATTTTTACAATGTTTATGTCTTCTTGATGGAGTCTTCCTTTGAGTATTATGAAGTGCCCTTCTGGGTCTCTTTTTATGGGTTTTTTTTTTGAAGTCTATTTTATCTGACATGATTACTGCTACCCCAGCTTTTCATTGCTGTCCATTTTCTTGGAAAATTTGTTTCCAGCCCTTCACCTTCTGTCTATGTAGGTATTTTTTCCTGAGTTGGGTCTTTTGTAGGCAGTATATGTGTGGGTCAGGATTTCTTATCCATTTAGCTATTCTGTATCTTTTGATTGGGTCATTTAATCCATTGACATTTAAGGTTATTATTGATAGGTACTTATTCATTGCCATTTTTTTGTACCTGTGTTCTGCTCTTTCACTGTTTTTCTTCCCTTAAAGCAAATTTTTTAGCATTTCTTGCAGAGCTGGTTTGGAGAAAGTATATTGTATGAGGCTTCTTTATTCTGGGAAGCTTCTTATTTTGCCTTCCATTTTAATTGAGAGCCTTGATGGATAAAGTAGTTGTGGCTGCAGTCCTCTGGTTCTCATTACTTGGAATATTTCTTGTCATTCCCTCTGGCTTGGAACATTTCCATTGAGAAGTCAGCTGTTAGCCTTATTGGGGCTCCTTGTATGTTACCTCCTGTTTCTCCCTTGCTGCCCTTAAGTTTCTCTCTTTGTCTTGGAATTTTGACATTTTAATTATGATGTGTCTTGAAGTGAGCCTCTTTGGGTTCCTCTTGACTGGACTCTGTGTTTCCTGGAATGTGTGACTTTTTCTCTCATCAAATTAGGGAAGTTTTCTATCTTACTTTTTGAAGCAGGTTTTCTATCCCTTGCTGTTCTTCTTCTTCTCCTTCTGGTATCCCTATTATATGGATATTATTATGTTTCATGTTGTCCTCCATTTTCCTTAACCCCTCTTTTCCTTTTCTTGTTCTTTGTGGGAGTTTTATTGTACTTGTCCTCCAGCTCGCTGACCCAATCCTCTGCTTCATCTAGCCTGCTCTTTCTTCTGTCTACTGTGTTCTTCAGTTCAGAAATTATATTCTCCATTCTTTCTTGGCCCTTGTTGATTATTTCTGTGCCTTTTTAATGTTTATATAGTTTGCAGTAAATTATTCATTGTTTCCCTGTAGTTTTTGGTCATTCTTAGTTCACTCATTGAGCTTCCTTAGAACCAAGCCTTTGAACTGAATATCTGAATGTTGACTTTCCTCTATTTCCTTTAGCATTCTTTCTGAGGCTTCCTCCTTTCCTTTCATTTGGGCATTGTGTCTTTGTCTTCCCATTGTTTGTGATACTCTTCTTGTTAGCTTCTGCTTTTTAAATTGATCTGTTTTGACTCCCTGGGTCTATGGTGTGAACTTCTGTGGTAAAAGTGCTGTGAGATTCAGTGGTGCAGTCTCCTTGATCTCCTGAGCTTGCTGGTTTTGGGCTGTCCTTTATGTTGGCTTTCTGTATGTCTGGGTTTTGATTGTTGTTGGGTCTTTCTTTGGTGGGTCCTTCCCTCTAGTTGGTTATCTGAGCATCACTCCACTCACTACTTCTTGTATTCTGTTATGTGGGTGTGGGCAGGTTGTGCTGAAGCTGATTCTTCCAAGTGTACAAGGTTTTGAGGATTCTCTCTTGCTCTTGTTCAGTCATTTGTTCTGAGTAATTTCTCCACCATTTAGTTGTATTTCCAGATAGGTCCTGGGTTGAGTTAGTGTGGCTTCTATTCCCTCCTTCACCTTCTTCTGTTGTTATCTGTTGGTGGTTCTTTCTTGGTGGGTTTCCTCTTCTAGCAACTATGCTGGTGTACACAGCTTCAACCTACTCTTTTTTGTGATCAGTTGGAGGGGGAAGGCAAAATGGATTAAGATGGTAGGAGTGTATTCTATGGTATTTAAAGTACCAACCTGTAGCGAAGAGATAGAGGATACCTAGGATATGTATAGTGTTAACCATGATATTTCACCCAACTAGCCACTTTTTAGAAAGGGTGGGAAGAAGATAAGACTCTTGTTTCGTGCGGGTGGATTGTGAGTTGGATCTGGAAAGCAGTGAGCTTGTGGGAGATCAGATTATGATGTAAGTGAGAGTAAAATATAGAAAATAGGTGTAGTGTATGAGAGAATAGTGTTAACCACAACAATGATAAAGTTCATGAAACAGTGAAATGACTTAAGATCTGAGAAGGGTGCTGTGTAGTATTTACAATTGTATGGAGCAGCAATTATTTACAATGATAATGGAACAATAATCATATGACAGAATCTATGTGATCTGGGTAATAAGAATAGGGAGTATATGTCCCTGTATAGTGTTATAATGGAACACAAGTTAAGTGAAAGATGGTAAATTAAAAGTACACTATGAAAGAGAGAAGAAGGGAAACCCGTCAAACAGTGCAATTTAACAAGCCAAGCAAAGAAGGCTAAACAGAAAGAAGGGAAATACAAAGATACTAATAAAATAAAAGATGCAAGGATAGTGAAAAAAATAATACAAATATACAATAGCTTGCAAGTTCTGTGGAGTAGCAAAGTGAAATTTGCCTCACTGTCTCAGCTGTTGGGATGACCCTTCTTTTGTTCCAACTCTGGTCTTTTTACAGCTCCAGGTTTTATTGTATCACTTGTGGGAATTAAAAAAAAAAAGAAGGATGGAAGAGGAGATAAAAAGGGAAAGAAAGGAAGAAAGGAAGAAAGAAGGAAGGAAGGAAGGAAGGAAGGAATGAAGGAAGGACGTTATAAGAAAAAAATTACTTAAAAAAAAATGCCTCCTGCTGGCTTCAAATGGGCCAAGCAGTTCTGCTGGTCTTCCTGGCTGCAGTAGGCTGAGGGGGAATTGATTTCACTTTTCTCTCTTCCAGAGCTGCATTCGCCCAGCCTCCAGCCCAGTTCCTCAATTTGCTGCCAGCCCCCAGTGCCCTTTTGTGCCCAGCCGAGGCCTTCAGTCCACCAGTTGTGCTGTTTTTGACGTGCACCAGTCACCAGCAATTCACACACCTCCTTCTTGCTCTTTGCTGTCCTAGATGCTAGGGACTCTCAATGCCCCTTCAGGCTACTTCAGCCCCCCTCCCCGCACTGAGTTAAGTCTTTCTGTGGATTGCTGACTCCCTGGGCTCTGCAGTTCTCTGCTGGGGTATTTCTGCCTTCCTCTTAGAGAGTCAGTTGGCCCTGCAGGGCAGAGGTGCTGCAGTGCTGCTGTGGATGCAGGTGCATGCCTCCTCTGCTGCTTCCCCCATGGCACAGGGGTTGTTTGTGTGTTGCCTCTGAGATCGGGGTCAGGCAGGCTCTGTCCTGGGCCTGGGGGTGTGGTAGGATGGGTAGCTGCAGGTCCTGTAGGGTCAAGCAAGCTCCCTCCTGGTGCTGTGGGCATGAGAACTCAGCCTCTGCTACTGAGGCAGGTTCGGGTGTGCACTCTCCCTGGGGCTTCAGGTGTGAGCAAAGCTCCACCGCTGGAGTGCTGCCACATGTCTGGGCAGGGTTAGGGGCCCAGGAGGCTTGGGCCGCTGCTGCAGGAGAATTCTCCAAATGCCACTGAGTGCCTCTTTTTTTCTCTGTTTCTTTTTGAAAAATTCCTCCTGCTCAAGCCTGCTGCTCCACACAAAGACCTAGCCTCTCACACAACCCAACTCTCTAACTAGACGGGGACTATCGGGGTCAGGGTCTGTCATGGCCCAACTCTCCCCAGCTGGTGTGCGCAGTCTCAGTGGGTACACACACCTTCTGTGTTTACCACTTCGTCCTTATTGCCCCCCATCCCCACCCCGGTACTTCAAGCAACCAGGCCTCTCCCAGTGCTGCTCAAACCTTGTTTGCCAGGGGAGGGAGCTGTTGATCCATCTCTCTCCCAAGAACCCTGAAGGTCCACACCTGAGGCTGCAGCCACCTTGGTGCCAGTGCTGGATCCAGGGACCTCATTATCCTAAAGCACTCTCCTTACTGTTTGATTTTTAATGTCCTCTATAATTTTTGGTCTCCAATCTTCATATATGCTGGGATACTGTTGGCTGTTCACTCTGTTCTTCAGAAGATCAGCTAGGTGTTTCACCCATGTACAGGGGGAAGTGGACTCTGCTTCTATCTATCTTGCAGCCATCTTCCAGACCTCTCAGACTATGTATCTTTAAGGCTAAAGTGAGTCTCTTGTAGAATAGCACATTACTGGATTTTTCTTATCCATTCAGCAATTCTAGGTCTTTTGATTGAATAATTTAATTCTATTATATTTAAAATAATTATTTAGGTGGTTATCAGAGGCTTTAGACCTCCCCACACCTCTTTAAAGAGTATTGCTTTATTTTGTTTTTTTCTACTTTTAAATTATTTTCATTTTAAAATTATAGTTGACATACATTATTATATGAGTTTTAGCTATACACCCCAATGATTAGATGTTATATAACTTTCTAAGTGGTCATCCCAATAAACCTTGCATCCATCTGACACCATTCATTCATTAGAATATTATTGACTACATTCCCTATGCTGCACTTTATATCCCCATGACCATGTGTAACAACCGATTTCTACTTCTTAATTCCTTCACCCTTTCCACCCATCCCCACAGGCCCCTTCCATCCTTACATCTGTCAAAATGTTATCTGTATTTATGAGTCTGTTTCTGTTCTGTTTATTTAGCTCTTTAGCTTCAATTATTGATAGATGTATATTTATTGCCATTTTATTGTTTATATTTTGGATCTTTTTTTCTGCTTCTTCTTAATGAAGACCCTTTACTATTCATGTAACATTGGTTTGGTGGTGATGAACTTCATACACGTTTTCTAGTCTGAGAACCTTTGATTCTAAATAATAGCTTTGCTGGATATGGTAATCTTTATTGGAGGCTCTTGCTTTTTATCACTTTGGAATATTTCTTATCAATCCCTTCTGGGCTGTAACATTTCTATTGAGAAATCAACTTGCAGTCTTATGAGAGCTCCCTTGTAGGTAAATAACTGCTTTTCTCTTGCTGCTTTAAAGTTCTCTCTGTCTTTAACCTTTTGCATTTTAATTATGATGTGCCTAGTTGTAGTCCTCTTTGGGTTCATCTTGTTTGGGATGTTCTGCACTTTCTGAACTGGTATGTATATTTCCTTTGCCAGATTAGGGAAGTTTCCTATTGTTATTTTTTAAAATAGGTTTTCCTTTTCTTGCTCTCTCTCTCTTCTTCTGGCATCCTTATGATGTAAATTTTGGTACATCTGAAGTGATCCCAAAGGCTCTCTACACTATCTTCATTGTTTTATTCTTTTTTCTTCTTGCTATTCTGATTGAGCGCTTTTTTCCTTCTTTATATTCCAAATCACTGATTTTATTCCCAGCTTCATATACTCTACTGCTGATCCTCTATAAATTATTCTTAATTTTAGTTAGCATACCATTCATTTCTGACTGGCCCTTTTCAATGCCTTTGATGTTCTCACTAAATTCATTGAACATACTTATAACCAGTGTTGTGAACTCTGCATTTAGTGTGTTGCTTGTCTGCATTTTGTGTAGTTCTTTTTCTGGAGTTTTGTTCTGTTTTTTTTTTTTTTCCCCACTTGGGACATGTTTCTTTGACTCCTCATTTTGGTAGTCTCCCAGTGTTTGTTTCTATGTATTAGGTGGAGCTGCTATGTCTCTCAGACTTGGTAGATTAGCCTACTGTAGTAGGTGTTGTGTAGGATGCATTGGCACAGCCTCCCTGATCACCAGTGCTTGGCATTTGAGCTATGCCCTCTGTGTGGGCTGAGTATACCCTCCTTTTGTAGTTGAGACTTAACTGCTCTTGGTATACCAATGGGAGGGATTTATCCCAGGCCAATCAGCTGCAAGGACTGGTTGCAACCACCAACCTCAGACCACAGTGGAGGGTCAGTTGTGCAGTGGCCCAACCCATAGTGTAGGACTTACTTCAGTGGGACTCTGATGACCACTGAGTCTGCCCCTTGAGTGTGCCATTTGTAGAGGTGGTTGGGGGGTGGTGCTTTAGTGTGGTCTGAAGCTGTCCACTGTGTGTCCTGGTTCTGTGGCTTCCAAGAAGGTACAGGTCAGTTGTCACATGTGCACTGCCTGGGGCCATCCTGCATGACTTATAAAGTAATATGCAGGTGGCTGCTACTTGTGCTGGGCTTAGAGGTGCCCAAGCAAGACCAACCTGGAACTGAGGCTGGCTGTAGCAAATGCCAGGGCTTGGCCACTTATTGAGAGCTACAGGGCACCCTGAGGCCAGATGCTGCTTGTTTGAGAGATTTTAGGAAAATCTGAAGCATAAGCCAGGACATGCCATTTGTATGGAAAAGCCACTGGAAACAGCTTCAGTTGAGTCTGAAAGTTAGGTAGGATGGAGCCTCAAAGAATCATTAGAGTAGTGTAAGCAATGTGAGCCAGGTTGGTGGAGTCTCAGATATGATGGCTGCCTGCCAGCTCTTTGTAGGGGGAGAGGGTCTCAGAAAAGGAACAATGGCCTCTGCCAGCACTTCTGTCTAGGAGAAAGTTGCTCCTCTTGCTCTCACCCTGATGCTGAACAATTCAGTTCCTCCTTGTATGTCTGGTGCTTTTCAAGCTGCTGCCTCAGTGCTTGAGCTGAGTGAGTGTGAGTCCGAGTAAGTCCATGCTGAGGCCCTTTAAGAGGAGCTGCTTGGAACTCTAGAAGCCCTCTGTCTCCCTCAATCCTCGCTGGTTTTTATAGCTAGTAGTTAGGGGGACTTCTTTTTCTGGCCTACTATGGAGCCTACTATGGGGCTGAGACCCCTTGCTCCTGAGCAACAACCTCTGTAGCTGAGATATTCCTTCCAAATTTTATGTCACATGTGGTTGTAGGACCTGCTTATTTCCTGTCACTGCCCTTCCTACCAGTCTTAGTGTGACTTTTTCTTTAATTCTCTAGTAATAGGACTTCCATTCATCCAGATTTCAGTCAGTTCTGAATGATAGTTGTTCTGTGGTTTAGTTGTTATTATGATGTGGTTAAACAGTATTGCTTTACATTTTGAACTTTGGTGCCTTAGATTGAGTTTTACTTACTATCAGGTCAGCCTCCTGTCAGTCCAAATATCACTCTTACCTTTTGTAGAGTTTCTTCATGGATTTATGAATAAGTCTTTTTTTCCAATTGTAACAGCTTGCAAAGTGCAAGATTGATCTAGGAGTACTTCAAAGTCTAATCTTTCTGGTGAAAAAGTCACACTTGGGTATTTAATTTTCTTAGTACATCTCATGCCAACAAGTGAATGGGACATCTTGGCATACATAGACTTTTTCAGGTACATCAGTAATTCATATGGTCTTAGGAGAGGAGGGGTTCTTTCTGGTGTTAGTACAGCTTTGGTGTCAATTATCTAGAGAAGCCCCTAGGTCCTATAATTCTAGTTGCTACCAATCATCTGTGGCCTTTGGTTGACTGATATGTGGAAATATCCTTCCCCTATCTTTGGGAGCAGTTAGAATGTTTTTGTCTCCAATGTACATATTTTAAATAACATATTTGCCTCTTTTCAGAAAACCCTGAAGGAGTTGCTGGCAGCAGACTGGCAGGCCTAACTGACAGCAGCTGTTCATTTCATTTTGACCATACTGAGTGAACACTTGCTTGATTACCAACTGGAGGCCAACCATCCGACCTTGAGTGTACTAAAGTTGTCTAGTGCTGGCAAGGATAAGGCTGGGTCATCAGTTCACCCCCCTCGAAGGGTTCAAACTCAGGGTCTGAAGCTTTGTGGCAAATTCAGGTACCAGAGTACCACATTAGTAGACTTGAGAATAAGAGGTCCTTAACCCAATCACCTTAATCTAAGCTAACAATATGTTTGATATATACCATCTTTTTGGTCAAGTATGTTTGACAAACTTCCCAAGGTTCAGGCTTTACAAGGAGACTTTTTCTTAACCTATGAATGGCTTGGGTTATTTCAGTGGTCCCCTGGAATACCTCAAGGATTTGTTTTCTTTCCTTATAAAAGAGGAATTTCAAACTAATTAGGACTGAAATTGCATGAGGAGATTTGTCAAATAAAGAAAAAATCTGGTTATCTTAAAATGTTATGTTACTTAAAGAAGCACTGATAGACTCATAGATACAGAGAACAGACTGATGCCAGAGGGGCAGGGAGGTTAGAGGACTGGGTAATAAAAGTGAAGGGATTGAAAAGTACAGATTTGTACTTCTGTCACAGGGATGTAAAGTACAGCATTGGAAATGTAATACTGTAAAAACTATGTATGGTGCCAGGTGGATACTGGAAATATTGAAGGGAATGCTTTGTAAAGTATATGATTATCTAACCACTATGATGTATGCCTGTAATTAATACAAAATAATATTGATGTGAACTGTAATTGAAATACTTAAAACTTTTTTAAACATGTTATGTTACTGAAAAAAGCAAATTTCATTGTTAATTGCATTCTAATAAGATCCATAACTGTATAAAATAATGGGAAATGTTAATAGTATACCTGACTGCAGTCCTTTGAGGGGAATTCTTCAATATGTTCAATACTCAGCTGTGAAAAAGAGGAACATTTCTTGTAAGACTGCTTGGCTTCAATATCAGTTGAAGTCAGGGGAGAAACATCTGAAAATGTGTTCTTTAACTAAAATTATGGTGCAGAAGGAAAGATCCTCAGGAAAAAAAAGTTGTCTTGCCCAAATGAGAGCCAAATAATGATCTTGATTTACTACATATAACTCTTCAGCCTTTTTGTGACTTCTCACTGTATGAAGTTGCAATTCCTGCAAGTCACTGAGGCTTCCACCAATAATCCTCCTTGGGCTGCAGGTCCGGCCCTGTACTCTGCCTACCAGATAGTTAGAGAGGAATAGCCTATGCTTCCCAGACTCTCCAAAGTCCTCAAATTCATCCAGGGGTTACTTTGCCTCAGGCAGGACAATGTTCATTGAGACAAGTCCCTGCAGATCTAGATGACCAAAATCAAGCTAGGGGATTTGTAATATGTGCACTTCACATTATCCTATGATCCTTAAGGATCCATGTTCTTTAAGATGATCCTAAGAAGATGGAAATCTTTTTACCTCTGTATTTTGGAAGCCTCCACCAGGGAGGAGTTTGGTACATGGAAGGAGCAGAGAATCCCATGGTAATGAGCTTTGTTTGAGGTGCAGCAGTTTACTCTGCAGCTGTTGTGAACACTGAAGGCATAATTCAGAGGCAAATTAAGGGTGTCCACTTAGAATAGGCTGTGGGAAACCCACCAAGTGGATATACAGCAGGAAGTGGCAGGCTCAGACAGTGCTAGGGCCAGGAAAACCTGTCCTCAGATGCTGCTATGACTTTGGTGTCACCAAGGCCAGCCCCAGGGCCAAGCTGAGGCTGCAGTGACACCCAAATTCCATGCAGATTTGGGCAGGGTACACATAATAATGGAACTTCACAAAGGAGCCCCAAACAAGAGCCTGAGAAGAACCCATTCATCTTCCCTAAAAGGGTTTCTGAGGCTTTCCAACAATACATTGTTTAAAAACTACTACAACTGAAAGGGGTATTGGGGATGCCAACTTCTCAATTGTTTGAGATTACTTTGAAAGTGTGTAATAACCATGACCAAGTCCAAGAAAAGAAGAGATAGTAAGCTTCACAGCTCACCACAGCTTTTAACAGCAATCAATCAAGACCCAGTGAAGCACTTCCTGGAGTAAGGAACCATGGTTAACACCTACAGTGGCACCTCTACCACCTCACTGGAAGGGCTGCCCACCTTTACAATATGCATATTTTAAATAAGATATTTAAACATTTTTAAAAACATTTTAAGTATTTTCTATTACAGTTCACATCAATATTATTTTGTATTAATTACAGGCATACATCATAGTGGTTAGATAATCATATACTTTACAAAGCATTCCCTTCAATATTTCCAGTATCCACCTGGCACCATACATAGTTTTTACAGTATTACATTTCCAATGCTGTACTTTACATCCCTGTGACAGAAGTACAAATCTGTACTTTTCAATCCCTTCACTTTTATTACCCAGTCCTCTAACCTCCCTGCCCCTCTGGCATCAGTCTGTTCTCTGTATCTATGAGTCTATCAGTGCTTCTTTAAGTAACATAACATTTTAAGATAACCAGATTTTTTCTTTATTTGACAAATCTCCTCATGCAATTTCAGTCCTAATTAGTTTGAAATTCCTCTTTTATAAGGAAAGAAAACAAATCCTTGAGGTATTCCAGGGGACCACTGAAATAACCCAAGCCATTCATAGGTTAAGAAAAAGTCTCCTTGTAAAGCCTGAACCTTGGGAAGTTTGTCAAACATACTTGACCAAAAAGATGGTATATATCAAACATATTGTTAGCTTAGATTAAGGTGATTGGGTTAAGGACCTCTTATTCTCAAGTCTACTAATGTGGTACTCTGGTACCTGAATTTGCCACAAAGCTTCAGACCCTGAGTTTGAACCCTTCGAGGGGGGTGAACTGATGACCCAGCCTTATCCTTGCCAGCACTAGACAACTTTAGTACACTCAAGGTCGGATGGTTGGCCTCCAGTTGGTAATCAAGCAAGTGTTCACTCAGTATGGTCAAAATGAAATGAACAGCTGCTGTCAGTTAGGCCTGCCAGTCTGCTGCCAGCAACTCCTTCAGGGTTTTCTGAAAAGAGGCAAATTACAGAAACTTTAACCAAAAAATACATGCAAAACAAAACCAACACAGATACAACACAGTAAATTGAGTACTCTTCCAGACAAGGAAATTCAAGATCCTAACTTGAGTACGTAGTTTGGAACTCAAATAGATCTTTGAGGACCTTAGTGGTTGTGATCCTCCCTCCAATTGTATTCCTAGGGTGGACTCTCATCCAATGTTCAAGACTCAAATTCTACAAAAATCCCTGCAGGGTAGAACCCTAACCCTCAATCCTGACAGGGTTATTAGACAATTTAGGCACTAACACGTTTTAACAAAGTTACTTAACCAAAAAATATCTGATCTAGAAGCTACTTTTTTCTCCAAAAGTGAAAGTAGAAAGTAGCACCAAGAAGCCTGGAGTTCTGTGGTGGGGGAAGCAGAAACCCAATAGCCAAGCCCCTAGACAAACCTGCCAATACGGCTACTAAGGGTCAGCTACAAAGGTGCACACCCTGCAAGGAGGCTGCAGTGGTTCAAGCAGGCAACCAAAAGACTGAAGTCCATTTATAGTCACCAAAATTGTTACTGGGTAAAGGCTCATTTCTCAATGTGCACAGAAACCAATACCATGGGCTTGGCTTTTGATAAAAGAAAAAGTTTTATTTGTGAGGCCACTAGCATGGAAACAGGAGGCAAGGCTCCAGTATGCCTCCCTGAACCAGGGCTCCAGATAGAATTTTTAAGGAGTTTCAACACTGGATCTTCCTGAATAATAGAAGGGTCTGGCATTCAGGTTTTGGTCATGTCCCAACACTTTGGTTCCATGGAGGGAGCAATCAGGTTTCACAAATGTTGCTCATGAGTGGTGTTCAGTGTTGCTCTTAAGTGGTGTGTATCCAAGGTTTAAATTTTGGTTCCTGTCTTGTCAGAAATAGGATAGGACTGGTCTGAGCTGGTTCTGTGGTTAAAAAACTACCCAATTAAAAAATGGGCAAAAGATCAGAACAGACACCTTTCTATACACAATATACAGATGGTGAATAAACATGAAAAAGTATGGCCATCATCATATGTCAATAGGGAATTTCATATTAAAATGACAATAAAATACCACTATACCCATATTATAATGGCAAAAATTCAAAACCCTGACAACATCAATGCTGATGATGTGAAACAACAGGGACTCTCATACATTGCTAGTGGGATACAGGGTGTTATGGGAGACAGTGTCTTACAAAGCTACACAATCTTATCATAGAATCTAGTAATCATGTTCCCAGGTGTTTACCCTAAATAAGGTGAAAATTTATGGGCACATAAAATCCTGCACACAAATGTTTATAGCAGCTTTATTTATAATTGCCAAAAGTTGCAAGCAACCTAAATGTCCTTCAATAGGTAAATGGATAAACAAACTATGATGCATCTATACAATGATATATTACTCTGTAATAGAGGTATAAAATGATCAGCCAAACCTTGAAAAACATGGCAGAAACTTAAAAGCATATTGCTAAGGGTAGCTAAAAACAAATACCATACGGCCTCATCTATAAGTGGAACCTAATCAACAAAACAAACCAATGAGCAAAAGAAGAACAAGAGACATGGAAATAAATAAAAAATTGACAGTGACCAAAGGGGGTGGGAGGAGAATAATAGAGGAAAAAAATGGAAAAGATCAAGTCAAGGAACATATACAAAGGATCCATGGTCAAGGACAATGGGGTGGAGATTATCTTTGGGAGCATGGGTTGGACAAGGTAGGGGAGACCAATGGGGAGAAAATGGGGACAACTGTAACTGAACAATAATAAAACATGTTTTAATAAAAAATGAAAAAATAAGAAGCTAATCTGACAGGCTACATACTGTATGAGTCCAAGTATATGACACTATGGAAAAGGCAAAACTATGGACACAGTAAAAGGTTTATTCAGTGTGCGGGCTGGTGGGATGAAGAGGAGGAACATGGGGCAGGAAATGAAACTACTCTGTACAATACTGTAATGGTGGATATAATACATTACCCATTTGCCAAAATCATAGTGTTACAGGGTGCAGCCAAGAGGGGGGACCCCAAATGGGCATTTTGAAATGGGGTCCAGAACTTAAGGTGTCCAGGAGATTTTAAGATGTCTCCATTCCCCACCCCAGGGTGTGGGTTGGGGGAAGGGACAAATGAAGCAGGGCCATTGAGAGCTGTTTTGCATAGCAACAGCCCTGCAGCTAACCTCTGGGTTGGTTGTTTAACATATCTATAGCCTTTGGCTGGTCGCTTAGATACGTTAAGTAGCTGTGATCAGCTCTAAGGCAGGGGAACAGAAGTAACTTCCCCACTTAGATGTAACTGGGGGTGCGGGTCCCCTACGTTACAGCACCTGCGTGGGAGCTCAGAGAGGATTGGCTCCAGGACATGGGGCCATGCCTGCCCAGACTCATGATGGCAGCCCAGTAAAGCTGGAAGGATACGAGTTCTGGCATGGGAAGCCGAGTGTGGGAGGAGTCGGAAATGAGGCTGCAGAGGAAGATTGGCCGTGGGGATTTAAAAAACCGAGATTTGGCGGCCATTGAGGAGGAGAACCAGGCTCCTTTAGGAGAGAGAACCATGCGCAGCCCTGGGAGAAGAAGAAGCACGCGGACTTGATGGAGTGTAGACTCCTGCAGCCCTGAGAGAGGGAACCACACGGCCTGGCAGAGTGGGGACCCCCACAGCTTTAGAAGGGGGAACCACCACCTGGTTTTAGCAGAGATCCCGGTGACTCAGCGGAGGGTGCCGGGAATCCAGGGAGGTCTCCCAGTCAAGAGGGAGTACTAACTGAGAAGAACCAGAAGACTGCCTGAGCCATGGACTTCTATTTCCTTTCCTGAGATACGGTACTCTGGACTGGGCAAAGGGCGAAGGAAGGAAGGACTATGTCTGTTTGTGGGTGTTTTAAGGGACTTTGGGATTTTGGTAAAGACATTAGGTCACTACTTTAAGGTAGTATAGCATTAAATAAACGTTTCCTTTCCTTTTCACGAATCTCTGGCATTGAGAGATGTCTTTCCTCTGGCGGCGGACATAACGGACCCGGGGCCTTCTTTCAATAATAGTATATCATCCCAGGCCCCCCTTGTTGTATTCTGTAACAATAGAATGTATAACATAAAGAGTGAGCCCTAATGTAAACTGCAGACTTTAATTAATAACATTGTATCATTGATTCATCAATTGTAACTAATATACCACATCAATGTAAAATATTTCTAACAGTGGAAATTGTATGGGGAATGAGGTGGTATTGGAAATTGTAATTTCTGTATTTTTTCTATAAACCTAAAACACACTAAAATAGACTATTAAAATATTTTTCTAAGAACATGGTTATATAATATTCAAAACTACACATATTAATAGAAAACACTGATATTTGTTATGGGAAGTGTAAAGAGGGGCAGGATTTACTGATATTTTATAAATTCATACATATGTCAAACACATCAAATACTATACTTTAAATGTGTAAAGTTTATTGTAGGTAAAATCAGCTCAATGAAACTGTTAAAATGTTGCAAACATCAGTACACTTCTTGCTAAATACTTCAGCATGCTTATCATTTACTAGAGTTCAATATTATGTCTTTCTTGTTTTGAGATAAAAGGTACATACAGTGAAGTACTAAAAACATTAAATCGACACTGATGGATTTTTGATAAATGCAAACACTTATATAATAACCCTAATATCTATCAAGATATAAAATATTACCATCACTTCTGGCAGTTTCCTTATATTCTTTCCCATTCAATGCCTCCTACATTAGTCTCCAAATGCCTTTACCCACCATGACTAGGCAACCATCCATTGTTTTTCACCATCATAGATTGCTTTTGCCGGTACTAGGTATGTCAGTGTTTCTAGAAATTCATCTAATGAAATCACATATTTTATATTTATTTGTATAAGGTAATTTTCACTTAATGTAATTTTTGGGGGGAGTTGTTCATGATGTTGAACTTGAAGCATAAGTTCATTCCTTCAATTTGTAGATTAGCACTGTACTATACTAATATACTACTGTTTATTCATTCTCCTTGTGACAGAAACCTGGGCTTTTTGCAGTTTTTACTATTTATTATGAGTAAGTCTGTTATGAATATTCTTTAACAATTTTTTTCACCCTTACTGGAGTGGCTCAGTGGATTGGGCATTGTCCTGCAAGCCAACAGGTTACCGGTTTGATTCACAGTCAGGGCACATGCCTGGGTTGCTGGCCAGGTCAGGTTCCCAGTTGGGGGCACATGAGAGGCAACCATACATTGATGTTTCTCTCCCTCTCTTTCTTCCTTCCCCTCTCAAAAAATAAAAAAAAAGTAATATATTAAAGAATTTCTCAACAGATACGTTCAGGTTATCAGCTAGGTGCAGGTTTGTTTAATAAGAAATTGGTAGAATATTCTTCAAAGTAACATTTTATTCCTGTACCAAGAGGGGATGAGAGTTCCAGTTGATGCACATCCTCACAATATTTGATATTGTCAGTTAATCAGTGTTCAGTTTCTCTCATTGTAACATAACTTTGCATTTCAGAGCCTATGCTCTTCACCATCACACTGCATATCAGTTTCTATACAGTATCTGGTACATAGTAGAAATAAACAAAGCTGTTCTTTAAATAGTAGTAAAGTAATGTCTTTTACTGTGTGGTTTTTGCGTAATCATCCTGAATCATGAACCTCATTTTTCTTTTCTGTTTCCCAAACACATTTCAAGTTCTCTGAGAAAGCCTTGCTGATTCTGTCTTAAATTCTGCTGTCCTCATTTATGAGAAAATTTAACTGAGTGACTATAAATACTGTGGACACCTAACATATGACAAGTGTAACAAGGAATTAGGAATTTTAATAGCTGAGTCTTTTTTTCAGAGAGTCTTTCTTATTAAAGCAGACACTGTCATATTCCAGTCATTCTAAAAAAAGTGATATATTTGTTTTCCTTTTAAAGCAGTTCGAATCCTTTGGGTACTCTGCAACAGTACATTATTGATTTCTCTTGAGGTTTTCTTGAGGTGTTTCTCTTGAAGTTGGTTTTGTTTGATCATGGTGGTACTGTGATGGTGGTCATTTGGCTACCTCTGTCCTAGCCAGCATAGAAATGTAGGAAGGCTTCTCTGTCAGACTCCACTACTTTCATGGGTCACTGGAGGCCTCCATGGGACTGATGAGAACAGAGAGGTAGGTCAAGGAGTCTGCATGACCCACAGAAGAGTCCATTATTGCCTGGCAGAAAAGCACCAGGACAGTGATCAACAAGAGTGTCTTAGATCATGATAAACAGAATTGCTCACACATCATCTATAACAATCAGGGATTGGAATTAGACAGTCCGGTTGTGATCCTAGTTTTGACTCTATGTAGCTCAGTTTCCTCATCTAAAAACTGACTTCAGAAATAATTGTTTCACCAGATTAGCATGTGATATAACAAAATAAATTAAGTTAGAGTGACTAACAAGATCACTTCTATAGCAATGTCAGGTAGTATACAATGTCTTGTCCCAAAACTCTCTTAGCCTCTGAAATGTGCCTTTGATTCTGAAAGCAATGGCTGGAAGGATGCAGTAATACCTCCTCAAAGGCAGAGGTCAGGCTTTTCATGATGGCCTGTGTGGGTTCCATAAGGAGGCAAAACCAAGGTGAAAAGACTTTAACACCAGTCAGGAGATCCTGCTCGAGGCTGTTGTGAGGCTATTAACTGATGACAAAGCATAAACTTCCACCTCTCTTCAGATGGGGCTTGCTTTGTTATGCAACTGATGCTCCAGAACTCCTCTCCATGAGATTGGACTAATATTAAACTTGTTTTAAGAATTCATTTTTTAGAGCAGTTTTAACTTAACAAAATTGAAAGGAAGGTATAAACATTGCTCATATACTCCTGCCCTCACACATGCAATCCCCTTCATTATCAACATTCCACACAAGATTAGTACTTTTTAAAAAATTAAGGATCAATTTACACTGATG
Organism: Phyllostomus discolor; assembly: GCF_004126475.2. Lineage (NCBI taxonomy): Eukaryota > Metazoa > Chordata > Mammalia > Chiroptera > Phyllostomidae > Phyllostomus > Phyllostomus discolor. Next base: position 97,576,811 of record NC_040907.2, read on the forward strand.
CATCATAATAACCCAGAGTCCATCATTTACCTTAGGGTTCTATGGTGCTGTACATAGTATAGGTTTGGACAAATATATAATGGCACATACTCTTTTTTATGGTATCATACAGAGTAATGGTATGGTATCATATAGAGTAATTTCATTGCCCTATAAATCCTCTGCATTCCACTTATTCATCCCTTCTTCTTTGCCCAAATCCTGGCAACCACTGATTTTTTATAATCTCCATAGTTCTGCCTTTTCTACCATGCCATAGAAGTGGAATCATATAGTATGTAATCTTTAAGATAGTTTCTTAGTGACAGCTCATTTATTTTTAATGCTGATTTCAGGCACTTTTTATTTTATTCATAGATGCCCTAGTCCTTCTTTCTGAAAACTGCAATATTTATTACAGAACAGATTTGCTGGTAACAAATTTCAGCAACATAATTTTGTTTGAAAAATTTATTTTTTCACCTTTAAGATATTTAATATTCAGGTTTTTTTCTTTTAACATTTTAAATATCTCATTCCATGATATTTTAGTTTGCCTAGTTTCTAACCACAAATCTATACCTATTCTATGTGCATCCAATTATAAGCAATATACTTTTTTCTTTATATTTAAAAAGATTTTTTAAAGACTTCTTTAATCTTTCTTACATGGTCTTCTTTTTTTAATTTCTTTTTTAAGATTATTTATTATTTATTTTTAGAGAGGGAAGGGAGGGGGAGAGAGAGAGAGAGAGAGAGAGAAACATCAATGTGCGGTTGCTGGGGGTCATGGCCTGCAACCCAGGCATGTACCCTGACTGGGAATCAAACCTGCGACACTTTGGTTCACAGCCCAAGCTCAATCCACTGAGCTACGCCAGCCAGGGCTTTAAAAAATTTTTTTAATATCATTGATTTTCAATAATTTGTTTATGACTTATCTTGCTTTCCTTTTTTCCCCCTTGGATTACTTGGTTGTGTAGTTCTATAATTTTCATCCAACTTTATATATTCTGAAATTATTTCTTCAAGTCCTTTGGCACCTTCCTCTTATTCTAAGATTCTACTTGTATGCTAATTATACATTTTGATACTATTTCATAGATATTTATAACTTTGCTTATTTTGTCAAGTATTTTTATTTTCTATGTTTTATTTTGGATAAGTTTTTTGTTAAACCCTCAAATTTATAATTTTTCTGCATTGTTTAATCTGCAGTTAACCCTACGAAGTAAACATTTTATTTCTTACATTGTAGTTTTTATCCTTAGATATTCATGTGGTTCATTTTTATATCTTCTATTCTTTTTATATTTATGTTTGCCATTGATTGTTATACATATTGAGCATGTTCACATTACCTATTTTAAAATACTATTCTGCTAATTCCATTATGCCTGCCTCATTTCTGGACTACTCCACTGACTGACCTTTCATCTGCTTATGGATCACATTTTCCTCATTTTCACTCACCTAATAATTTCTGATTGGTTGCTGGAATTTTTACATTTTTTGCATACTAAATTTTGTTGTATGTCTTCAAAGAATCTTTCAGGCTCTGTGTGGTTACATTTGCTTCTTCTGTGGTCTTGAAATTGCCTTCAGATAGAAAGGCAGGGTGATTGTAGGGTTCACTGCATATGTTTTCTTATTTCAGGCATCAGTGGTGCATTTCTTGTCCAGTGTCTGAAATTCTTTATCATTGGAGGTTAAGTACAAAGTCTGTAAGATACCTTTAAAAAAAGAACATTGAACTTCAGAAGATACGTGTTCTAGTTTCAAATTATCCATAATTACAGGTGTATTATACCTTTTCTCTGAGCTTAGATATCCCATCTCAAGAGACCTTCCCTGGCCTCACTGGCCTGGCCTGGTATCTTTGTGACAGGCTTTCCTGGTGCTGTGAAGTTTTTCTTAGATAGCTGTACCCTAGTAGTAATTATGTATTTAATAAATGTCATCTCAGAGAGACTGTAAGATCTTAGAAGGCAGAAGATAACATCAATCTTGGTCACTACTCTATCTGCAGAGCCTAAAATGGGACCTTGAGCATAGGTTTGAAAAAAGTATTTATGGAATAAACATGTGGAAATTGAAAATATTTTGCAGGGAGAGAATATGGCAGTGAAGTAGATGCGAGCTGAGCCTGCTTGCTTGTGCACCCAACTGGGACACTTGGCTGATCTTCCAAAAAACAAAGTGAACAGCCAACAGAATCTTAGTTTATATGACGTTTGGAAGTCAAAGCGTGCAGAGTATGCTTCAAAACAGGTGGTAAGGAGGTTTTATATACTGATGGAGAAGGTCCCCAGTAGTGGCACCAGAAACCATAGTTGCTGTGGGGACACTGGAGGAGATCCAGGTCAGAGATAGCAGCCTAGGGTGGGGAAATCCCACACCTGCACCAGGAGAGACCTGAACTCATAAACTTGCGGGGGGGGGGAGGGCTGGGGAGGCAGCAAGCGCACACACAGCTGGCAGTGTACCCAAGCTTGGGTGGCAGTTGCTGTCCTGACAGTGCCAGAGAATTTGAAGAATCCTGGAGGCACCTGGAGCTGGAAGAAGAGGTAGCCCATGACTGGCCATGACCCAGGTAGACTCTGGACTTGCCAGAGAGTTCAAGTATGTGAAAAGCCAGGCAGTGGCTTGGAGCAACAGAACAAGCAGGCCTGTTTGAAAACAGAGACTATTTTCAAAAGGGGAACAGAGGCCCACTGGGCAGGGACTTTGCGTGCCCAGCTGCCATGCCACCAAGGAGAAAGATATGCACAATTTGCTCCCACTCATTGCACCCTCATGGATTGGTACGAAGTGAGGTGGTTTATCTGCACCAACCCATTGCAATGGCATGGAGTAAAGAGTGCGGGCCACTCAGTGTTCTGAGGGCATGGGCTGGAAATGGGGAACCTATGGTTATTAAAACCTGGACTGAGCCCCCATCCTTGCAGAACCATCAGACAGGGAAAATGAACAGAGACAAACCCCTCAATGCATGCAGGAACCAGGAAGACCTGCAAAACAGGCTGGGCAGGCTTAGTAACAAACAGGCAGGAGCATGGGGTTGGGGGTTTTTACTTTTTTTTTTTTTTGAAGAGTAAGACCTAGAATTGAGAAAAAACCAGAGAGATCCAGAAAGAAGTCAGACGGTGAACACCAACAGCTGAGACAAATTTCACGTTGTTCTTCATCAGAACTTCTATGTTTTTTTAAATTTCTGTTCTTTTCATTTTTGTGTGTGTTTTTGTTTGTTTTTTTCCCCTTCATATTGCATTTTAATTTTCTTCTTTCACTTTACTTGTATTCCAAACAACTCACTACACTTGGTCTTCTATTTTTTTTATTCTTTTTATTAAGAGTATATGTTTTTTTATCATATTATTGTTATTCCAAATCCCACATAGCATCTTTCCCTGGTCTTCATCCATTTCACCATCTTCCTGAGCTTTATTACTGCTGTTGTAAACTTTATTTTCACTCACATTATGCAGTGTTCCTATCCCTACACTTACTATTTCTGCTTCATCTAACCTCACATAAGCACTCTTCTTTTTTAAGTAAGCTCACATTTGTTTTCCCCTCTCATAAGACTCTTATTTCTTTTCCACTTTTTATAAACAGTGGCTATTTGGGTGAAATACCATGGTTATCACTGTAGTTCTCCAAAAGAACTCCTATTTGTTCACTATTTGTTTGTACTTTAAATACCATTGAATACACTCCTCCTATCTTATTCCATTTTGCCTTCTCCCTGTCCCTGATCAGTTGAGTTAGGAATTTTATTTTATTCATTTTTCTTTTTCCCCACTCTCCCAACCTGGGCTTTATTCCGTATGCTTATTAGTTTGCTTCCCTGATATTCTCAAAATCATTTTTCTTTATGGTAGACATCTAATATTTACTTTTTGCCTTTCTACAAAATTCTTATTCCCATTCCATCATTATTAAACGTCAGTCAGCCGTCATCGCTATTGACCCTGGTGTAGGTTTCTCTGCAATTTTGATCTTCGTCTAATACCTTTTCAATTTTACTTCAAACTTCATAGTATATTCTTGCCTTTTCTTACCCCATTGCTCCTATTGTCCTTTTGTGTTTTATTTACATTTTAAATTTTGTTCTGTCCTTTTCCTCACCCTGGTTCTATCCAAACTCTTATCAATTCTCCTCCCTCATACCACTCAACAACATTTCCCCCTTTTTTAGTCATCTTGCATTCCCCTTGTCATAGCTTATAATATCCATAATCTCACTTCATATTTATAAATCTTTGCTCAATTGTGTTTCAGATTGCTGATGTGGTAGGAGGGTTCTTTTTGCTAGCATAGGTTTGAATGTCTGGTAATACTGTTTTGTTAGCCAATACCTGTATAACAGCATACAAGACAAGGTGGGAATTGTGACTACCAGTAAGCCCTCTGGACAGGAGAACCCACCAACAAAGAAACCACCAAATAAAACCCAGTTCCAGCAAGAGAGCCCACACAAACAGGAGAAAGGGCAACCCTAGAGTATCCAGACAAGGAGATCAAAGAGAATGCAACACTGAGTCCCACAGAACTCCTACCACAGAAGTCCATCTGATGAAAACAGGTAGACAAAGCTTAGTACCCTGAGACACAGAAACAAACAAAAAGTGCCACCTAAAGTGAGGAGACAAAGAAAGAACCCTCAATTGAAAGCAATGGAAGAATCCCCAGTAGAAGAGCTAAATGAAATTGAGGCAAACAATCTATCAGACAGAATTTTTTAAAAAAATGGTTAAAAGGATGCTCAAGGAATTCAGTGAGAAGTACAAGAAACTGAGTGGGAACTACAATGTCATGAAAAAGAAAATAGAAACTATAAACAAAAAACAGGAAGAAATGAAGAATACAATTTCTGAAATAGAAAAATACACTAGAAGGAATCACAAGCAGGTTGGATGAAGCAGAGGACCAAATTAGTGAGCTGGAAGACAAGGTGGGAAGAAATACCCAGGTAGAGCAGCAGCATGAAAAAAGACTCAAAAAGTATGAGGAGAGCTTAAGGGAACTTCAGGACAACATGAAATTCAACAACATTCAAATCATAGGAATACCAGAAGGAGAAGAAAAGGCACAAACGATCAAAAACCTGTTTGAAAAAATAATGACTGAAAACTTCCCTAATGTGGAAAGGGGAAAAGCTATGCAAGTTCAGGAAGCACAGAGGGTCAAAATCAAGATGAACCCAAAGAGATATACTCCAAGACACATCATAATTAAAATGCCAAATTTTAAAGACAAAGGCAGAATCTTACAAGCAGAAAGGGAGAAATAGATAGTAACAGGGGATCTCCGATAAAGCTATCAGCTGATATCACAACAGAAATACCACAAACCAGAAGGGAATGACAAAAAATAATGCAAGTAATGAAAAGCAGCCCTGGCTGGTTTGGCTCAGTGGATTGGATGCCAGCCTGTGAACCAAAGGGTCACTGGTTTGATTCCCAGTTAGGGCATACTGCCTGAGTTGTGGGCCAGGTCCCCAGTAGGGGGCAGTTGAAAGCAATCACACATTGGTGTTTCTTTCCTTTTGTTTCTCCCTCCCTTTCCCCATCTCTTAAAAATAAATTAAAAACAAAATCTTTAAAAAAAGAGAGAAAAGCAAAGGCCTGCAACAAAGACTACTCTACCTAGCAAAACTGTTATTTAAAATGGAAGGAGAAATCAGGAGTTTTCCAGACAAAAGACAGTTAAAAGAATACACCTCCACCAAACCAGCTCTGCAGTATGCTAAAGGGACTGCTTTAAGAAGATGAAGGTATAGAGTGAGAGAGAGAGGAACACAAGTACAAAAGAAAAATGGCAATGAATAAGTATCTTTTAATAGTAACATTAAATGTTCCAGTCAGAAGACATAGGGCAGCATAAGAAAACATCTCCTGCATATATGCTGTCTACAAGAGACCTACCTGAGAACAAAAGACCTACACAGGCTGAAAGTGAATGGTTGGAAAAAATATTCCAAGAAAATGGACAGGAAAAAAAAAAGGCTGAGGTAGCAATACTTATATCAGACCAAACAGATTTCAAAACAAATGCCATTAAAACAGACAATGAAGGACATTTTATAATACTCAGGGGAAGAATCCATCTAAAAGATATAAACATTGTAAACATATATGCTCGCAACATAGGAGCACCCACATATATAAGCAAAATCTTGGAGGACTTCAAGAAAGATATAGACAGCAACACACTTATAGCAGGGAAATTTAACACCCCACTTTCAACAATGGATAGATCTTCCAAACATAATAAAACAAGGTAATTGTGGCACTGAATGACACATTAGATCAAATGGACTTAACTGATATATATAGAACTTTTCATCCCAAAGAAGCAAAATAAACATTCTTTCCAAATGCACATGGGACATTTTCAAAGACAGACCACATGATGAGACACAAAAGAATACCTGACAAATTCAAGAAAATTGAAATCATATCAAGCATTTTCTTGCACAAAAAGGGCTTGAAACTAGAAACCAAACTCAAGGAAAAAAACTCAAAAACATTCAAACTTAATGGAGACTTAATAGTATGCTGTTAAACAATGAATGGGTTAAGAATGAGATCAAGAAAGGAATCAAAAAGTTTCTGGAAACAAATGAAAATGAGCACACAACAGACCAGAATGTATGTGACAAGGAGAAGGCAGTTCTGAGAGGGAAGTTCATAGCAAACTTAAAAGAGATGGAAAAATATCAAATAAACAACCTAATGCTACATGTACAAGAACTGGAGGAACATTAACAAATGAAGCCCAGAGCAAATAGAAGGAAGGAAATAATCAAGATCAGAGCACAGTTAAATGACATAGAGACTAAAAGAACAATTCAAGGATCAATAAATCCAGGAGCTGCTTCTTTGAAAATACAAACAAAATCCACAAGCCCTTAAGCAGATTTATCAAGAAAAAAAGAGAGAGGACCCAAATAAATAAAATCAGAAATGAGAGATTACAACTGATATCACAGAATTACAAAGGGTTTTAAGAAATTCCTATATGCCAAGAAATTTGAAAACCTAGATGAAATGGATACATTTCTAGAAAAATATAATCTCCCAAAAAAATCAAATGAATGAGCAAAATATAACCAGAGACACTGAAATTAAGAACAAACTGACAGTAACAAGAGGGGAGGTAGGAAGGGATATTGGTGAGGATTAGGCACAAGAGTTGTCAAGGAACATGTATAAAGGACACACAGACAAAGCCAAAGTGGGGTAGGACTGAGGGTAGGAGGTAGGTATGGCTGGGGTTGGGGGAAGTGGTAGGAGAAAAATGGAGACAACTGTACCTGAACAACAATTAAAAAAATAAAATAAAATGCTACTTACAGACAAAAAAAGAAAGAAAGAAAGAAAGAAAGAAAGAAAGAAAGAAAGAAAGAAAGAATTTCCCAAAACTGAATCAAGAAGCAGAAATCCTGAACAGACTGATAACAGCTAGTGAAACAGAAGCAGTAATCAAAAAACTTCTGACAAACAAAAGCCCTGGACCAGACGGTTTTACAGGAGAATTTGACAAAACACTTAAGAAAGAGCTAACCTCTATCCTTCTCAGACTATTCCAAAAAATCCAAGAAGAGGGAAGACCCCCAAACTCTTTTTATGAGGCCAGCATCATCCTAATCCAAAAACCAGATAAAGACATAACAAAGAAAGAAAAATATGTCAATATCGCTGATAAACATAGACGCTAAAATCCTCAACAAAATATTGGAAAATCAAATGTAGCAGTGCATTAGAAAGATCATGCACCATGATCAAATGGGATTCATCACAGGGATGCAAGGATGGTATAATATCCACCAATCAATAAATGTAATACATCACAGAAACAAAATGAAAGATGAAAAAGATAAGTTTATAATATCAATTTTTTATTACTAGCTTAGCAACCTTGGAAAATATCTATAAAATCTCTATATCACAATTTTCCTCATCTGGAAATTGAAGAGATGATTGGACACTATCAAGGTCTTCATACACTCTACAATCTGTCTCTATAGATGTATTTGACTCATAACTAACTAAGGAGGAAGAAAAATAATAATTTAAAATATCAGATTAAAAATAATAAAAATTATTTCAAAGATATTAAATTGATGCATGCCCACCTGCCTGCAGTGAGCATGGAATGCTGTGGATGGTTCGTTGAAACACGAGAAAAACATACACAGAGACAACCAAGTCCTGTGGGGGAATAGGGACAGAATGGCCACCCTCTCTCAAGTGGGGAGAGCACCCCATGTCCATACCCAAGCAGATTTTTATTGAGAAAATAGACTTAGTTTGTGGATTCACAGTCTGGCAGAAAAGATCAAAAGATGCAGGCAACTTACAAAGGTGGGGACAGAACTCCTGTGATTCTGGGCAAGGTTTGTGGTCTTCAATATATGAAAGGGCTACAGGTTCCAAAGGTTTCCTGCCTTTGCTTTTAAATTCCAAGTTAATAACATCCTCCAGCAAACAGATCTCACAGGATCTTGCATATTCTATGTCCCAGGCCTGATCACCCCAGGGGTCTGCGGTTTCTGGTCTGGGCTGCCCTTGCAGGCCTGCGATAACAGAGAAGACAAAGGCAGCCAGGAGACTTAGATTTTTCACATCTAAGAACAAAGACTCAACCTTTGACAAAACCTCCCTGGGTTCCCGGCACCCTCAGCTGAGTCACCGGGATCTCTGCTAAAACCAGGTGGTGGTTCCCCTTCTAAAGCTGTGGGGGTCCCCACTCTGTCCAGGCCGCGTGGTTCTCCCTCTCAGGGATGCGGGAGTCTTTACTCTGCCAAAGCTGTCTGGCTCTCTCCAATGGCCGTGATCCTCTCTGCAGCTCCACAGCCACATGGTTCTCCCCTCTCAGTGGCTGCTGTCCTCCTTGCACTGCCACAGCTGCAAGGTTCTCTCTCTCAATGGCTGCCAAGTCTGGGTTTTAAATCCCCTCGGCCTATCTTCCTCTGCAGCCTCATTTCCAACTCCTCCCACACTCGGCTTCACATGCCAGAACTCGTATCCTTCCAGCTTTACTGGGCTGCCATCATGAGTCTGGGCAGGCATGGCCCCATGTCCTGGAGTCAATCATCTCCAAGTTCCCACACAGGCACTGTAACTCGGGGGAACTGCCCCACCAGTTACGTCTTGGTGGGGAAGTTACTTCCATTCCCCTGGCTCAGGGCACTGGCTGCAGCTATTTAACATATCTAAGCGACCAGCCAAAGGCTATAGATATGTTAAATGACCACACCAGAGCTTAGCTGCAAGGCTGTTGCTACGCAAAACAGCTCTCAATGGCCCTGCTCCATTTGTCCCTTCCCCCAACCCACACCCTGGGGTGGGGGGGATGGAGACATCTTAAAATCTCCTGGACACCTTAAGTTCTGGACCCCATTTCAAATGCCCATTTGGGGTTCTCCCTCTTGGCTGCACCCTGTAACAGCTCCTGGTCCGGAGGTCTTTCACTCAGTCTAAGTCACAGGGGGTTACAGCTTCCTGAGACCAGGCAGGGCGGTCCCCAACATTAAATGATGTGTCTAAGATAACAGAGCTAAATAACAGTGAAGATAGGACTCAAATTCATTTGGCAATTAATATCTATATTGAATATCCCTTCTATTATAATGTAATCCCTCCATTAATTTTTTAAAATATATTTTGTTGATTGTGCTATTATAGTTGTCCCATCCCCCTTTTATTCCATTCCACTCTGTACCCCCCTCCCACCTGCATTCCCCTCTCTTAGTTCATGTGCATGGGTAATATAAGCTCTTTTGGCTTCTACATTTCTTATACTATTCTTAACTTCCCCTTTTGTATTTCATACCCATCATTTACACTTCTTACTCCCTGTATTTTTTCCCCCATTCTACCCTTGTCCCTTCTCCACTGATAACCTTCCAGGTGATCTCTATTTCTGTGACTCTGTTCCTATCTTAGTTGTTTGCTTAGTTCATTTTTGTTTTGTTTTGTTTTTTAGGTTTGGTTGTCTATAGTTGTGAGTTTGTTGTCATTTTACTGTTCATGTATTTGATCTTCTTTTTCTTAGATAAGTCCCTTTAACATTTCATACAACAAGGACTTGGTGATGATGAACTTTAACTTGACATTATCTGGGAAGCACTTTATCTGCCCTTCCAATTTTAATTGATAGCTTTGCTGGATAGAGTAATCTTGGATATAGGTCCTTGCCTTTCATGACTTCAAATACTTTTTTCCAGCCCTTTCTTGCCTGTAGGGTTTCTTTTGAGAAATCAGCTGATAGTCTTATGGGAACTCCTTTGTAGGTAACTGTCTCCTTTTCTTTTGCCACTTTTATGATTCTGTTCTTATCTTTAGTCTTGGGTAATGTAATTGTGATGTGCCTTGGGTCCATCTTCTTTGGGACTCTGAACTTCCTGGACTTCCTGGAAGTCTATTTCCTTTGCCAGATTGGGAAATTCCTCTTCATTATTTTTTCAACTAAGTTCAATTTCTTCCTCTTCCTCTTCTTTTTCTGGAACCCCTATGATTTGGATATTGGAACATTCAAAGTTATGCCTCTCCCCCCCTTTTTTTTTGAATTCTTGTTTCTTCATTTTGTTCTGGTTGAATGTTTATTTTTTCCTTCTGGTCCAAATCATTTATTTGAGTCCTGGTTTCCTTCTCTTCACTGTTGGTTCCCTGTACACTTTCCTTTATTTCACTTTTCATAGTCTTCACTTTTTCCTCTATTTTGCAACCATACTCAACCATTTCTGTGAGCATCCTGATTACCAGTGTTTTGAACTCTGCATTTGATAGGTTGGCTATCTGTTCATCGCTTAGTTGTATTTTTTCTGGAGCTTTAATCTGTTCTTTCACTTGGGCTTTATATTTTTTGTCTTGGAGAGCTTGTTATATAGTAAGGGGCACAGCCTTAGGTATTCACCAGTGTGGGGCAGCCCACTTGGTTGTGTTATGGTGCTGTATGTGGTGGAGGGGTCTCAGAGGGAACATTGCAACTTGCTCAGCTCTTGGCTAGCTTTCAGTTACTTCTTTTACTACCTACAAGGAAATTAGGACTTTCTGGTGCTGATTCCCAGGTGGGTGGGTTTGTATGTTCTAGGACCCTGTAGATCTCTCCAATGAACTCTCCTGTGAAGCTGGGAGTTTATCCTGCTGCCTCAACCCATATAGGTTTTTTCAGTCAGAGGTTTTGAGGTTTTACTTCCTCATGCTGGAAACTTGGGTTGCGTGGACTATCTTGCTCCCCAGTTTCTCCTCTTGGTTTATCTGCATGCAGATGTGGGACTGCCTACTTCACCAGCCGCCCCCTTGCCCACCTAGGTCCTCCAGCTGTCACCTTGCCAAGAGTCCTCTCCATCCTGGCTGCCCATCTCTACCCATCCTGTGGGTCTGGATACATGTCAAACTTCCATACAGTTCATTTTTCTGTCAGTTTTGATTGTTTTTTGTTTTTAAATTTGTTGTTGTACTTCTTTTGGTTGTGCAAGGAGGCATAGTGTATCTACCTATGCCTGCATCTTGGCTGCCCTCCATTACTTTTTGTTTTCCTGTGTACTTGTGTCCTGCTTCCTCACCTAGATTGTCAGTTTTTTTTGTATCATTCTAATTGACTTTAATGATTGCTCATCTGCAAGAATTGATATTGTGTTCATTAAAAATCATTCAATAAAAAATAAACTTGTTCCTCCCAAGTTGTTCTCTACATGCTCCCTTTGATGCCAGACATTTTCCCACAGTGTCCTTCTCACATTGCTTGGCAGAGATGCAGTCCTTGCCTATTCTATTAGTCCTATGGACACAGCAATAGTTAGGGGAACAGGGGGTAAGCCAGAGGGCAGCAGGAGCCGACAGAGTGGGTACCACTGTTTTCCAGGTTACTGCCCCTAAAGAATATGGTACTCTAATTGGCTGATTACATGCCATGGGGAATGTATCTTAGTAACTTCCCCAAATCCCTCACGTGGCTTACTTAGGGTAGTGGGAAAAAATGTTTATTCCTTTGATTTTATTCTCTGCAGGAAACTTGGGCTGAACACCTGGAATCATTTCTCCGTGGAAGTCTCTGTACCCCATATAGGACATTTATTAAAGGACTTGTACTGGGATAAGTGATAACAGAGTTCCAGGCTTTACAACCCTCATACCTGGACCTTCCAGCCTCAAGGCTATAGTACCACAGTCCAGGTTATATCCAGAAGGATGGTACTCAGAAGTCCAGGTATATGTGTGTAGAATTCACCCCTCCTAACTTGTTCCTCCTCTTTCAATCTTTATGGCATCCTCTATTCTGTTACCAGGTTAATTTTTTGCAAAGCCTTACTTAATTAGATGTTAAAAACCCATGTGATTTACATGGATAGATAGGTGACATAAGTGTGTAAATCCATGGTCATAAAATAATAGGATGAATGATTCTTTGCTTTTTAAATTTATTTATTTTTATTGTTTATTCTATTACAGTTGTCCCACTTATTTCCAACCACCACCCTGTACCACTTTCTTCCTCCCTAAGTCAATCACTATGTTATCGCCCGTGTGTCCTGGGGTTGTGCATAAATGTTTGTAGATTAATCCCTTTACCATTTTTCATCTCACCCCCCCCCCTCTTTTCAGCAGCTGGAAGTCTGTTTTATGTTTCTAAGCTTCTGTTACTATTTTGTTATTTTATTGTGTTCATTAGATTATACATATAAGTGAGGTCATGTGGTATTTTTCTTTCACCAACTGGCTTAATTCAGTTACCATAATACTCTTCAGGTCTATCCATGCTATTGAAAAATGTAAGTTTCTTCTTTCTTTCTGCTGCATAGTATTTCACTATGTAAATGTACCATACCTTTTTTATCTACTCATGTACTGATGGACACTTAGCTTGTTTATAAATCTTGGCTATTGTAAATAATGCTGCTATGAACATAGGGTTGCATATATTCATTTGAATTAATGTTTTGGGTTTCTTTGGATAAATTCCCAGAAGTGGAATTGTTGGGTAATATGGCAGTTCCATTTTTTAATAGCTTAGGTAATTCCACATTGCTTTCCACAGTGGCTGCATTAATCTGCATTCCCACCAACAATGCAAAAGGGTTCCCTTTTCTCCACATCCTTGCCAGCACTTGTTTCTTGTTGATTTATTAATGATAACTATTCTGACAGGTGTAAGGTGATATCTTATTGAGGTTTTAATTTGCTTTTCTTTGATGATTAGTGAGGTTGGGCTTTTTAAAAAATATATATATGTCTATAGGCCCTCTGTATGTCCTCTTTAAAGAAGTGTCTATTCAGATCTTTTGCCCATTTCTTAGTTGGATTATTTGACTTCCTGGTGTTTAGCTGTATTGTTCTTTGTATATTTCGGGGATTAAATCCTTATCAGATATATTATTGGTGAAAATGTTTTCCCATATAATGGGTTCCCTATTCATGTTGCTGGTGGTTTCTTTAGCTGTGCAGAAGATTTTTAATTTGATGTAGTCCCAGTTGTTAATTTTCTCCTTTGTTACCATTTCCATAGGAGACATATTGGCAAAAATATTGCTATGTAGGATATCTGAGACTTAACTGCCAATATTTTTTTCTAGGATTTTTAAGGTTTCACTACTTACATGTAAGCTTTTTATTCATTTTGAGTTTATTATTGTGTATGGTATAAGTTGGTGGTCTAGTTTTATTTTTTCTGCATGTACCAGTCCAGTTTTCCCAGAATCATTTATTAAAGAGACTGTTTTTACTCCATTGTATGCTCTCACCACCTTTGTCAAATATCAATTGCTCATACATGTGTGGGTTTACTCCTGGGCTCTCTGCTCTGTTCCATTAATCTACATATCTGTTCTTATGCCAGTATCAGACTGTTTTTATTACAGTGTTCATATAGTATAATTTGGTATCAGGAGGTACAATACCTTCAGTTTTATTCTTATTTTGCAAGAAGGATGGGTAATTCTTATAGCAAACTGGAGCTGAGCAGGCCCTCTTGCTAGAGAATAAATTAATTTTTAAGTTACAATAAAACACATTCCTAAGCAAAGAAAACATTTGTGTATTGATCTCAGGCTATGGTCTGCGAGTTTGTGCCTCTGCTAGGGATAATGTCATGCATTTTCTCAAACGTCTTCAATGTCTTCTGCATATTTATATAGAAAAATCCAGATTTCTCTGGAATCTTGACATATAAGGTCCTAAAATGTTCGGTCCCCAATTACCTTCTCAGTTTCTTCTTCCCTGTTCCCTCGTATATCCTTCCACATTCCTGTTGAATTCTGCTACTGCCTCTTTCTCCAAGCATGTGGCACTTTGCCATCTAATTTTGCTCCTGTCCTCCCCTTTGCCTGTGATATGCTCTCAGCACTTTTTCTGTGGCAATCTGACTCCTGGAATTCAGAAGCTGTCTCAGCCACAGCCTCTACAACTAGGTTTAAGTGACTCCTGCAGAACTTGTTCCTTATATTTACCTAACCTTTTAGAGGAAATTTTATTTACCTCTTGGATCCATTTATGTATCTTTACCACCAATTTCCATCTGAGGATACCAAAACACTGAAAGGTAAGTGAGATGACCAAAGCTACATGGTTTCATCTTTACAAATTCCCTTTCTGTGAAATTTCACCTGCACTTGCATACCCAGCACTTGCACAATTTTCTACCTTTCCTATGAGTTTTAAAATTCTTTATGGGCATGTGCCTTATTTTTCCAATTTTTATACTGTCCACAGAACTTTTCACAATGCTTGGCACATAATAGATGATCAATGAATATTTGAGATTTTAATGACATTTATGTTAAGTAGATGTATGTGTATATGCATGTGTGTATGACCTGGGAACAGCACCCTAAGCATGCCATTGGCAGGCAGAAAGAAAGAGGGCTTTAAGTCTAGTAATATGTTTCAGGCAACACAATGTCATTATTTCTCCATGCTAGGCATTGGTAGTTGAAACTGGCAGCCAGGAATAGTCTTCCTCCAAACTCTTCCATTTTCACCTTTAATGGTGAATTTCATCATAAATGGTGACTAGATACCAGCCTCTGAAATAGACGGGATGCGGCAGGAGAGCGTGTGCCTCAAAAGTCCCTGCCCGAGGCCAGGTCTGTTCTTGAGACAGGACCCAGTGATTGATTCTAGGGAAACTGGATGTTGAATTATATACAATAGCCCACACACGCACAGTTCACTCTGGCACACCCACCCTTGTCTTCAGGTCTGGCAGGTGTGCTGAACAAGGTCTGCCCTAGCCCACCTCTGGAGTCAGTGGTTCTCTTCTTATGCCATTGATAAGCAAGTGAATCATGCTTACCCTCCGGCCCCATAGGCTCTGCTCTTTTTTGCCCAGGGACCTGTCTTGTAATGAGGATTCCCAGCTGTCTGGTATCCCTTGGAGCCCTGATCAATCTGAATGTCTTCCAAGATCCCACAGGATCTGGCTCTAAAATTTTGAATGTTATGGCTTCAGATTTGGAAACTCTGCTTTGGAGCCAGATGAACCCTGGCAGACTGAAGAGTTCCCTGAAGTCCCACCTGTGGCTCAGAATATCCCTTTTTGGCCCCGACCAGGGGACCAATACCGAGAAGTCCAGCCAGCACACACATACATGTGCAGATGGCTCCCTTGCTACTGACTTCTAGGCATTCAGCACTTCTAGGCCTGTGAAACGGGTGCTACCCCAGCTTAGCGGCCATATTCCTATAGCCAGCAGTTCCTCCACTACACTCCTGGTATAGAGCAGGGAAGGTTGTTTCAACCAGACCCTTTAAGGCCCTATATCAGGAAGCTATCCAGGGTCTCTGTGGGAGTGATGCCTCCCAGGTGTACCTCATGAGCTGACTTCCCTGCACTGCCTTGTATATGAAGGCTAAGGAGTTCCTGTAAGATCTGTCTTCAGGAAAAATGGCATCTCTGCTTAGGAGCAGGCTGGGCCTTGGCAGCATGCTGTGCCCCCCTGAATTCCCTGGCTATGGCCAGGTCTGTCCCTAGAAGTCCAGGACCCAGACACTGATCCTAGAGAGCCTGAATGTTGAGTCACACCAGCAAATGAATGAGCTAATTGCATCTAGCCACCCTCATCATCAGGTCCTCCAGGCCTACCCTTGTCCACCAGGCATTATCTGAGGCCAGCACTCTCCTGTACTTCAATATTAATTAGAAAGTTTAAATTGTAGTTGACAGTCAGATCCATAAGGCCCTGGTGTCCTTTTGCCCTGAGACCTATCTGGCAATCATGATTCTCATCTGTTTTTCATCCCATGAAGCCCTGGTCAGACCAGAATGGTTACCAGATCCCATGAGATCTGGCTCGACACTCTCAGGAGATTTGGCTCAGGGGAATTAACAGCTCTGTTTTGGAATTGAATGGATCAAGGCATTCTAATGTGCCCTCCACACAATGGCCCTGGTTTTGGCCATACCTTTCCCTACATGGCCCAGACTCAGGGACCAATGTTAGAGAGTCTGGATGCTCATTCACTGTAGCATATGCATGGGCAATTGGCTCCCACCCCACTGACTCTCAGACATTAAGACATCTGGGCCTGTGTGTACAGGGGCTGTCTATAGGGCTGCGGTTCTTGCACTGGACTCCTGATGGGGAGAAAGGAAGGTAATTTCAGCCAGACATTTTATGAACTTCCACCTGGGAGGTACACAGCACTTCTTTGAGGCTGAGAGTGTTTCCCAAGTGTTTCTTGTGAGGTGACTTATTGGCATTTCTCAGGATGGCAACTTTAAGGTGTTCTCATGAGATTAGGCTTTAGGGGTATAGGCATCTCTCTTCTGGAATGGGCTGGACCTTGGTAGTACTGTGTGTGCCCACAGAAGTCCCTGCCTCTGGCCAGGTCTGTCCCTAAAAGGCCAGGGCCCAGGGACTGATCCCAGAGAACCAGGATGCCGTCAGGTGAACCCATACATACTCAGATCATACCATACACCTGTTGTTACTCATCAGGCCATCCAGGCCTTTTGGATAAGACCTATCCTAGTCTAGCAGGCATTGTCCTAGGGGCAGCAGTTCCCAGCACTTCAACATTAATGAGGTTTAAATGGTGGTTGCAGTCAGACCCTATAAAGTCCTGGAGGTCTGTCAGGCAATTAGGATTCCCAGCTGCAACTTATCCCATGGAATCCTGGTCAGGTCTGGAATGGGTTCCAAGGTCCAAGGAGATCTGTCCTTGAGATTGTGAGATCTGGCTTCAGGGTAACTAGTAACTCTGTCTTGGAGCTCAATGGACCTTGGCAGCCCAAGTTGTCCCCCAGAAGCTGCGAGATGTGTCCCTGACTCTTCCTACATGTCCCACATCCAAGGACCAATACTGGGGAGCCTGGACACCTAGGCAGTGAAGCAAGCACATGCAAAGATCTGTATTCAGGCATTGGTGACTTGTATGTATGTGTAACAGGGCTACGCAGGCTCAGAAGACCTTATGCTGGGGTTCATGATTCCCTGCCCTGCACTATTTATGGTGAATGAGGGAGGTGATTAAGCCAGACCATTTATGGCACTATTAAGGGGAAAATACACAGAGTGTTGATGGATGTGAGATCTCCCACATGTTTTTTACAAGCTGACTCCTGGTGCAGTCCAGGCTTGCAAGAATAAGGAATCCCATGAACACTGACATCAGAGAAACATGATCTTTTTTTTTTTTTTTCTAGAGTGGTCTAGACCTCTACAGCTTTATGTATCATCCAGAATTCCTTACCTGTGGCCAGTCCCTCCCTACATGGTTCAAATCCACAGAAAAACCCAAGGGAGTCAGATGTTCATTCTCACCATCCCATGTGAAGACAGTTCAAACCTGAGCACCTGCCCTTAATCATCAGGCTCTGAAGGCATGTTGTATAGGGTTTGCCTTAGCCCACAGACATTCTCTTAGGTACAGCAGTTTCCTGCATTGTGCCATTGAAGAGGAGGTTTGAATTATGCTAACCCACAGACCTTATAAGGCTCTGCTGTCTTTTTCACAATTCCCAGCTCTCTCTCATCCCTTGGAACACTGGTCAGATTGAGAATGTTTTCTGAGATGCCACTATATCTTGCTCCAAGATTGGCAAAATCTAGCTCCTGGGAATTAGTAAATCTGTTTTTGGATTGGATGAACACTGGAAGCCCTGAATATTTCCTAGAAGTGTCTGCCTATGGCTGAGTCTATCTTTACCAGACCTATACCCAGGGCCAGTTCCCAGGGAGCCTTGATGCAGAGATGGTACTGCAGGCACATGAGTAGTTTGGTCCAGCTGAACCTGGCTGAGGCATCCAGGATCTCCAGGGTTGTGGGAACAGG
Source organism: Phyllostomus discolor (assembly GCF_004126475.2). Lineage (NCBI taxonomy): Eukaryota > Metazoa > Chordata > Mammalia > Chiroptera > Phyllostomidae > Phyllostomus > Phyllostomus discolor. The sequence goes on from NC_040907.2 coordinate 97,595,074, forward strand.
GACTGCCTCAGCCAAGCAGGCCATTTTTGGGGGACAGCAATTTCCCCACTGAACTCTGATATGGTGCAGGAAAGGCTGTTGAGCCAGAACATTTATGGCTCTGTGCTGGGAAGATATGCACATGCTCCATGGGAGTTCTCAAAATTTCTGCAGCTACTCAAGGACACTTATGGTTCCATACCAATTTTTGAAATGTTTGTTCTCTATCTGTGTACCACCACTTTTTACTCACTCATCAATTGATGGGCACTCAGATTGCTTCCATATCTTGGCTATTGTAAATAATGATGCAGTAAACATAGGGATGCATACATTCTTTCAAATTCATGTTTTAGATTTCTTTACATAAACACCCAGAAGTGAAATTGCTGGGTAATAAGGCAGTTACATTATTAATTTTTGAGGACTTTTGTACTTTTTTCCATAATGGCTGCAACAATCTGCAATCCACCAACAGTGCATGAGGGTTCCCTTTTCTTTACATCTTCACCAATACTTGTTTGCAGGTTTATTGCTGGTAACCATTATGAGAGATGTGAGGTGATATTTCAATGTGATTTTAATTTGCATTTCACTGATGATTAGTGTCTTTGACCATATTTTCATATGTCTATTGGCTATTTCTATATCCTTTAGGAGAAGAGTCTATTTAGGTCCTCTGTCCACTTTTAATTGCATTGTTTCCATGGTGATCAATTGTATGAGTTTTTAGTAAATTTTGGATATTTGCCCTTTATCAGATGTATCACTGGTGAATATGTTCCCTCATTCAGTAGGTTGTCTTTTTGTTTTGTTTTGTTTTCTTTGTTGTTCAAAAACATTTTAATTTGATATAGTCCCAGTTGATTACTTATTTTGTTTGTTTCCCTTGCCTGAGGAGATAGATAAGAAAAATATTACTAAGAGAAATGTCAGAGTTTACTGCCTATTTTTTCTTTTAGGATTTTTATGATCCTAGTCTTACATTTAACATTTTAATGAATTTTAGGTCTATTCTGTTTTTTTATCTTATACTCAGTTTTATTATTTTTTCTTCAAAACTTTATTTATTTATTTTAAATAAATTTTGTTGATAATGCAATTATAGTTGTTCCATTTTTTTCTCCCCTTTATTCCCCTCCATCTTGCACCATTCTTCCCACAAGCATTCCCCCACCTTAGTTCATGTCCATGAATTGTACATATAAGTTCTTTGGTTTCTCCATTTCCCATGCTATTCTTAACCTCCCACTGTCTATTTTGTACCTACCATTTATGCTTCTTATTCCCTGTACTTTTTCCCCCATTCTGCCTTCTCCCACACCCTGCTGATAAGCCTCCACGTGATCTCCATCTCTGTGAATGTGTTCCTGTTCTAGTTGTTTGCTTAGTTTGTTTATTTTTTTAGGTTCAGTTGTTGATAGTTGTGAGTCTGTTGTCATTATACTGTTAATTTTTTGATCATCCTGTTTTTCTTAGATAAGTCCCTTTAACATTTCATATAATAAGGGCTTGGTCATGATGGACTCCTTTAACTTGCCCTTATGTGGGAAGCACTTTATCTGCCCTTCCATTCTAAATGATAGCTTTGCTAGAGAGAGTAATCTTGGATGTAGGTCCTTGGCTTTCATGACTTGGAATACTTTCCAGATCCTTTTTGCCTAAAAGTTTTCTTTTGAGAAATCAGCTAACAGTCTGATAGGAACTCCTTTGTAGGTAACTGCCTCCTTTTCTCATGCTGCTTTTAAGATACAGTCCTACCAAAGCATCACAGGTTCGATTCCCAGTCAGGGCATATGCCTGGGTTGCAGGCCAGGTCCCCAGTGGAGGCCACATGAGAGGCAACCACACATTGATGTTTCTCTCTCTCTCTTTCTCCCTCCCTTCCCCTCTCTAAAAATAAATACATAAAAAAATCTTTAAAAAAAAAGATTCAGTCCTTATCCTTCATCTTGGTTGATGTAATTATAATGTGCCTTGGTGTGTGCTTCCTTGGGTCCAACTTCTTTGGGACTCTCTAAGCTTCCTTGACTTCCTGGACGTCTATTTCCTTTGCTAGATTGGGGAAGTTCTCCATTATTTTTTCAAATAACTTTTCAATTTCTTGCTTTTATTCTTTTCCTTCTGTCACCCTATGATTCAGATGTTGGAATGTTTAAAGTTGTCCTGGAGGTACCTAATCCTTTCCTCATTTTTTTGAATTCTTGTTTCTTCATTCTGTTCTGGCTGAATGTTTATTTCTTCCTTCTTCTCCAAACCATTTATTTGAGTCCCAGTTTCCTTCCCTTCACTGTTGGTTCCCTGTACAGTTTCCTTTATTTCGCTTTTTATAGCCTTCACTTTTTCCTCTGTTTTGCAACCATACTCCACCATTTCTATGAGTATCGTGATTACCAATGTTTTGTACTCTGCATTTGATAGGTTGGCTATCTCTTAATTGCTTAGTTACATTTTGGAGCTTTGATCTTTTCTCTCATTTGGGCTATATATTTTTTTTTGTCTTGGAGTGCCTGTTACATTCTAAGGGGTGGAGCTTTATATACTTGCCAGGCAGGGCAAGCAAATTGGGCCTTTCCAGTGCTGATCCCCAGGTGGGTTGGTTTATGTATATTTTAGGACCCTGTGGGTTTCTCCAATGAACTCTCCTGTGCGGCTGGGAATTTCTCCTTCTACCACAACCTCCACAGATTTTTTTCAGTCAGAGGTTTTGAGGCTTTATTTCCCCCTGCTGGAACCCTGGGTTGTGTGGTCTGTCTCACTGCCCAGTTGTTGCTCTTGGTTTATCCACACATGGATGTTCAGTCTTCCAGCCAACACCTTACTGTGAGTCTTCTCTATCCTGGTTGCCTATCTCCACCCCCTCTACTAATCTGGATGATTGTTTCTTCTTTAACTGTTTGGTTGTCAGACCTCCACACAGTTCACTTTTCTAGCAATTCCAGTTATTTTTTGTTTTTAAATTTGTCGTTGTCCTCTTTTGGTTGTCCAAGGAGGCAAAGTGTATCTACCTATGCCTCCATCTTGGCAGGAAATCCTCAGTTTACTTATTTTTTATTGTTTTTCAAGTACAGTTGTATCCATTTGCCCCTTCCCCTTCTCCACATCCCACCCACCCCTACCTCCCATCCTCAATCCTACTCCCATTTGACTTTTTCCGTGGGTCCTTAATACATGTTCCTTGATGACCCTTGCCCTTTTTTCCCCTGTTATCCCCCAACCCTGTCTCCTCTGGTTACTGGCAATATGTTCTTTATTTCAATGTCTGTTCATATTTTGCTTGTTGTTTGTTTTGTTGATCAGGTTCCACTTACAGGTGAGATCATACAGTATTTTTCTTTCATCATCTGACTTATTTTACTAAGAATAATGATCTCCAGATCCAACCATGCTGTCCTGAAGGATAGGAGCTCCTTTCTTTCTGCTGTGTAGTATTCCATTGTGTAAATGTACTAGTTTTTTATCCACTCATTTACAAATGGGCATTTAGGTTGCTTTCGACACTTAGCTATTGTAAATTGTGCTGCTATGAACATTGTGGTGCATAGGCTCTTTTGAATTGGTGTTTCAGGGTTCTTAGGGTATAGTCCCAGTAGTGGAATTACCTGGTCAAAAGGCAGTTCCATTTTTAGTTTTCTAAGGAAATTCCAGGCTGTTTTCCACACTGGCTTAACCAGTCTGCATTCCACCAACAATGTACTCGGGTTCTTTTTTCTCTACCTACTGGCTATTCTTGTACGTGGTGTAAGAAGGTGCTCTAGTTTATTTCCTTTTGACATGTGTTTGTCCAATTTTCACAACATCATTTATTCAATAGACTATCTTTACCCTATTGTGTGTTCTTGCCTCCTATGTCAAGTATTGATTGACCATATAGGCCTGTGTTTATTTCTGAGTTCTCTATTCTGTTCCATTGAGATTTATGCCTCTTAATGCCAGCACCATGTTGTTTTCATTACTATGGCCATGCTGCATAGTTTAATATCAACCAGAATGATACTTCTAACTTTCTTCTTTTTTCTCAAGGCTACTGTGGCTATTTAAGGTCTTTTGTTGTTCCATATAAATTTTTGGATTATTTGTTCTAGTTCCATGAAATATGCCACTGGTATTTTAACAGAAATTGCATTGAATCTATAGATTACTTTGGGCAGTATGGATATTTTAATGCTGTTAATTAATCTTACTGATGATTATAAAATATGATTCTATTTATTTGCATATTCTTTAATTTCTTTCTGCAGTATTTTATATTTTTTTGAGTATGGGTCTTTTATGTCCTAGATTATTTTTTACTAGCTATTTGATTTTTTTCATGCAGTTGTAAATGAAATTGTTTACTTAATTTCTCTTTCTGACAGTTCATTTATGCTGTGTAAAAATGCAACCTAAATCTGTGTCCTGTTAGTTTACCAAGTTCATTGATCAGTTTTTGTAGTTTTTTGGTGGATACTTTAGTGTTCTCTACATATAGTATTATGTCATTTGCAAATAACATCAGTTTTACTAATAGCTAACAGTTCATGGGTGTTCATTGTATTATAGAACAAGTTATACAAATGCTATATACATATATTTCTTTGTAAATATTAAATATTACCAAAAAGGACAATTAATGTGTTAAAAGTTTGAAAAGGGAGTTCTGTTTCTTATAAGAGCTGACTAGGTTTTCTTGGATCTAACTTCTTACTGGAACAAATGGAAAAGCTGAACAAAATATACAGTTTGAAGGCAACAGACAGCTATCAAAACAAAAAAATAAGAGTACAGTTTAAAAAAACTAAAGTAATGTTTGAAGATGGAAGGATGTTACATAGACTAATTACTTCAGAAATAGATATCACTGAAACATATAAAAATGACTTCAGCAAATACTTCTTTGGTCTTGGTATGGTTATCTTTAAGAAAGAAGTTTAAAGAGAATAAGATGAATAAATACCAAATTGCAAAGTCAGAGAAGAAGGGTGGAAAGTGGAGAAAGGCAGAAGAAAGGGAGCAATGCAGAGGAAGAAAGGAGGTGTAGCAGAAAGAAATAGGATCTTCAACTGTGACTGGAAATCAATGGGAAAAATTATTGACATATAGCTGCTCCTGTGAGGTGAAACAAGTGCCAAAAAATTATTTGATCTAACTCCTTTCATCTTTGTGGAATTTCAATTATTCACATTTAATGTAGAGATGATGCAATGAAAATTAGAAAATAATAACTGTACTTAGAAATAATCTATATAAAACTGACCTGTGTCAGGATCCATTTTGTATTCTATATATACTATAGAATAGCATGTTATTTAACTTCTTTCTCCATTTTAAAAGGAAAAAGGACTCATGGACATGGACAACAATGTAGTGATTGCAAAGGTGAGGGGTGTATAAGGGGGTTAAATGGTAAAGGAAAATTACAATGACAATTTTTTAAAATATATATATTTAATTTACTACCAATTTATAGTAAAACAATAACAGTCTAGAATTTCCTTAATTTTAAAGGGTAATTTGAAACAAATATGTTCAGAAAGCTGTTAATTTTAAAAATTATTTTATGCATAATGTTAAAAATATCTATATCCTTACGTTCATGTGAACAGTAAGTAAAACAAGAAACTATCCTATACTAGAGAGCATATATGATCCTTGAATAAGATAAATAACATGGTCATTAATTAAAGGAAACATTGAGTTTTAAAATAATACTAATAAGCCTAAGAAGAAAAACATCAGGAAATCATTCTTCACTCTAATATTATCAGATATAAGTAAATGTTCATAAGATGAAACTAAAGAAGAGGCAGTAGTAAAAATATTTACAATTCTTTCAAGGAATAGAAAAGAAAAGCAAAGCATTGGCTGGATTGAAGAGCAAGGTCAAGAGCAGTAGCAATAACCATATTTTCATTTATTTTTAAAGATTTTATTTATTTATTTATTTATTTTAAAAATGCTTTTTAATTAGATTTTATTTATTTATTATTTTTAGAGAGGGAAGGGAGGGAGAAAGAGAGAGAGCGAGAGAAACATCAGTGTGTTGTTGCTGGGGGCCGTGGCCTGCAACCCAAGCATGTGCCCTGACTGGGAATCGAACCTGCGATACTTTGGTTTGCAGCCCACACTCAAACCACTGAGCTATGCCAGCTAGGTTTATTTATTTATTTTTAGAAAGAGAGGAAGGGAGGGAGAAAGAGAGGCAGAGAAACATCAATATGTGGCTGTCTCTCGAGTGCCTGCTACTGCGGAACTTGTCCCACAATCCAGGCATGTGCCCTGACTTGGAATTGAATCAGCAACACCTTGATTCACATGTTGGCAGTCAATCCAGTGAGCTACACCAGCCAGGGCCATTAATTGTATTTTTTTATTGGTCTGGTAAGAAATAGATACAGCGATCTGCAAGTTTCATGAAGATTTTTCTTAAAAATCTAATATGTAACAAGTTGAGAGTGACAGAAATCAAGTGAAACCACTACTGGAATCCAAACTTGGCCATGTTTATTTTTAAAAATATATTCCCTCCTGAGATTTTACTCTGGGAGTGAAGTGGCGTTAGAAGTGAAACAAAGTATTTTTGAGAATCTGGAAACTCCAAAAAGCAGTCCTTCCACAACTCGTACCTCTTATAATCAGCAGACAGTTCCCTCCATAAAGCCAAACATTTCATTACACAGAATAAGTTAGACTTATTCTTGGCTAGGGACAACTAAAAAGCTAATGGGAATATTTTATTAGAGGAAGAAAACAGAATAAATTATGTTATTCTCCTCTAAGTGTATAACCTGAAAGTCATGTTTACATATTTTCCAACTTTTTAAACAAAAAAGATGCATTTTTCTACTAATACACCATTTAGCTTAAATTAATGTTTATTAATTCAAATTAAGTGTACTTAAGTTATCCCTATACTTTTAAGTGTTCTGGTAAAACAAAGTAAATGCTTAAGAAAGTCCTTTTAGAAAACTAGTCCATTCTATTCATATTGTTGGTAATGTTCATTTAGAAAGGGTTAAAATTATACTTCCTCTCTTGCCTGTATTCTTTTTGAGGACAATCAGCTGATAGGGGTGTTCAACCATTTGGTGTCTCAGCCACACTGGAAGAAGAGTTGTCTTGGGCCACACATTAAATACACAAACACTAATGAAAACTGATGAGCAAAAAAAAAAAGGTTTTAAGAAAACACAATTTTGTGTTGGGCTGCATTCACAGCCATCCTGGGCCACATGCAGCCTGCAGGCCACAGGTTGGATACCCCTGTTAGGAGTTAAACTAACTGGTTCAAACAGAAAAAGAACCCCAGGCCCTGGCTCATCTCAAATAACACTAATTTCTAGCTATGACACAGAAAAAATTCTGTTGAAATCCTTGACAGTAATATTTTTACATTAATAACGATAGTATCCCTTATTTACTGAATGACTGATATTCCTCTAGTCCTGCTGTCAGCTCAATGTCCCTTTCAGTGGGGGGATATAGAAAGGGGTAAAGATAGTCTATGAATAAATGGTGTTGAAAAAATTTGACATATACATGCAGAAAAAAATGAAAGTAGACTACTTTCTTATACCATTTACAAGAATAGACTCAAGCCCTAGCCAGTGTGGCTCAGTTGGTTGGAGTGTTGTCCTGTACCCAAAGGTGGTGGGTTCGATTCCCAGTTAGGGAAGATACTTAGATTGTGGTTTCAATTTCCAGTATGGGCATGTGCAGAATTTATCTCCCCATTGATGTTTTCCTCTCTCTCACATTCTCTCTCTCTAGAAGCAATGAAAAAAATATCTTGGGTAAGGATAAAAAATAAGAAAAAGAAACTAAAAAAATGTTAGACCTGAAACCATAAGAATCTTAAAAGAAAACATAAGCACTAAAATCTCAAACATTTCTCGCAACAATATTTTTTTATAATATATCACCCCAGGATGGGAAACAGAGGGAAAAAATCGACAAATGGAACTACATGAAACTAAAAAGTTTTTATACAACAAAGGAAACCATCAACAAAATGAAAAGATGACCCATTGAATGGAAGAACATATTCACCAGTACACCTGGTAAGGGCTTAATATCCAAAATTTGTAAGGAACTTATACAATTCAACATAAAAAAACCCCCAAACAATTTAATTAAGTAATAGGCAAATGACCTAAATAGACACTTCTCCAGAGAGGACATACAGATGACCAATAAACATATGAAAAGATATTCAACTTTACTAATCATCAGAGAAATGCAAATTAAAATCATGAGATATAACTTCACATCTGTCAGCATAGCTATTTATTATCAATAAATCAACAAATAACAAGCATTGACAAGGATGCCGAGAAAAGGGAACCTTCATGCACTGTTGGTGAGAAAGCAGACTGGTGCAGCCACTATGGAAAACATTCTGGAGGTACCTCAAAAGATTGAAAATGGAACTGCCGTATGACCCAGTGATTCTTCTCCTGGCTATATATCTAAAGAAACCCAAAACACTAATTTAAAAGATATATACATCTCGATGTTCATTGCAGCATAATTTACAATAGCCAAGCTATGAAAGCAACCTGAGTGCCCATAAGTGGATAAAAAAAAACAGTGGTACCTCATATATACAACAGAGTATTACTCGGACATAAAAAAAAAAGACTTAAATCTTATTATTTGGGACAGCATGGGTGGACCTAGAAGGAATTATGCTAAATGAAGTAAACCAGAGAGAGAAAGACTAATACCATATGATTTCACTTAAGTGTAGAATCTAAAAACCAAAATATACAACCAAAACAGAAACAGACTGATGGATACAGATTTCAAACCAATGGTTGCCAGCTGAGAAGGGTGTTGGGAAGCTGGGTGAAAAAGGTGAAGGGATTAAGAAATACTATTTGGAAGTCACAAAATAGGTAAAAGACAGCATAGGAAATATAGACAACAATGTTGTAATAGCAATGTATGGTGTCAGGCTGGTAATTGAAATAGTGGGGTGGCCACTTGGTAAAGTAAATGATTGTCTAACTGGGGGAGCTTTGTGCAGCAGAGCTCTCCTGGCTGCTGTGGATGAGAATAAGTCTGCCAAGACATGATCTGCTGAGGGAGGAAAGGCTGACCGGTCTCTCAGAGGAGAAAGGCCTTGAGTCCCTTTCTCAATGGGCTTCTTTAGGTTTAGTTTGCACAGGAATACAGGGTGTATACATAAAGCTCATCAACCATTGTCAGGGAGTAATGGTCAAAGAAGAGACAACATTCAAGGAACTATAAGGGCTTATTCTAAGTCAGGGTCAGATAGATAAGTGACGCTAAAGGGCCATAAAACTTTGGGAAACAAACTCATTTTATGCTTGGACCCTTATCATTTAAATTGAGGGCATTCTTATCAAAGCAGGTTTCACAGGATTTTGTGCATTCTTTCTTAGGACTGACTGCCCTGAGGAAACGCTCATTCCAGCACAGGGCTACACCTGCCTCTGGCATTGTTTCAAGCTTAAGTCTGGCAGGGGAAGTAAGGCAGTCAAGAGATTAGGAGACTTTTTACAGATAGAATGAGGACTCAGGCTATGACAAAGCTAAGAGGTACGGGTCCATTACCCCCTTTCTATAGTCCCCTAAGTGCTTCCCTGGTGGCCCCTTAGCAACTGTGCCTGTCTGTCTTAGGTTGTTCCTCCCTTGAAGAATCTTACCCATTATTGACTATCCAGCCATCCTTCAGGGGCGAAGCAGGGTGAACTAAAGGCGGCAGAGGCTGCATCCCTTCTGGGAGGGTAAGTTTTGTCTCCTTAGTGGCTTGTGGTCCCAAGGTTTTTTTTCTCAGCCTTAGCCAAGGTGGGTTACAGCTTCAGAATCAAGGCAGGATAGTTCCCAACATCTAACCACTACGCTGTACATCTGAAACTAATACAAAAATAATATTAATGTAAAATTGTAATTGAAAAATAAAATAAATGATTTATATAAATACTTATTCCCGATTATTTTTTTAGGAAACAGAGATACAATGGTCATAACCATATAACCCTAGGTCGATAAAAGTTTTAATGACACTTTTTTTCTCTCAATATATCATAAGAAATCAAATTTTTTTAGTCACAGAGGTCTCATGGCTTTTAATATAATTTAAGCAGGTTTTAATTTTGTTTTAAGTTTAAAAGATAGATAATACATATATGCATCAAACAAAAGCAAAGTTTATAGTGTTCGTGATTTTTAGCTAAAATTAAAAAATGATACATTTTTAATACCTATCATAAGATTCAGAAGTCAAATTTTCTCTGCTTGATTAAAAACTCACCACTACTAGATTTATGAACTTGTGCAAGTTCTTTAACTTCTCAATGTTCTAATTTATAAAATGTACTGTATTTTTCAGACCACAAGATGCACCTAGGTTTTAGAGGAGGAAAATAGGGAAAAATTTTGAAGCCAAAAATGGGGTAAAATATTTAATAAGTACATAACATAATATTTTACCAATGTAAATGTAAACAGAACTCAACAGCAGCATTAACAACCATTATCCCTTTCAAATTTGGGGTAGGGGGAGAAGGTGCATTTTATAGTCTGAAAAATACAGTATATAATAAAATTATCTAAATCATTAAAAACCTGAATATTATTTACTAGTAAAGTGTAACAGCATTACAAGTAACAATAAATCCCAGTGCCAACTGGCTCATTCATCATTAATTGATCTGGACTCCAGCATCATTCCTTTCTGACTGGGCTCTGCTCTGTTCCCCTCCAAGGGTCTGAAGCCACTGCAGGACTGGGTTTGCAGGGCTGCAAGCACCACAGGGTCAGGGCAGTAGCTGTGGAGCCTGCTGGGTGGGGCCCAGAGGAGTGCCAACTTTGACCTGCAATCCAGGATAAATAAGAGGCGGCTGTGATGGAGGGAGTTGCAGCTAGAGCAGCAGACAGGGTTTCTGGGCTACCACCTCCCCCGCCAGTCTTTTGCAGTCCTGGGAGCCAGTTACATATGATTTGCCATTGGGACAGACCTCCACCTCCCCCATGTCTCTTTCTCACATTAAAGGTTTCCTCCACTTAATTCCACGGAAGAGTTTTTATTTCCCAAGTTTCCGCATTTTGTTCCAGATTAGTGGAGGAGTTGTTCTGACCCTCTGGGTTTGATAACTTTTTTGCAGGATCCCGTTCAAGATGGGGTGGCTTCACCAGCAACCTCTGGAACCTGGAAATCTAAGATGAAGCCAATACTTGGCTAGCAGTCTTCCTGAAGAGGGAAAGGGTGATGAATTGGAAAACTTTTGCATAGGGAGACAGGTGGCCTATTAAAAAAAAAAAGCCTTTCTCCAAGGAATCTCACTTTTAATTTACACAGTCACCCATTTATTTTCCTTTTAAATTTCCAGGTATGAATAAAAGCTGATTTTTTGTTTACCTCTTGTTCATGGTTAGTGCAGCTGAGAGACTGTGAGATTTTTTCAGACATTAAATAAATCAGTCTAATTTATGAGGATTTATATAGTGTAGTGGAAAAATCAGAGACATAGGTAGGTAGGAGACAAGGGACTCTGTTCTGTAGGCTTCTCCCCTATGATGTGAAGATAGAGAGAGAAAGTTGAATCGGGTGATTTTTATGGCCCTGTGTGGCAGTTTACCATTCAACAATTTTCAAAGATCATGGTGTATTGCTTGCATATCAAGTTTCAGGCACTTTCCTAAACACTCAGTTATTTCATTTCAGCTTCATGTTAACCATGAAATAACTGCTATTTTTATCCCAATAGATGAGAAAACAGCCATAAGTATTTTTCCTAATTTTTAGTTAAGGCCATAACATAACCTGATTCATCTTATTGCTGTAAGAATTATGCTTATGTGTTTGCATAGAGGTGGAAATTTCTTTCAACCCTGGGCAGGATGAAATACTTTTACAGAACTTAAGTAGACTTAGTCTCAGTGCCCTAATTTTTTAATTAAAGAAATCAAAATCTAAAAAGTGTCTTAATCTCTGACAAAAATAAAAGGATATGGGCTATTTTTACATTTAGTAATAGTTACTTAACTAAAGTTGAAGTTGCATTTGTTTCATTCAATAGGATTTTTATTTTTTGACAGATATGATTTTTTGCATGTGTGTGTGTGATACAGTAGAAACATGAGTTATATTAGTAATGTCATTATGTCTTTTGGCTGGAACTTTGCCCCAGGAAGATCTTAACAATTTTGCCAGAAGCACATGGTGCTATTAGAGAAAACTAACTCAGGATGTATAGGTATTGTGCATCTTGTTTACGATAATATTCAATCATGGTTAAAAATTAGTTTTTTAATAGTACACTGGCTTGTGTTGTTTACCGGTGAATCCAGTAAAATCTTAGTGTAGTAGAATCTGTTATTATTTAAAGTTTTAACCATTTGCCTCTGATTTTTTAAATTGTATTTCATTGCTAAACTGTAGTTACCTTTGAATTATTAAAGTCAGAGAGGAAGATTTTTAAAGACAGTTTGTAAAAGTTAAGCCCATTTATTTTTTACTTAATTTCGATTGTACATTCTTCTGAGTCAAGTATTTTTTTCTAGAGTAGTTAGTTGAAATGTTAGAGACACAACAAGGTTGAGAGCCCAAAGAAGGAAAAAAGAGGATTATTAAGTATCATAATAAAATATTTCTATTTTTGGAATTTTGAATTATAGATATTTGCTGAAGTGGATTGATTCTCTGCTCGGTTTCCTTTTTCTTCATATATTTTCCAAAAGATGAAGCCATTAGTATCCTTTTCCGTATATGTGGGTTAGTGCTTGAATTTCCAGTTACTTAACAAAAATTAAATGCCCAGGCTGAATGCCATGATTCATTTTTTATTTGAAAAGATTATGTGCTTTGGGAGGTGGGACCAGTTTTTGAGTATGTTATCTGTAGTAATTTTTTCCATGATACATTTCTAGGAAAAGAGTATGCTTTTGTTTGATAAAACTGGGATTTTTGTCATTTGTATTACCCCTTTTCCAAACTGCAGGCTTCTAAATGCCACTTCTTTTTGTGTTCTCTACAAGCTGTTACTATGAATTAACTCAGCACTGGTTAAAAAAAAGCATGGGTATAACATTGAGCTTGTTTATTTTTTAAACTTTTTAATTTTTCAATAAACTTGGAGGTGTAGCAACTTAGAACAAACTAGGAGGGAAAATGTATAGATCTTGGGGTCACAGGGGGCAGAAAGTGCTTTTGCTGGGAATGTATTTACCTTTTTTCAGATATATGTAATTTTTCCCTTTTAATTTTTAAATTAATTTTTTTAGTTTAAACATTTTTAATTAAATTAAAAAATTTAAATGGAAACTTATATAACAGAAAAGTCAAATTTTTAAGGTGTACAATTTAGTGGTACTTAGTACATTATAGCTGCTGTGCAATATCACCACTGGTGAGTTCTAGAGTAATTTGAGCACCCCAGAAGGAAACTCTGCATCCATTAAATTGTCATTCCCTATTTCCCCCTTCCAGCACCTGGTAAACACCAATTTGCTTTCTGCTTCTAGAGATTTAACTACTCTGGGTATTTCATATAAATAGAATCGCACAGTTCCATGTGACTTTTGGGTCTGGTTTCTTTTGTTTAGCATAGTGTTTTGAGGTTCATCCAAATTGCAACATGTATCAGTATTTCCTTCCTCCTATGGCTGAAAAATATTCTATTGTATGTATATACAACATTTGTTTATGCATTAATCTATTGACAAATATTTGGCTTGTTTCCACTTTTTGGCTAATGTATAGTGCTGCTATAAAAACATGTGAAGAAATTTTGTTTGAGTAGCTGTTTTCATCTGGGTATTAGGCAGGAAGTCTTAAAAAGAAGTGTAATGGAAACATTTTGACCAGAAGCTAAAAGAAACTTTTTTAGGGATCCTGTACAAAGAATTTCTGCACTGACTGAGAAATTCTTCTGTAATAAATTTTAGTATCTCCCCGAAAAGCCACAATTCTTCAGAACGCTAACCTAAATATAAACATTATAAACTAATATTTGTAAACACTTGGCTTAATTATTTACCTGTAAAGAAAACTGCATCAAAGTTTTAGGCATATGTGTCAGGGTATGTATATACAATAAATTAATTAAATAATATTACAAACAGATATAAAATAAAAATTACATATTTTTTTCATAATAGGTGGGATCCCTCCCAAACTATATATAGCAAACTATAACCTGGGACTGGTCAGTTTTATGAGGTCAATTAGGTAAGATGGCTTTTATGTTTTCAAAGGGCTGTTAAAACAATACAAAGTCAAACAAAAGAACAGCAAAATATGTAACAGACTGTATGCTCTCTGTACTACCTAAAATATTTACCATGTGCCCTTTACAGAAAATGCTGACCATTGCCTTGCATTAAACAACGTGGTATCATATAACAACTTCAATATTTTGTCATCTGAATTTATTAATGCAATATCCAACAGAATTGTAAACCAGCAAGTTGGACACTAGAGGGAGACTTTAACTTAAAAATATAAGCCTGACTGGTGTAGTAGCTCAGTGGATTGAGCATAGGTTTGCAAACTGAAGGGTTGCTGGTTTCATTCCCTGTCAGGGCACTTGTCTGGGTTGCAGGCCAGGTCTCCAGCTGGGGGTTCATAAGAGGCAACCACACATTGATGTTTCTATCCCTCAATTCCCCTTTCTCTAAAAATAAATAATATATATATATTTTCCACAAACTGACAAAGAGTGCTCAAATGAACGCTTGCTCTAAATTTGAGATAACTCCAGATTGATTTGATATTAATTTTATAGAACAAGATGTAGTAAATGGTACTGACCATTACAATTTACTGTGATATCCTCAAGGGCTTTGTAACAGTGCCCAGACCTGTGCAGCCCAGAAATACTGGGAGTTAATATTCTAGAGGTGAACCTCTGGCCAAAGAGACTGGGAAGCCAGCATGCAAATTATTGTTCCTTTACTTCATTTGAGACACAATCCTGAAATGCTGTTTCTATGGCTTTTTTATTTTTCATTGCATTTCCATGGATGGAGCAATCAGTCTCATTTAGGAAGGGCTAGTTGGGTAACATGTTCTTATATTGGCTCTCTTGCCTTCCCTGACTTATTGACTTGTTCCTCACTTTGGCAGCATGGGGTTATACTTTTAATAAAATAATAATTCATCAGCACTCTGAGCTCAGCTTTTTGAGAAATGCAGGCTAAGAGAGGTAATGAAGAAAAAAGAAAAGGCATCAGCTTCATTGTTCTGGAATCAGTCTGATTGCTTGGATTAATGGCATTAGAACACTCAAATATATCCTAATTCTTTTACATACCTGGGAAAAGTGTACTGTGTTTCAAATGTACTGAACATTCTTTTTACTACTTTAAACCTTTTAATTCTTGTTTATTCTATTACAATTGTCCCAATTTTCCCCCTGTTGCCCTCCTCTGTCCAGCCCTTGTCCTGCACCCACAGTCCATCCCCACACCATTGTCCATATCCATGGGTCATTCATACGTGTTCTTTGACTAGTTCCTTCCCCTTCTTTCTGTCATTATCCTCCTCCACTGTTCCCTCTGGCCATTGTCAGTCTATTCCATGTTTCCATGTCTCTGGTTCTATTTTGATCATTAGTTTATTTTGTTGGTTAGATTCCTCTTATAAGTGAGATAATATGGTATTTGTCTTTCTCCGACTGACTTATTTCACTTAGCATAATGATATCTAGTTCCACCCATGCTGTCACAAAAGAGATTTCCTTCTTTTTGCTGCCTAGTATTCCATTGTATAAATGGACCAAAGTTTTTTGATCCACTCAGCTACTGATGGGTACCTAATGCTGTTTCCAGCAATTGACTATTGTAAATAGTGCTGCTATGCACATGGGTTGCAAAAAGTTCTTTTGAATTGGTGTTTCTGGATTCTTAGTATATATTCCAAGCACTGAAATCACTGGGTCAAAGGAAGTTCCACTTTTAGTTTTTTGAAACTAAAAACATTTTTTTCCCCACAGTGGCTGCACAGTCTGCATTCCCACCAACAACGCACGAGGGTTCCCTTTTCTCCACATCTTCACCAGCTCTTGTTATTTGTTGATTTATTAATTAGCCATTCTGCCAAGAGTGTGGTGATGTCTCATTGTCATTTTAACTTGCATCTCTATAATGGCTAGTAATGTTGAGCATCTTTTCATGTGTCTATAGGCCATCCGTATGTTTTCCTTGGAGAAGTGTCTATATAGGTCTTTTGCATAATTTTTAGTTGGATTGTTTGTCTTCCTGGTGTTGAGTCCTATGAGTTCTTTATTTTTATTTCTTTATTTTTTATTGTTATTCAAGTAAAGTTGTCTCTATCCTCCCTACCCCACCCCCACCCCAGCCATCTCCACTTCCCACCTTCTATTCTACCCCTTTTGGCTTTGTCCAGATGTCCTTTATACATGTTCCAGACAACCCCTCCCTACTTTCCCCCCATTATCCCCTCCCACCTCCACTCTGGTCACTGTCAGTTTATTCTTAATTTCAGTGTCTCTGGTTATATTTTGCTTGCTTATTTACTTGCCAATTAAGTTCCACTTATAGGTGAGATCATATGGTACTTGTCTTTCACTGCCTGGCTTATTTCACTTAGCATAATGCTCTTCAGATCTATCCATCCTGTTGCAAAGGGTAGGAGCTCCTTTCTGCTGGGTATTATTCCATCATGTAAATGTACTGTAGTTTTTTGATCCCCTATTTACTGATGGACACTTAGGTTGCTTCTAGCACTTGTCTATTTTAAATTGTGCTGCTATCAACATTGGGGAGCACAGCTTATCTTGAATTGGTGTTTCAGGATTATTAGGGTATTGTCCCAGCAATGGAATTGCTGGGTCAAAAGGCCGTTCCATTTTTAGTTTTCTGAGGAAATTCCATACTGTTTTCAACAGCGGCTGCACCAGTCTGCATTTCCACCAACAGTGCACTAAATTTCCCATCTCTCTACAACCTCACCAGCACTTTTTGTTTAGTGATTTGGTTATGATGACCATTCTGACCAGTGTCGAGTGCCATCTCATTGTGGTTTTAATCTCTCTGATGGCTAGTGATGCTGAATATCCTTTCATATGTCCCTGAGCCCTCTGTATGACCTTGGAGAAGTGCCTGTTCAGGTCCTGTGCCCATTTTTTAATTGGGCTGTTTGTGTTCCTGGAGTGGAGACCTGTGAGTAATTTATATATTTTGGAGATCGAACCCTTGTCCGAGGTATTGTTGGCAAATATGTTTTCCCATATGGTGGTTCCCTTTTCATTTTTGCTGATGTTTTCTTTAGTCATGAAGAAGCTTTTAATTTTGATGAAGTCCCATTTGCTTATTCTTTTCTTTATGTCCCTTGCTCTAGGGCAGGGATGTCAAACTCATTTTCACCTGGGGCCACATCAGCCTTGTGGTTGCCTGCAAAGGGCTGAATGTAATTTTAGGACTGTATAAATGTAACTACTCCTTAACTAGAGGCAAGGAACTCAGTGCTGCCGCTGGGTACAAACAAGGTGCCAGGCAAGATAACAAAGGTGGAGGGTTGGATTTGGCCTGTGGGCCTTGTATTTGCCACCTCTGCTCTAGGGGACACATTGGTGAAAATATTGCTGTGTGGAATCTGAGGTTTTCTTTGTATGTTCTTCTCTAGGACTTTTATTGTGTCACAACTTATATTTAAGTCTTTTATCCATCTTGAGTTTATTTTTGTGTATGGTGTAAGTTGGTGGTTGAGTTACATCTTTTTGCAGTTAGCTGGCCAATCTCCCAACACCACTTGTTGAAGAAGTGATTTTTATTCCATTTTATGCTTCTTCCCCCTTTTTCAAATATTAATTTGTCATTGAGACATAGGTTTATTTCTGGACTCTCTATTCTGTTCCATTAATCTATGTGCCTATTTTTATGCCACTATCAGGCTATTTTAATTACAGTAGCTTTGTAAAATAGTTTGATATCAGGTAATTGTGACTGTCCTACTTTGTTCTTCTCTCACAAAATTACTGATGCTACTCAAGGTCATTTATGATCCCATAAATTTTTTTGAAATGTTTGTTATATATGTGTGAAATATGTCATTGGTATTTAATGGGGATTGCATTGACTCTGTAAATTGCTTTGGGTAGTATGGACATTGTGATGATGTTAATTCTTCCAATCCATGAACATGGTACATGCTTCCATTTGTTTGCATCTTCTTTAATTTCTTTCTTCAGTGTTGTGTAGTTTTCTGAGTACAGGTATTTTACCTCCATGGTTAGGTTTATTTCTTTTTTTTAAGATATCAGTACTTGTATTCTTTTTTTTTTTAAGATTTATTTATTTATTTTTAGAGAGGGAAGGGAGGGAGAAAGAGAGAGAGAGAGAAACATCAATGTGTGGTTGCTGGGGGCCATGGTCTGCAACCCAGGCATGTACCCTGGCTGGGAATGGAACCTGCAATACTTTGTTTTGCAGCCCATGCTCAATCCACTGAGCTACGCCAGCCAGGACTGAGGTTTATTTCTAGGTACTTCATTTTTCTTGTTGCTATATCAAATGGGATTTTTTTCCCTGATTTCTGTTTCTGATATTTCATTGTTGGTGTACAAACATGCCTTTGATTTTTGGATATTGACTTTGTATCTCGCTCTTTTGCCGAATTCACTTATTAGCTGGAGTAGTTTTTTGGTGGAGTCTATAGGATTTTCTATGTACACTATCATGTTGTCTGTGAACACTGACAGTTTTGCTTCCTCCTTTCCAATTTGGATGCTTTTTATTCCTCTTTCTTGTCTGATTGCTGTAGCTTTGATTATCAATACTATGTTAAATAGAAGTGGTGAAAGCAGACATTCTTATCTAGTTCCTGATCTTAGTGGGAAAGCTTTTAGTTTTTTTCCCATTGAGTATGATGTTGGCTGTAGATTTCTCTGATATGGCCTTTATTATGTTGATGTATGTTCCCTCTGTTCCCACTTTGTTAAGTGTTTTTATCATAAATGGATGCTGGACCTTATCAAATGCTTTTCTGCATCTATTGATATGATCAGATGATTTTTAGCTTTCCTTTTGTTTGTGTGATGTATTACATTTATTGATTTGCAAATATTGTAACATTCTTGCACCTCTGGCATGAATCCCACTTGATCATGGTGTATGATCTTTTTAATGTTTTGGTGGATGTAGTATGCTAATATATTGTGGATGATATTAGCATCTATGTTCATCAGCGATATTGGCATGTAGTTTTCTTTGTTGTGTTTTTATCTGGTTTTAGGATTAAGATGATGCTGGCTTTGTAAAAATAGTTTGGGTGTCTTCCCTCTTCCTGGATTGTTTAGAATAGTCTGTGAAGGATAGGGGTTAGATCTTCCTTAAAAGTTTTGTAAAATTCTCCCGTGAAACCATCTGGTCCAGAAGTTTTGTGTGCTAGGAATTTTTTGATTACTGCTTTGATTTTGCCAGCTGTTATTGGTCTGTTCAGAATTTCTAATTCTTCTTGATTCAGTTTTAGAAGATTATATTTTTCTAGAAATTTGTCCATTTCACACAGGTTTTCAAATTTCTTGCCATAAATTTTTTCAGTAATGTCTTACAACCCTTTGTATTTCTGTGGTATCAGTTGTGATTTATCCTCCTTCATTTCTGATTGTGTTTATTTGGGTCCTCTCTTTTTTTCTTGATGAACCTGCTTAAAGGCTTGTTGATTTTATCTTTTCAAAAAACCAGCTTCAGGAATTATTGATCCTTAGAATTGTGCTTTGAGTTTCTATGTCATTTAATTCTGCTCTGATCTTGGTTATTTCCTTCCTTCTACTTTCTCTGGGCTGTCTTTGTTGTTGTTCCTCAAGTTCTTGTAGGTGTAGGGTTAGGTTGTTTATTTGAATGTTTTTATCTTTTTTAGGTAGGCCTGTATCACTATGAACTATTCTCTCAGGACTGCCTTTGGTGTGTCCCATAAATTTTGGGTTGTTTTGAGTTCATCTTATTTGTTTCCAGAAACTTTTTGATTTCTCCCTTAATCTCATTCTTGACCCATTCATTGTTTAATAGCATGGTATTCAATCTCCATGAGTTGGAGTGTTTTTGAGTTTTTTCCTTGAGATTGGTTTCTAGTTTCAGTCCCTTGTGGTTGGAGAAAGTGCTTGGTATGATTTCAATTTTCTTGAATTTGTTGAGGCTTGTTTTGTGTCCTATCATGTGGTCTATCTTTGAAAATGTCCCATGTGCATTTGGAAAGAATATGTATTTTACCTCTTTGGGATGAAAGATTCTATGTATATCATTTAAGTCCATTTCATCTAGGACATTGTTCAATGCCACAATATCCTTCTTGATACTTTGTTTGGAAGATCTATCCATTGTTGACAGTGGGGTATTAAAATCCCCTACTATAATTGTGTTGCTGTCAATATCTTTCTTGAGATTTTCCTCATATATTTGGGCGCTCCTATGTTGGGTGCATATATGTTTATAATGTTTATGTCTTCTCGATAAATTGTTCACTCGAGTATTATGAAGTGTCCTTCTGGGTCTCTTTTTATGGCCTGTGTTCTGAAGTCTATTTTGTCTGATATAATTATTGCTACCCTGGCTTTTTTTCTTGTCCATTTTCTAGGGATATTTTTTCCAACCCTTCACTTTCAGTCAGTGTAGGTCTTTTGTTCTGTGGTGGGTCTTTTGTAGGCAGCATATATACAGGTCAAGTTATCCATTCAGCTACTCTTAGTCTTTTGATTACAGCATTCAATCAATTTATATTTAACATTATCATTGATAGGTACTTATTCATTGCCATTTTACTCTGGACCTGTGTTTCTCTTTCTCTCACTCTTTTTCCTCCTTTTCTTAAAGCAGTCCCTTTAGCATATTTTACAGTGTTTGTTTGGAGGAGGTGTATTCTTTGAGCCTTCTTTTGTCGGAGGAACTCCTTATTTCACCTTCCATTTTGATTGGGAGACTTGCTGGGTAGAATAGTCTTGATTGCAGGCCTTTGCTTTTCATTATTTGGAATATTTCATATCATTCCCTTCTGGCTGTAGTGTCTCAGTTGAGAAATCAGCTGGTAACCTTTTTGGAGCTCCCTTTTATGTTACTAGCTGTTTCTTCATTGCTGCCTTTAAGATTCTCTCTTCCGCCCTGGCCGGTGTAGCTCAGTGGATTGAGTGCGGGCTGCGAACCCAAGTGTCGCAGGTTCGATTTCCAGTCAGGGCACATGCCTGGGTTGCAGGCCACGGCCCCCAGCAACCGCACATTGATGTTTCTCTCTCTCTCTCTTTCTCCCTCCCTTCTCTAAAAGTAAATAAAACCTTAAAAAAAGAGATACATTTATTTGTTAAAAAATTCTCTCTTCCTCTTAAATTTTGCCATTTTAATTATGGTATGTCTTGGACTGTGCTTGTTTGGGTTTGTCTTTCATGGAGGTCCTCTGTCATTCCTGAAATTCTACGACTTTTTCCATCACCAAGTTAGAGAACTTTCTGTGATTATTTTTTCAAACAGGCTGTTATCCCTTGCTCCTTTTTCTTCTCCCTCTGTTCCATTTCAGGTTGTCCTGCAGCTACCCTAAATTTTCATCTTTCTTTTTGAGTATTTTTTTTATTTTGTTGCTCTGACTGGGTGTTTTTTCCCTACATTGTCTGCCAACTTATTGATCTCTCCTCTGCTTTATCTAACTTGCTTTTAATTCCTTTTAATGTATTTTCATTTTAGATATTGCATTATACATTCTCTCCTGTTTTTTGTAGTTTCTATGTCTTTTTCATGCTGATTTAGTTCCCACTAAGTTTCTTGTAGTTATCACTGATTTCCTTCAGTATCCTTATAACCACTACTTTAAAATCCACATCTGATAAACTGCTTTCCTCAATTTCATTTAGCACTCATCCTGGCTATTCCTTCTTTCCATTTGATTGGGGGTTGTTTATTTGTCTCCCTAGTTTATGGAGACAGAATCTTTTTTGTTTGTTTCTGCTTATTTGATTGATCTGCTTTGACCCTCTGTCTCTGAGGGTGGCCTTCTGTGGTAGGAGTCCTGTGGGACTCAGTGTGCAGTGTCCTTGAACTCCTGAGCTAGATACTCTAGGGATGCCCTTTTTGTAGTTTATGTGGGCTCTCTTGTTTTAATTGGGTTTTGGTTGTTGTTGGTTCATTTAATGGTGGGTTTTCTCCTCTAGCTGGCTGAATAAGAGTCACAACCCCCCACCACATCTTATATGTTCTTGTACAGGAGCTTCCAGAACAAAACTGAACAACCCAGCAAACACTACCTACATTAGCAAAAATACCTCCCAACCACTACTGTGATATAAATAACAAGTGAACTAAAATTAATAAAGGTGAAAAGAGACTAAGAATATTATGTGAAAGAAAAAAGAATATGAGGTGACAAACAGAAAGAAGAATGATTTTGAGAGGGTAGGGGGAGGACAAGTAATAAAAGTATAGTATAGAAACAAATCAAAGAAAAGGAGAAAATAAAATATACAATTTACATAAAATAAGGGGGGAATAGAGCAAACTGGAGTAAGATGAGAGAATACAGTGTGAGGTTTAGAGAAAATAGTGAAAAATAGGAACCAAATTGAAGAAAAACAACCACTGCAGTGATATACATGACAAATTAGCAAAGTTTAATAAAATGTAAAGAGAATTATAATATTATAAGAAAGAAAAGAATAAAAAAGATTGTTAGATGTATAAAGGAAAGGAAAATGATTTTAAGAGGATGAGGGAGTGGAGAAATAATAAGCATAAGTGTTAAAAACTATGCTACAAAAGGGAGAAAATAAAATTTAAAATGAAAATAAAGAAGGGCAGGAGGAAAGCAAAATGGGGTAGAACTGGGGAACTGTAAAATATAAGATTTAAAATAAAAAATAGTGAAAAACTATGGATAAAATTGAAGAAATGAAACAAGAATCCCAATATCAATTACAACCTAGAAAATATTAATAAGGGTGGTATGACAATAAGGACATTATAAGAAAGTGAGGAAAGAAAAATAATTTTTGAGAGCATGGAGGGAGGAGAAATAGTAATAGTGAGGAATAGAAACAAGGTGTAGAACGGGAAACAATAAAATTTAAAACAAAAATAAGAAAGAGAGGAATGAATGGAAAATGAAGTAAGGGGAAGAGTAAACCATGAGATGTGAATTAAAGCTAAAATAAATAAAAATGAAAATAAATGTATGTATATGAAATAAAATAAAAAATAAAAGTAGTGAAATAGAAACAGAATTGAAGAATAAGAAACAATGTTAAAAAGCCATGCAGGAGAAAAAAATAACACAAATAATGAAAATGAATGAGGGAGGATTCATCTAAGCTGAGTTAGGTGTTTGTTTTCTGATCTTTCAGGATCCATCATTGATGTCAGCTGGTGTCCCAGTCTTGCTTTAGGCAGCCTGTTTGAGACTGTGGCTGTCTCCTGCAGGCTTGGCTGGTCCTTGCTGTTCTGCCTTGCTGGCTTTTTATCAGCACAAGCTCTGGGGGTAGTTCATCTAAAATCTAACAGCGCCACATGCACCACCTCCCCCTGCCTCCAGAGGGAGCCTATGGTACAATCAGGAGGGTTGGCTTTCTGGATTGCCCCTTGGGAGGTGCTGTTCAATCTTCAAGGAAGATTGTGCATGTGTTCCCTTGCCCCATGTCATATGTCTTGGTCTGTCTCAGATTATTTCCAATAGTGTATGGTTCCTGATGAATTAGCTCTCTGTTTCATGTAAGGGACCAATCTATGTAAAAAGGTCAGCTCTTTCCTGCTTGGCACTGATGGCAGCTCTGTGTGAGAGCCAAGGATGGGCGGGGCTCTGAAAAACTCTTGCTGAACCAATTTCTAATCTCTCTGCTCTTCTGTTTTCAATGCAATAGGGCTCATTGAGGAGCCAGCATTTTGTGTGGTAAAAGTTCACAAGAGGGCTCCTTTGGAGATTCTCTTTCTTTTCTTTGTGGCTATGCACCCAGCAGGGAGTTTTTGAGCCTGCCTTTACCATTTCCTGGAGTTTACAATCCTGCAGGTGAGGCATGGGCATGCCTCCCTTCCCAGAGGTTTGCTGTCCATGGTTTGAGTGGCTCTGCCTGGCTGCAAAGAATCTTAGGTGCTCAGCTTTTGCCCATCCAGCTCCTAGTTCACTGCTCTTTCAGGAGGCTCAGACCCAAACCCTCCATTTTCTGTGCAGACCCCTGCTCACCAGCTGCACTGGGTAGGTTGGTGTAAACCATTCACTGTGCAGCCTTCTACTCTTCCTGGCCTGTGGGTTCAGTGGCACAAATTGAGTTTTCAACCTGGTCTCTTTGCTGCAGGGCAGCTGTGTATGCACATGGGGACCTTGACCAGCCATGACTCTGTTCCTCTGTTAAAACAAGTCCCTGTGTGACACCAAACTTGCAGCTCTGAGCCACTGCTTGGCTCTTTGTGTACTCCACTTCCCCAAAAGAAAAAAAGTCTGTCTCATACATGTTGAGACCACTCCCCTTCCTTTCCCCCATTAACACCCTCCCCGCTCCCCTCTAGTTACTGTCAGTTTTTTCTTTATATCAATTTATCTGGTTATATTTTGTTTGCTTGTTTTTTTTTGGTGATTAGGTTCCACTTATAGGTGAAATCACAAAGCCAAAAGCGGGAAGGAGTGAGGGTGGGAGGTGTGGTTGGTTGGGGCAGGGGAAAGTGGTGGTGGGAAAATGGAGACAGCTGTACTTGAACAACAATTAAAAAAAGTCTCTCTCAGCCAGGGCTGTCCACAGCCTGCTTGTACCTCTGACAGTTTTGAAAGATAGAGTTTTTCTCTGGAACTCTCCTGGTTGGCACTGCAGCTATGAATGTGCTGCTTACTGTGTGTGCAGACTGAGCCTCCCAGACTCTGTATATCCTCCCAAGTCTCTCCTGATTAGGGCTGGGGGTTCCCTGTGCAGGACAGGACCCATGCTCTGGGATTGGCAGGAAATACTAAGCTGCATTTCTCTTCTCTGTTCTCTGCTGCAGGCACCTCACACAGTGTATGTGTGAGGTGCCTGCAGCTTTTAAAATCTCTTACTGCATGGTGCAAAGCTTCCTCTGTACTGTTTGGCTTAAAAAATTCATATCAGCTAAGATTCTATTGAATGTTTAGGTCACTCATCTGAAGATAAGCTGAAAATCCATGTTGGGGGCTCCTGAACATTCTCAACATCACCACTTAGGTCCACAAATAAAGGAATCAAGTTATGATCATTGTAACTGAAGTGAATTTACTATCTAGCCACTAATTCCTGTCCTGCTTTTTTCTTAGCAATTGCCTTACAAAAGTTTCACTTGCTTTCAGCAGGAGCAGCAGTGATTATAAAACCTGGTTTTGTTCTCTGGACACAAGCACCTTTTAAAAAATAAGCCAATCAGAGTCCTTGCCCAGGAGTATGGGTTTGGGATTAAGAGACTGCAGCTCAGTTTGCACCTAGTCTGTGACTCAGATAGGATGAAAACATACTTCTGTCTCACTCAAAATCAATGCTTTTCTTATTATACTGGATCTTATTTCTATAAATATATCAACAAGTGGTATTTTATTTGTTTCTAGGATGAGCAATGTAAATTTTTCTAGTTTTACTAGTCTTTCATTTTCTTTGTAATTTTTATATGTGTTACTAATTTTTAAAAGTAATTTTATTGAAAGAAAGCTTATGGACAGAAAATATACTAGTTATGAGCACACAATTTGATTAAATTTTATAAACACACAGTTGTAACCATCACTGATTAAGAATCTATCAAATTTGAAATATGAGTTAAAACACAAGGAAGAAACTGTGTGTGTGTGTATGTGTGTGTGTGTGTGTGTAGGACTGAGAAACGGAGAGAGATCATATGGGAAATTGTAGAAAGTGGGACAGTTCTTTCTGAAGAATCACTTGATTTAGTCAATAGTCAGTCATTTGGTGCCCTCATAATTAATTGTCAGCTACCAATCTGGTTTATCCTATTATTGGCAATCTTGACATGTAAACATGTGAAACTTAAAAATGGATTAAAGTAAGAAGTTGTTATATTGCAAAAAAGAGAATATTACTGTGTCCTCAGAAGACGCCCTAATGTCCTCTTCCTGTCACTACTCCCTTCTGAGCCTGCATCCAAGGAGAGCCACTATTATAATTTCTAGAGATTAATGTTGTATTTTTAACCCTAGTTTTATTGAGATATAATTGACATATAGCACTGTATAAGTTTAAGATATACTTAAACATCATAAAATGATTACCACAGCAAGTTTAGTTAACATCCATCATCTCATACAGATATAAAAAAAGAAAAAGAAAAGAATATATTTTCTTTCTTTCTTATGATGAGAACTCATAGAATTTACTCTCTTAACAATTTTTATATATAACATACAACAGTGTGAACTATAGTCATGTTGTACATTATATTCTTAGTACTTGTTTATGTTGTAACAGAAAGTTTATACTTTTTTGACCACCTTTATCCAGTTTTCCCATGGCTAGTCTCTGGTAATCACAAATCTGATCTCTTTCATTGAGTTGTTTTCTTAATTTTAGGTTTTACATAAAAATGAGATCATATGTTAATTTGTCTTTCTCTGACTTATTTCACTTAACATAATGCCCTCAAGGTCCGTCCGTGTTGTCAAAATGGTAGAAGTTCCTTCTTTTTATGGCTGAATAAAATTATACTGAATATGGGTAGCACATTTTCTTTATCTGCTTACCTGTCAATGGACATTTAGTTTGGTTCCATGTCTTAGCTACTGTAAATAATGTTACCATGAACATGGGGTGCAGATAGTTCTTTGACATGTTTTTTCCTTTAATTAAATACCAAGAAGTAAGATATCAGGTTCAATAGTAGTTTCGTTTTTAATATCTTGGGAAATCCCCATACTGTTTTTGTTCCCTTTTTTTGGTTCTTGTTTTTTCTTTTTGTAATGTTTATTGATTTCATTGGTGGTAAAATTAATTTCCCTGGTTAAAACATCATAATTTCAGACGATAATTTGAAGGGAAAGTTCATAGTAAGTAATACTTGGAGGAGGCACTGAGATAAAAAGTTTGTAGACTTTGCCAAGTTTCAGTTTGAAGGAAGCACAGTATGTGTGGGTTTAAAACTCTCCATCTTTAGACTTTATGCAATGACTTGGTGTCAGCTAGCAGCAGACAGATGCCTCTGTGCCACCAAATACTGCCTTGACCAATGTCACTAATAGACTGTTATGTGTAGAAGCCCGGCACTGAATAGATCCTGCAGGGCCTCTGACCTGTGTAAGTGTCTCTTCTCCTGGGCTGGACCTCCAAAGACATGGGGAGAAATGCACTGAATGTCCATGGATCAGACCTTCTAACACTATCATCATTCCCAAACAGTGGTCAATTCCTTCTGGAAACACATATTCTGCATATGCCCAGCATTGCTAATGAGCAGGTCTCTGTCCCAGAAAAGTTGTTAAAAATGGTGTCTTGTATTTTTGATGCTTTTTGTTTCACTTTCTGTGTTTGTTTCTATGAGTTAGATGAAATAGCTATCTCTGTCTTGAACATATGATCTTGTGCAGAAGTGGCCTCTGTTGGCAGGCTGGTTGGAGTCCATTCAGGTGTGTGAAGTGCCTGGTTTTCCATCTGGCCAGAAGGACAGGGTTCCAAGTGGGACAACCTTGTATAGATGGTTTCAAAACTGCTATCAAAGAAACTTTTATTATGTTAAATGAAGCCAGAAGTGACTTTTTTGGGGTAACAGGGACAGGGTGTAAATTTCAGAGGTTTAAAGGCATCAGGGTAAAGGAGGAAAAGTAATACAAGAGGCAGGCTGACACAGAAGAACTCTGAGGGAAGAACACAAACAGGTAATGGGGTTTTAATGAACAGATTGTTGCATGGCATGAAGTGTACACCATCTTATGCATCTATGACCAAACCTTTAATGAAAGTCATCCTAGAACTAATGCACTATAAAATCTGATAAATTATTTTTTCCTTTTTGCATGTTTGTTTGTTTTCAGGGATTTGGTCAAATGCTGCGTATGACATAAAAGGGCAAAAACAGAGGTTTTCAGTAGATAAGCTTTCATATTTGGCTATCTATACAAAGTGTTTGACCAGGGAACAAACTCTTGAAACTGTAACAGGAGTTACATTCATTTTGAATTTAGTCTTTCTTTCCCATTTCAAAAAAATTTAATTTGGGATTTAGACCACAGCCTTTGTAAGAACGCAATATCAAACTTAACAGCACACAATGTTAGAATTGTCATACACACACACACACACATATATATATAGCCAATACCAATATATCTCTAATGATATATTTACAAATATGAGAAAACACAAACCATTGTAAGGTTATGTTTAGATATGGGCATTTTACTTTGTTTCAATAATTAAGAAAAACACATTATTATTACTTACTAATGTCATTATGATAACTCATTGCTTTTAAGGTTAAATAATAAATATAATGGCAAACAAAGAGAGAATAAAATAAATCTCTAAAAAAGACTGGGATTAAGTAACATAATTGGTAGGTACAAAATAGAGGGATATTAAGAATAGTATAAGAAATGGGATAATCAAGAACTTATGACCCATGGACATGAACTAAGTGGGGGGGGCGGTTGCTGGAGGGAAGAGTGGGTACCAGGTAGAGGGGAGCAAGGGGAAAAAATTGGGACAACTATAATAGCATAATTAATAAAATACACTTAAAGAAAAATTCAAAACTGATATTTGCTTGCTATTTTACTTTCAGAAACAAAAAATTAAACATTTTTATTTTTATCTAAATAGTACTTTTACTTCCTAAACAAAAACAGACAAATGGGACTACATCAAACTGAAAAAGTTTTTTAACAGCAAAGGAAACCATCAATAAAATGACTTGGCTGGCGTAGCTCAGTGGATTGAGCATGGGCTGCAAACCCAAGTGTCGCAGGTTCGATTCCCAGTCAGGGCACATGCCTGGGTTGCAGGCCATGGCCCCCAGCAACTTTACATTGAGGTTCCTATCTCTCTCTCTTTCTCCCTCCTTTCCCTCTCTAAAAATAAATAAATAAAATATTTTAAAATGAAAAGACAAGCTGCTGAATGAGAGATGATATTTGCCAATGAAACATCTGATAAAGGGTTAGTATTCAAAATTTATAAACAATTTAACATACAAAAAACCCCAAACAAATAATTTAATTAAAAATTGTTTAAGAACCTGGATAAACATTTCTCCAAAGAATAAATACAGATGGTTAATAGATTAATCACACTGAGCATTTTTTCATATAATTGTCAGAAAAATGCAAGCTAAAACCACCGTGAACTACAACCTCACACATGTCAGAATGACTGTCATCAATGAATCACTAAACAAGTGTTGGTGAGGATGTGGAGAAAAGAGGACCCTCATGCACTGATGATGGGAATGCACATTGGTGCAGCCACCATGGAAATCACTGAGGAGTTACCTCAAAAAATTAAAAACAGAATTATATTATGACCCAGCTATTCCACTTCTGGGTATACAAGATCTCTCTGGAAAAAGTCCAGCCATTGTTAATATAACAAGAATAGTTTGCATGACATTGATGTAACCTTGAAGTCAAGGAACATGGACTGAAATGCACATGCATGAACAATGATGACTTCGCTGTACTGATCAGTCGTGTTGGTAGATGCCAATGAGTGAGCATGTGTATTGTGTGGCCATCACATTCAAAATGACTGAGCAAGTAGAGCAATGACTCTGTATCCAATTTTGCATTAAACTTGAACATTCCTCCACAGAAATTATTCAGATGATTCAGAAGGACACAGCTATGGGCAACTGGTGATTGACAGTTTCATCATGACATTGCATCCACTCATAATCACGTCATGTACTGAGATTTTTGGCAAAACATCAAGTCACCCAGGTGACTCAGCCCCACTACAGTACAGAGTTGGTGCCCTGTGACTTCTGCTTTTCCCAAAACTAAAATCACTTTTGAAAGGGAAGATATTCTAGACAATCAATGAGATTCAGAAAAATATGACAAGGCACCTGATGGTGAACTGAGTCAGGTCCCAGGGTGCCTACTTCCAGGGGACTGAGGCATCATTTTCCTATTGACAATATGTCTTGAATCTAGTATCTTCTTCAATAAATGTCTTTATTTTTCATATTGCATGGCCAGATATCTTCTGGACAGACCTCATATACTCAAGGAAATCCAAAACACAAGCTTGACAAGCTATATGAACCCCTATGTTCATTGCAGCATTATTTATAGTAGCCAAGCTATGGAAGCAACCCAAGTGACCACAATGGATGAGTGGATAAAAAGTGGATACATATACATAATATATATATGTGAAATATTAACTTTATATGTATATAATGAAATATTACTGAGCCATAAAAATGAATGAAAACCTTCCATTAATAATAACATGGATGGACTTAGAGGGTATTATGTTAACTGAAATAAGTCAGTGGGGGAAAGTCAAATACCATATAATTTTACCATATTTTTTGGACCATAAGACACACCTAGATTTTAGAGGAGGAAAATAGGAAAAAAAACTTGAAACCAAAAATGTGGTAAAATATCTGATAACATAAGTAACATAATATTTCACCAATGTAAATGTAAAACAGAACTCAACAGCAGCATTAACAACCATTATTCCTCCCTAATTTGGGGGTGGGGAAAGTGCATCTTATAGTCTGAAAAATACGGAATTTATAAGAAGAATCTAAAGAAGATGATAAATGAATAAACAAAACAGAAACAGACTCATAGTTATGGAGAACAAAATGATATTTGACAGATAGGAGGGAGGTTGGTGGGGCTGGGTTAAAAAGGTGAAGGAATTAAAAAGTACAAATTCATAGTTACAAAATATTCATGGAGATTTATAGTATGGCATAGGAATTATAGTCAATGATATTGTAATAATTATGTATAATGCCAGGTAGTTACTAAAATTATCAGTGAGATAACTTTCTAAATTTTATAAATGTCTAATCATTGTGCTGAAATTAATATAAAATAATATTGAATGTCAACTGTAAAAAAATTTTTGAAATGTACCTTTATTCCTTGATAGGAAGTAAATATCCTGAAAGGATAGTAGGCTCCTTTAATGTACAAAAAAAAATATGGAAATGGTTCTTAGGTTACCAGACATTGAAATAAATCTGATTTAATGTTTATCCCCAGGCTGGGTTATTTGCTGTTCCATTGTCATTGTTCTTTGTGGACCTATACAGGTGATAAGACTCAGAAATTTGAAACAATTATCTAGTCAATGTAGGACTGAAATTTATTTTGTCAAGAAGAATTAAAATTGTTCATTTTGGTTTCCAAATTCATGTACTGATTTTTTTCCTTTTATTGTTTTAAAGAGGTAAGATAATCTCTAGGAAGCTGAGGTATCTACTTATTCAGATCCGTTCTTGGTGGCAGCACATTGATTACAGCAACTTATCTCAAAGCCTGTTCTTAGCTTTACAGTCTCACGAACTTAACCTAAGGTAGTTCCTCATAACCACATTTGCACAAATCTGATATGTCAACCTCAGTGTATAAGCTAGTGTATAAATTAAATTGATTAACTTATTTCATATATATTTTATTTATTATATTTAAATATATTTTTATTGTTGTTCAAGTTCAGTTTTCTGCCTTTCTCCCCCACCCCATCCCATTGCCCTATTGATTCCTGCCTCCCTCCCATTTCCACCCCCCGCCCCCCCACGTTACTGTTCATGTGTCCATTATAATTGTTCCTGCAAACCCTTCACCCTTTCCCACTGAAATTCCTTCCCTTCTCCCCTCTGGACACTGTCAGCCTGTTCTCAATTTTAGTGTCTTCGGTTATATTTTTCTGGTTTGTTTGTTTTGTTGATTAGGTTCCTATTAAAGGTTAGATCATATGGTATTCATCGCCTTGCTTATTTTGCTCAGCATAATGCTTTCCAGTTCCATCCACACTGTTGCAAAGGGTAGGAACTCCTTCTTTATGCTGCATAGAATTCCATTGCGTAAATGTACCAGTTTTTTTATCCATTCATTTACTGATGGGCCCTTAGGTTGCTTCCAGCACTTGGCTATTGGAAATTGTGCTGCTATGAACATTGGAGTGCATGGGTTTTTTGGATTGGTGTTTCAGTGTTCTTAGGATATATTCCCAGCAGTGGGATTGCTGGGTCAAAAGGCAGTTCCATTTATAATGTTCTGAGGAAATTCCATAGTTTTCCATAGTGGTTGCACCAGTCTGCAATCCCACCAACTGTGCACTAAGGTTCTCCACAACCTCTCCAACACTTGTTGTTTGTTGCTTTGTTTATGATGGCCATTCTGACTGGTGTGAAGAGGTATCTCATTGTCATTTTAATTTGCATCTCTGATAGGTAGCAATATTGAGCATCTTTTCATATGTCTCTGGACCCTCTGTATGTTCCTGGAGAAATGTCCTTTGCTCATTTTTAATTGGGTTACTTGTCTTCTTAGAGTGGAGTTGTGTGAATTCTTTATATATTTTGGAGATTAAACCCTTGTCTGAGGGATCATTAGCAAATGTGTTTTCCCATACAGTTGGATCTCTTTTAATTTTAATACTGTTCTCCTTAGCTGTGCAGAAGCTTTTTATTTTGATGAGATTCCATTTGTTTATTCTTTCCTTATGTCCTTATCTCTGGGGGACATATCAGTAAAAATGTTGCTGTGGGGAATATCTGAGATTTTCCTGCCTATGTTCTCCTCTAGGCCTTTAATAGTGTTATGGCTTATACTTAAATCTTTTATCCACCTTGAATTTATTTTTTTGTATGGTGTAAGTTGGTGCTTGAGTTTCATTTCTTTTTTTTTGCACGTAGCTGTCCAGTTCTCCCAACACCATTTTTTTAAATTAATTAATTTATTTTTAGAGAAGGAAGGGAGGGAGAAAGAGAGAGAGAGAAACATCAATGTGCAGTTGCTGGGTGCCGTGGCCTGCAATCCAGGCATGTATGTGCCCTGACTGGGAATTGAAACTGCGATATTTTGGTTCACAGTCCGTGCTCAATCCACTGCCAACACCATTTGTTGAAGAGGCTATTGTTACTCCATTTTATGCTGCTGCACCCTTTGTCAAATATTAACTGACCATAGAGACTTGGCTTTATTTCTGGGCTCTGTGTTCTGTTCCGTTGGTCCATGTGCCTGTTTTTATGCCACTACCAGGCTGTTTTGATTACAGTGGCCTTGTGATACAGTTTGGTATCAGGTATTGTGATCCCTCCTACTTTACTCTTCTTTCTCAAAATTGCAGCAGCTATTTGGGGTCATTTATGGTTCCATATAAATTTTTAAAGTGTTTGTTCTATGTCTGTGAAATATGCCATTGTTACTTTAATAGGTATTGCATTGAATCTGTAAATTGCTTAGGGTAGTATGGACATTTTGATGATGTTAATTCTTCCAATCCATGAACACAGTATATGTTTTTATTTGTTTGTGTCTTCCTTGATTTCTTTCTTCAGTGTTGTGTAGTTTTCTGCATACAGGTCTTTTACCTCCTTAGTTGGATTTATTCCTAGGTATTTTATTTTTCTTTTTGCTATATTGAATGGGATTTTTTTAATTTCTGCTTGTGCTGTTTCATTGTTGATATATAAAAATGCCTCTGATTTCTGGATATTGACTTTGTATCCCACTGTTTTGCCAGATTTACTTATTAGATCTAGCAGTTTTTTGGTGGAGTCTATAGATTTTGTATGTAGTCTATTATGTCATCTGCAAACAATGACAGTTTTTTTCCTCCTTTCTGACGTGGATGCCTTTTATTTCTTTTACTTATCTGATTGCTGTGGCTAAAACTTCCAGTACTATATTGAATAGAAATGGTGAAAGTGGACAGCCTTGTCTTGTTCCTGATCTTCGTGGAAAAGATTTTAGTTCTTGCCCATTTGAGTATGATGTTGGCTGTAGGTCTCTCATATATGGCTTTTAGTATGTTGAGGAATGCTCCCTATATTCCCACTTTGCTGAGTGTTTTTATCATAAATGGGTGGTGTACCTTACCAAATGCTTTTTCCTCATCTATTGTTATTATCATGTGATTTTTGTCTTTGCTTTTTGTTTATGTGATGTATTACATTTACTGATTTGTGAATATTGAACCATCCTTGCATCCCTGGGATGAATCCTACTTGGTCGTGGTGGATGATCTTTTTAATGTATTGCTGAATGTGATTTGGCAATATTTGTTGATAATGTTAGCATCTATGTTCATCAGCAATATTGGCCTGAAGTTTTCATTCTTTGTTGTTTCTATATCTGGTTTTGGGATTAGGATGAGGCTGGCTTCATAAAAAAAGTTTGGGAGTCTTCCATCATTCTGGATTTTTTGGAATAGTCTATGAAGGATAGGGGTTAGCTCTTTCTTAAATGCTTTGTAGAATTCGCCTGTGAAACCATCCAGATACATACTTTCATGTGTCAGGAGTTTTTTGATTACCACTTCAATTTCATCTGCTGTTATTTATGTGTTCAGGCTTTCTGCTTCTTCTTCATTGAGTTTTGGAAGATTACATTTTTCTAGAAATTTGTTCATTTCACCTAGGTTTTCAAATTTCTTGGCATACAGTTCTTCATAGTAATTTCTTGCAATTATTTGTATTTCAGTGGTGTTAGTTGTAATCTCTCCTTTTTCATTTCTGATTGTTTGGATCCTCTCTCTTTTTTATTTGGATCCTCTCTCTTTTTTTCTTGATGAGCCTGCTTAAAGGCTTGTCAATTTTGTTTATCTTTCTAAAGAACAAGCTCCTGGATTCATTGATCCTTAGAATTGTGCTTTTAGTCTCTATGTCATTTAATTCTGCTCTGATCTTGGTTATTTCCTTCCTTCTACTTGCTCTGGACTGTCTTTGTTGTTGTTCCTCAAGTTCTTGTAGATGGAGGGTTAGGTTGTTTCTTTGAAATATTTCTATCTTTTTTAGGTAGGTCTGTATTGCTATGAACTTCCCTCTCAGGACCACCTTTGCTGTGTTCCATAAGTTTTGGGTTGTTGTGAGTTCATTTTCATTTGTTTCCAAAAACTTTTTGATATCTTCCCTAATTTCATTCTTGACCCATTCATTATTTAATAGCATGCTATTTAATCTCCATGATTTGGAGTGTTTCAGGTTTTTTTCCCTTGGGGCTGGTTTCTAGTTTCAGTCCCTTGTGGTTGGAGAAAATGCTTGGTATGATTTCAATTTTCTTGAATTTGTTGAGGCTTGTTTTGTGTCCTGTCATGTGGTCTATCTTTGAAAATGTTCCATGTGCATTTGAAAAGAATGTGTATGCTGCTTCTTTGGGATGAAGGGCTCTATATATATCAGTTAAGTTCATTTCATCTAGGACATTGTTGAATGCCACAGTGTCTTTGCTGAAACTTTGTTTGGAAGATCTGTCCTTTTTTGACAGTGGGGTGTTAAAATCCCCTACTATAATTGTGTTTCTGTCAATATCTTTCTTGTAGTCCTCTAAGATTTTCTTTATGTACTTGGGTGCTCCTATGTTGGGTGCATATATATT
The DNA here is from genome assembly GCF_004126475.2 of Phyllostomus discolor. NCBI lineage: Eukaryota > Metazoa > Chordata > Mammalia > Chiroptera > Phyllostomidae > Phyllostomus > Phyllostomus discolor. Next base: position 97,630,496 of record NC_040907.2, read on the forward strand.
TACAATGTTTATGTTTTTTTTTTTTTTTTTTTGGTGGATTCTTCCCTTAAGTATCATGAAGTGACCTTCTGGGTCTCTCTTTATGGCACTTTTTTGGAAGTCTATTTTGTCTGATATGAGTATTGCTACCCTGGCTTCTTTTCCCTGTCTGTTTGCTTGGAATTCAGCCCTTCACTTTCAGTCTGTGTAGGTCTTTTGTTGTGAGGTGAGTCTGTTGTAGGCAGCATGTGTGTGGTTCATGCTTTCTTATCCATTCAGCTATTCTATGTCTTTTGGTTGGAGCATTTAATCCATTTACGTTTAAGGTTATTATTGATAGGTACTTATTCATTGCCATTCTCATACTTGTGTTGTTTTCTCTCTTGCTCCTTTCTTTACTTTCCTTAAAGCAGTCTCTTTAGCATCTCTTGCAGACATGGTTTGGTGGAGGTGTATTCTTTTAGACTTCTTTTGTCTGGGAAGCTCCTTATTTGGCCTTCTATCTTGATTGTAAGTCTTTCTGGGCAAAGTAGCCTTGGTTGCAGACCTCTGGTTCTCATTACGTGGAACATATCTTGTCATTCTCTTCTGGCTGGAGTATTTCCATTGAGAAGTCAGCTGCTAGTCTTATTGGGGCTCCCCTGTATGTTACCTCCCGTTTCTCCCTTGCTTCCTTTAAGATTCTCTCTTTTCTTGGAATTTTGTCATTTTAATTATGATGCATCTTGAAGTCGGCCTCTTTAGGTTCTTTTTGATGGGAACTTCCTGTGTTTTCTGTGTTTGTGCTACTTTTTTCTCTCATCAAATTAGGGAAGTTTTCCATCATTACTTTTTGAAACAGGTTTTCTATCCCTTGCTGTTCTTCTTCTTCTCCTTCTGGTATCATTATTGTATGGATATTATTATGTTTCATATTGTCCTGCATTTCCCTTAACCCTTCTTTGTTCATTTTGAGCCTCTTTTCCTTTTCTTGCTCTCTCTGGGTGTTTTTTCCTTCTACCTTGTTCTCCAGCTTGTTGATCTGGTCCTCTGCTCCACCAATCCTGCTTTTGATTCTTCCTACTGTGTTCTTCAGTTCATACATTGTATTCTTCATTTCCTCTTGGCTTTTGTTGATAGTTTCTGTTTCCTTTTTCATGTTGATATAGTTTGCAGTGAGTTCATTGTAGTTTCCCTGTAGTTTCTGGTAATTGTCTGTGAGGTCATTGAGCATCCTTATTACCATTGCTTTGAACTGAATATCTGGTAGTTGAGTTGCCTCTATTTCATTTAGCATTCTTTCTGAGGCTTCCTCCTTTCCTTTCATGTGGGGATTGTTTCTTTGTCTTCCGATTGTTTGTGAGACTCCTTTTGTTAGCCTCTGAATCTTAAATTAATCTGTTCTGACTCCCTGAGTTTATGGTGTGAACTATGGTAGAAGACCTGTGAGATCCAGTGGTGCAGTCTTCTTAATCTCCTGAGCTCACTGGTTTTGGGCTGTCATTTATGTTGGATCTCTGTATGTCTTTGGGTTTTGATAGTTGTTGGGTCTTTCTTTGGTGGTTCTTTCCCTCCAACTGATTAACTGAGGGTCACTCTGTCCACTACATCTTGTATTCTGTTGTGCATGTATGGACAGGTTGCGTTGAAGCTGATTCTTCTGTCTGTACAAGGTTTTGAGACTTCTTTCTCATTCTTGTTCAGTTGTTTGTTGTGGGTAATTTCTCCACCATTTAGTTGTATTTCCAGATTGAACCTGGATTGAGGTGACTGTGGCTTCCACTCCCTCCTTCACTTTCTTCTGTTGTTATCTGTTGATGGTTCCTTTGTTGGTGGGTTTCCTTTTCCAGCAGGTGTACTGGTGGACACAGCTCCCACCTTGCAAGTTCTCTGGAGTAGTAAAGTGAAATTTGTCTCACTGTCTCAGGTGTTGGGATGACCCCTGTTTGGGTCTAACTCTGGTGTTTTCATAACTCCAAATTTTAGTGTCTCACCTGTGGGAAAGGAAGGGAAAAAAAGGGAAAGAAGGAAGAAGGAATAAAAAAGTAAAGGAAGTGAGGAAGGAAGAAGGAGTAAAAAATAAAAAAGAGAGAGAAGGAAAGAAAGGAAGGAGGAATTTTTACAAAAACAAGGAAGGAAGCAGGAATAAGAAAGGAAAGGAAGGGAAGAAGGAAGAAGGAATATAAAAAGATAGAAAGAAAGAAAGGAAGAAGGAATTAAGAAAAAAGAAAGAAGGAAAAAAAAAGCCTTACAATGGCTTTAAACTGGTCAAGCCAGTTCTTCTGGTCTTCTTGCTGAGTCAGGCTCAGGAGGGATTGGTTTTGCTTTTCTCCCCTTCTGAGCCACACGTTTCTCTGTTGTCCAGCCTCTGGCCCACTTCCTCAGTACCCTTCTGTGCCCAGCCTAGGTCTTCAGTCTACCAGTTGCACTGTTCTTAAAGTGCACCAATTAGGGGCAACTCACACACCACCTTCTTGCTCATTGGTGTCCTAGATGCTATGGACTCTCAGCACCCCCTAAGGGCAGTTCAGCACCCACTGAGTCAAGTCTTTCCTGGGACTGCCGACTCCCTCGACCCTGTAGCTCCCCTCTGCGGGCATTTCTGCCTTCCTCCTAGAGAGCCTGTCAGGGCTTTGTGTTTGGGGGCCAGGTGGGAGGTGCTCCATCATCAGTGCTTTGGGTGTGGGCACCTGTGGCAGCCCCACCATGGTTGGGGTGCACACCATCTGGGGGCTTTGGGGTTATGGATGCAGGAGGCGGGAGGCTGGTGTGGAGAATTCTCCAAACAGCCTCTTTTTTTCTGTTTCTTGTTAAAAAATTCCTTCTATTCAAGATTGCCAGTTCAAATAAGCACCTGGCCTCACACGACCCAGCCTGGATCTCTCTCAAGATTCTTGTAGCAGACCTGGCAGGCTCCAGGCCTGGGGCTGCAGCCATCCTAGTCCCTGTACTGGTTTCAGGGACCTTATTGTCCTTAAGTATGCTCCTTACCATTTAACTTTTCAATGTCCTCTACAATTTTTAGTCTCCAATCTTCATATATGCTGGGATACCGCTGACTGTTCACTCTGTTCCTCAGAAGACTGGCTAGGTGTTTCACCCGTATGCAGGGAGAAGTGGACTCTGCACCCACCTATCTCGCTGCCACCTTCTCCTATTTAAATCTCATATATATATATTTTTAAATTTTATTGTTGTTCAAGTACAGTTGTCTGCATTTACCCTTCACCCCCTCTCCAACCCCAGCCACCCCTATTCCCCTCCCCTGCTTCCACCCCCTTTGGTTTTGTCCATGTGTCCTTTATAATTGTTCCTGAAAACCTTTACCCACTCCCCCCCCATTATCCCCTCCCACTTCCCCTCTGGTTACTGTCAGATTGTTCTTAATTTCAGTGTCTCTGGTTATATTTTGCTTGCTCATTTTGCTGCAGGAAGAAAGAAGGAGCTCCTACCTTTTGTGACAGCATGGATGGAACTGGAGAGCATTATGCTAAGTGAAATAAGCCAGGCAGTGAGGAATAAATACCAAATGATTTCACTTTTAGGTGGAACATATATTGTTTTTAATAAGTTTAAAATACTAAGGGCTATGAATTCATTCTCTTAATACTACTAATAATGGTGATGTTTTACATTTTTGAGTTCTTAGAATTTTCTAGAACTTGTTACAATCCTCACCCCTTTGTTCTTCACATAAGCTTTTTGCACTGGGGTTATCATTATCCACATTTTATTTATAAGTAGACTAAGCCAGAGAGAGATACAGTAATATGGTCAAGATCATACTAAGTGATAGAGCTAAGATTAAATTTTTGATGGTCTGGCCTTCAAATCTATGTCCCCAGCCACAACCTTATACTGCCCACAGCACACAAACTCAAAATATCATATGTAGGTGTTATTGGAAGTGTAGCTCTTCTGAATGATGCTTCTTCTAGGGAGACCTCTGTGATATGACCTCCTATCATATAACTTACTATTTCTGGATAATTTTCTTCTATTCACAGTGACTAGGCTTAAGAATGGGGTTGCGTTTGAAGAGCGGGGGTATAGCAAAGAGCAAGAATGAAAGGTTGTGCAGGGAATTGTATAGCTTGGCCTGCAATTGTTCAGAATTCTGTCACATGGTCCCATTTAGAGATAGGAAGGGGTTGGGAAATGTGATTTTCATGTGTGCTCAGTAAGAAAATAAACAAATAATATTGTGTGTGATACAGACACACACACATACACATCTCTGTTCTGAGGTTTTTACTTCTAATGGAATCTGAATGCTTGAGACCATTTTGTAAATATGAAACAATCTATACTTTCCCACATACATTTTAGAATGAGTTCGTCCATGTGTCCTGAAAAACATTTTGAATTATTTTTTAAATGTGAAATCTAAGCTTATGCATGGATATGGGAAGAATTGTCATCTTCCCCTTGTTGAGCTTTCTTATCTACAAATGTAATGTAGCTCTCCATTTATTTTTATTGACTTTGATGCCTTTGAATAAAGATTTTACAACTTTTGTGTGATTACTCCTACATATCATCTATTTGTTGTTAGTATTATTGTTATTATTTATGAATTATGTTGTTTAACTCTTTGTTAAAGCTCTATAGACATGCAAATGATTTTTGTATGTTATTATATAATATTCAGAATCTTGCTAAAATATCTCATTAAGTCTAATATTTTACCTGTAACTCCATTTGCATTTCATACATAGATTTATCATCTCTAAGTACTAGTTACATATTTTTTCTTTCTAGTCTTTCTGTAATTTTTTTGTATCCTAGAATTAGAAGTGGTAATAGTGGGTATCTGTTTTACTTCTACTTGTTTAATTAATTACTTGATTTATTGGACATAATTCTAGGGCCTTTTCAGTTTTATTGAGCTATAATTTAATAAAGTAAGATATTTAGTTTTTGTTATCCTCACTGAAGAACAGTTTTTCATTGATTTTTACAGAGAGGAGGGGAGAGAGGAAGCAGGAGAGAAAAACATAAACGTGAGAGAGAAACTTTGATCAGTTGCCTCCTGTACATATCTAGACAGGGGATAGAACCCATAACCTAGGTACATGCTCTAACCAGGAATAGAACCCACAACCTTTTGGTTATGGGACAATTCTCCAACAAACTGAGCTGCACCAATGAGGGCAAAATTGTAAAATGTTTAAAGTGTACAAAGTGATTCTTTGATATACATATACACTGTGAAAGGATTTCCTCTATTGTGTTAACATATCCATCACCTCAGATACTTGTTTTTTTTTTTGGTGAGAGACTTTAAGTTCTATTTTCTTAGCTAATTTAAATTATACAATACAGTGTTATAGACTCTAATCACCATGTTATTAGGTCTTTGGTAGTTATTCATCTTATAACAGAAAGTTTGTACCTATTGAGCAAGATCTGCCTATTTTCCAGTCCCTGACAACCACTTTTATACTGTTTCATGAATTTTATTTTTTAGATCATAAATGTATATTTATGATCTAAAAGGTAGCCTCTGGCTTACCTCACTTATCATAATGCCTTCCAGCTTAATCCATGTTGTTGCAAATGGCAGGATTTTCTTGTTTATGAATGCTAAATTATATTCCACTGATATATATATACACACACACACACACACACACACACACACAAACACATGTATTTATATATTACATTTTCTTTATTTGTTCATCCATTAATGAACACTTAGGTTGTTTCCATACTTAGACTATTATGAATAATGCTGTAATGAACATGGATGTTCAGATATGTATTTGAGATAATGATTTCATTTCCTTTGAATATATACCTGAACTAAGATTGCTATATTATATGATAGTTTTATTTTTAATTTCTTGAGGACTTTCCATACTCTTTTCCCACAGTGGCTGTACCAGTTTACATTCCCACCAGCATGCACAAGAATTCCCTTTTCTCCATATCCTCACTGGCATTTTTAATCTCTTGTTTTTTAATAATAGAAATTCTAAAAGGTATGAAGTGACACCTTGTGGTTTTGACTTGCATTTTCCTGATAATTAGTGATACCAAGGATTTTTTATTGATCGGTTGGCCATTTGTATGCCTCTTTGGAATAAATGTCTATTTGGATCCTTTGTTCATTTTTTAATTTTTTTGTTTGTCTTTGCTTTGGGGTGCATGAGCTCTTTGTATACTCATTTTCTGTATGTTAGCCTCTTATCAAATATGTGATTTGCAAATATTTTCTCCCATTTCATAGGCTGCTTTTTCATTTTGTTGGTTTCCTTTGCTGTGCAGAATCTTTTTAGTTTGATTTAGTCCTATGTTTATTTCTGCTTTTGTTGCCTTTGCTTTTGTTAAACCCAAAAAACCATTGCCAAAACCATTTTAATGACTTTTTCTCTATATTTTATTCTAGGTGGGGTTTGTTGTTGTTGTTGTTGTTTTTAGGTCTTACCTTCAATTATTTAATCCATTATGAGTTGATTTTTGTGTGTGGTATAAGATTGAGGGCCAGTTTAAATTCTGTTTTGTTTTTTTAAAAATAATTTTTAAATTTATTTTTAGAGAAATGGGAAGGGAAGGATAAGGGGAGGAAGAGAAACATCAATTGGCTGCCTCTTGCATGCACCCAGTGTAGGACCTGGCTTGCAACACAGGCATGTGCCCTGACTGGGAATTGAACCAGTAACCTTTCAATTTGTGGGATGAAACCCAACCCACTGAGCCACTTAGGTCCATTTTAATTCTTTTGCATGTAGCCATCCACTTTTCCCAACACCATTTAGTGAAGAGACTATATTTTCCACATTGTATGTTTTTAGCTCCTTTGTTGAAAATTAGTCGATTGTGCAAGTGTGGGTTTAATTCCAAGTTATCTATTTCGTTCCATTGTTCTAGTTTATGCCAGTGCCATGCTGTTTTGATTACTATAGCTTTGCAATATAGTTTGTCAGAAAGTGTGATGCTTCCTGCTTTGTTATTCTCTCTCAAGATTTCTTTGCCTTGGGAGTCTTTTGTGGGTACATACAAATTTTAGGATTATTTCTTCTATTTCTGTGATAAACACCAATGGAATTTTGATAAAGATCACATTCAACCTGAAGATTGCTTTTGGTAGTATGTATATTTAACAATATTAATTATTCTTATCAATGAGCATGGAATATCTTTTCATTTCTTTGTATCTCAGTTTTTTTTCAGTGCAGAGATCTTTTTACTTTCTTAATTAAGTTTATTTCTAGATGTTTTATTTTTGAGGCTATTATAAATATGATTGTTTTCCTAATTTATCTTTCTGATAGTTTGTTGTTACATTATAAAAACAGCTGATTTTTATATATTAATTTTACACACTACAACTCAACTAAATTAATTTCTTAGTTCTAACAGTTCTTGTGTGTGTGTGTGTATATGTGTGTGTGTGTGTGTATTTCAGGGTTTTCTATATATAAGATGATGTCATCTGCCAAGATAATTTTACCTTCTTATTTAGATGTATTTATTAATTTTTCTTAATTGTTCTGGGTAATACAGTATTATCTTGAATAGAAATAACTAGAGTGGGAATTCTTGTCTTATTCTTGACCTTGGAAGTAAAGAATTTAGATATTAATCATGAGTATAATATTAACTGTGGACTTGTCATATATTTCCTTCATTAGGCTGTGATATGTTTCCTCATTACCCAGTTTGTTGAGAGGTTTTATCATGAAAAAAATATTGAGTGTTGTTAAATATTTTTTATCTACTGAGACAATCATACAATTTTAAAAAATATTGTTTTAAATTTATTTTAGAGGGAGCAGAAAGAAAGGAGAAAGAGAGGGAGAGAAAACCACTGCAGTTGCCTCTTACGTGCTCTCCACTGGGAACCTAGCCCACAACCCAAGCATGTGCCCTGACTAGGAATCGAACGGACAAGAAAGGAAAATGGGGTATTAGATTTTAGAATTGAGAATAGTGGATTTACAAGTAGTTGAGAAGGGGGAAAACATAACATGGCAGGAAAATTCTTGCTAAGCAACTCAAACAATGTTACACATGTGTATCTAGGCTCACAGGATCCTGCCTAAAGCCCTCTTGTTTATTACACTTAATTTAAATAGCCTATAACTTTCTTTTCTTGTGGCATCCTTGACTGGTTTTGGTATCAGAGTAATACTAGTAAAATGCATTTGACAATATTCCCTTCTCTTCTGTTTTCTTTTGGAAGCATTTGAGATGAATTGGTATAATTTTTTTAAAGTTCGGTAGAATTCACCAGTAGAGCCTGAATTTTCATTTGTTGGGAAGTTTGTTGTTTTTTTTAAATATTTTATTTATTTATTTTTAGAGAGGGAAGGGAGGGAGAAAGAGAGAGAGAAACAATGTGAGGTTGCTGGGGGTCATGGCCTGCAACCCAGGCATGTACCCTGGCTGGGAATCGAACCTGCAACACTTTGGTTTGCAGCCCGAGCTCAATCCACTGAGCTATGCCAGCCAGGGCAGATTTGTTGGGAAGTTTTTGATTCCTGATATTTCAATGAAATATTTACCATTTCAGAGTGTTGCTTTTCAGTGGTTTTTGGTAATTATCTGTTATAAAGTTACCAAGTTCCCTTTAATTCCTAGGAAGTAGTTGGGGGGGGGGGTGGCTGGGTAGAGTAAGGCAAAGGGGAAAAATGTGGAGAAAATTGTAATAACATAGACAATAAAATATAATAAAAAATAAAACATAAAAAGAAATGTATTTTTTAATTTAATTTTATTGGTTGTGCTATTACAGTTGTCCCATTTTCCCCCTTCATTCCCTTCCACCCTGCAAACCCCCTCCCACCCACATTCCCCTCCTTTAGTTCATGTCCATGTGTCATAAGTTCTTTAGCTTCTACATTTCCCATACTATTATTACCCTCCCCCTGCCTATTTTCTACCTACCATCTATACTACTTATTCTCTGTACCTTTCCCCCTCTCTCCTCCTCCCACCCTCCTGTTGCTAACCCTCCATGTGTTCTCCATTTCTTTGGTTCTGTTCCTGTTCTAGTTATTTGCTTAGTTTGTTTTTGGTTTTGCTTTAGGTGTGGTGAATTAGCTGTCATTTTACTATACATGTTTTTTTTTATCTTCTTTTTCTTAGATAAGTCCCTTTAACATTTCATAAAATAAGGGCTTGGTGATGATGTACTCTTTTAACTTGACCTTATCAGAGAAGCACTTTATCTGCCCTTCCATTCTAAATGAAAGCTTTGCTGGATAGAGCAATCTGGGATGTAGGTCCTTGCCTTTCATGACTTAGAATATGTCTTTCCAGCCCCTTCTTGCCTGAAAGGTCTCTTTTGAGAAATCAGCTGACAGTCTGATGGGAACTCCTTTGTAGGTGACTGTTTCCTTATCTCTTGCTGCTTCTAGGATTCTCTCCTTCATTTTAATCTTGGCTAATGTAATTATGATATGCCTTGGTGTGTTCCTCCTTGGGTCCAACTTCTTTGGGACTCTCTGAGCTTCCTGGACTTCCTGGAAGCCTATTTCCTTTGCCAGAATGGGGAAGTTCTCCTTTACTATTTGTCCAAATAAGTTTTCAATTTCTGACTCTTCCTCTTCTCCTCCTGGTACTCCTATAATTTGGATGTTAGAACCTTTAGAGATGTCCTGGAGGTTCCTAAGCCTCTCCTAATTTTTTTTGAATTCTTATTTCCTCATTCTTTTCTGTGTGTTTGTTTCTTTCTTCCTTCTGGTCCACTCCATTGATGTGAGACCCAGCTTTCTTTCCGTCACTATAGGTTCCCTGTGTATTTTTCTTCATTTCACTTATTGTAGCCTTCATTTTTTCATTTAATTTGCAACCAAAATCAACCAATTCTGTGAGCATCCTGATCACCAGTGCTTTGAATTGTGCATCTGATAGGTTGGCTAGCTCTTGGTCACTTAAAAGTATTTGCTCTGGGGCTTTGATCTGTTCCTCTGTTTGAGCCATTTTTTTGTCTTTTTGTGCCTGTTATGTATGAGGGGTGGAGCCTTAGGTGTTCACCAGGGCGAGTCCACCCAGTTGCTGGGTTGTGACACTGTCTATGGGGGAGGGGTCCGAGAGGGAATAATGGCACTTGCTCCACCCTCTCTCGGATTTCAGTTCCTTCTGTCACTTCCCACAAGCAAATCACTCCTGTCTCATGCTGATTCCCATGCAGGTGGGCTTGTGTACATTCTAGGACCTTGTGGTTCACTCCAAGGAACTCTCCGTGAGCCTGGGACTCTCTCCCAGCACCTCAACCCCCACAGGTGTTTTCAATCAGTGTTTTGAGGCTTTATTTCCCAGTGCTGGGACTCTGGGCTGCGTGGTCTGTCTTGCTCCTCAGCTCTGCTTGGTTTGTCTGCGCATGAATGTGGAACCATTTGGTCAGCCAGTCATCCTGTGCACCTCACTAAGTCTGCCAGCTGAAGCCTATGTGCCCGGGTCCATCAGCCACTGCCTCATGCCCCAGGGTCCACAAGCCGTGACTTGTTGTTGTTGTTGTTGCTGTCATTGTCGTCGTCATTGTTGCTGTGACCTCTCCCTGCTCAGCACCTAACTCTGCCCCGCCACCCAACTCCACCCCTCCTACTGGACTAGATGAATATGTCTAACTCCTTGGTTGTCGGACTTCCATACAGTTCAATTTTCTGTCAGTTCTGGTTGTATTTTGTTTCTAAATTTTTGATGTCCTTAATTTGGTTGTGTGAGGAGGCACAGTGTGTCTACCCATGTTTCCATCTTGGCCGGAAGTCTCTCAGAAATGTTTTAGATTATGAATTGGTTTTTAATTTTATTACATTATTTTTATAAATGTGTGTGGATAATTATATATTTTTCCCTTTATTCTGTTAGAGGCATTGAATTATATGGCATCAGGAGTGGAGTGCTGGGTGGTACAGGGTGCAGAGAGGTGCAGTCACTGAAGCGGCAAGGAAAACAGAGTTTTTGGCAGATGGTCTTTGTTGAATGACTGCCTGTTTTCTATGTCTGGTTCTTTATTCTTTCCTTCAATTCTGTGAGCCACAGACAGCCCTTCAATAATTTTCTTTTATACTTAGACATTTTTTTTCTGTTCTGGGTTAATAAAATTTTTGAAAGATGGGTAACTGATTGAGAGTTCTCCTACAAACTAAAAATGCAGGGCTAAGTGCTCCTGAGCAATTCTAGTAGGAAAAGAAAGTACAGCTTTTTTCCTTGGAAATTAAAGAATGAGTTGTTACATTTCTTAAAGTTGGCTATCCTAGATTCCACAAGTGGATATCTAGGAAGATTGGGTCTCTGTATTACTGTGTTCCCTTCCTTGTCTGTTCAGATGGTATGGTTTTGGGAGGTACTTCAAAATGCCTGGAAATTTCTTGTCTGAAAATGAGGCATGGTGAAGTGACACCTGTTGGTCTGGTCTCCAGAGGATTCACTGGGTTAATTACTCCTCAAGCTCAGGTGGTCCAGCAATAATCCAAGTCCTACTCTTGGGTTGAATTCTCATCCATCTTACCTCAGCTGATTCATCCCATATCTTGTGATCTCAGATAGCCTAAGACGATTGTAGCTCTTTTAGTCTCTAGGTTGCAAGGACAACCCCCAGGATCCATGCTGTGTGAACCTGTGTAGAAATGAAACTAAGTGTGCTTGATTTATAATTTTGCTATTTGATACAGGAGCCTCCATGTGCCCACTTACCCAAAACCCTGAGATCTTAAGGGCAGGGTTAAATTCCAGGCAGAAATACATGTACAGTTACAGATAGATGTTCACCCCCTTTTCTGCAAAGTGAGAGCTTGGCATGCTTGGGCTGCCAAGTCTCAGAGTCCTTTCTGGAACATTCATATGGAGTCTGATGCTCAATCTGGTATTTCATTATGCTAATACTTCATATGTTAATGTTTGCTTAGTCAACCATAAACACATCTGATTCTATCTCATCTCATCTGTTTGAAATTAAGTCTTCATGAATGTGCACATGGATTCCAGGAACCACTGGTGACTAGGAAATCTTTGGACTATACTTTAGAACTTTTGTCTGACATTATGTGATAAAGAAATATGTATGATGAACCATCACTTATGTGAATAACTTCTCAAAATTTAAATCAAAGCTCACCCAATCAGGATAACTGCCCAATTTTATAGCCTTTTTGACCCAGGGATAAGAAAACGACTTTTGATTTGTTTGTTTTTAAGAAGTAAACCTGATGCTAAAATCATATATAGAATGAATGGATGAGGGAGTGAGTGGAGACTTAGCTAACTTACCAGGGACTCAGATTTAAATGCCTTAGGCCAATAAACTAACTGCAAGGCAGATCCAGGACAAGTGATCTAGAGAGTATATGCCATGCCTAAGTTAGCATTAAAATTCACTAATTTTATAAAAGCAAAATATACACATTAATATATAGTATATGCTTTAAAACAATTCCCTTGCCATTAAACTCACTTTTTAAATGTGAAAACAATCAGTGTTTTCATCCTTTAGAAAAATTTTGTAGAATTATAACTTATAAACAGAAGAATGTACAACCTGATGGATTTTAAAATGAAGATCTCCATGTAACTGACATATAGATCAAGAAATATAATATTGCTAACAGTTCAGAAGCCCACCTCGTCCCCTTTAAGTTACATCTTCCCTGCCCTGCTGTCCCACCTCCAATGCATAACCATTATTCTGTACTCTTAGATCATAGATTAGTTTTTCCTCATTTTAAAATTGAATTAAACAGGTAAATACATAATAGGTTTTATATTTGACTTCTTTCATTCAATTTATATTTTGGGGGGTTCCTCTATGATATGTTTAGTTGTAATTCTTCTTTTTTAAAGATTTTATTTATTTATTTTTAGAGAGGGAAGGGAGGGAGAAAGAGAGAGAGAGAGAGGAACATCAATGTGAGGTTGCTGGGGGTCATGGCCTGCAACCCAGGCATGTGCCCTGACTGGGAATCGAACCTGCGACACTTTGGTTTGCAGTAGTTGTAATTCTTTTTTATATTTTATTATATTTATTGGGGTTTCGTTGGTGAATAAAATTATATAGGTTTCAAGTGTACAGTTCTATAATACTTCATCTGTATATTGTGCTGTATGTTCACCACTCAAAGTCAGTTCCCTCAACATTTATTTCCTCTTTACATTTTTCTATCTGCTCCTCCCCCTTCGCCCTCTAGTAATCACTATAATGTTTTCTGCGCCTATGAGATTTTTTGTGTGCTTAATCCCTTCACTTTTTTCACCCAGTCCCCAAATTCCCCTGCCTTCTGACAACTGTCAGTCTGTTCTTCATCTATGAATCTATTTTGTTTGTTTATTTGTTTTGTTCATTAGATTCCACACATAGGTAAAATCATATGGTATTTGTCTTTCTCTGACTGGTTTATTTTACTTCATGTAATACTCTCCAGGACCATTCATGCTGCTGATTTCCCTTTTTGTGGCTGAGTAGTATTCTATCATGTAAATGTACCACAGCTTTTTTACCCTCTCATCTACTAATGGGCACTTGGGCTGCTTCCAATTCTTGGCAACTATAAATAGCGCTTTCAGTGAACATAGAGGTGCCTATATCCTTTAGAATCAGTGTTTTGGTTTTCTTCAGATATATTCCCAGAAGTGGATCACTGGGTCACAAGGCAGTTCCATTTTTTATATTTTGAGGGCCCTTTGTACTGTTTTCCACAGTGGCTGAACCAATGTGCATTCTCACTAACAGTGCATGATGGTTCCCTTTTCTCCACATCCTCACCAACCCTTGTTATTTATTTATTGATGATAACTATTCTGACAGGTGTGAGGTGGTAACTCATTGTGGTTTTAATTTACATTTCTTTGATGTTTAGTGACATTGAGCATGTTTTTGTGTCTTTTGGCCATCTTTAGAGAAGTGTCTGTTCAGAACCTTTGCCCATTTTTAATTGGATTGTTAGTTCATTTTTGATGTTGAGTTTTATAAGGTCTCCACAAATTTTGGATATTAACCTCTTATCAGATGTATTATTGATGAATGTACTCTCATTTAGTGCAAAGGTCCAAAACCCCTAGGCAGGGACCTGTGCTGATGCATGGCCTGTTAGGAGCTGGGCTGCACAGCAGGAGGTGAGCAGTGGGCAACACCTGAGTGCCTCCTGTCTGTCTCCCAACCCCAGCCCATGGAAAAACTGTATTTCAAGAAACCAGTCCCTGGTGCCAGAAAGCTTGGGAACCACTGATTTAGTGGAATGTTTTTTTATTTTGTTTATGGTATCCTTTGCTGTGCAAAACCTTTTTATGATGTAGTCCCAGTTGTTGATTCTTTCCCTCATTTCCTTTACCTGAGAAGACATATCAGAAAAGGAAATTACTAAGAGAAATGTTCAATATTTTCCTGCCTATGTTTTCTTCTATGATTTTTATGGTTTTGAGTCTTTTAATTTAAGTTTTTAATCAATTTTGAGTTTTTTTTCTGATATATAGTATAAGAAGGTGGTATAGTTTTTTTTTCCCTTTTTGCATGCATCTGTCCAATTTTCCCACCACTTATGAAATAGACTGTCTTTACCCCACTGTATGTTCTTATATCGTTTGTCAAATATTAATTGACCATATATACATGGGTTTATTTCTGAGCTCTATTCTGTTCCATTGTCCTATGTGTCCTTTTTTATGCTAGTACCATGCTGTTTTGGCTACAATGGCTTTGTAGTATAGTTTGATATCACATAGCCAAATTCCTCCAATTTTGTTCTTTCTCAAGATTGCTGTGACAATTCAAGTTCTTTTTTGTTTCATATATGTATATATATATTTTACTTTTGTTCTAGTTCTGTGAAATATGTCATTGGTATTTTGATAGAATTTGCATTGAATCTATAGATTATTTGGGAAGTATGGCCATTTTAGAAATGTTAATTCTTCCTATCCAGGAGCATGATGTATGCTTCCACTGACTTGTATCTTTTTAACTTTTTTAAAGTGAAACAAAATAATGTTTATTTGCCTGTTTTCTTCAAGATGTGAATCCTATGTTATTTAATGGTGGGAATTAAATATACCCAGGTGGGAATGCAATGTCCCCAGCATTTCCAGCCCTGATGGATGACATGCTCGCTTATCCTTCTCTGAGGAACTTTGCTTCTGGTCCGTGGAATAGGGTGTGTTTGTTTCCAGGGCAAGGCAGCCAACCCGCCAGACTGGCCGAAAGTTCAGGGTTTCCTTTAACTGCTGCCACTGTAGCTGATGTAATGCTTTTCTCTACCTCTGCTGTGACATATAGATAGCAGTGTCTCTTTGAAGTCTTGTTCTTGATACACAGACCCAAAATAACAAGCTGGGCTTGTCTGGATATCAAAGCCCAAATTAAAAATTTATTCCAGTATTTGCAAAATTTCTGGCCAAAATCTTCACATGGATTAAAAAAAATACAAACTCCCTTGTTTCTTCAATGACCCCAATAGAGGACTAGAGGATTTAGTCCCAAAAATTAAAAAAAAAAATAAAAGCAAGGTCAAATAGTTCCATAAAAGAACACAGGTCAGATAGTTTCTTAACTAAATTTGTAAGGAAAGTAATCTGTTAAGACACTTTAGGCAACTGGGAAGCACTTATTTTAGTTACCACTTTTGAATCCTTCCCCCTACTTTTCCTATTACATGTCAGATGACCTGGCTTTTTTCAACTAGAGCTGGAAGGTATAAAAAATAGAAAAAGCTTCTCATATTCAACCCCACCCCTACCTGCACCCAACTGGACTGAAAAGTAAAGATGAAGGATATTTTTGTTTAAGTTGTAGCTTTGAAGGGGAAAATGGTGGCCAGGCAGATAATCTAATAGTAAATGTGAAGTTATAGATAACAAAAACATAAAAATCATTAGGCAAAAACAAGAAAAAATTAAATAAGAAAGAAGTAAAAATTTAAACAATAAATTTAAATGAGGACCTTTAACAAAATGTGTAAAAAAAAAAAAAAGAACTAACCTGCTATGGGATCTTATTATTGAAACATTGAATCAGAAGTTGAGAATGAGAAAACAGGTCCTAGGGCAAAACACCTAGATGAAAGACCAAGATTAATATACCAAATTCAAATGGAAAGCAAAGGGCAGAATAAAGAGAAGTGATAGCACCATATCAACAGACAGAAGCAATGAAAAAAACTATGAAAGTATACATCAGCACTAACAATTTTTTTCTTCAGTGTTAGTTTACTTTTTTAAAATGATATTGATTGATTAATTGATTGATTTTAATGTTGTTTAAATACAGTTATCCCCATTTTACCCCCACCTTTCTTCCCTGCCCCACCCACCACCACCTGCCACACTGAGTACTACCCCCACGTTGTCTTCGTCCATTGGTCTTTTATAAATGTTCCTTCTCCTTTTTCCCCATTATCTGCCTCTCCCCTCCCTGTGGTTACTGTAAGTTTGTTCTTTGTTTTAATGTCTCTGGTTATATTTTGTCTGCTTCTTTGTTTTGTTGATTAGGTTCCACTTATAGGTGAGATCATATGGTATTTGTCTTTCATTGCCTGGCTTATTTTATTTATTATATTGCTCTCCAGTTCCTCCAGTGCTGTTGAATAGGGTAGGAGCTCCTTCTTTCTTTCTGCTGTGTAGTATTCCATTGTGTAAAGATACCATAATTTTTCAATCCACTCATTTACTAATAAGCACTTAGGTTGCTTTCAGCACTTAGCTCTTGTAAATTGTGCTGCTCTGAACATTGGGATGCATAGGTTCTCTAGAATCAGTGTTTGAGGGTTCTTAGGGTATTTTTAGTACCATTTTTAGTTTTTTTGAGGAAATTCCATACTGTTTTTCACAGTGGCTTCACCAGTCTGCATTTCCACCAACAATGTATTAGGGTTTCTTTTTCTCCACAGCCTCACAAGCACTTGTTTGTTGATTTGTTTATGATGGCCATTTGACTGGTGTGAAGTGGTATCTCATTGTGGTTTTAATTTGCATTTCTCTGATGACTGGCAATGTTGAGCATCCTTTCATATGTCTCTGGGTTCTCTGTATGTCCTCCTTGGAGAAGTGCCTGTTCAGGTTCTTTGCCCACTTTCTATTTGGGTTGTTTGTCTTCCTAGAGTGGAGTCATGTGAGTTCTTTATATGTTTTGGTTATCAAACCCTTGTCTGAGGTATCATTTGCAAATGTTTTCCCGTATAGTTGGTTCACTTTTCATTTTGCTGATGTTTTCTTTAGCCACACAGAAAATTTTTAATTAGATGAAGTTCCATTTGATTATATTTTCCTTTATGTTCCTCACTGTAGGCGATGTATCAGTGAAAATAGTGCTGTGTGGAATATCTGAAATATTTCTGTCTATGTTCCCTACTAGAACTTTTATACTCTCACCACTTATATTGAAGTATTTTATCCATCTTGAGTTTATTTTTTGTGTATGGTGTAATTGATGGTCAAGTTTCATTTTTTTGCAGGCAGCTATCCAGATCTCCCTACACCATTTGTTGAAAAGACTATTTTTACTCCATTTTATGCTTCTGCCCCCTTTGTTGAATATTAGTTGACCAAAGAGAATTAGATTTATTTTTAGGCTCTCTGTTCTCTTCCATTTGTTTATATGTCTGTTCTTAACCAGTACCTGGCTGTTTTGATTACCATGACCTTGTAATACAGTTTGATATCAAGTATTGTGATCACTCCTACTTTGTTCTTCTTTTTCATAATTGCTGCTGCTATTCAGCAGTAATTTATGGTCCCATATGAATTTTTGAAACGTTCTATATCTGTGAAATATGTCATTGGTATTTTAATAGGGATTGCATTGAATATATAAATTTCTCTAGGTAGTATGGACATTTAATGATGTTAATTCTTTCAATCTATCAACAAGGTATATGCTTCCATTTATTTGTGTCTTCATTAATTTCTTTCTTCAGTGTTGTGTAGTTTTCTGAATACATATCTTTTGCCTCTTTTGTTAGGTTTATTCCTAGATACTTTTCTGAGTATAAGTCATTTATCTTCTTGGTTCAATTTATTCTTAGTTTTTCTTTATGTAATTGTAAATGGGATTATTTTTTTAGTTTCCCTTTCTGATAATTCATTATTGCTATATAAAAATACAACCAAGTTCTAGTATTTCTTTTGTAACCTGCTGCTTTACTGAATTCATTTGTCAGTTTCAGCAGTATGTCAGTGGACTCTTCAGGGTCCTCTACATACAATATCATGTCATCTTCAAAAAATGGCAGTTTTACTTCTTCCTTTTCAATTTAGATGCTTTTTACTATTTCTTGTCTGATTGCTATGGCTAGGATTTCCAGTACTTTGTGAAATAAGAGTGGTGAAAGTGGACAGCACTGTCTTGTTTCTGATCTTAAGGGAAACACTTTAGTTTATTTCCCATTGAGCATGATGTTAGCTGCGGTTTTGTCACACATAGCCTTTATTACATTGAGGTATGTTCCCTCTATTCCCACTTCTCTGAGACTTTTTATCATAAATGGGTGCTGGGTTTTGTCAAAACCTTCTTCTGTATCTGTTGATGTGATGATATGTCATGTATCCTTTATTATGTTTATGTGGTGTATCACATTTATTTGTATATATTGTACCAACCTTGTATACCAGGAATAAGTTCCATTTGATCATGATGTATGAGATTTTCAACATATTATTAATTTCAGTTTGCTAATATTTTGCTGAGGATTTTTGCATTTATGTTTATCAGGGATATTGGCCTATATATATTTTTTCATTGTACTGTATCTGGTTTTAGAATTAGGATGATGTGCTGGCCTCATGAAATGAACTTGGGAGTCCTCCCTTTTCTTGAATTTTCTGGAATAGTTTGAGAGGGGTAGATGTGAGTTCTTCCTTGAATGTTTGGTGAAATTCACCTTTGAAGCCATCTGGTCATGACTTTCATTTGTTGAAAGGTTTTTGATTACTGCTTCAATTTTATTAATTGTAATCAGTCTGTTCAGATTTTCACTTTTTTGAGAATTCACTTTTGGGAGATTGTATGTTTCTAAGAATTTAACCATTTTGTCCAGATCGTTCAATTTGTGACATATAGTTTTCATAGTATGTTTGTAGTTGTGTATCTGTTATATCGGTTGTTACTTCTTTCATTTCTGAATTTATTTGGGTTAATTCATTTTCTTAATGAGTCTGGATAAAAGCTTATAAATCTTATTTGTTGTTTAAAAAACATTTTTAATTCATCTTTAAAGATTAAAGTTTCATTAGTCTTATGTATTGTTTTTTGTAATTCTATTTATTGTTTTTGTAGTTTTTGTATTGTTTATTTTGTTTTAGACTATATTTTATTTATATGTGTTCTGATCTTTCTTTTACTTACTTTGGGCTTTGTTTGTTGTTCTTGTCCTTGTTCCTTTAAGTGCAAGATTAAATTGTTTGTTTGTTTGTTTATTTTAGTTTTTCTTGTTTTGACTTTCCCTCTTTTGCTGTGTCCCAAAGATTTTAGGTTATTGTGTTCTCATTTTTATTTGTTTCAAGTTTTTAAAAATTTCTTTCTTGATTTCATTTTAACCCATTCATTGCTTAGTAATGTGTTATTTAGCCTTCATATATTTGTGTATTTTTTCATTTTTTTCTTGTGATTGATTTCTAGTTTCATAAAGTTTATTGTCAATGAGGATGCCTGATGTGATTTCAGTCTTTTTAAATTTATTATGACTTCTTTTATGTCCTAACATGTGTTCTACCCTAGAAAATGTTCCATGTGCACTTGAAAAGGATGCATATTCTGCTGCTTTGGGGTAAAATACTCTGAAGATAGCAATTATATCAATCTGATACAGTGTATCACTTAACGTCACTGTTCCCTTGCTGATTTTCTGTCTGGAAAAATCTCTCCAATGATGTGACTTTGGTATTAAACTCCCTACTGTCACTGTGTAACTGTCTATCTCTCCATTTATGTCCATGAAAATTGTCTTTATATATTTATGTGCTCCTATGTTGGGTGCATAAATATGTACAAGAGTTATATTCTCTTTTTGGATCACTCCCTTTATTATTATGGAGTGTCTTTGTCTCTTATTTTAGCCTTTATTTTAAAGTCTCTTTTGTCTGATATGTGTTGTTATCTCAGTTTTCTTTATTTCCACTTGCATGAAATATCATTTTTTATTCTTTTACTTGTAGTCTGTGTGTGTCTTGTTCTGAGGTGGGTCCCTTGTAGACATCATATATATGGATCTTGTTTTCTTATCCATTCAGCTACCCTATGTCTTTTCAATGGAGCATTTAAGCCATTTATACTTAAAGTGGTTATTGATAAGCACACATTATTTGCTATTTTATTCTTTATAATTATGTTCTTTTTCTTCTTTTTCTTAAAGAAAAATTCTTTAAAGATTTTTTTCTCCTGTTGGTTTGGTGGTAATGAACACTTTTAGCTTTTTCTTATTTGGGAAGCTCTTTATTTCTTCTTCCATTTTAAATGATAACCTTGCTGGGTAAAGTAGTATTGGTTGTAGGTCCTTACTTTTCATCACTGAATATTTTGTGACAAGTTCTTCTGTCCTGAAATGTTTCTGTTGAGAATCAGCTGACAGTCTTATGGGATCTCTCTTGTAGGTAACTGTCTTTTACTTGCTGCTTTAGGTTTACCATTTTTAGGACTTGGCACTTCCTGGGCTTAAGTATCTTTTTCCTTCACCAGGCTAGGGCATTCTTTAGTCATTATTTCTTCAAATAGGTTCTCAGTCCTGTGCTCTTTCTCTTTCTGGTACTGCTATGATGCAGATGTTTTTATGTTTCATGTTGTCCCAAAAGTACCTTATACTATTCTTATTTTTTTAAATTCTTTTTCTTTTAGCTGCTATAATTAGGTGTTTTCTGCTACCTTGTCTTACAATTCACCAAATTGATCTTCTGATTCACCTAACCTGTTGTCTATTCTTTCTAGTGTACTTTTTCATTTCAGATATAGTATCCTTCATTTCTGACTGTTTCTTTTTCATGGCCTTTATGTCCTTTTTCATGCTTTTGAAGTTCTCACTAGTTCTTTGGGCATCCTAACATTCTTTTTTGGGGGGTGGGTGGGAAGTCTGTACTTGGTAGAATGCTTGCCTCCATTTTATTTAGCTGTTTTAATGGAGATGTCTCCTATTCTTTTATTTGGGTAATGTTCCTTTTTTCCTTCATTTTGGCTGCCTCTTCATGTTTGTTTCTGTGTATTAGGTGGATATGCCATGCCTCCTGGACTTTGTAGGGTGGCATTATATAGTAGGTGTCCTGTGGGACCCAGTTTCCTTGGTCACCTGCTCCTTGGTCACCTGCTCTGGATAATCTAGGGATGTCCTTTGTGTGGTTTATGTGAACACTCCTCTTATATTTGAGTCTTGATTGCTATTGGCTCAGTCAGAGTAACTGACTGTGGGGATCAGCCCCAACCATATTGTATGAGCTATTTTCAGGTGCTGATCACATGAATCTATATTTTCTTCAGCATTGTCTGGTGTATGCTGAGATCTTTCTTTGGATATGCTACTTGTGATGCTAAATAGATCCTTCTCTGATGTTGTCTGAAGGTGTTCACTAGGTGTATTTGTTCTGGAGCCTCTTGGGAAGAACTCTGCTTGTGGCTGGCCCTGGATAGCATGTTTGGAGCTATAAAACAATCCACAGTTTGTGGCTGCCTCTGTTTTGTCTGGGTGTGCATGCAAAAGAACAAGTTGTGCTAAAAAACCAGCTCCTACCAGCACCTAGTCCAGGTAAGTTCAACAAAAGGCCAAAGGCATCCTGAGATCTACCTCTGCCTGCCTGTTGCCTGATGGCTGCCTGTTAGGCTTAGTCACTGAAGTATATTCTGGAAGTTCATGAGTTGTATGAGGTAATTTCACAGTGAGTCACCAGATAGGGGTGAGTGGTGGTCATTATATTGATACAGGTTTAAATTCTGCCAGTGCTAGGTCTGAAGTGATTCAGCATAAGTCCCAGGGTATACCAAGTCTAGCTGCCTCTGCCAGGTGTTTGCACACTTTTGTAGTTGGATAGAGTCTCAAGGAGTCATCAAGGTAAGGCCAGCATAGTTTATTAGGCCTAAACATATCTAGATTTGAACGTGTGAAGAGAGGGCTCTGCACCAGTTGGGTATGCAAGAAAAAAAAATGGCCCCCAGTGTAGAGCCACACAATTAAGTCTGTCCTTGATTCTGCTCAGACCACCTAGAGAGTTGAGCTCAGCAGGGCAAAGCCATGGGAGTCTGGTGGCTTTGTCCTACTCACAGCAGAGTGGATCTCCTGTGAGGGGGAGGCATCCATTAGGCTTGTAGGAAGGTAAGAGGAGTGGCCTTCACTTCAGCCACACAACTCAGTTGCTGATACTCCTTGTGTCAGTCCAAATCTCTATACCCTGGGCCAAGGCAGCTGACTCCTTCAAGGGGCATGAACTCCACAGGTTAGGGTGACCAGGAGTCCAGAGGGTGGCACATTCTTCCATGTTGATGCCATATGGAGAGGAGTGCTTCACCCAAGAAATATGGTGTCTGCTTTGTGGGGAAATGACCCAACACAGGGACCCTAGCAGCTGTCTTTCCCACTCTCCCTCCCTCGAGCAACACACCATAGTTTTTCATTACATAACTATTGTCCACTCCTGCCTCTTTTCAGCTGGAGTGCAGGGTAAGTGACCACAGCAAGATTTTGTGCGTTGGTCCTTTAAGAGGGCACCTATGTCTCTAGCAGACTCTCATTTCTCCCTGGTGGGCAGAATCTCTGCTGATTTTCATAACTAGATGTTATCTGGGCACCTTTTCCCAGCTCTTGTTCTCTGTGCTTTGGAGTCTGGCATGGAGTTGAGACCACATGCTACTCAAGGGGAACATTTGCATCTCAGATATCCCTCCAGAATATCAGCAGCCATCTTTGGGAGAGAGGCCAGATTTGGGGGTTTTCTCCTTGGGGGGAGGTGGTCTTAGCTTCCTATCACTTTCAATGTGGCTTCTTCTGTAATTCCTTGTTTATATGATTTCTGTTCTTCTGGTCCTCTCTTGGTTATGCAGGTTGACTGTTCTGTATTTTAGTTGTAATTCCAGTTTGGTCTTGGAAGAAGGTGAGTGTAACTTCCACTTATCAAACTGCTATCTTTTATCTCTAGTTCTATTTCATGTAGTTTTAATTTGTGTTTCCATGAAGACTAATGAAATTAATTCCCTTTATATATATATTTATTGGCCAATTGGATAATCCCTTTGAAAAAGGGCCTGTTCTAGTTTCTCCCCCCTGCCCTTGTTTGGTATTTTTTTAATTGAGGTTTTAATATTTCTTTTCCTATTGAATTATAAAAGTTTTAAAAAATATCTTGGACATGACATCTTTTGTTGGAAATATGTTTTTTTTAATATTATTTCCCACTCTGTGACTTCTTTTATTATTCTGGTATTGTCTTTTTAGAAAATTGGAAGTTGTTAACTTTAATGCAAACAGATTATCAAATTTTCTATTATAATTAGTGCTTTCTGTGTCTTGTATAAGAAATCTTTGCTTAGGTCTTCTAAAAGTTTTATATTGTGTTTTGCATATTTAGATATACAATTCACCTGAAATTGATTTTGTATACAGTATGATGTATAGGAAAAAGTTTGCTAGCAGTGGGTCTGTAACTCACTCTCTTTATTCTTTTAAGGCTATATTTTACCCCAGTCAAAGTGTGTTATGTTAACACACTGGTGGAATTTTCTAGCTGGATAATGCCAGGATGACTGTTGAGGGATTTTATATAGTATATTTTTATCTAAAATGATTTAGCAGAATAGTTGATTGGATTTGATTACTTAGTATAGGTAAACCTGTAGATTTATGACTATATGGTCATGCAATCAATGAGCTACAGAACCTGAAGACCCTGAAACTGAGCACCTTCCTTGAGCTGGTTTGTACTTCACAGAGAGTGCTCAGGTTTTACTCCAATACTACATGTCTCTTAGCAAAGAGACAAGGACCTTCAGGATAGTGCTTTGGATAGTCCAGGGCTTCCCAAATCGGGGGCTGTATTGGTAGCCATTGTTTCTTTCTTCTGTCCTTTGATAATTATAAGTAAACTCAGTGTTGGGAAACATTTGTACCTTGTGTGAGTTTGTCTGACTTTCAGGCCTTTATAATTAGGAGAGGTAGAAGTCAAAGTTCACTATTTCCTATGTGGATATCTTTGATTTAGCCAGCATGAAAGTCCTGAGCTAAGCATGCTTTTCATGTTTGGGGAACCATAAGAACATCCATGTAGTTGAAGAAGAGAGTTGGGGGGAGAGTGGCAAGGGATAAAGTGGATTAGGGTATCCATTGGTGATATGTGGCTAGTAACGGATCCCCTAGAACATTGGAGGCTACTATAATGAATTAGTAGTTAATCTGAGTTTAAAGCTATTGCAGGGTTTTGAGTATAAGAGTGGATCTCTTGCTGTCACATTGAAATGAAAGTGCAGAATGTCAAGAGAAGAAACAGGGACACTAATCAGAAAGTTTTTGTGATAACTTACATAAGACACAATGGTGGTAGTGTGTACTGGGGTGGTGCAATGGGAGAGGTAATGTGGTCAAATTTTGGATCTGTTTTCAATATAAACAGGTTCTGAGGTTGGAGAAAAAAGAAAGGGGACATGTATTTGGGCCTAATAACCTAGAATGGTACTTCCATTCAGAGAGGGAGTATATGCATCAGGATCTTGACTGTGAGCCAGGATACCTATGGCTTCTGCTTCTTAGTTCTGGTGTTTTCTTTGGGCAGCTGTGAGATTATTGATACTTTTCTATGCCTCAGTTTCCTCATCTACAAAATGGAATTAGCTGTATAACTTATTTGTAGTAAGGTTGTAATGATTTAATTAATTAATATATAAAAATCAGGTAGAACATATTGTGAACATTGCAAAAATATTTATATTTATATTTTAATGACATGAGGAAGACTGCATGGGAGCCTTTTGGAAGAAAATAATTCATGTAATTCTGCTTTTAATGTAGCTATTTTTTTATGTGTTTGTCAGTCCTACATGTCAGTGAGTCCCTTGGATGGGTCAGGAAGTGACTCATTCTCCTACAGCACTCTTCACAGCCCGCAGAATAGAGAAAAGCCTTGGGGAATGCCTGCTGGAAATGTAGTGTTTGGGATATCACCATGGTTGAAGCAGGTAGCCTAAGGGTGAGGCTTTACTTCTGTATAGGCTCCTTTACCCCTCAAACATAATGAGCATAACATAAAGGAAACAAAAAACACCAATTGCCATGAAAATTCATTTCAAGTCACACCAAATGGAAGCAACAATCTCACAAACAGGGTACTAAATTCAGTTAAAGAATCACTTAGCCTTCTTGCATCAGACAGAATAGCCCTTCTTTGAAATTCTGGAGTCACTTCTGCTGATGGCTTTTGAGGCAGAAGGTTAACATTTTGAGTACTGTTGATAATGTGCTAGGGGGCTGTGGGGATAGGCAGATATCTAAAAAGACATTTTGAGCACTCTAAAGTTAGTAACATCCTATTTTATTCAATTTTGTGTGCAATTAGAATGATATTGATATTAACTAATTTAAGAATTAAGCAATTTTCTTCAGCACTTTAAGGATGATCCATGAAGAATTAGCATAATATCTATGGACACTTGTCCTCCCTCTTCTTAGTATTTATTTTGCTGCACATGTAGGAATGGGAGGACTGACAAACTGGGGTTAGGCTCTGAGGACAGAGAACAGTTTCTTGAGACAAATGTGGTCTCTACTGAAGTACTAGCAGGTCTCATGTGTCATAAAATAAGGAACCATTCTGGACTAGCTCCCACCTAATTCCTGATTGCTGTATCTTCCCAGCTGCTCTGGGTTTGACTTTTACCTTCTATCATGGCTTCAATGTTTTCAGTCTGTCAGTATTTTAGTGTCTTTTGAACAATAAGTCCTGGCCACATCCCTTGGTCCTTTCTTCCATTATTGACTTGATGCTGGTGTTAGACCCTTATCCTTTTGGCTTAAATCATTTTCTGCACCAAGCAGATTTTAATCCACACCCCTGACCCACCTTATTTCTTAACCAAATCCTTTATTGAAACCTCATAGCCATCCTCACTCTGGGGTAGTTTTGGTGATATGATCTTAACTATCACCATGGTCAAGGAGCCAAGATCTAGAATCTAACAAAATTGATTTTGCATCCTATCTCTGTTACTTTTTTTAAATTAAAAATATATATTTATGTTTAAAGAGAGGGGGCTAGAGAGGGAAACAGAGGGTGAGAAACATTGATGAGAAAGAAAACATCGTTTGTAACTTCCCTGACTGGGGACCAAACCTACAACCCAGGCATGTGCCCTAACAGGAAATCGAACCAGTGACTCTTTGCTTTGTGGGATAATGCCCAACCAATTGAGCCATACTGGTCAGGGCCCAGCTCTGTTACCTTTAATGTTGGAATATGGCTCAGTTGAGAACCTATTCTTAGTATGCTTTCTCTTGCCTAAAAAAAAGTATGACAGTATGATTTACTTTATGAGGATATTATGAGGATTAAATGATGCTGTGTGTAAAGGATTTATGGTATTGTCTGGCATAGAGTAATTGCTCAACAAAGTTAATTGTTTTTGTTGTTACTATTATGTCAATCTTTCTATTATTATAGTCCTCTTGAAGGATGGCCTCTTTCAAACAAAACCTACAGTATACCCCCTCTTTCTATTAAGCATGGGAAGAGGAGATAAAGAATTGTGAACCAATTTACTTTTTAGGAATAAGAAATAGAAATGGATATATTTAATTGTTTTTGCTACTTCTGCCAGGCCTTGCAAACCACTGCTGGAGACTGAGTCAAGGAGAGAAATCCTGTGATGATCATGTAACACCAAGTCTGGCATGGAACTTTTCTGGGGAAGAGGCCATAGAGAAAGCATAACACTCATGGATCATTGATGTTGGAAGAGATCTTGACATTCACCTGGTGCAAACTCCTTATTTCATCATTGGGGAACTGTTATATCCAAAAAGATTAAATATCATGTCTCCAGTTGCACAGCATAGTTGAGGCCAGAACCCTGGTTCTGTGAATCTAAGTAAGGCCAGTGATCATTTTTCTACACCACTGGTTCTCAAATTGTGGTCTTTCAACCTGAGCAAGACAATCACTTGGACACTGGTTAGAAATGCAGTCTCAGGTTTACACAGACCTGCTGAATCAGAAATTTTTAGTCAGGGGCAGAAATATGTATGAAAAGAAAGTCCTTTTCCCTAGATGACTCTGATGCATGATCAAATTTGAGAATCACTGCTTTTCATTACATTGGCTCATATAGCAAAGCATGGCAGGGTTTTGTCAACTAACATAATCTTCACTAGAACCTTAAAGGTAAGTACTATGATTATACAAAAAATCCATGAATATAAGAAAACATACAGAAAGAAGAGAAAATCAGGGATCTGTTGATATTTACCAAGACAGACAGGCAGATATATAGGTATATTTTTTTTTCTCAGAAGACAAATATATATTTATTTCATCATTCTTAGATGCTACTACTAAAAGAGTTGCTCTTGTCTTGTGATTTATTACAAAGATACAAGTACATGCTCAGTTTCAGTGTTATTGGTTGGATGCCATGATGGACTGTTAGCTCCTCCAAGCATGTAAACACAAATACATCAGAGAAGGCAGGAAGGTTGTGTGTATGTGTAATATTATTGTTTGGTCTGGAGATTTTGTCTATTTTGTTCTGAAAATATGACAACATAAAAAATAACATGAAAGTGCCAAGAAATTTCTGTTTTATGATCAAGTCCTTAAAATAGCAACAGTCCTTAAATAATAGAGAATATTTAAATCATATTACATAAAACTGTCAATTTTTTTCACCCTGGTATCTGTGAGCAATGAATGAAAGCAGTTACATTTAACATAATAATAATTTTTTGAGATTGTAAATTATTTTGCAATTTATTTTGTATGGGTCTCTCTGGACAGATATTTTTCACTTATCATCAGACCCTAAAAGTGCCTGGTATTGTTTTAGCTCCTGGAGTGTTTTGATATTTAGGGCAGCACTTTATAATAAAAGCATTGAATGGGCTTTTAGCAGTCCCCCCAAAAAGAAAACAAATAGTTGGGTTATTCTTAGAAAAGTCTGAGATGAGTTTAGATAAAGTTTAAGCCATTAATGGGCCCTGGAAAAACGTAAATCAGCCTGAAGCTCTTCTTAGATCCTGACAGAGCTATACTTGAGGGGGCTATAGCTTCTATATGAGTGTCTTTATAATTTTGTGTACATGGGCTGTCATTTTACTTTAAATTGAAGTCTTAATCTTAAATGGCAATTATTAATGTGGTTTATTGAATTATGGGGAGGATTATACAAGTATGGAATCTCATTTATATCCTTGGCACTTTGATAGTACTTAATACTTGTTCTTGTTCATGATCATCATCAATATCCTTGTAGCTGACATTTATTGAACATTAGTCATATGTCAGGCACTGTATTAGTGTTTATGTGTCAACTAACATAATCTTCACTAGGACCTTAAAGGTAAGTATTACCATTGTACATCTTACAGATGAAGAAATTTAAATGTGGGTAAGTAATCTGCCTAGGGTTACACCACTGGCAAAAGATAGATTCAGGAGACCACGGTCTTAACCTCTCTGTGATGCTGCTTTTCCATTTCATTGAGTCCTGACATTAGTGTTAAAACTTGTGGGTTATCATTCTCTCCATATAGATGAAGGTAATGAGGCTCAGAGAAAGGAAAAAGTTGTTAAGGTTACAGGGCCAAGCAGTGGCCAGATGGGTTGCATATGCCATTTGAACTTCCCACACTGCCTTCCAAGGTGCCTTATGCACACTTTCAGGTATTTGGTTTTTTTCATTTTGCCTTTGCTTCAAGGGTGTTATGCTGTTCACAACATTTGTCCAAGAAATGGACAGGCTTCTGATATTGTCATTTTTAAATTAAGAAACAGAGAACATAGGGGATACCCACAATCTGCTAAAGGAAACAATGCAAAGCTTCTGATCCCATCAAAATTATTTTGTAGAATGTGTGAATGTTGCAACAGAGGAAACGAAAGGCTCAATTCCAATTTGTATCCCTGCTGTTTATTTCTGTGTGATCGCAGTCTGGTCATCAAACCAATATCTGCTTGGATTTATATTGGCTGCTACCAGATACACTTTTAATATTATTGTAGTTTCCCCTTATCTGTAGAGGATACCACATATAAAACCAATTCCAATGTTTTCTTTCCTATAATACACACCTATGATAAAATTAATTTATAATTTAGGTACAGTAAGAGATTAAAATAACTACTAAAAATAGAAAGATTACAACAATGTACTCTAATAAAAATTATGTCAGCCCTGACTGGTGTGGCTCAGTGGATTGAGCACCAGTCTTTGAACCAAAGGGTCACTGGTCTGAATCCCAGTCAGAGCCCGTGCCTGGGTTGCAGACCAGGTCCCCAGTAGGGGATGCATGAAAGGCAACCACATGCTGATGTTTCTGTCCCTTTCTCCCTCCCTTCCCCTCTCTCCAAACATAAAAACATAAAATTTTTAAAAAATTGAAAAATCATGTGAATGACTATGAAGTCATCTTAAGTAAAATAAGGATTACCTGAACATAAGCACTCTGATATTACAGTGGTTGATCTGATAACTGAGATGCTACTAAGTGACTAATGGGCAGGCATTATATACACTGTGGATATGTTGGACAAAGGTTTGATTCATATTTTGGGTATAATGGAGAGTGATGATGCAAGATTTCATCAGATTACTCAGAGCATTGGTCAATTTAAAACTTATAAAATGTTTATATCTTTGAATTTCCCTTATATATTCAGACTACAGTTGAACAATTGTAACTAAAACTGCAGAAAGCAAAAGTATAGATAAGGGTGGGACTACTGTAATTTTTTAAAGTAATAAATAAGAAGACTAAATATTACCAATTAGAAGACATTTAAAAACCTATATTGAATGATGTAACAACCTTTGAACATTCACTTCAATCCTTTGAGCCAATATTTCCTAGTCTGCAGAAAGGGAGATGGTAATAACTGCAGGGATGCAGTGATGATTAGAGAAAGTTCATGTAAAGTTCTTATTTTACAAATTCTTTTTTTTAAACCTAACTCTTTTTTAAGTGATACTGCTGATTTTTTAAAAAATTTTATTAATTTATTTTTAGAGAGGGAAGGGAGGGAGAAAGAGAGAGAGAAAGAAACATCAATGTGTGGTAGCTGGGGGCTGTGGCCTACAACCCAGGCATGTGCCTTGACTGGGAATGGAACCTGCGATGCTTTGGTTTGCAACCCGCACTCAATCCACTGAGCTATACCAGCCAGGGAACTTTACAAATTCTTAAGGCCAGGATATAATCCACCATTCTTCCCCATTACCTGGATAACCTGTGACAAAGTAGGACTGTGCACTTTGCTCCTCAGATGCAGCTCTGATTTCCACAGGATTGTTAGCTGAGCATTTTACTACATGGTAAGCTTAGCATAGACTTATGGAAAAGACAGAGACAGAGACGGAAATCAGGGCTTTTTATTTCGTACCCTCAATTCCAAGGATCTGGAGGACATTTAGGATGCTTGGAGAAAGGAGTTTGTTACTCAGTTTCCCAGGGCTCTTCATCTTTTCTCAAGAGGTTTGCAAGTGGAACACACTTCTGTTTAATTTTTCCTCAACTTTCATTAACTCCCTACCACTGAATATACCTCTAAACCACTTTTCTCCAAAATGGGGTGTGTATTTGCATTCTAGGGGAATGTAAGATGGTCCATTGAGTTGATCCATTATACTGGAATTATTATTTATTTTTATTTAAACAAAAATATATTACTAATCTTTAATACTGGCACTGTCCCTCACAGCCTATGTGCTGTCATTCCATTTGCTTTTGGTGAACAGTGACTTATGGCAATTTGCTTGGAACCGATAAAATAGATCTTGAAATTTTGGCTAACAATAACAGTAGAAATAAATAATTTTCAATAAATAAGTCAACTCCCCAGCTCTAGCATTACATCCTGTCTTTCCTCTGATAAATTAAGACTTATAATTTTCCCAATTTTGTTTCCAAAATTCTTCACTTGTAGCCAGGTTTATTTTTTTTTTTTAAATCAAATCACATCAGTCCTCCTTACCCTTACCCCAGCTTAAAAATCTTCATTTGTCCTTAGAGCCAAATCCAAAATCTTCACTATGACCTTTGAGGCTCTGTGATTTGGCTGTAGAAAACCTCTTGAACCTTCTTACATAGAGACCTCCCTTCCTACTCTGTGGTCACCCTGGCTTTCTCTCCATTCCTGATATAAACCAAACTGTTTTCTGCCTCAGGGTAATTGCATCAACTATTTTGTCTTCTAAGAATAGCTGACATCTCTTTATTTCCTTATGTATGTATGTATATACATGTTGGGAACCACCCTGCCTGGTTTCAGGAAGCTGTAACCCCCCATAGCTAAGGCTGAGTGAGAGACCTCTGGACCAGGACACACTAAGGAGACAAGCTTGTCTCCCTGGCAGGAGCACTGCCTGCTCCTTGCCTGGCTCCCATTGCTTTGTCGGTTAACCAATGACAGGTAAGATTCCTCAGAGGAGGATGGACTTAAGACAGGCATGATCACATGGGAAAGCCCTCAGGGAAGGACTTGGTGGGGTGGGGGTGTGGCTATGGAAAATGGGGTGATTAACCCTTGCCCCTCAGCTTTGACAAAGCCTGAGTCTTCATTCTTCCTGAGAGAAATCTCCTATTTCTTGGCTGCCTTACTTCCCCTGCCTGACTTAATCCTAAAACAATGGCAGAAGGCAGTGCATCCCTGTGCTGGAAAGGGTGGGTTCCTTGGGTGATCAGGCCTGAGAAAGAATACATAAACTCCTGTGAAACCTACTTCGATAAAAATGCTCTTAATTATATGATAAAGGTCTGGGCAGGAAATGAGTTTGCTTCCCAGAGTTTTGTGGCCCATTAGCTAACAGACGCTGACTCAGAATAGGCCCTCAGAGTTCTTTGTATGTTATCTGTTGTTTGGTCCTTACTGCCTGATAATGATTAATGAACTTTACCTGTATTCCTGGGCAAATTAAAAGCCAATAAAAACCCTGTCAAGGAATGATCAGGGCACTCTCCTTTGAGAGAGTAGCCAGGCTGCTTCGAGGCACCCTCCCTTTGAGAGGGTAGCCGGGCAGTCCCTTTTCCTCCACATAGGACTTGGTAATCTGTGTGAATGTCTCATGTCTCATCCATGATGCCACGGACACTGCAGGCTGGTGTCCATGTCATATACATATACACATATGCATATATATACAAATATATATTTCAATGTATATACTTGAAAATATATTTTAAAACATATATTCTATCCTTTTTTATTGTTCTTATAGTCAGTGCCACATGCAGCAACTCTCTTTCACTTTAGAGGTAATGATCTATACTACCAAGACTACCTCATCCCTAGTAACTTTATTAAAGATTTATGCTTCTGAATTGAATAAGTTTTATTATTCTTATACCAAGTAACTAGGCTACCTGATATTTCCTATTGCTATTCATATATTTAATTAACATGCTAAATGAGATGGTCAAGGTCTCTATTAATTATATAATGGCAAAGGAAGAGAGTTATCATAGTCAATGGTTCTGGTTAGCCAATAAGGGTATACTACTATCTCTACCAGGTGAATGCAGACTGATTTTAATGGTACTGACTAATTGAGATTGAAAAAAAAATTGTATAAAAAATCAATATCTGCATACTCAATGTCAGGAGTTTTCTTGGTTACCTCAACTAACATACTTTATTGGTAATCACAGTTTGATTAAATTTATAATAATTCACAGTCATTCCAGAAGTCCCATTTAGTTTCACAATTCTTGCATCTTTAATATCTTCTATGGTGACACTAAACACTGCTATTTCTCTCAGAAATGCAGTGCTAGTTTTAGTTTACCATTTTGTTCAGAGGTGAAGCAGGCAGTTTCAGGGGCTTTCGCTTGACTCTTCTACTGTTCTAGTCCCCATTCCATAGGTCAGGGAAGCAATGTGGGAATTATGCCTGTTCAAAGTATATTAACTCCAATTATTCTTACAGAAATTAGGGTAATAAGTACAGGATGGGCTGTGAGCCCACAGGACCCACTGTGAGAGAAATTTAGATCAGAATTCTGTTTATCAAGTGCCTTTTCATAAGCCCCACTCTAGCCATTCAACCAAAGTGGCATTTGTGTCCCTGGGGCTAGTGTCAATTCAGAGCTAATAGATAGTAATTCCCTAAAGATTTGAGCATCTGCTCTTCACACAGTCACCCTTTAAAGTGGATAAAGTTTTCTGTATGTAAAAATTGGGGAAAAATTCAAGTATTTTCTTGAGGACATATTTGAGAGTCCCTTTCTAGGTATTCTCTATTTTTCTCACTCAAGGGGTTCAGACTATATGAACTAACCTAGGTCTGGGTGTGGATTCATGCTAGTACCTTAGCTTTGTCTGCTTTTTTGTCATCAGACATAGTGATTTCTGGATTGTATTAATCAAGCGATACCTTAGTAGGTTACTCATCTATTTCACTAATAGGGAGCCAATATTAAACTTCTATAGATTTCTAAGTGCCAATAATCTCTGATTGCTACTGCATTTCTATGGTGTATTATGCCATTGGGCCAACTTTGCCTGTGATATCTGAGCTTCACAACTAGGTCCCTGCCACCCTGAGATCATTATTCATGTTGAAATAAGAGCATTAAAGTCAATGTCAAAATCTCTTATCATCTCAAGGCTATATTGGACAGCCACACAGAGCTCTTCTGGGATGCTGGGCCCCTTGCTATGTGCTTCCTATTGCTTTGCCATGGTTAGGAAGCAGTTATCAGTCTTGCGCATAAGAGGTCCACTCCTACATTTCCACCTACTTAAACCTTCAGTTTCCTTTAATTACAATATGACAAAGAAGTTTCTATATCTCAACTATTGCTTATGGGCTACCATTGAATACAGGTTTCAATTTATCAAACAAACTGTTAGAACCAGTTTTTGCTATGTGTGCTAACATAAATCTTAAATAGTGTGCTACTTGATTTAATAGCTTTAGAATATATTCCATAATGCTTTTGAAATTTATATAAGAATAGATATCATATGAGATTTATGTCAGATATTAATAGAAATAATAAAATGTAATTTTATAATAGAGTATATAAGTTTTAGAATATATAAGAATATATGTATATATGTAGATAGTTACATATGATACCTACTGTTATAGATCCTGGAGGTGTGATTAGACAGACAGAGACTAGTGCTAGAATAAAACTATTAACAACCATAAGTGAAAAGACAGGGTAATTGCTGTGAGGGGAGAAATCATAGAAGAAGGAACCCCTAGAGGCCACTCTAGTCGTGCAAGGGTATGACTACTTCCTGCATACAGGAGGGAGCAGTAGAGAAACACCTTTCTCTCTCTCTCTCCTCTGTCTTCTGACCTTTGGGTGATGTCATTCACTGGCTGAAACCAACTGGAAATAAGCCAGCGGGAGCACTGGGGATGTCCTCTGAGAGGATTACACAGAGCAACATAGAAAAGGTTGTACAGTGTTCTATAAAGGGAGTATGTAAATGGTGAATAAATACAAATTCATTAAAAATCCAAAAATCAATATGAATATAATTCTGCATTTAAATTTTATAGGCTTATAAATGTGAATTCTCATTTGTTAAACATGAAATAGTTTTTGGAATTTGTCTTTTGCTAAGTTGCTCTCTGACCAAGGAAAATCTTTGTTACTTCATGGCCATAACTAAAGGTAAGACAAGGTATTCTCACAGCTGTAAAATTTCCAATTTACCCCCAATATATTGGGAAACCATTAATTTCAACATTTTCCTCCATTTTTGTTTCTGATAAACTCACTGGGATGGAGCAACAAAGGTGGTTGTATCAGGGGAATTTTCACCTTCATGCTTTCTTTGTTTTCCTACCTCTTTTTTTTTTCCAAAATAAAATTTTTAATTGTTTTAAAGCCAAAGCCCCTTTTGTTGTTTTTCAAAAATATTTTATTGATTATGCTATTACAGCTGTCCCATTACCCCCTCAACCCCCCTCCACCCTGCACACCTTCTCCCACCCACATTTCCCCCCTTTAGTTCATGTCCATGTGTCATTAGTTCTTTAGCTTCTACATTTCCCATACTATTCTTACCCTCCCCCTGTCTATTTTCTACCTACCATCTATGCTACTTATTCTCTGTACAATTTACCCTTCTTTCCTCTTCCCACTCCCCTGTTGCTAACCCTCCATGTGTTCTCCATTTCTTTGGTTCTGTTCCTGTTCTAGTTATTTGCTTAGTTTGTTTTTGTTTTAGGTGTGGTTGTTAATAATTGTGAGTTTGCTGTCATTTTACTGTACATGTTTTTTATCTTATTTTTCTTAGATAAGTCCCTTTAACATTTCATAAAATAAGGGCTTGGTGATGATGTACTCTTTTAACTTGACCTTATCAGAGAAGCACTTTATCTGCCCTTCCATTCTAAATGAAAGTTTTTCTGGATAGAGTAATCTTGGATGTAGGTCCTTGCCTTTTATGACTTGGAATACTTCTTTCCAGCCCCTTCTTGCCTGAAAGGTCTCTTTTGAGAAATCAGCTGACAGTCTGATGGGAACTCCTTTGTAGGTTACTGTCTCCTTATCTCTTGCTGTTTCTAGGATTCTCTCATTCATTTTTACCTTGGCTAATGTAATTATGATGTGCCTTGGTGTGTTCCTTCTTGGGTCCAACTTCTCTGGGACTCTATGAGCTTCCTGGATTCCCTGAAAGCCTATTTCCTTTGCCAGATTGGGGAAGTTCTCCTTTGTTATTTGTTCAAATAAGTTTTCAATTTCTTAGTCTTCCTGTTCTCCTTCTGGCACCCCTGTGATTCCGATTTTGGAATGTGTAAAGTTGTCCTGGTGGTTCCTAAGCTTCTCCTCATTTTTTTCAATTCTTATTTCCTCATTCTTTTCTGTATGTTTGTTTCTTTCTTCCTTCTGGTCCACTCCATTGATGTGAGACCCAGCTTTCTTTCCGTCACTATAGGTTCCCTGTGTATTTTTCTTCATTTCACTTATTGTAGCCTTCATTTTTTCATTTAATTTGCAACCAAAATCAACCAATTCTGTGAGCATCCTAATCACCAGTGTTTTGAACTGTGCATCTGATAGGTTGGCTATCTCTTAGTCACTTAAAAGGATAGGTTCTGGAGCTTTCATTTGTTCTTCTGTTTGAGCCATCTTTTTTTTTTTTTTTTTTTTTTTTTTTTTTTTTTTTTTTTTTTTTGGTCTGGTAGTGCCTGTTATGTATGAGGGGTGGAGCCTTAGGTGTTCACCAGGGTGGGGGAACTCAGTTGCTGGGTTGTGAGGCTGTATGTGGCGATGGGGTCTGAGAGGGAACAATGGCACTTGCTCAGCTCTCTGCTGATTTCAGTCCATTCTGGCACTTCCCCCAAGCAAACTGGACCTTTCTGGTGCTGATTTCCATGTAGGTGGGCTCGTGCACCCCTACACAGGAATCTGCTTGTGGAAAGACCCTGTGGGTCTTTCCAACGACTTCTCCAGTGAGGCTGGGAGTCTCTCCCTGCACATCAATGCCCACAGGTGTTTTCAGTCAGTGCCCCAAAGCTCTATTTCACAATCGCCACCCCAGTGAGTCTGCCGGTTGCCACCCCTCAGCCAGTGTTTGCCAGCCACCGCTTACGCGCCTAGGGTCTTCCCACTGCAGTCTTATGCGCCCAGTCCCAATGCTCTTTGTGCTGCTTGAATCCTCTCCACCTGGCTTCCTGACTCAACCCCTCCTACCGGTCTGGGTGAATGTGTCTATTTTAACTCCTTGGTTGTTTGACTTCCATACAGTTCAATTTTCTGTCAGTTCTGGTTGTTATTCTGCTTTTAAATTGTTGTTGTCCCTATCTTGGTTGTGCAAGGAGGCACATTGTGTCTACTTATGCCTCCATCTTAGCCAGAAGTCCTCTTTTCCTACTTCTTTAAATTTACACACACTGGAAATCATATTACTGAAAGTGTCCAGTTTTTATCCTTAATCAAGTTGTGATTAAGTGGTATTTGCTTGCTAATGGCAATAATGTTGATAAACACTGTCAGCTCATGGAACTTCTATGTGATAGTATTTGAAATTACTGCAGGCATTCCACCTGCAAGGCTTTCTACTCTTTTGAAACTCCAGGTTGATTTTTGCTTATACTTCATCCATTCAAAACCTTAATTCCATGGTCCTTTTGAACTTAGGCCACCCAGACAAATAAGGTATTTGTTAAAATACAGTGACTATTTTTTAAACCTTAGTAGAGGATGCTGGTAGTCAATGAATAGGTATATATTGAGAGGGAAATGTATATGGACTGTAATTATGAATATTTTTCTTATATAAACATTTTAATTTAGAAATTTGGGAAAAATATAGAAACACACAGGGAAATTGAAAAAATTGTGCATAATTCCATAATAAACCATCTATAATTAAATTTTGCTATGTATAAACTTAGTGTTTTTGTGTACCTATATTTAAATTTCAACCTAAATAACATTATTAAATTTATATATCTTATCTCTATTGATGGATACATTTAATATAAATTGACATCATACAATTTAGAAATACTTTTTCATGTAACAGTCTCTATTTTAAGTAATTTAAAGTGTGATTTTTATTGATTTATGGCATCCCATTAATTTAATCAGTTATAATTTGCTAACCAATTCTTTCTTATTTATTTATGTATGTATGTATGTATGTATGTATGTATAGAGAAAGAGGAAGGGAGGGAGAAAAAGAGGGAGAAAGACATCAATGTGTGGTTGCCTATTGAGTGCCCCCTACCGGAGACCAGGCTCTCAACCCAGACATGTGCTCTTACTTGGGATCGGTCCAGTGACCCTTTGGTTCAAAGGCCAGCACTCAATCCACTGAGCCACACCAGCCAGTGCTATTTTTATTTATTTTTTAATTTAATTTTTTGTTATTGTTGTATTACAGTTGTCCCAATTTTCCCCTATTTTTCTCCCCTTTCCCACCTCCCCACACACAGTGAATCCCTACTCTGTTGTCCATTCCCATGGGTCATTTGTACTTGTTCTTTAACTAGACTCTTACCTTTCTTTCCAGCCTTATCACTCACCCCATCCCCCCTGAACTCATAAACAACACTAACAGGCTCCTTAAATTTAGAATACAGTTCAGTGTATTTAAAATAAGTAGTTTAAAGGATAATTACTGAATGAAAAAATTACACATATTATTGATATTTTAAAACTGTGTTTTAGATATAAAAGAAGCATCATCAGTTGCTTTGTCTATACTCATCACAGGTACTTTTGTATGCACTAAGAATGCAGTGTGTCAGAGTTTTGAAAACCTGACGGATTAGTCTGGACATTTCTGACAGGATGGTTGGCTTCCCAGTCCTGTCTCTCTGCTTCATTGAACAAAAGTGACTGTTATGTTTTACTCCATCCATTTTGAAGTTTCAAGTGGTCACAGCCTGTAAGGAAGAGTAACAAAAGGCCATCAATCAATGTAAATCGGTACTCAGCCACAAGCTCATGAGATCTGCAGAATGCAAATCAGTCTTTAATATTGAGGGGCTAGTCCAGAAGCAGCAGGTCATGAGGCGCTGTGGGGAGTCTGACATTAAGTGCATTTTTTAAACCTAAAATACATGTATGCAAATTGAATTTTCAGAGCATTCTGTTTCCTCCTAGCATTAGCAGTGCTAATGCTATGCATTAGTTAGCAGGCCAGTATCCTTCTTGGAAGAATTGATTTTCAATGGCCATAGAACAACCCTTATATACCTACTGGAAGGGAGAAATAATGCAGAGCTCCATTATTAATTTTGTTGTTCTTTTTAAAATTACTACCTTTGAGTGTCTGAAGGTAGCATTAGTATTAAAATCAATGCCAAAAAGTGAAAGTAAAAAATAACAGAGTCTCTAGCTAGACCTTAGGTTAGGCAATATTAGAAGAATCTTAAAAAGCTTTTGTTTTGAATGAGTGTAAATGAAAAAAAATGAACTTTACTGCATGCAGTACTACCTATTCCTTCCGGGGGGAAAATGACTTTGGTTTGGGTATAAGAGAGGGATGCATGATCATATAAGTGCATTATTGAATTTTCCTAGATGTTTCCTCCAAGTTTTCTGAGGGAAGGGCTTTTATTGTGACGGACTTCTTTTTTTTAATAGGAGTAGCTTTCAGACAGCAGTTTCCCTCCCTCTCTCTTTTTCCTTCTCTTCCTCCATCTCTCATTCTGTCTCTACTTCTTTTCTTATCCTATAGAAAATTTAAAAAATAAAAAACAGCCCTGGCTGGCATAGCTCAGTGGATTGAGTGTGGGCTGCGAACCAGGCATCGCAGGTTCGATTCCCAGTAAGGGCACATGTCTGGGTTGCAGGCCATGGCCCCCAGCAACTGCACATTGATGTTTCTCTCTCTCTCTTTCTCTCTCCCTTCCCTTTCTAAAAATAAATAAATAAAATCTTTAAAAAAATAAAAACAATAAAAATAGAAATTACCAAAATTATGTGCAGTCCTAGCTGATGTCCTATAAACAATTGAGTTATTCTTAAGTAATAATTCTCTCTTAAGATATAGCCAATGGGAAGTACTAGTGTCATTTATAAAAATAGCTGATACAATTTCTGAAAATATATTTCCATAGAGCATTTTTTCCATTTTGAGTATTGTTTTGAAGGTGGGTGTGAAATTTTCAAAATTTCTCTGTCAAAGATTAGTTTGTGTCATCTTTGGTCTCCTTTCTCTACTACCCACTTCCCCCTGTAGTGGGCAGGTTCTGTTAGTGTGGCTATGAATACAGGCTCCAATGAGGCCATTGGAAAACTTGGGTTAAAGTGTTGAGGATGTTTACAATGTGTGGAAAGGTAGAATACAGCAGGGAGGGAGGTATAAAAGGACTAAATGGTAATGGAAAAATACAATAAAAAAGAGAAAAACAGGAAACGTGCCATTTATAAAAATATATGAAGAACATCTAGAAAAAATCTACAAAGATTAATAAAAACAAATGTGAAATTATTTTAAAAAAGATTATAAAGGATTTGAAGACTTCATTTGGAAGCATTTAAAATGTCTTTAGGCATGAGGCAGGCTATGAGCACTGTAATGCCCAATGGAGAATCTGTGAGGACAGGGGTGACCCTAGTAAAGAGTGCCTCTCACAGGGAGCACTCTGTTGGTACAATGTCCCCCTCAGTGTTAGCAGGGCCCCCAGCCAGCCAAGATGCGCTATTTGGTGCTCTTGACAAAGAGAGAGAGAAGAAGCAGTGGTATGAGTGGAACCTTCAGAAAATGACACACAGCAGCTCTCACAGTGATCTTCCTCTGGGGTCACTGCATTTTCACTTAAATATAAACATTAGCAGGAGAAAAAGTCCTATGTCAAAACTCCAACAATGAAATTGCTTCCAGAACTATTACTACTTTGTCTCAAAGGTTTTGAATGAATAGGTTTTGGTTGAGTTGGCTTGCAAAGGTGAAATAAAGAAAGGCTTCTTTGAATAAAGAGGATTTCATTGTCATAAATTCCAAAACTTTGTTACCAAAGACACAGAAAGTATAGTAGCAAGAGAATTTTAAAACGTTCTAGATCAGCACTATCCTATAGAAACATAATGTGAGCCACATATGTATTTCTAAAATATCTAGTAGCAACACTGAAAAAAGTAAAATGAAATTAATTTTATTAAACATCTTGTTTCAGCCAATATATAAAATATATTAAATTTTCAACATTTTAAAAACATAAAAATTATTAATGAGATGTTTTTCATTCACGTAGGCAGTGTTTTAATTTCTCAATAACCAATGAGTAACTAATGGCCACTGTTACTATGCAGTATGGCTAGATTTCCCCCTTTCTCTCCCTTTCTTCCAGAAAGAGGAGTGATTTCCCAGAACAATTGTTCTGAACAAAATTTTCCTTACCTTGTTTGGGTTAATGGTAGTGTTGAATTTGATCTTTGCCCAAGCAGAGTCTTTGTTCATGCAAAATATATATAAATGTTTCTCCCTCCTGAGAAGACTATAGTGTCAGCATCCAAGATAATTATAAGAGAGTACTTTGTCACCCACTAAACAAATGTTTATTACTTCCTATTATGTACCAGGCACAGTTCTAACAGATAAAAGTAATTTTTTTTTTATCTCTAAACAAGACCAGTGTTAAATAAAACATTTAAATAGATACAGTAGGACTTGTATGTTTTTTTCCATCTATTGCCCTCCATTTAGTTCATCCAGTTAACATTTACGGAATTCCTACCTTTCCCCAGGAAGTTTGCCAAGTGCTGAGAGTGTAGAATGGATAGAGTTGCTGCACTGATGATCAAAGTCCACTGCCAGGTGGGGATGGGATGAGAAAGTAGACAATTAAAAAGAATGGCATAACTGTTATGATAGCAACATGCTTAGGGTGTTATGAGAGAGCCCAGATCCAGACTGGGGATGCTTGTGGTGGAGGAGAGAAAGTGGGAAAAGTTCTTGAGGGGTTTGATATCTGAGCTGAGTAGTAAAATGATGAGTAAGGCTAGGAGGGTTGAACGAGAGCATCTTCAGTGGAGTGAGGATATAAAAGGCAGAGGAAAAGCATAGGCATTTGCTACCAGGCATAAGAGAGTGTGGTATGGTTAAGGAACTACAAGCAGTTGAGGTCTTCCAGTGTGTAGGACTGAACAATGCTTATACCATCAAAGTATCAATTTCAACCTACTTCATGTTACAAATAAGAACACTGACCAGAGAGGTAAGAAGGTACCAATCACTTCTCTTATCTTTGTCTCTCATGTATCAGCTAAATATTTCACATATTGATAGAAGGTTACTGAAAGGAATATTGTCATTCATTTAGCAATTAGATGAATGAAAATATAACCTCAGTAGCTTGAATATATCTTCACTTAATGTGTGGGCTCTGGGAAAGAAGGAACCTACCAAGAAGGGCTCCTGGTGGCTAACTGGGCTCAGATTGTATAAAAGCAAAGCTTCATGAACATCTCTACACAAGGGCCTCTTACACAAACCATCCTTTATGGGGAAGTCAGCACTGAACTAACTGCCTGCCTCCTGCACTGAACTAACTACCTGCCTGTACTGTGTTGCAGTCTGAGCCAGCCCCTATAAAAGAGTTCATGGAATCCTATTTCAACCAATGAGACTGAGGCTTTCCCCATCCAAGAGCTGTGACACACTATATTCCCATCAGCATCTTCAGTGACCAGAGTGGCTCCATTTTAACAATCAGGACAATGCCTTTTGGACAAATCAAACAGAGGATTCAGAGTCCTTATTCACATGAGGACAGACCAGTCAAGCACCAGGGATAAGGACTTCTCTAGATATAAGTTACCCCCTCTCTAATTCAGAGCACAGTTTTCCCTTTCACAGAAACTGAAGGGTGCATTTCCCTGGCTGGAGCTGAAACACCAACACCAGAGATGTTTTGCTGGTCCAGAGAAGAGTGGAGCAGGACAGAACATGGCAGTCAGAGCAGGCTGAGTAGAGTGGAGCCACGCAGAACAGAACAGGACAGAGTGGAACAAACTGGAGCAGAACAGAGCAGAACTGTCTAGCCAGGGAGAGGCCTTGCTGAGGGCCATACGCCGTAATTGCCTCCTCACAATCATGATTTTCCACAGCCATACTGCTTCATAACTACAATGTTGAGCTTTTCCATTAAGAAAAAAAAACCCCAAACCGTTAAGCTTTTGTACAACCATGCTCTACCATAATTGAATTGTTTATACCAAATAAAGTTTCCCTCTATAAGGCATCCCAAATTTGGGATTTCTGTTGGTGTTAATTTTGTACCAGTGATCATCAGCTGACATAAGTTTACAATTTTAAAATCTTGGAGATGATATAGGACACAAAAGGAGGCTGGAGAAGAATTTCTAATTACAGAGTAGCATAAGGCCGACCTTGTAGCATGAACAGAATTGAGAAAAGGCAGTGAAAACTACCGGGTCTGTTAGTGTAGAAGAGACCAGAGCACAGCTATGCTGTGTATTGATTCATAAAAGGTGTACAGATATTTACACAGTATTCACTGGCTGAAGAGGGGAAAAACTGTTTTCACTAAGTTTCTAACCCACTTGCTGTTATGGCCTTGTGGATAGAAGAAAGCAGAAAGTGACTGAAAGTGACTATCAGGTGTTGGGAGAACTATGGTAAGCAGTCAATAGTGAGGAAGCCTATTTATTTATTTATTTATACATTATATTTTATTGATTATATTATTACAGTTTTCCTGATTTTCCCCCTAAGCCCCCTTCCACCCAGTATCCCCCACACCCTCAGGCTATTCCCGCAACTTGTTCATGTCCATGGGTCATGCATATAAATTCTTTGGCTACTCCATTTCCTATACTGTACTTCATATCCCCATGGTTGTTCTGTAACTCCCTATGTGTACTTGTTAATCCCCTCACCTCTTCATCCATTCCCCCACACACCCTCCCTTCTGGCAACCACCAAAACACTGTTCATATCCATGATTCTGTCTTGGTTCTTTTTGTTTGCTCAGTTTGTTTCCCAGATTCAATTGTTGATTTTATATATATATATATATATATATATATATATATATATATATTTTTTTTTATTGTTCATAATTTTTATTTTTTTCTTAAATAAGTCCCTTTAACATTTCATGCAATAATGGTTTGGTGATGATGAACTCCTTTAGTTTTTTCTTTCCTGGAAAGCTCTTTGTCTGCCCTTTGATTCTAAATGATAGCTTTACTGGGTAGAACAGCCTTGGCTATAGGTCCATGCTTTTCAAGACTTTGAATATCTCTTGCTAATCCCTTCTAGCCTGCAAAGTTTCTTTTGAGAAATCAGTTGACAGTCTTATAGAAACTCCCCTGTAGGTAACTAGCAGCTTTCCTCTTGCTGCTTTTAAGATTCTCTCTTTATATTTAACCTTTGGCATTTTAATTATGACATGTCTTGGAGTGGGTCTCTTTGCATCCATCTTGTTTGAGACTCTGTGCTTCCTGAATTTGCATGTTTATTTCTTTCACCAAATTAGGAAAGTTTTCTTTCATTTTTTTTTCAAATACATTTCCAAATCCTTGCTTTTTCTTCTCTTTCCGGCTCCACTATGATGTGAATGTTGGACCTCTTGAAGTTGTCCCAGAGACTGCTTATACTATCCTCATTTTTTTAATTCTTTTTTTTCTTCTTCTTGCTCCAATTGGTTGTTTTTTTAGTTCCTTATGCTCCAAATCATTGATTTGATTCTGGGCTTCATCCACTCTACTGTTGTTTCCCTGTAAATTGTTCTTTATTTCACTTTGGGTCTTTCTT
Organism: Phyllostomus discolor; assembly: GCF_004126475.2. Taxonomy (NCBI): domain Eukaryota; kingdom Metazoa; phylum Chordata; class Mammalia; order Chiroptera; family Phyllostomidae; genus Phyllostomus; species Phyllostomus discolor. The sequence continues at coordinate 97,674,758 of NC_040907.2, forward strand.
ATGCTGCTGAGGTCTTCACTAAGTTCCTTGAGCATCCTTATAAACAGTTTTTGATCTCTATATCTGATAGATTGCTCATCTCCATTTTGTTTAGCTCTTTCTGGAGTTTTGACCTGTTCTTTCATTTGGGCCATGTTTCTTTGTCTGCTCATTTTGGCAGCCTCCCTGTGTTTGTTCTACTGTATTAAGTAGAGCTGCTTTGACTCTGTGTCTTGGTAGTGTGGCCTAATGTAGTAGGTGTCCTGTAGGGTGCAGTGGCACAACCTCCCATATCTCTCAAGCTGGGTCCTTGAGGTGCACCTTCCATTTGGCCTGAATATACCCTCCTCTTATGGTTGAGTCTTGGTTGCTGTGGGCATATTACTGGGAGGATTTTACCCAGACCTGTCAGCTGCAAGGATTGGCTGTGACTACTGACCCCCAAACCTCCACTATCCATGGAGGATCAGTTGTGCAAGGGCAGGGTGGTGGTGCTCTGACGTGGTGTGTATCTATCCACTGGGTACACTGAACCTGGGGTTTTCCAGATTGAGGAGGTCTAGTTTAGCCCCCATGTGTATTTTTCCTGGGACCACCCTGCATGAGCTATAAAGCAATCTGAGATGGCTGCTACTTGTGCTGGGCTTGTTTCCTAGCAAAGCCAAGTTGAGAATCTAGGCTGGCTGCTTCTAGTGCTGGGCCTGAGGCTCACTGAGGTCAACTGTTGCTTGTTTGAGAGGATTTAGGAAGTGTGTGCAGTATTAACCAAGACCAGCCATTCATCTGGAAAAGCAGCTTGGGTGGGTCCATAAGTTGAATGGGGCAGAGTCTCTAGGGATCTACAAGGTGGCTCAAACAGTGTTAGCCAGGTTGATGGTGTTTCAGATATGGACCAGCTTGGTGGCTCTGTGGCTTTGTTTTGAGAAGGTTTAGAAAAGGGACAATGGCCTCTGCTCACCTTGATACCAGACACTTCAGTTCCTTCCTGTATACCACTGATGCCTTTCAAGCTGCTACCCCAGTGCTGAAGCTCACAGGCAGTGAGTCTGAGTAGGTGAGTGTGTTGCAGCCTTTCAAGGCTTGGCAGTCTCACTTGGGATTTGAGCAGACAGAGCAAAATTTGTGGAGCTGTGAGAATGCCTGACATGCCTTTATTCAAGGTGCACACCACAAGCTGCATGTTGCACTATGGAAAGGCCCTGCTCCCTTATATACTGAATGCACACAAAGCCAGCAGGGTGACAAGATATTATATAACAAAGCATGATTCTGTGCTTGTGGGTCCATTCTCAAGGCTATGGGAATACTGCTTATTGGGCCCAGTGAGGGAGCCTGACTGACTCCATTTCCCCTACAGTGAGTCCATGTGTAGGTTTTTTTTTTTTATTTTTTTATTTTTTTTATTTTTTTAAAGATTTTATTTATTTATTTTTAGAGAGGGAAGGGAGGGAGATAGAGAGAGAGAGAGAAACATCAATGTGCGGTTGCTGGGGGTTATGGCCTGCAACCCAGGAATGTACCCTGGCTGGGAATCGAACCTGGGACACTTTGGTTCCCAGCCCGTGCTCAATCCACTGAGCTATGCCAGCCAGGCATGTGTAGGTTTTTTAAGATGAACTGCTTGGGGCTCCAGAAATTTCTCCCACCAACTCAATCTCCACTAGTTTTTGCAGCCAGAAGTTGTGGGGACTTGTCTTCTTGGCACTGGAAGACTGGGCTGGGGAGCCTGGTATGAGACTAGGTCTCCTCATCCTGAGCTATTTCTTCCGAATTTTTATCCACCACACCAGCTGTTCTGTGTCTGAGCCCCTCCTACCAGTCTGGATGGATGTGATTTCTTTAATTCTGTTGTTGTCGGACTTCCATTCAACTCAATTTCTGATGATCCCGAGAGATGGTTGTTCTATATTTTAGTTGTAACTCTGACGTGGTTGTGTGAAGGGGTGAGCCATGTCTGCCTACATCGCCATCCTGACCAGAAGTTTAACAAGGTTTTTAGGACACTGCAATCACCTAGTGATTGACATACTTGAAACACGCTGTTGTCTGCCAGAAAAATGCCTGCAGTATTGCACATAGTTTCCTTTCTCCAAGTTCCAGTAATTCATTTTTGGAAGATTTCTGGCATAGCATCAAAACCAAATTGCCCTGCTCAACTGTGAGTGTTCAGCAGATGAAAGAGTCCTCAGAATCCTTGGCACAGAAGCAACCCCCAAAATGTGGGGGTGATGAGTTATTAGCTCCTGTGACTCCAACTCCAAAACCCTTGAGAAGCAGCCCATTTAGCAGGAGACCAAAGCTATCACAATTTTGATTTCACTTGTGTGCAATGTCAGGTCCCAACCTCGGTATAACCAAAGAATGGTGGGGGGTGGGAGCATAGTATTTATTAGTCTTGGGTGTCTAGGAACATCTATCAATAAAGGACACATGGGCAAAACCAAAGGTGGGTAGGATCGAGGGTAGAAAGTGGAGATAAAAACATAAAAAACAAAATAAACAAAATAAAAATGATTTAATATTTATTTTTAACATTTACAGTTAGAGGGTTCTTGCTGACTATGGGCTCATTCCTCATTAAAGGTCTAAAAATAATTACATTATTTGTAATAAAATGACTTTTTATCTTTGGGTAGAAAGTCAGAATACATTTTTATCTTTCGGACTTTTAACAAAGCTGATGCCCTCTTGAAATATAAAATGACCTTCTTGGTATTTCTCTTAACTTCACTGCTTTTCCCTTCTTGTTTTCTTTAATTCTAGAGCAGGATAAAAAGTGGTTTTCCTAAACCCTAAAAATCAGAAACTGGTTATGATTTTCCTTGCTTCTGTGGGTTACACATTTAATCTATCAGGTTGTTGAATTATTTATGCTGTACTTTTTTTCCCTCTTAGTTCAGTAATACTTCCTGTAAACTCAAATTTATTGTGGGCTTTCATCTTGATTTCACATTTTATTTTAGCACATGACAACCTTTAATAATTTAAACTCCAAAGTTACATGTTATCAATATCCTTCAGAGATTTTTAAGGCAACATTGATTAAAGTGAAATTCACTTTGTATTCCTAAATATCTATTATGAAAAGATATAGCAGCACTATTTGTGTGAATTACAAGCATATGATCATATATCAATATCATGACCCAGTGTGCATATGTTAAGGTAGAAATTTAATATAGATTATTTTTTGCTTATTAGCTGTTGTAAGTTTATTTTGATAATGAGAGATCAGAGGTTAGTGAGAAGGCTGCTTAGGAGACCTTCACCATATTTGTATAGCTCCAAAATATACACTGTCTGTAATCTGAAAGAATTATATGCATAAGCATGTCAAGACTTGGTATAACTGACAAAAATAATTGAGCATGTGCATATTTTCCAATGGCTAGAGTAGATGATGGGTAATGGGGTTGAGAATCAGAAGGTTTTGCTTTTGTTCTTGTATTTTTTCACTGCAGTAGATGATGAGGGGAAATACTTTATTTTGGAAAGGGAATTAAAGTTTCTGAATTTGAGGTAGCAGTTCAACTTGACAGTTCTGCAAGTAAACCACATAAGTTATGATTTCTTACATTGAATTTATAGATGCCAAGGAGCCACCAAAATGTTTTCTTCTCTTTAAATCACCCAAATGGCTTCCATGTAATTCTGAAAATAGCAAGAGAATCACAAATGTGTGCAATTGTATTGTAAATGCAGTTGTGCCACTGGAACATTCTAATGCCAGAAAGCTGTTGATAGAATCAGAGAGGCTTGTTTTTTTTGTTTTTTTGTGGGAAGCCTGCTGAGCATACTCACAAATGAATTTAGCCTGTTAGAACTGACGACACTGCAAAAATAATTTTCACCTTTCTGCCCCTGAAGTATCACCAACTGCAAGGCTCAGAGCAGGGAAGGAAATGCCTTTCTATTCATTGTTCTGTTTAGATGGTAATAATGTACATGTTTTGCATAGGCGTCAGCTAGTAAAGACCCCTGGTGCTATGAAATCATTAGCATTTATCCAGGTCCTTACAGAAGTGGGGAGGCATCATTAGGGAACATTATCAGCATAAACACATGTACCTCTATTCACCACCATGTTCCTGAACCATTGTACAATGCCAGGTGCTGAGTGGACACCGAATACATTATACTTTTGTATAATGCATAAACAAGCTCAAGACACTTGAAAATTCATGGCATGACTTATTTAAGTTAGAAAAATCTCACATTAGTTCCTCCTTTGGACTACATGTATTTCTTCTGGTCTAGGCCCCTGAGCCTTTCACCACATAGCCAGTTTCTTACAATTTCCATATCTCCTATTTTTATTTATAAACTTGTTATGAACCTTAACCACACCTTCTGAGTTTCCTAAAACTGTAAGGAAGTCAAACTGCCTCTCATTGTCTGTTTTCTTTGTTTTTTACTTCCTCTTCTCCATCTCTCTCTACCACTTCTTTGATTTGATGTGGTTATACCAGCTTGTGTATAGATCCCTTTCCACTCTCTTCTGTCTCCAGTTCTAACTTTCCTTCTTCTTTTGAATGATGAAGCCCCCAGCTTTATTTGGCCCTAGAATCTCTATCATTAGTTTTATGTTATTTCACTTTAAAGTTTTGCTGGCAGTGGGAAACTGTAACCCACCCCACCGTTCTTTTGATATTGTTTCTGTAAATGCAAACTCTAATATGTAGTTTGTAGAAAAACAGCATGTTTGTATAAGAATCTTAGGAACTAACTTCAGAAGATACAGTCCAGAACCTTCAGGTATTCCACCTCCAGGAATTTTGCTGACCTTTCACCATGAAGCCAGGGTGATGTGAAACCATGAAGACTAAGCCAGGATGATGCACACCAGGCCATCACTTGCCTTATTGGAATGGACTGTGCTCATCTGCAAAGAACTTTTCAACCCACTTCCTAGATCTGTTTGTTCTGTTCCCTTCTCCTTCCATATAAAAACCTCTGCCTTCACTGAGAGAGGGATATGGACTTTGTGACATGAGTCCCCCATCTTTCCAGGTGGCTGGCACCTGAAAATAAGACACTTCCTTTACATCAGTACCTGCCTCTTGAGTATTGCTTTTCATAGCAGCAGGCAGCTAGAACTTGCTTTCTGTTGAAGAAACATTGAAATTTGAGATGCTAAAACTGAAAGGTGAGTTTGAAATGCCCCTGTTAAGTCTCTTCAGTTCACTGGCTAAAGTCAGGGGGCAAAAAGCAGTGAAGGAATGAAATGAAATTCTGACACCTCAGGACAGCTATCCTCTGCTCAACCATGCTGCTTTTGAGAGTGCTTTAATATAATTGGGTAGAGTGGGCACAGGACTATCAATGGGCCATCCCTTGGACCTGCATCCAAGCAAAACCTTAATCACCATGTGGAGGAGGGGTTGGGGAGGTCGATGAGAGAAAAAGAAAAGAAGTCAAGGTAGGGGTCAGGGGAGGAGAAAGGGATGGAAAGTTCCTGTAAAAGAGGAAGCAAATCTGTAACTGGCTTATTTCATTTAGCTTAATGTCCTAGGGGCTCATCCATGTTACCACATATTACAGGACATTTTTCTTTTATAAGTCTGACAAATACTTTATGTACCTATCACATTTTCTTCCTCCATTCATATGTTGGTGGACGTTTAGCTTGTTTCATGTTTGTTATTGTGAACAGTGCACAATGAATATGGGAGTGTTAATATCTCTTTGAGACCTGGTTTCAATGTTTTTTGATAAATATCTAAGAAATAGGATTTCTGGATCATATGGTAGGTCCAATTGTTTTTTTAAGATTTTATTTATTTATTTATTTATTTATTTAGGGAGGGAAGGGAGTGGGGGGGGAGAGAGAGAGAGAGAGAGAGAGAGAGAGAGAGAGAGAGAGAAACATCAATGTGCGGTTGCTGGGGGTTATAGCCTGCAACCCAGGAATGTACCCTAGCTGGGAATCGAACCTGGGACACGTTGGTTCCCAGCCCGCGGTCAATCCACCGAGCTACGCCAGCCAGGGCGGTCCAATTTTTTTTAACCCATACTATTTTCCATGACAGTTGCAACATTTTGCACTGTCACCAACAGTGTATAAGGGTTTCATTTTTTGATTCCACTTTATGGTGTATCAAAAATAGCCAAACTCAGAGAAGCAAAAACTAGAATGATGATTCCTAGGGCCTAGGGTAAGGGAGGAAGGGGCAATTGTTAATCGATGCATGTAAAATTTAGTTATGTAAGATGAATAAGTTATAGAGATCTAATATACAACATCATTTTCCTTAGAGATAAGAATAATTTACTACATATACTTAAACAAGTTAAGAGTGTTTCATGCTAAGGGTTCTTGTGAAAATAAAATAAAGTGAAGGAAAGAAGTCTAACACAACTGCACATACTTACACATTCAGACTGCTAGTATTTCCCACTTATTAATAGTATGATGAGCCCTGGCTGGTGTAGCTCAGTGGATTGAGTGTGGGCCTGAGAACTAAAGGGTTGCCAGTTCAATTTCCAGTCAGGACACATGCTTGGGTTGTGGGGCCAGGTCCCCAGTAGGGAGCATGTGAGAGGCAATCACACATTGATGTTTCTCTCCCACTCTTTCTCCTTCCCCTCCCCTCTCTCTAAAAACAAATCAATAAAATCTTTCAAAAAAATAGTGTGATGATGTGCTAATGGTGAAATAATACCCAGACTCCCATCATTGTCACCCAGTTATTTAAATGAACTGCAAAGAATGTGACTTTCACTAAGCTGGGATTTAGTATTTTGAAATGTGTGAAAAACATTTTTGAAACTAGGTAAGAATATCTATGCTGCCTTTTCTTTACCTTTTGAGTCAATTATGTATGAGTTTCTATTACACAGTTGTGTAAATGTGTTCCTGAGTTTTTCTAGGCATCACAAAATAAAAAGTCACACCAAAAATTAAATACTTAGAATTAAGTATACTTTTGAAACCTTCGTCCTACAGTGAAAAATTCTTCTGGTTAATGCCATCTGCCTTAAACTTCATAGTATAAAGAACTTTCAAGAATCACCAGTTCAATTCCCAGTCAGGGCACATGCTTGGGTTACAGGCCAGGTCCCCAGTAGGAGGCACTCAAGAGACAACCATGGATTGATGTTTCTCTTTCTACCTCCCTTCACTTGTCTCTAAAAATAAATAAGCCACATCTTTAAAAAGTTCTCAAAATAACTCTTAATCAAATAAATAAATCCAAAAGCATTTTTCTCAGTTTTCCATATTTGTTTTTATAATGTAGGTATCAGGCATGTATGTATTTTTTTCTGACTTGTTAGTTAATATCTTGATTAAGATTTTAATAGTATTTAAGATAAAAATATGAAAACAATTTGAATAAATGGCGACATTATGCCAGTATCCTATATGTTTTCACAATCATATCTGAGTATTTCAGTTTCTTCATATTTACTGGTTATGTACCTGAGATAATTTATCTCCTCTGAGCAGATGTTGCCACTCAGGGGAAAAAAAAAATATCTGGGCTGGTGTACTAAGTATTCTCTGGAGACTTCAAAGTACTTTATTTGATCTTAAAAATATGGTCCTCAGAGCTCAGAAAAAACATACCTTAGTCCTACTGTATATTTAAAATGTATAAAATGTTGAAATTCTTACTTACCAAAAATATTTTATGAAAAACTCAGGATTAGATAGTTTCACAATATGCTCAAATTCACCATTTCCTTATTGATTCTCAGAATAATCTGTCCATTTTTAAGAGTGGAGTATTAGCATTTTATTACTATATTGCTCCTTTTAGTTGTGTTAGTATTTACTTTACAGGTCTAACTATTCTAATGTTGGATGTAAAAGTATTTATAATTATATATTGTTGATTAGTTGATCATCTTATCTTTGTAAAGTGAACATTTTCTCTTATGACCATTTTTAGCTTAAAGTTTATTTTGTTTGATGTGAGTATATTTATGCCTACTTTCATTTAGTTACCATTTGCTTGGAATATCTTTTTCACATCTTCACTCTCAGCCTATGTGTGTTCTTAAGATAAAGTACATTTCTTGTAGGCAGTATATTATTGCATTTTGTTCTATTGGTACATTAAGCCATTCTATGTCTTTGATGGAGAATTTAATCTAGTTTAAAGTATTCAATAGGTAAGGATAATTGATAGGTAACTCACTGTTGTCATTTTCTTAATTGTTTCTGATTATCCTGTAGATTCTTTTTACTTTCCTTTTTGCTCTAGCTTTCTTTTGATCTTTAAGCAAATTTCTTTGATCCTTTTATCATAATTCTTTTGCATCTACTTCAGAACTTTTCTCTGTGGTTACCATGAGGCTTACATAAACTACTTTATAGTTATAACTGATGACTATAACTATAAACTGATAATAATTTAACTTCAATAGCACACAGAAACTTTATACTTTTACTACTCTTCCTTCACATGTTAGGTTATTTGTGTTACAATTTTTTTATTGTGTATCTAATAAATTATTATAGTCATGGTTATATTTAATACATTTATTTTTTCTTTAATTTTTACACTAGCACTGTAAGTGATTTATACACCATCATTTTAAATTTCAAGAATCTGTCTTTGACTGTCCATTTGCCTTTCCTGGTTAATTTTACATATCCACAAGCTTTTATGATGTTAATTTATATCCTTCTATTCCAGCCTCCGGAAAATGCCCCTAGCATTTTTCTGTAAGAAAGGTAAGGTCTAATGAACATGAACTCTCAATTATTATTTGTTTGGGTAAGTTTTTGTCTCTTCTTTTTAAAAAAGCTTTTCTGATGGAAATATTTGCCTGGTATAGTATTCTTGGATGCCAGTTTTTTTTTCTTTTAATATTTTTAATATATCATCCCACTCTCTTCTGCAAAGTTTCTATTGAAACATCTGCTTGTACATTGTCTTATAAGGACTACCTTGTATGTGATGAGTCACTTTTTCTTGCTGCTTTCAAAATTCTTTTTGTCTTTGACTATGACAGTTTAGTTAAAATGTGTAGCCCTTTTTGGGTTCAACCTATTTGGATCCTTTGAGACTCATGAAAATGTATACTCATTTCTTTCCCAAAGTTTGAGGAATTTTCAGTAACCAGACTTTGTTTCCCTTTCTCTTTTTCCTTCTGTTATCATAGACAGTCAGCTGGAGCATGGGCAGCTGCCAGCAGGGTGAGTAGGGCCATCTGGGCACTTCAGATGGGCAGGTTGCACAGGAGCTGCACAGAGGACATGGCTGTGTCAAAATCCAGAGGTGCCCCACTGACTCCAAATGACTCCATGGTGCTCTGATGTGTGGGTACCATGTCCAGCATGGGAAGGGGAGCTGAGGGTTGCAGTAGCTCCTGGATTTCTGACTGTGGGTCCTGTAGCACCCCCCACACTGGCCCTGATACCCTAGACAGTCAGGGAGTGCTGGGAAGTCTCCTCCACTGGCCAAGATGGCACAGGGGGAGGTTCTTACGATGAGCAAGGCAAAAGCTAGAAAGATAATTGGACAAGACTCAAACATATCAAAGGCTATAAAGATGAATGGACAGGACCTGAGTGTGCCAAATAATAGCAATATGATTAAATAAGGGAAAAAAATTCCTTCCCTCCCTATCCCTATAAGAATTGCACTTGAGCAATTCTAGGGAGGGGAGGGAGGATTGTATTTGAGAGAGGGGTCTACCATTCTCCCAGGTCACAAAACCTGAATAAGCCTCTTTCATTTTATACCAGAACCTGTCTCATAAATTTGACTTTTGCTGTGGCAACCAGCTGAATGCAGGTTTTGGATTACACTTACAGGATTCTTGTAATGCTTGTATTGTTTGTTTTATGCTGTTCCATAAGTCCTTATGCTTTCTTCACCTTTAAAAATCTGACTTATTCTTTTTCTCCTACAATTTGATAATTTAAATTGTTTTTCTTCAAGTTGATTGATTGTTTCTTCTGCTTGGTCAAGTCTGCTGTTTGGACCTCTCTATTAAATTCTTCATTTCCGTCATTGCATTCTTCAGCTTAAGATTTCTGGTTTATTTTTATTGCTTTTATATCTCTGTTGAGTTTCTAATATTGTTACTGCTCTGGTTTTCTAACTTCATTAACTTTTCTGTTTGTGTGTTCTTTTAATTTACTAAACTTTTTAAAGCAGATTATGCTGAATTCTTTGTTAGACAGTTCATAGTTCTCTATTTTTTTAAGTTCAGTTTTTGAAGCTTTATTAATTCCCTTTGGTGGAGTTATGTTTACCTGGTTCTTTATAATTCTTGAAATTTCGAATGGGTATCTGCACATTTTAATAGATGTTCTCTTCATCCAGACTTTATAAGTTTGATTTGGGAAGGAAAAAATATCACCATTCAGCTCTGTTTGGTTTCTGAATGGACCTTCTAGTAGTACTCATGGGTATGTTGGGCTTGACATTCATGTCTCTAATTGGATGAGGTCATTGCTTATGCTCTTAGGTCAAAGCTGTTGATGTTGGCTGGGCAACACAGTTGGGTGGGCCTGCTGGCTGGGCTCTGCATATAACTCAGGCCATTTGGTGGGGTCCCTGGTTGGGTGGAACTGCTAGCTATATTCTGTGGTCAGGTGGAGCCACTAGCATACCTCTGGTTTGTCAAGGTCACAGGTTGTTTCTTAGCAGGGCAGTGTCGCTACTGCTCTCACACCACTGCAAGCAAGAATGCAATCTGCCAAGATTTGAGCATTGGTTGCTGTAAGCTCCACTCCCTTTCTGTGTTTCCATCCGATCCCTGGTGGTTGAGCTCTGCCTGTTCCTTTAGTTATCCTTGTAAGGTGAGCCCTAGTGGGGCTCTCTCAATGTGGCATTGTGCTAGGCTGGGGGAGAGGCTATTCTGCCAAAGTGTAACCACTCTTCTTATCTTTCAAACATAATGCTTTTCTGTCTCTATGGTACAGGGATGCTTCAGCCCCATCTCTGGGCTCTAGACTTTCAAAATGGTGTCTTCTCTATGGGTAGTTGGGAGTTGGTCTCCTTGTGATGGGAACTGGAGTGTAGAATGACCTCTGTTGCCTTCTTCATGGCATTACTCCCAGACACTTTATATTTAAAAATTAGGGCTTGCAGGGATAAGCATTGGGATAAAATTACAACCTATTATAAAATGTCATTCAAAAGCATGCAAGCAATGTTATCCTAGTTATTAAAATATTTAAAAGTGGTAAATGAAGATATTTTGATACCTTCTCCTAGAGTAGGGGTAGTCTGAAGTATTTTCAATTATCTACAGGTAGATTCAATTACATTTGAGAATAATTGCACCTAAAGAATGTGCATATATCATTATGGAAAAGAAAGTTTTCAGTGGACAGTATGGCTTTATCCAGTTGAAATCTGCTATGTTGACATGCAATGCATGATGAATAATACAAGCTATGGTAGGAAAATGAAAATGCAATATAGTGGTAAATGGTATTGAATTTTGTTTTGCTCCATGCCTTTTCATTTAATCTCATGCTATTTATATTTCTTTCTGAAACTACTGTTACTTAACCATTACACAGAGAGAAAGTTGCCTTCCCAGTCAGAAATGTGTTGCTATGCTATTTGCTTGGATATCATATATTGAATTTATAGCACAAGGTTTAAACATAAATTTTTCAATACTTAAACAAAGAAAATAAATAATTTCTCACTCAAAAACAAAGAACAATATTCTTTGGTGATTATTGTTTGTGAATACATAAGTCTGGCAGAAACCTGACTTTCTTAAAATTTGTCAGATCTTTGCATACATAAGCATATTTTTTAAGTTAAACTTTTGTATATTTTATAATACCAAATTTGTAGCTCCATAATTAGATTATAACAAGTTCAGCTTATTTTGTCAAAGCAGTCTTGAAGAGATTTCTTTAATTTATTTTTTATTGTTGTTCAGTTACAGTTGTCCCTATTTTTCTCCCCATTGCTCTCCCATGCCCCATCCAATCCCCACTCCCAAAGACAATTCCCATCCCATTGTCCTTGTCTATGGGTCCTTTGTACATGTTCCTTGACTTGACCCATCTCCTTCTTTCCTCCATTATCCCCTTGCCCCTGTTCCTCTGGTCACTGCCAGTTTGAAGAGATGTTTTAAAATCATAGAAATATGTCTTTTCTCAAAATTTCCCCTATATTTAGCATTAATTGACAATTATTTCCTGATATTTGGCACATTATTGCAAAAAGGCAGTTTTTCAAGTTATGTACTGTCTTCACATCATTTGCCAGTTGAGCCTTGTCATTCTGTTATGTGTTAGAACTCTCCTCATTTATCTATCCATCCATCCACCCACTCATTTATTATTGGTATGAAGTAACCAATTCCTATGTTTTCTCAACTCATTTATAATTTATTACTGCACTTTATTATTTTGGTTTTCAGTTGCCCCAGATGTGACTAACAGTAATGTATTTAAGTTGACTCCCTGTCCTTATGACTTGTCTCCATTATTTTCTTTAGCTCTTCATTTTTTCCAGCATAATATGTTTCAGTTTCATCTTGTTATCTACCATGACCCAGCCTTCTAATTGGCTATTCTCTGTAGTCTTCATTTTTTTAATGGTTAATGGCATTAGAGACCAAGATATCTCTCTCACTCTCTCACTTCTTCTTGCTCTCCTCCCTCTCTCCATCCCCTTCTCTTTTTCCTTTTCTCTTTTCTTCATTCCTTTCATTCCTCCTTCCCTTCCTGTCTCCCCATTTCCTTTGCAGTAGCATATTAGCATTCATTTGAAATATAATAGTTTAATTTGTTTCAATTTGCTTTAAGTTGTAGGGTTTCCTTCTGTATCATTTTTACTGATTTAATTTCATTTTTATTTTTATTTTATATTTTTAAGTTTAATTTCATTTTAAAATATGTATAATATATGCATGTTTTCAAATATTAACATTGTGCAAAAAATTATACCCAGAGATGTGTAGCTACATTCACATTTCTTTCACATTATTACCCTCCTCCTACTGTAGAAACCAATTTCATGGCTTGCAAGTTTCTTCTTTTGTCATCATTTTGCAAAGATAAGCAGATGTGTGTGTGTGTGTGTGTGTATGCTATTTTCTTGGAAATTTTATTTTATTTAATCATTTTTTATTATAATTGACATACAGTATGCTTATATTCTTTTTTATTTTCTTAATAGGCAGCATAATATAAATGTACTTTTCCAATTTGATTTTTTAACTTATTTTTTCTGAAAGTCACACTATTAGTTCATATAACTTTTTCTCATTTTTGTGCAAAGCTGTGTAGTACACCATTGTACATACATACCAATTTCAACAAATATTTTTTATTTTCTGTTATACCCATTTAAGTCCTTTGTGATTTATTTTTCTACAGGTTTTTAAAAAGTATTTATTTATTTTTATTTTCTTATTTTTTAATATTTTCAATTGTTATTCTATTACAGTTGTCCCATTTTTTTCCCCTCTGTTCACCTGCACCCATCCCAACCCAACTCCCACAGTCAATTCCCACACTGTTTTCCATGCCCATGGGTCATTCATACGCATTCTTTAAATAGTCTCTTCTCCTTTTTTCCACCATTATCCCCCTCCACTGTCCCTTCTGGTCACTGTCAGCATGTTCCATGTTTCCATACCCATGGAACTATTTTTTTTTAGTTTATGAAGTTCACTAATTTCCTCCTATATGTGAGATAATATGATATATATCTTTCACCAACTGGCTTATTTCACTTGGCATAATATACTCCAGTTCAATCAATATTGTCACAAAAGGTAGGAGTTCTTTCTTTCTTCCTGCTGCATAGTATTCCATTGTGTAAATGAACCACAGTTTCTGGATCCACTCACCTACTGATGGGCACTTAGGCTGTTTCCAGCACTTAGCTATTGTAAATAGTGCTACTGTGAACACAGGGTGAATATGTTCTTTTGAACTGGTGATTTGGGATCATTACACTATATTCATAACACTGGAATCACTGGGTCAAAAAGCAGTTCCATTATACATTTTTTGAGAAAATTCCATTCTTTTTTCTACAGTGGCTGCACCAGTCTGCATTCCCACCAATAGTGAACTAGGGTTGATTTATGATGGCCATTCTGACTGGTGTGTGGTGATACCTCATTGTGGTTTTAATTTGCATCTCTCTGAAGGCTAGCGATGTTTAGTATCTTTTCATATATCTATGGGTCATCTGTATGTCCTCCTTGGAGAAGTGTCTATTCAGATCCTTTGCTAATTTTTAAATGGATTTTTAGTCTTCCTTGTGTTGAGTCTCATAAGTTCTTTATATATTCTGAGATAAAACCCTTGTCTGATGTATCATTGGCAAATATGTTCACCCATATTGTCTGTTCCCTTTTTGTTCTGATGATGGTTTCTTTAGTTGTGCAGAAGGTTTTTAGTTTGATGTAGTCTGATTTGTTTATTTTTCCTTTATTTCCTTTGCTTTAGGAAATATATCAGCAAAAATATTGCTATGTGGGATATCTGAAATTTATTGCCTATGCTTTTCTCTCTAGGACTTTTATGGTATCACAACTTATATTTAATAAATGCCATATATGAGAAACCTATAGAAACATAAACATTATACTCAACATGCAAAAACTAAAATCTTTCCCCTTAACATAAAGTATAAGACAAGGGTGTCTGCTTTCACCACTCTTATTCAACATAGTACTGCAAGTTCCAGTTATAATGATCAAACAAGAAAATGAAATAAAAGTTGTCCAAATTGGAAAGTGGGAATAATGACTATCATGTTATTATTACAGAGGACATGATAGTATACAAGGAAACACTGCAGGCTCCAGCCAAAAACTACTTGACTGAATAAGAAAATTTGGCAAAATAACAGGATACAAATTCAATATTCAAAAATCAATGGCCTTTTTGTATACCAACAATGAAATATCAGAAAGAGAAACTAAGGAATGCAAAGCCCATTTACTACAGCAACAAGAAAAACAAAGTACCTAGGAATAAATTTAACCAGTGAGGTAAAAGACCAGTATTTGGAAAACTATAGAACACTGAAGAAAGAAATTAAGAAAGATACAAATAAATGGAAGCACATAACATGTTCATGGATCGGAAGAATTAACATCATGAAAATGTTCATACTGCCCAAAACTATAGAGTCAATGCAACCCTCATTAAAATATCAATGACATACTTCACAGATTTAGAACAAATATTTCAAACATTTATATGGAACCAAAAGTGACCCCTAGTAGCCTCCGCAATCTTGAGAAAGTAGAACAATGTAGGAGGGATCACAATACTTGATATCAAACTACACTATGTGGCTACTGTAATCAAAACAGTCTGGTATTGGCATAAGAACAGATACATAGATCAATGGAAAATAACAGAGACCCCAGAAATAAAACTATTTCTCTATGTTCAATTAATAGTTGACTGTTGGGAACCACTCTGCCTGGTTTCAGAAGCTGTAACCTCCCATGGCTAAGGCTGAGTAAAGGACCTTGGGGCCATAAGCCACTAAGGAGAGCCCCCTGGCAGGGGCATCCCATCTGCCCCTTTTTACTTCACTCTGCTTGGCCCCGGGCAGATGACTGGTTAGCCAATGATGGGTAAGATTCCTCAAGGGAGGGATGACCTAAGACAGGCATGGTCACAAAAGGGCCCTCAGAGAAGGACTTAGGGGGCTATAGAAAAAGATGGTGATAGACCCTCACCCCTCAGCTTTGACATAGCCTGGGTTCTCATTCTGTCTGCAAGAAGTCTCCTAATCTCTTGGCTGCCTTACTTCTCCCACCTGACTTAAGTCTGAAATAATGACAGAGAGTGGTGCAGCCCTGGGCAGGAAAGGACAGGTTCCCCAGGGCAATCAGGCCTAAGAAAGAATGCATAAAACCCCGAGAAACCTACTTTGCTAAGAATGTCCTCAATTTTCTGATGAAGGTCTGAGCATAAAATGAGTTTGTTTCCCAAAGTTTTATGGCTCTTTAGCTAACTGATCCTGACTCAGAATAAGCCCTCATAGTTCTTTGAATGTTACTTATTGTTTGATCATTACTGCCTGAAAATGATTGATGAACTTTACCTGTATTTATGTGCAAATTGAACCCAATAAAAGGTCATTGAGGAATGGGCTCCTGGCCCTTCTCCTTTGAGAGATTGGCCACCTTTCCTCCCCAAGCAGACCATGTCTTGGTAGACTTATTTTCATCCATGGTGAACAGGGAGGCTCTGCGGGGGGGCCCCCCCCCCCCCCCCACTCCCAGTTGACAAAGGGAGAAGGAGCATAAGATGGAGTAAAAATAGCCTCTTCAACAAATGGTGTTGGGAGATCTGGATGGGTATATGCAAAAAAACCAAAATTAAACTAGGTCACCAATTAACACCATACACCAGAATAAACTCAAGATGGATAAAAGACTTAAATGTAAGCCAGGATGCTAAAAAATCATGTAGAAAAACATAGGCAGTAAAATTTCAGATATCCCATACATCAGATATATCAGATATTTTCACTAATATATCTCCTAGGGCAAGGGAAATAAAGGAAACACTGAACAAATGGGACTATTTTATACTAAAAAAAAATCTGCTCAGCTAAAGAAAACATCATCTGAATGAAAAGGGAACCAACTGAATAGGAAAATATATTTGCTAATGATACCTCAGACAAGGGTTTGATCTCAAAATGTATCAATAACTCATATGGCTGAACTCCCAGAAGACAAACAATCCAATTAAAAAATGGGCAAAGGACCTGAATACACATCTCTCCAAGAAGGACATACAGAGATCCTATAGACATAGGAAAAGATGCTCAACATCACTAGCCATCAGAGAGGCAAAAATTAAGACCACAAAAAATACCACCTCACACCAGTCAGAATGGCCATCATAACAAAGCACAAAAAACAAGTGCTAGCAAGGATGTGGAGAAAAGCATACTCTAGTGCACTGTTGGTGGGAATGCAGGCTGGTGCAATCACTGTGGAAAGCAGTATGGAATTTCCTCAAAAAACTAAAAATGGGACTAGCCTTTGATCCAGTGATTCCATTGCAGGGGTTATTCCTTAAAAATCCTGAAACATCAATTTAAAAGAACTTACGGACCCCTATGTTCATAGCAGCACTATTTATAATAGGCAAGTGCTGGAAACAGCAGAAGTGCCTTTCAGTAATTGAATGGATCAAAAGACTGTGATACATTTATACAGTAGAATACTACACAGCAGACTGAAACAAGGAACTCCTACCTTTAATGACAGCATGGATGGAACTGGAGAATATTATGATAAATGAAATAGGCCAGACAGTGAAAGACAAAATCTATATGACCTTGCCTATGACAGGACCCTAATGAACTAAACAAGCAAATGAGGGAAATAGAACCAGAGGCATGGAAACAAGGAACAGACTGACAGTGACCAGAGAAGGGGAGTGGGGTAGAAGGGGGGAAAGATGGGGAAGTGTTTATTCAAGAAATATGTGTGGGTGACCCATAGACATTAACGATATGGTGGGGACTAACTGTGGGGTGTTGGCATGACAGAGGATAACTACAGGGGAAAAACTGGGACAACTGTAATAGAACAACAGTAAAAATAAAATAAAAATAAATTTCATAGATAAAGCAAAAAAAATCATGCAGGAGACAAAATAATGACAATCATAAGGAATACCATGATGAAACTCACTTCACTGTTTTTTCTTTCTGGATCTGCCTGTGATGGTGTTAATGGTGTCCCAACCTGGCCCTAGGCATCCTGTTACAGGTTAATAGCAATCCAGTCTGTGGTTATATCCTTCCATTGTTAATCTAGTCATTCTTTAATCAGCAGTCAGGCTTAACCGCCACAGGGTGGGGCAGAATAATTCCTGTGGGTGGGGCTATTGCTTCCCCTCAGGCTGATGCCACTTGGAGGGGACTGCTCCACCTGAGCAGGATGGATCCTGAAGTAAGGGGAATGACTCAGTACAAAGATCCTGGTGGCCACTCCCTTAGTTTTCTCCTCGAAGCCTCTGTCTCCAGATTCTCCTCCAGAGGCTCTAGTCCACTCTGTCCCCTTTGACAGAGCTTAGGGTAAATGGCTGCAAATGAAATTATGTGCATCGATCCTTTAAAAGACTCTCTGTAACTCTAGCCATCTTTTCCTGGCAGACAGAAACCCTGAGAAACCCTGCTGCTTTTCATAGCTAAATGTTATCTGGGTTCCTTTACTGTCTCTGATGCTGTAGGCTGGGGAGTCCAGTTTGAGGTTTAGACCCCACACTTCTCAGGGGGAACCCCCTGGCTGCTGAATTTCCCTCTGGCACTTTGGCTGCCACCCATGAGAATCCAGTCAGCCCTCTCATGTCTCCTCGGTGCTCTGTACAGGTTATGTTGGGGTGAAGTGGTTTGTTCCATTTCTCTGTGGTTATAAGGCTTCTCTTCAGCTATTGTTTTATTTGTTATTCCAGATGATTTCTCTACAATTTAGTTGTAATTCCACGTTGATCCTGGGAGGTGGTTAGTGTAGCTTCTACTTACTCCTCTGCCATCTTGGATTTCAAAAAAGTGTGGACATTTAAATGTTAATTCTTCCTATCCGTGAACATGGCATGTGCTTTCATTTATTCATATCTTCTATTTATTTCTTCAGTGTCTTATAATTTTCCAAGTACAATTCTTTTTCATCCTTGGTTAGTTTTATTCCTAGGTGTTTTATTCTTATTGCAGCAATTTTGAATGGGGTTGTTTTCTTAATTTTCCTCTCTGTTATTTCATTATGAGTGTATAAAATGCAACTAATTTATGGATACTAATTTTGCATCCTGCTACTTTGCTGAATTCACTTATTATTTCTAGCAGTTTCTGGCGAAATCTTTATAGTTCTCTATGTACAATATCTTGTTATCTGAAAATAAAGACAGTTTTACTTCTTCCTTTCTAATTTTGATGCCTTTATTTCTTCTTATTGTCTCACTGCTATAGCTAGAACTTCCAGTACATGTTGAATAATAGAGCTTAAAGCAGACATCCCTGTCTCATTCTTGATCTTAAGTGGGACACTTGTAGTTTTTGCCCAGTAAGTATGATGCTGGCAGTATGTTTCTCATGTATGGCCTTTGTTGTGTCTAGGTATGTTCCCTCTATTACCACTTTGCTGAGAGGTTTTATCATAAGTGGGTGCTGGATTTTGTCAAATGCTTTTCCTACATCTATTGAAATGATCATATGGTTTTTGTTCTTCATTCTGTTCATGTGGTGATTCATATTTATTTATATGTGAATCTTGTGCCAACCTTGCATTCTTGGAATACATTCCACTTTATCATGGTGTATGATCTTTTTGATGTATTGCTGTATTCAGTTTGCTAATATTTTGTTGAGATCATAGCATATGTGTGCATCAGGGTTATTGGCCTATAATTTTCTGGCTTTGTAGTATCATTATCTGGTTTTGGAATTAGGATAAGGTTGGCCTCAAAAAATGAATTTGGGAAGCTTCCATCCTCTTGAATTTTATGAAATAGTTTGAGAAGAAGTATTAGTTTTCCCTGGAATGTTTGATAAAATTCACCTGTGAAGTCATCCAGTACAGGACTTTTGTTTTTTGGGGTTTTTTTGATTACTGCTTCAATTTTACTAAGTGTAATCTGTGTATTCGGATTCACTGATTTTTTTCCTGATTTAGTTTTGGAAGAATCGTATGTATCTAGGAATTTATCCATTTCATCCAGGCTTCCCAGATTGTTGGCATAATGATTGGCATCTAGATAGTTTTTCATAATTTTTTTTATAATCCTTTATATTTATTTGGTGTTGGTTGTTATTTCTCCTCTTTTATTTCTGATTTTACTTATTTGAGCCCATTCTCTTTTTTTATTGATGAGTTTGGTTAAAGGTTTATCAATCTTGTTTATCTTTTCAAAGAGTGAACTATTGGATTTATTGATTTTCTGTATTTTTTTTGCATTCTATTTCATTATTTTTGCCCTAATCATTATTATTTCCTTCCTTCTTCTCAGTTTGGACTTTGTTATTCTTTTTCAAGTTCCTTTAAATGTAAAGTTAGATTGTTTATTTGAAAATTTTCTTGGTTTTTGAGATAGATGTGTACTGCTATAAGTTTACCTCTTATGATTGCTTCCCAGTGTAGTGCAGATTTTGGATTGTTGTATCCTCATTTTCATTTGTTTAAAGGTATCCTTTGATTTCTTCCTTGATCTTGTTTTTAACCCATTCTTGTTTAGTAACATATTATTTAGCTTCCACATCTTTGTGTGTATTTCAGTGTTCTTCTTGTGATTGATTTCTAGTTTCATAGCATTGTGGTCAGAGAAGATGCTTGACATGATTTCAATCTTCTTAAATTCATTGAGACTTGTTTTATGTCTTAACATGTGTTCTATCCAAGGAAACATTCCACACCAATGGAAAGGAATTTTTATTCTGCTGCTTTGGGGCAAAATGCTCTGAAGATATCAATTAAATCCATTTAATCTAGTGTGTTGTTTAAGGCTGTTGTCTACTTGTTGATTTTTTTGTCTGAAAGATCTATCCATTGAAGTTCATGGGGTGTTAAAAACCTGACTATGACTGCATTTCTGTTGATCTCTCCCTTTTTGTCCATCAAGATTTGCTTTACATATTTAGGTGCTCCTAAGCTGGTTACATAAATGTTTACTAGGGTTATATCCTCTTGTTGGATTGTTCCCTTTATCATTATGTAGTGTCCTTCTCTGTCTCTTACAATGGCCTAAGTTTTAATGTCTACTTTGTTGGCTGTAAGTATTGCTACCCCAGCTTTTTTTCTTTTCCATTTGCATGAAATATATTTTTACATCCCTTTACTTTTAGTCTCTGTGTATCTTTCATTCTGAGATGAGTCTCATGAAGACAGCATACATATGGGTATTGTTTTCTTATCTGTTTAGCCAACATATGTCTTTTGATTGGAGCATGTAAGCCATTTACTTTTGAAATAATTATTGATAAATATTTATTGCCATTTTATTTTTTTAACTATTTTCTTCTTTTCTTTTCCCTTGTCCTCATCCTCCTCCTCTTCCTTTTCATCATTCTTTTTCTTCTTCTTCTTAAAATAAGCCTTTAACATTTGTTGCAATACTGGCTTTGTAGGAACAAACTTTATTAGCTTTTTCTTGCCTGGAAAGCTCTATATTTCTCCTTAAATGATAGCCTTGCTGGGTAGTAAATCCTTGCTTTTGGTCTCTGAATATATTTTGACAACTTCTTCTGGCCTGAATGTTTCTGTTGAGAAATCAGAAATTGTGATGTGTCTTGGTGTAGTCCTCTTTGGGTCCAATTTGTTTGGGACTCTCTGAGCTTCCTGGACTTGTATGTCTTTTTCCTTCACCAGATTAGGAAATTTTCACTCCTTATTTCTTCAAGTGGGTTCTTAATGCCTTGCTCAGTCTCTTCTGGTATTCCCATGGCATGGATGTTGTTATGCTTGGTGTTGTCCACAATGTTTCTTAAGCCCTCCTCATTTTTTCAAATTCTTTTTTCTTTTTTTTTTCTGCTCTGTCTGGTTGTTTTTTTTTTTTTTCTATTTTGTCTTTGAAGTCACTGATTCTATTGTCTGCTTCACCTAACACACTATTTATTCCTTCCAGTGTATTATTTCAGATATTGCATTTTTTATCTCTGACTGGTCCTTTTTTTATGATGTCTATGTCTTTTTTTCATGCTGTTGAGTATCCTTATAGACATTACTCTAAACTCCGTATTTTAGAAATTGCACACCTCCATTTCATCTAGTTGTTCTTCTGGAGACTTCTGTTCTTTTTTGGGTGGTCTGTTTATTGTCTTCCCATTTTGCTTGCTTCTTTGTTTTTTTCTGCCTTAGTTTTTAAACTAATCAGTTTGTTGAATTGATCAGTTGTTAAAGTAATTAAGTTGTAATCAGTAGTCTGGCTTAAGTACCCCAGGGATGGGGCAGAATAATTCCTGTTGCCAGGGCTTTGCTTCCCCTCTGGCTGATGCTATCTGAAGAGGAGTACTCTGCCTGAGAAAGATTGTTTCTGCATTATGGGGAATGACTCAGCACAGGGAACCTGTCAACTATGCCTTCAGTTCTCCCCCTAGAGCCACCAAATCCAGACTCTTCTCAGGTATCTGTAGTGTACTCTGTCCTCAATCTCCTGGAAACCAGGATAAGTAGTTACAAATGAAACTTTGTACATTGGTCCTTTAACAGGTTCCCTTAATTTCCAGCCATCTCTCCCTGGCATATAAAAACTCCACTGCTTTGCACAGTTGGATGTTTTCTGGGTTCCTTTTGAGCTCTAGTGCTGTAGGCTGGTGAGACCAGCTTGGGGTTAAACCCCACACTTCTCAGAGGGATCTCCCTGGCCATTGAAATATCCCACCAGCACTTGAGCTGCCATTCATAGACACCCAGCTAGCATTTTCACACCTCCTCCATACTCCCTACCAGTCATGTTTTAATGAAGTTGTTTCTTTTGTCTGTTCATGGTTATAAGGCTTCTCTCCAGTGGGTGTTAATTTGGTTATTCAGGATGATTTCTCTATAATTTAGTTGTAATTCCAGATTAGCCTTTGGAAGAGGTTAGTGCAGCTTCCATTTCCCCCTCCTCCATCTTTGTTCTGCTTCTACTAATACACTTTTAATTATTTTTTATTTCTTTTTTCTTTGAGTTTTTTTGATAGTTTATAATGCTAAATCTTCAACATAATTGATCTTTTTTTTTTGCTTCAGCAACATCTAATTGGCTGATAATTTCATCCAGTGAATTTTTCCTCTTAGAAATTTTATTTGCATCTTTTTTTTAGTCCTCTGTGTCTGTACTTTATATTTTAAACATATGGAAGACAGTTACTACAACTGATTTAATGTCCTGTTCACTAATTAAAACATTTGTATTAGTTCTGGTTTTATTTCAATTGATCATTTATTATCCCTATGGGTCATTTTGTCCTGATTTTTGCATGCCTAATAATCTTTCATTGAATGCCAACCACTATACATCTTACCTGGGTATCTTACCTGGTTAGGTGCTAAATATATATTTTTTTCTATAAATTTTGGGCTTTTTATTTCTTTCATGATATAGTGATGCAGTTCAGTTACTTAGAAATAGTTTAATCTTTTCGTCTTGCTAATATGACTTGTTAGGCAGGTCTGGAGAAGTGATCATTTTCCCTCATTACTGAGGCAAGACCTTTCTGAATACTTTACTCAAAGTCATGTAATTTGTGGATTATGTAGCCTGGCTGGTGGGGATAAGCATTATTTCTGGCCCTCTATAAGTGCCTAATCCTGCTTAGTCTAGTCCTTTTGAGTGATTCTCTTTCTGACCTTGGTAGTTTTCTCACATGCATGTACTGCTCACTACTACTGAATACTTGAGGGAGAACTTTCGCAGATCTGCAGAATTCTCATGGTGCAGCATTTTTTGTTCCAGTACTTTGCCCTGCAAAGAGTTGATGCCTTGGTCCTCCTAATTCTCAACTCTATCTGTCCAATCCTAGGAGTCCACTAGCTCCACCAGGATTTTCCTTCCTTTTGTTATGTTCTGAAACTCCATTCAAGGCTGTGAATGGGATGGTGAAATGGCATTTATTTCTCTTATATAGGGAACCTCTGCCACCTGTTGCACATACCTTGAAAATCCTTCTTTTCTCATATATTTTTCTGCTTTTTAAAAGCTGTTTCCAGAGAGTGTAAATTCATCCTGTTACTCCATCTTGCTTAGAAGAAGTATTTTTCCTTTTATTTTGAAAACTACTTTGTAAATTAGGAACATTAGTTTCTTATTTGTAATATATGTTGCTAACATTTTCTTTCGGTTTGTGATGCCTTTTGAATTTCATTATGGTATAATTTACAATGCAGTTTTATTTCTTTTAGGTAGTAAAACATCAATGTTTTCTTTCATAGAATCTATAGTTATTTTTGAAGTCTTTCTAAAAGTTTTACTAGTACTGTAATGTGTTTCCAATGTTAAGAATACTCTATGTACATTGGAAAAGAATTAATATTCTTTATTAGCAATGATTAGTGCTTGATGTATATCCAAATATTTGCCTTATTGATTATATTGTTCAATATTTTTGCTTACTTTTTGTTTACTTTTAATTGTGTAAATGTCAGGTGTATAGCTTAGTGGAACAATTGCATAGAACACTACATAGTGTTCCTCTGACATTTCTAGTACCCAGCTGGTACCATACATATTAGGCTGGCCAAAAATTTCATTTAGTTATTTCCATACAATGACTCTAGTAGTACTTAGTTGTCTTTAACTTTATTTGAAATATTTTTTTGTTATATTGTATTGTGATGGCTGTCATATCAGCATTCATTTTTAAAAACCTGCAGCAAAACTGGTGAATTTTTGTGCCACCATTCTGATATTAATTATAGTGGAATGCACACAACATTTTAGGTGCATTATGCCTTATTACTTCAAGAAAGGTAAAAACACAACTGAAATGCAAAAACACAAGTTTTGTGCAGTGTATGGAGAAAGTGCTGTAACTGATGAATCTTGTCAAAAGTGATTTGCAAAGTGTTTTGGTACTATTGACATTTTTGCGAAACAATTCTTTGTTGTGGAGCTGTCTTAATCATTGGAAGATAATTAGCAGCACCCCTGGCTTCTACCCATTAAAAGCCAACATCACGAGGCAACCAAAATACTCAAACTATCCAAATCAGTAAAGTTATTGGTGAAAATTAAAAATCTGTGTTTTGTTTTGTGGAAAAAACCATATGGATCTTTTGGCCAATCCAATAGTTATTGCAATATTATTGCTATATTCCCTATGTTTTACATCCCTGTGATTGTTCAAATATTTTATATCCTTATTTATTTTTGTCTACTTTATTTTTCTACTATTGAGAATTGTATGTTAAAATCTACTATTAGAATGTTTCCATTTCTTTTCACATCACCTGTACTTTTTGCTTTATATATGTGCTTACTATATTATTTATGGTATAGTTACTCATAGCTTTTAGCTCTTTATGTAGAATGTGTCATTGAATATTAAAAAATGTCATTTTTTAAAACTGCTTTTCAAGTGCAATTGTCTCCATTTTTCCCTCATGGTTCTCAACCACCCCATTGATCCCCACCTCCCACCCTCAATCCTATCCCATTTGGTTTGTCCATGGGTCCTTTATACATGTTTTTTTGACTTAACCCTTCCCCTTCTTTTTCCCATTACCCCTCTTTCCTGTCCCCTCTGGTTACTGGCAGTTTGTTCTTTATTTCAATGTCTCTGGTTATATTTTGCCTGCTTGTTTGTTTTGTTGATTAGGTTCCACTTATAGGTGAGATCATATAGTATTTGTCTTTCATTAGCTGGCTTTTTTTGCTTACTATACTGCTCTCCACTTCCATTCATGCTGTTGAGAAGGGTAGGAACTCCTCCTTTCTTTCTGCTGCATAGTATTCCATTGATTACAAAATGTCACTTTTTGGTCTCATTTAATGTTCTCTGCCTTGAAGTCACTTTGGTGTCAAGATTGAAGCTCCTTTTTTCTTATTGCTTCTTATATGCTTCTAGTATATATTTATTCATCCTTTTATTTTTAACCTTATTAAATCACTGTATTATAAGTGTGTCTTGTATAGAATAAAAAGTTATATTTCATTTTATGGGCTGATTTGAAAATATTTTTATAGGCACTTAATCCTATTCACAATTATTGATTATGACTATTATGTATAGCCTGAGTTTTGTCTATTATCTTATCCAGAAATTACTTTTTTATATTTAGTCTATCTATTTCTCTATTTGGTATAGTTGATTTGCTTTAAAATTGTTTTCTTTTAGTATTTAAGAAGGTATTTTGGTATTTAAAAATAAAACTGTTTTTTAAAGAATTTATTTATTTATTTTTAGGGAGAGGGAAATGGAGAGAGAGAGAGAGGCACATTGATCCATTGCATCTTGCACATGCCCCAAATGGGGACTGGCCTGCAACTCAGGGCTGTGCCCTGACCAGAAATCAAACTGGCTACCTTTTGCTTTGATGAAAGGCCCCAAATCAACTGAGTCATGCTAGATGAAGATGAATATTTATTTCAGTTATTACCTTTGGATTAATAATTTTCATAGTGTCCTTAATTCACCCCTATATTTTTTAATTAAAATTTCATCATCTTTCAGCTTTAAATGGGACCCTTTTACTCCTATTGACAACAGCCAGTGGTTGGCTCTTACCTTCTCTGTTTTTTTTCTTCTGTTTATTTTTATTTTTCTTCTCTGCCAGAACACAATGTTAATGTATTATACTTTAATTTGTGACCCTGCCTTTTGTCATTCTTAATTCTTCAATTAAAACTATAAATAAAAAAAACCCCAAAGTAAATAGAAGGAAGAAAATAGCTATTATCAGAGTGGAAATAAACAAAATAGAAATTAAAACAATAGAAAAGGTCTATAGAACTAAAAGCTGCTTCTTTGAAAAGATAAAGAAAATGACAAATATTTAGCCAAACTCATCTAGTAAAAAAGAGTCAAATATATAAAATCATAAATAAAATAAAAGTTATAACCAACACAACAGGAGTACAAAGAAGAATTAAAGAATACTACAAACAATATGCTAAAAATTGATAATCTAGAAGAAATTGGTAACTTCATTTTTTTCCTTTTTTAGGGACCAAGAAGCCAGATTATACATTGCTCAGATTATCAAATTATTAAAGAATGCATTAAATTATGTCTCAAGAATTCTAACTGTTGGCAAGTCCATATACCATTTTACAAATAGCGCAACTGTGGCTTAAAGCATATACATTATTTAAGTAGAAAATATGTTTCTAAGGCAAGATAACAATTTAAACACTACTGAGCACAATTCTATACCAAGGAATCTAAACATACTTGTTAATGCTTATGCATGTGTCCACACAGGCACGTGCACAAACACACACTCACATACACAATCTCTGTAGAAAGTACCATTTCGTGTGCATAAGGACCCCAGTTTATTGCCCTTTGGAAGAACGTAACATATTTGCCAAAATATTGAAGGGTAAATATTCACTAACACTACTCTTTTTTGGGCAAAGTAGTAGGAGGTATTTTTAGGAGTGATTTACATTAATGTCTGTGTTCTCACATGAATAAAAGGGCTCTGTTTTACAAGTTAAAAAATATCTACAACTACCTTTTAGTGAGGCATTAAAGTAATAAAAACTTGACATACATTATATTTAGTCCTAATGAAAACAACTCTATGAGTAAGTTTTATGCTCTCAATTTCACAAATGTGGTTGCTGAAGCTCTGAGAGGTTAACCAACTTTTCCAGGATTACACAGATACTACAGAGGCAGAACTCCAACTCAATGTCCCTCCTCTTTCCAATTGCATGCATTATACTGAGGACAACACTGCAGAGAAAACATCTTTTTGTAAATTTTGAAATCTATCTAAGCACTGTAAGACAGACATAGACATAGCAAACATGAGAAATGTTATAAGTAAATTGTTGCATTTTTAAGTGTTACACAATTTAGTATTGTATAGCAAGTATTAAATGGTAAGGAAATTCAAATCACAGTCAGAATGAGATATAACCCCACACTTGTTAGAATGGCTGTGATAATTAAGTCTACAAATAACCAGTTTGCATTCTTAAATTCTCTAATAACATAAAGCATTTGTAGGTGTTATTGCATCCCTTGTGTAATGTTTTCTTCCAGAATAAGTTCTTAGTTTCTCACTTTTGTTTTATCTTTCTCTTTTCTTTCCATCCTTCTCATCTTCATTATTTTTCTTTTATTCATTCACCTAGTTGTAATGCTGTATATTATTATCTTGTTTATGTTATAATTGGCAGTGCTCTCTACTTTTAAATAAACACTTCTTGGCACTCTTCTGTCTCATCTGGGGTGGGTTGTGTTTCTGAGTATGCTACTCGCTGTGCTTCGGTAATTAACACCAGCTGATAGACTCATAGAAAGATGGGAACGTAAGGTTTGCAATGATTTCCAGATAAGTTCCTGTGAATCACTTTTGATACTCCAAGTAGCTAAAACACTCAGACTGATTTCCATTTTCCTGATTAAACACTGACTGACATACACTTAGCCTTATTCTTAGGGCTAATGTAGTTTTCTATTCACTTTCATGAAACCCATGGTATGAGATTATGGTAGGAAGATGTCAGATAATATTATATGTATTATCTTTGATGAGAAATGTATTATCTTTGTATTATCTTTGGGCTCTCTCTTTAGAGAAGTCACTAACCATTCTAAGTTTTGGACCAACTCCCTTTAGTTAAATGTTCACAACCTCTATAAACATCACTTATGCTCATTTTGATTTAAGATATAATTAATTAGTTTCAAGATTGGTGTATAAAATATTTGAGATGACAGATTAATAATTTGCTATTAATAAAAAGTGGATCTTGTGTGGGTCTTCTCTGTGTCATCATTGAATTCTGAACATTTGATTGAGAATTTGACTAAATTTGAAAAATCTTGAGCCCTTTTGGCTGACTAATTCCTGAGAAAATAAGGGTAGTTCAAAGTTAATAGGAACTCAAGTTTGTTTAGGTTTCCTAAGTCAATTCTTGGGCTAATGAAGTTAAATGATAAATTGGAATTAATGGGTTCATGAAGTCCCTCAGAGTTCACCATGGTCACACAGGAAAGCTGGTTAATAGCATTACAATGAGTAAAGGCTCAACCTAACTGGCAGCCAAGCTCTAAAAGATGCCATAGCTTTAATTTAACATAACATGTACTTAGCCTCATAGAAGCATATAACAGGAATCACAGCCTACATGATATCCCAGTCTCACTGGGTAGCACAGTGCTACCAAATATGCTAGATCACTAGTGTCTTCACCAATATGCAGCATGTACACCTGCCATAGATGAAAACCAAAGCATGTGTGCTACCTTGACAGAAAGCTATGACTGTCTGTCCCACCATTTTTATACTATTTTGTAACACAGACCTCAGGCCTACCCGGCAATTCACAGCCCCAAAGTTCAGGTGCTATTGTACGGGTGGAAAAATGTTCACAGTAAGCAAGAAACACACAGCATCACATACTTTTCTTAACTGCATTTTCAAGTATTACTGGGAGAAGAAAAATCAGTCTAGGCCTGATGGTCACCCTTTTCCCAGAATTAGTTTGTTATTTCAGGAATACTATCCCAGATTTCAATTTAAAGGCTGTTAGTCCCCCCCCCCCCCCCCCCACAAAAGTAGGTGGGAATATGAGATGCACCTTACCCTGTCTGTCTCCTGGTTACAATTCTATGACTGTAGATGCTCCCAGGAAAAGCCAAGGTAGCACCATTGTAACACAATTCTTACTTGAGTTCTATGGTTTTAAGCATACATTACTACTCACAATTGGATGCATCTGATCACTGCAAATGACAGTAGCTTAAACTTTTTTATCAGAATAAGATGCAGTCTACTCACAATATGAGGTCTCTCCAGAAAAAGTCCAGCCATTGTTGATATGAGAATGGTCTGAGTGACATCAATATAACCTGGCAGCCAAGGAGAGTGGACTGGAATGCGCATGTGTGAATAATGACAACTTCCTTGCTCTAGTCAGTAGGGGTGGTAGATGCCATTGAGTGATCATGTGTACTGCTTGGCTGTCACATTCAAAGTGACTGAGTGAGTAGAGCAATGAATCTGCGTCAAATTTTGCATTAAGCTTGCACATTCCTCTGCAGAAACTATTTAGATGATTCTAAAGGCTGCAGCTATGGGCAACTGGTGATTGGCAGCTTGATCACTACAGTGTACCTGCTCATGCATCACATCTCATGCAGAGTTTTTGTAAAAAACTCACTCAGCAAATCACTCAGGTGACTCAGCATCCCTACACTACAGATTTTGTGCTCTGTGACTTCTGGCTTTTCCCAAAACTAAAATTGCCTTTGAAAGGGAAGAGATTTCAGACCATTAATGAGAGTCAGAAAAATATCATGAGACAGTTGATGGCAGTTGGGATAACTGTGTAAGGTCCCAAGGTGCCTATTTTGAAGGGTACTGAGGCATCATCGTCCTGTGTACAATGTTTCTTTTATCTTGTATCTTCTTTTGTAAATGTCTCTATTTTCCATGTTACATGGCCGAGTACCTTCTGGACAGACCTCATAGATGGTTAGACTTTTGTTTTATTTGGTTTCTGGCTCCTGGTGAAAAAGCAGCATGAAAAAAATACTCTGCTTTGTTCTTCTATACCACATGAAACTGATGAATTAATCATAAGAAGTGTTCTTGAGCTCTCTATCTTCTATTTCTAAAGAAATAGACCTCATTTAACTATGCCTGCCTGGGCTCTTTACTGATCTTTCATTAATGTTGATGAGCTCAGGGTGAAAATCTCATCTCACTCATCTCACACTTCTAATCACTGCTAATAGCTATTTTGGCAAATGTTCAGAGTAGGCTCAGTTAGGGGTGGAAGAAATATTTTACATTAAGTGGATTGTTTTAAGTTTTCGGCCCTGTAATCTTTCTTCAAGACAAAATAGATGGAGCCAGGAAAGACAGCTTGCTTTACTTAGCCAGCAGGATAGAGTTCTTGCAAATGCTGAGCCATGTTGAATCTATTTAGCTGTTCACTGAACATTGTGCTCTGGAGGCTTTTCTTTCAGGCAGTGAAGATGAAAACTGTGATTATGATATGTTTACTGTGTGGCTAGTGTGATGGTCTACTGGTGATTGATGACAGAGTGACAAAAAGAAAAACTCTGCAAGTATCGTTTTGATGAGTCCTTTGGGATAAAATATATTAGATATAAATGCTTATGTTCTGGGTCCCTGTAGGTTTTCATGAATTACACTTAGAAGAGTTTATATTGTTTGTGAATGTTGGAAATAGTGAGGACATACATGGTTGTGTTTGAAGCCCAACATGTAACCAAAATGGACATATCTGGGATTGACAGAGGTTTGGAATCAGACTGATTCTTACTGATTTGAAAACATAGAACACAAAGGTATTCTGAAATAGCCCCAAAGATGGACTCTTTGCCTAGACTCAGTATAATATAATGGTTGAAAGGATAAACTTAGAGATCAGTCTTTAAAAGTTGAATCTACTTGTCAAGCATATTTTGGCAAATTGATTAATATTTCTGAGACTCAATTCTATCAATCAGTAGAAAGGGGGAAATTATATCGATCTGATAAGGTTACTCTGAGGATGTGATGTGATAGTGGCTTGTGTGCATTGTGTGTATGTGTGTGCTTTATGTGTGCATGTGTGTATGTGCATGTGTATGTGTGTGTGAAGCACAGGACCTAACTATAGTCACTCAGTGAATGACAGCTAATAGTATTTGTCAGATAAAGACACCTTCTAAAATATTGTGGCTTCCTTTAGGGTTGCTTCACTTTTGTAATAGACTCATTTTTCTTACTGAAAAAAAAAAATCCTTCCTGAAAGCTGTGTTAGTCAGCTTAGACTGCTATACCAAAATACCATTAACTGGGTAGCTTAAACAACATAAATTTATTCTCGTTTTTCTGGAAGCCAGGAAGTCCAAGTCCAAGATCAATGTTCTGGCATAGAGTTCAGTTCCTGATGAGATTCCCTTCCAGGCTTGTCAAAGCCATCTTCTCTCTCTTTTCCCCTATGGCAAATCTCTCTTTCTCTCTCTCTCCCTATTTCTTATAAAGGCTCAGTCCTATCAGGTTAGAGCTTCACTCTTATGACCTCATTTAACCTTAATTAATGCTTAAAGGTCCTGTCTAAATCATGGTCATTGGAGGTTATGTTTTTAACATATGCATTTTAGGAGAACACAATTCCATCCCTAGCCAAGCCATACTGTCTCAGGAAAGGACATCCTTGATGAGGGCAGTGAGTTATTCCAGATTCAGACCTTTGATTCTTGTTTCTGGTGTGTCTCTTTCTGATTATTATATGATTAATTTCCATCTTTGTTCTACCAATTAAGGAGAGAAAAGGGGGGATTAAGACCTTGAGATCTTAGTATAAAATTGTATTTGTATGCATAAACACAATACATGAATTAGCTACTTTGATGAAATTCTTTCTATGAGGCTTGGGGAACTGTGACATGAGAAAATAAATTTTGGATGGGTTAGAGGGGATGAAACTTAGATATTCAGAGAAGGATTTTGTTTTACTACTGGTTTGATGCTTGGGGAAAAAAAGAGCTTCTACCGCCTGGGTGTTAGTTTCTACATGTCAAGTGGAGAGAGCAGTTCTAAGCACAGACCATTTTTCCCTTCTCATTCAAGTCAAAATGTCTCATTCATGTATCAGGAAATATTTGGCTAATGTATTGGAACCTCTAAGACCAGCTTTTATTGAAGGAAAGCACTTTGGACAATCCCTAGCATCTTCATTTCTCTATTGATTCCTCACTTTCCCACTTTTCTCATCTTCATCTTGCTTTCCACTCTCAATCCAAATTCTCTCACTCTACATATTATACCTGCTGCAGTAGATATGGACATGCTTTTTTGTCTTTACAAAAGCTTTCATACTCTCTCTCTCAGAGTGGATTAGCGCCCTCCCTCGATTCCAAAACTTCATTTCCCTGTGACCTAGGATGAATCTCTATGTCTTAGTTTCCTCATCTGAGTGTCTACCCAATAGGGTTACTATTAGAGTGAAATGAGGTGATACATAGAGAGACTTAAGACAGTGCTTGGTAAGCGGTGTTATTTCTACTTTTCCAAATTTAAATTTTATTTTCTCACATTGGAATTAAAATTCTCCAAAACTCTGCAGTGCAGTATAGTGGGTGGCTATGTAAGATGAACTCTGGTTTACCTTCGGCAATGGTAGTGGGCCTATTGTAGAAGAAAGAGGAAATGGGAAGGCACTGTGTTAGACACATATATCAACTCCCATAACTCCAAACAGCCCAGTGAAGGTAGATTTAGACTTCTTAATTTTATAAATAGAAAATCAAGGTAAAATCAGGCTTTGATCCCAGGTCTTTGTGATCCTTGAATACAAGTCCTTTTTACTGTCCATAATTGTGACTTTTGGCTGAAGTAGACAAATA
Organism: Phyllostomus discolor; assembly: GCF_004126475.2. Taxonomy (NCBI): domain Eukaryota; kingdom Metazoa; phylum Chordata; class Mammalia; order Chiroptera; family Phyllostomidae; genus Phyllostomus; species Phyllostomus discolor. The sequence continues at coordinate 97,707,679 of NC_040907.2, forward strand.
AGAGCAAGCATGACTATAAGCTTGCATCCTTGGTGTGTTTTTCAAGTTAGTTTCCTGAGAGTCAGACTATTGTTGAGCACATTTCCAGCTCACATTCACTAAGTTAGTGACCCAGCCCTTGAATAATTTATTAGTAACTTTAAGAAGTGATTTTTTAAATAATTAGGGTTAATGTTTCAGCTATTTTCATGACTCTCTTGAACTTCTTCACATCATTTCTTCTTTAAAGAGACCTGTAATTCAAATGTTTCAGGTGCAATGTCAAAATGAAGGTTTATCATGTGTTCCCGAAGGCAAATTAAGCATTATTTTTTTATTTAACCCTCTATTGGAACTTTTAATAATGAAATAATTAATACATTATTATTGTTGTTAGTTTATGAAATAATTTAATTAGCTGGTATAAATTGATGATAATACATATGTAAATTTATAATCAAAGTATCCTTTCTTTTTTCAGGTTTTATTTCTGATTTTTTAGATATTTCTGATTTTTTAGATAATTCTGTGTCCCTGAAGAAAAAAGACCCATTGCTGTAAACTATATTTATTTTTCATAACTCAGTGTCTTCTGAAATACATGTGTGTTTTCTAAAGTTTAGAAAGTAGACAAGGCAGTAATATCTTGTTTTAAATATCTTTTCATCCAACTGGTAAGAAAGGATAGATATTTGATGCAACTAACTCTGAGGAAATATACTGATCTTATTTGTTTGTTTTCTGGTACCTGGTCAAAAAGAGATAAGGAGCATTCTGGCTTTTGAATAGAACAGATCCAAGTTGGAATCACAGCTCTCTGCTACTTTGGAAAAATACCATATTTTGGAGCTTCTCTTTCCTAAAATGTAGCAGGAAAAATATCTAGTTCATAGAAGTTAACAAAAATGGATCAAGATAATAAAAGTCAAGTGTGTAAACATATTTCTGGTTCTTATATGTACTCATTAAATGTCTTTCTTCAATTTTTGCTAATTGTTCTTGTGAGCTAAACTCCTGACCTGACACTGAATTTCTACTACTGTTCTGATGGAAGGAGGCTTGAATTATCCACTTGTGCAGTCTAGGACAACAGGTTGAGCACACTGTCCTGACCTCCTGCCATTTTTCTTTGAGTCACTCTGATTACAGGGAGGGTTGGCTTGTAGTTTGGGAATGTACATTTAATTCAGTCCATGCAGCTGCACATCTAAGTGATATTTTCCATTTCATTTTGACAGGTAATAAATTTACTATTTGACTTCCTCTGTCACCACTCTGTCCAGAAAAGTATCCAGCCATGTAATATGAAACATAGAGACATTTATTGAAGAAGATATCAGATACAAGAAACATTGTACATAAAATAATGATGCCTCGGTTCCCTTCAAAGTAGGCACCTTGGGACCTCACATAGTTCTCCAGTGTCTCTTCCACTGTTTAAAACACTGCAAAATCCTTTTTTGGAATCATCATCAGCTGCCCTGTCACATTTCCCTAAAGCTCAATGACAGTCTGAAATATCTTCCCTTTCAAACGTGATTTTAGTTTGGGGAAAAGCCAGAAATGCAGGGGACCATATCTGGGCTGAGTCACCGCGGTGATTTGATGTTTTGCAAACTGCATGAGATGTTATGCATGAGCAGGCACATTGTTGCGATGAAGCTGCCAATCACCAGCTGCCCATAGCTGTGGCTGCTTTCATCATATTGTATCTCTCAACTGACAAAGAACATTGAGATAGTGATCCTTATTAATTGTTTGGCCTAGACAGGCATACTCAGGATAGACAACACCTTCTGAATAAAAAAAAAAACAACAACACAGTTAATATGGCCTTGATCCTGCTGTGATTTTGCCATGCCTTCCTCAGGTGTGGAGAACTAGGCTACTTCTGTTGGGATGACTGGGCCTTTGTTTCTGGGTCATAGCCATAGGCCCATGATTCACCTCTGTTTATGACCTTCTTGAGGAAATATGGTATTGGTAGTAGTTTGAATCAAATCATTAGCAACTGCAACATGATGTTCCTTTTGCTCTGGTAGCAGAAGCCGCAGATTGCATTTTGCCACCACATATTTCATGCCAAGATCCTGCATCAAAATCTCAGTCACAGTAGTATTTGGAATCACCTGATTAGCTTCTAGTTCTTGCACTGTCAGTCACCAATCTTTGTTGATTGCAGCCTGTACACATTCAGCATTCTCAGGTATGCTGCTTGTTGCAGGCCTTCCAGAATGTGGATCATTTTCAGCAGGTTCTCAACCACTTTTGAAGCATTTGTGCTATACTTTTATTTGTGCTGCACTCATTGCATTGTCCCTGAAAGCCTTCTGAATCATCTGAATAGTTTCTGCAGAGGAATGTTCAAGCTTAATGCAAAATTTGATGCAGATTCATTGCTCTACTTGCCCAGTCATTTTGAATACAGTGGCCACATAGTACACATGCTCACTCAATGGGGTCTACTGCCCGCACTGACTAGTACAGTGAAGTTGTCATTGTTCACATATGTGCATTCCAGTCCACTCTCCTTGGCTGCCAGATTACATTAATGTCCCACAAATCATTCTTGTTATATTAGTAATGACTAAAATTTTTCTAGACAGACCTCATATATTCCTCATTTGGCCTAAGCCCTGTAGAAAATAAGGTATTGTCAAACCACTTAAAACATCATATGTAATATGTAAATGATGAAAATGGCTTATGATACTCGAATAAGAATATGACCATCTTGAGAGAACAACAGACAAGTGATTTTTGCACAGGGATTTGTGAATCATTACAAAAGTTCCAGAAGAATTCTAGTTTATAGTGAAATAGTTCATGGCCTAAAATTTCATCATCAAAGTTTTTATTCCCTTAGAGTTCTATCTTGTTGTTTCTTTTAAGAAATGCAAACATCATGAGAAGGGATTAAAACTTTAAATCACAGTTTTCTAAGCATTACTAATAGTTTCCTTTCCAACTTGGAATACTGAAAGAATCTTGGTTGCTTAGAGAGATAGTACTTCTGGAAGACAGAAGGATAGATAAAAGAGGCAAGGGCACCTGAAATTGAGTTTTATCTAGTACATAATATTGCTCAAGGTCAGTCTAATGGAACCTTATACACAGTTCCCAAAAGAAAATTCACACACAATAATCACTTGTGAGCTGAAGAATAAACACTTTTATACAACTGCTCAGTGGAAATACAAATATTTACACTGTTATTAAATTATGAGGAATTGCTTGCTTGAAATGGTACTCCCATTTTATTTGTGTTTTTGAGTATGAAAAGAGAAACAGGCCCATGCATATAATGTTATTATGCAATCTTTATTTGATTGTATTATAACAGCTGTGAATAAGATGAAAAGTTTGAATTAAAATTAAGATGATAGTAATTTTTTAATTAATAAAATATTAAGGTATGTTTTATACTTCGAATATTTATTTCTAATGATAAAGTATATACTGTGCAAGAGTCTTAACTCATGGAATGAGGTGTTCTTCCCAATAACAATTATATATCTTTGTAAAGTTAATATTAAAGCTATCTTGTTTATATATGATAATGCTTCTTTAGTTAAGAGTTAATGAGCTCATGTTAATGAGCTCATGAACTTTACTTCATAAATAAAAATGACTTCTAATGCATTTGTATTGTTTCAAAGGATGCCCTGATATGAGATGGACCTTTCAAACCACTGAAGCAAAGCTCTTTTAGCAAGGTGATCTGTCATCCTACCAGTTTTTTGTTTTGACAGTTACAGACAATGATAATGTTGAGTCTAGCATTGAATTGTTCTATTTTGATCCCAAAATGAAGTCTTATATTTGTGATCCTTGAAAAATGAGATGTCTAAAAAGACAGACCTTCAATAAAAATTTACAAAGCATGCAGCATAGCTGGGCCTTGCTGAGAGAGAATGCAGTTCACTGTCAGAAAGTTTATGTAAGGATTAATTGAGACCTGTGTGATTCCAAGTCTGGAAAATACTTCTTTTTTGTTTTTGAGGGGGCAAGAAATAGAATGATAGATGCCAAATAACTTTTATTTTTATAATAACATTAAATTGTATTTCATACTATGAAAACTATTCCAGTTGACCCTGATTGCAACTCTGAGAAAACTTTAGCATTCTGACTAAATATGCAGGGTCTGCCATATTTAGCAAGAGGTAAATATTTTTAAATTTCTAAATGGACTTGCTGGCAACTAAATGTTCTTTTAATTTAACTTAGTTCATACACTAGTTTAATTAAGGTCAGTTTATCACAAAATTTTCTGCCCAAGGACCCAGATCAAGATCTTTGGAGGAAATTATAAAAGAAAAGCAATGATGCAAAAAATTGGTGGAACACTCTCTTCTAGCAACATTCCCAGAATTCCAGGTTGTGGTAAAGGAGACCACCATGGCTTCCTACAGCTCCTGGAGGCACTGATTTTATTCAGCTCTACAGATATTTTTTGAGGACTTACATATCAGGAACACTGAGAAGCAAGCCATAGTTATAAAATTGTAACCCTATTCATCAGACATTTTAAAAACCACCATCAAATTTGGATCACCAGAAGGTCACTTGCCAGATAAAAGAATCATTTTTATTAGCATATTTTATATTGTAAGTGTACGCCAAATATGTTATATATATTATTTATTATTGCCTTTACTACAAAAATGTTGTTATAGATTTGCTTTTCTTGAGAAATTTGTGTGGTTTTTACTTTTAGTTAAGGAGAAATATGTAACTGATTGCTTCTACTTGGGCTCAGGCTAAAAGGGAGTACAGACTAAAAGTAAAAAGTGTCTGAAATTCTCAAATTTTTCTTTTCTCTGAGCTTGACTAGAAATTTTTATATTTTAATACAATTTTAGATTATAATATTTTTACATTAGATGATTTTGGCAAACATACTATACAGCTTCTGATGATGTTGGTCTTTTAAAATTTTATTTATTTATTTATTTATTTATTATTTATTTAATTTTGTGTAAGCTGTTAGAGTTGTTTCCACTTTTCTCCCCTTCCCCTCCCTTGCCCAGCCCCATGATAATGTTAGTTTTGACTACACTGTATAGGCATGTACATGTTTTTATTGTGAATTATGTGAAACTTTTTAGAAATAGGTGAGATATAAATATAAAAAATAAAACATAATCTAATATAGGAAATGACCAGTTCCAAGTGGACTCAGCCCACTTGCAGGGCATAAGATAAGCACACAAGAGAAATTCATATATCATATAGTTAAACATTTAAAAGTTACAAATCAAGCTCATAAACATATATGTGTATATACATACATATATATGCATACATGTATAATCTTCCTTTATAAATCATTTTCATAACAACAAAGTATGTGTATATAATAGAAAGTCTGAAAAATATCAAAGAAAACTGAATTTTAATTATTTTATTGTTGTTCAATTACAGTTGTCTGCATTTTCCTCCCTCCACTACCCCCCACCCCAGCCAAACCTCCCTCCCTCCCTTGCTTCCTCCTTCCCACTTGGTTTTGTCCATGTGTCCTTCGTAGTAGTTCCTGAAAACCCTTCTCCCCATTGTCCCCTCTCCCCTTCCCTCTAGTTACTGTCAAATTGTTCTTAATTTCATTGTCTCTGGTTGTATTTTGTTTGCTTTTTCTTTTGTTGATTAAGTTCCAGTTAAAGGTGGGATCATATGCTATTTTTCCCTCACCATCTCTCTTATTTCACTTAGCATAATGTTCTCCAGATCTGTCCATGTTGTCCCAAATGGTAGGAGCTCCTTCTTTCTTTCTGCTGCATAGTATTCCATTGTGTAAGTGTACCACAGTGTTTTGATCCACTCATTTGCTGATGGGCATTTAGGTTGATTCCAGCACTTAGCTATTGTAAATTGCGCTGCTATGAACATTCAGGTGCAAAGGTTCTTTTGGATTGGTGTTTCAGGGCTTTTAGGATATAATCCCAGCACTGGAATTGCCTGGACAAAAGGCAGTTCTATTTTTATTTTTCTGAAGAAATTCCATACTGTTTTCCACAGTTGTTGCACCAGTCTGCATTCCCACCAACAGTGCACTAGGGTTCCCTTTTCTCCACATCCTCTCCAACACTTATTTATTGCTTTGTTTATAATGGCCATTGTGACCAGTGTGAAGTAGTATGTCATTGTAGTTTTAATTTGCATCTCTCTGATAGCTAGTGATGCTGAGCATCTTTTCATGTCTCTGGGCCCTCTGTGTGTCCTCCTTGGAGAAGTGTCTAAGTCTTTTGCCCATTTTTTATTTTTTTTTGTCTTCCTGGAGTGGAGTCATGTGAGTTCTTTATATATTTTGGAGATCAAACCCTTGTCTGAGGTATCACTGACAAATATGTTTTCCCATATAGTTGGTTCTCTTTTCATTTTAATGCTGTTTTCTTTAGCTGTGCAGAAGCTTTGTAATTTGATGAGATCCCATTTGTTTATTCTTTCCTTTATGTCCCTTGCTTTAGGGGATGTATCAGTGAAGATGTTGCTGTGTGGAATGTCTGAGATTTTCCTGCCAATGAAAGAAAACTGAATTTAACTGATATTTATTATACATGCCTGAGTGTTCTGTTGATGGTCCAGCAGATTTCAGATGAATAATAAATAACATTTTATTTATTTTCTTATCTTCATTTTAGCAAAGACACTATATTACATTTAAGATTTCATTTTAATTATTGAATTCAATACATTAAAGAAGAAAGTATAATTGGGTTAAAAGTATATAAACTGGAATATGTTTTCATAAAATGTAAATTAAGTGTAAAATTTACATTTTTATGTATACCTCCAGTAAACTATTTTAACTGCTTAAAATAGTTAAAAATTAAAAATTAAAATGTAAATTACAAGTAACACCTACTGAACTTTTATGCAAAATTAACTTAGAAATTTATGTAAGTTTTTGAAAGTTTTAATTAAATACTATTAGTTTATAAGGTTGTTATAGGACTATATGCATTCATAAAAGTAAGCTAATCAGTTAGTGTTCAGTGTTCATCTAGTTGCCAATATTAAAAAATCAATATTATTCTTTGCATAATATGTCTAGAACTGCATATATATGTGTATATATCATATATTTTTTGACCTAATGTTGCAGTATGTTCCTAAGCTTCAATGTGTATCCATTGTGAATACCTTGGTAACTTGTGAGTATCTCTGGGAACACAAGAGAAGCAAGACAATGGGTACCCAGTGTTCCTGGGAGATGATAGTATTGCAGACTCAGACTTCACCTTATCTGAGAAGAAAGGTGTGGCACGTTAATGTATGTCTGCTCTTTTCCTGTCTTCCCCTGTTCAAACCATTCCTTCCTTATTCAGTGGTGTTTGTTCTGATGGGGACAGTGGCACATCTATAAGTCTTCTCAGTACACAGGCACAGCAATCTTTGCAAGACACAGGGCACACAATGAGGGGCAATGTTAGTCAAGTGAGTGGATCATTAAGGTTGTGAAAAGTGATGCCAGCACAGAGCATTGATACCAAGTGACCAATATGTCTAAGAGTACTAACCCATTTATTGTTTATTGTTTTTGTCCTATAGGTCATTTTATACAATGTGTGGCCTGGTGCAGGGACCCTCTTGGCTGGACAGAAGTCCCTCTGGACCCCTGTCATGCTGGCAATGACCCCCACTGTTGTTTTGGAGATGTTCTGTTGAACTAACTGACACCTTCCTTCAACATACGTCTCATAGAAATGGTTTCATGGAGAATGATGTTTCACCATAATCAAAATATTGGAAATAGCCTAAATTGTGTTTCTGGAATCTCAGATATGGGTAGATGTAAAAAATGCAGATTAAAAAAAGGTTGAGGTAAACTTAGGTTTTATTGAGCTGGAAAAGTTTCCAAGGTATATTTTTGAGTTATTAAAGCAAATTATAAAATGACATGTGTAATTTTATTTAAAAAAGCAAAACCAAGTAGTATATCTAAATACATGTATATAAATGCCAGCAAAGATGCTGGAAGAGTATTAAATCACTGCTAGTCTTTGATAAATTAGGAAAAGGACAACTTTCTCTGGGCAGTACAACCTCACCCTAAGCACATATCTCAGTGTATGGGCACAAGCAGAATTTGTACTCCACCTCCCCACTGTTCCCTAAGGAATCTTCAGAGGCTTGGAAACTACTAACATGGTCACGATGGTGACCACTGGGAAGGTTCCTGGAATTTGAGGGAAGCCACTTAAGAAGTACTTTTGCTTTAACTCTATTATTTGAATATTTTTATGAACTATTACTGTGGTTTAGATAAAATGAAATCAAACTATTTTGACTCCAGATGGCTAGGGAAATCTGTGACAGAATAAGCTTAAAAGAGGCTTAAAATTCTCAAGCACTGTTTTTTTTCATTTAATTTTTGATTCTCCTTTTCTCTTTTTGTCTACCTGTTTCAGAGGCTGGGCTTCTCTCTCATATGTAGTTAGTCTCCCTATCTTAGGAGAACGAATCTTTATAGTCACCTTCCTTTGTTTGTTGTCACTCAGAAGTTCTGAGGGGCTGAAACCTTTTACTCACGGCTGTCATCTCAACAGATTTCAGCATCTTGGCTCTGGTTTCACAGGTTTGACTGGAGACAAGATAGTCTCTTGATTTAGAAGGCTGCAGATTTATTAGTTGGTAATGATTCATTTTGCCTCCTGTTTCTAAGATGTTCCTAGAACTCCAAATAGCTGATAAGATTTTTTCTTCATTTTTTAACAAAACTAAACTGAAGAAATTCTTCATACCCTGGAAAAAAGACAAAATCCTCTCAAAATATTTGACCACTCATGACCCAATTATGCTCTGGGTAAGTGGAGAATAAAGTGCCATACAGCTGTACAATGTACACAGCAACTAGGAATATAGGTTTTGTATTGGTATACTCTGATTCCTTTATTTCAGCAAAGACATATATCTCACCAAAGAAGATGTAAAAATAAAAAGTGGAAAAGATTTTCTTGTGGATAAAGTCCAGTATTTCTACACAAAGTCCACTAAATAAAACTCCTTTGTTCTATTCCTTTAAGAACACAAAAATCAAAGTCCTTGATTAATGTGTGTCGTGTCCATTTGGAAATCTCCCTTTATCAGACAAATGTCTGGAGCAGACTAGTAACTAGATTTATCATTCATACTTAGGGAAATGACCATTTGCTATAAATGTTCCTTTCAGACTGAGATCCATTTAAGTATCCAGCAGCTGCTGCCTTACACAGCTGTTTTCTACTATAGCTGGGCCAGATGAGACCAAATTACATATGTTCTAATTACTCTGGTCATGTTATCTAGTATATCTAGTATTTCATTTACTGAAGATTTATTTGCTAAGTGAAAACTACAACCCTGGTGCCATGAGACTACAATGTCTTCCCTGTGAGAACAAACCTACATACTAAAATGACTCTCAGGAGCCTGAGATGCATAATTTGGATATATCTCCATTAAACACTTCTCCCCTCTATCCCATAATATAGTGAACATTGCAGGTCTCATGGCTCCTTTTAAGAGAATTAGAAGCTGTGAGTCATTTGGGCATCATCAGAACAAGCTCTCCTAATGCAAAATGACTCAATTTCAGAGATTGCTATCTGGCAGAATTCCGAGATATTGAGACCTGAAAGCCAGCACTTAATCTGATTTAGGGTCTCTTAAAATATTCTTCAAACTTGACTAAACATTATTTTGGTAGAAAAAAATGAGACTTATTTTAGGAGCCAGCCACTGTCTGAACTGTCTTTGCTGTGTTATTGATTTCTTTTAAGAAATTGCATTTAATTTGGAAACCTATGGACAAACAAGCTAATGAAGATATATGACTGTGCTGAGTAAAATAATGTGTGGAGCAAAGATAATATAAAAATCTTTGAATAGATACGCTGTCATTCTACTCTAGTGTTCTTGTATTAGGACTTTGTCTATTACACTACCTACGTACTTTATGGGGATTTTAGTAAGAATGAAAATAAAGGTTTTTGTTGTTTTTTTTTTACAATTTTACTTATTTATTTTGTAAAGAGAGGAGAAAGGACAGAGGAAGAGGGAAAGAAACATCAATGTATGGTTGCTTCTCATACACCCCCTACTGGGGACCTGACCCACATGTACCCTGACTGGGAATTGAACCAGTGAACCTTTGGTTCACAAGCTGGTACTCAGTCCACTGAGACACACCAGCTGGGGCTGAAAGGAAAATATTAACAGGTCTCATAATAGTGTTAGACTTATAAAAGTTAACCCAGCAAAGTAATAGCTTTTCAAAATGGAAAAATTAAAATGTTTCTAGTGTGGTGCTGTGTCATGTTGTTTGAACTTATTCCCAAATTGAAGAAACATAATGTAGCAGCAGGGTGGCTCATGATTAGTTTTGGTAAAATAGGACATAGGGAAAATTTATAAAACATTCAAACAGGGATGGAAATGAGCAAAACAAATCAAACCTTCAAGTTTCATTAGGAAATGGTGAGGAAACACCAGATTTTTCAACAGCATTAATAGTGCCCTTCAATGTTCAGCAAGAGTCTTAGTAAAACTTGTAAATGGTTAACTTTACACATCAACTTATGTTTCAGTTTGAATAGGATTTTGTAATTCCATAGTCATGTATTGAGAACCTAGTAAGTGCAACTTTCCCACCCAATTTCCTCATGCAGACTGTAATTCCCCAGGATTTTATAGAATCAAATTGGACTCCCCCGTTTCCCATTGGAAAGATCTTTATCACCTGCATGTAGGAGCTGCAAAAAGAGCTTATACTAAAAAGTGATGTATGGCATACCAAAACTCTATGCAGTCATAAAGATGAGCTGCTATGACATCTATCCCTAAATGTCTTATCTGCTGCTACATTTACTATTTTTTTAGAAGACAAGAACAGATAAAATAGCAAATCAATGAGCTCTTTTCCATTGGCTTTTGGGCAATAGACTCAAAGTCATGAACTAATATTAACAGAAATTTTTGAGGAAAGTGAAAACAAGGAGAGTCACAATGTCAGAATACAGGCAAAACAACTCATTCAATGTAAGACCATAAAATGAATACTTTTGGAAAATGTGATTGATATTTTTACTTCAGTAAGTTCTATATCTCTACCTGTGCCTGGTTTGCTCAAATTTTTTTGCAGGTTTAATCCTTAGGTTGAACACAAAAGGTTTTTCCTATCCTTTCTGTTTATGAAAGATATTAATTGGGACTAGATTTTCACTGTAGAAAATATGCCTATCTGGACTGAAAATTGTGATGATAATAATTCATATTGAAATTGGAATGTTACAGGACACTGAACGTACAGTGTCCTGTAGCTACAGGACACTGAGGCATTGCTGAAATTCCAGTTGATGGTAGACTCATTTAAAACCATGAGTATGATTAATTTTAGATGATCTACTTGGCTACTATAAAATAGACACACACAAAACCAGCTTTTAGCTGGAAGGAAACTTAAAATTTTTAAAGATTTTATTTATTTATTTTTAGAGAGAGGGGAAGGGAAGGGGAAAGAGAGGGAGAGAAATGTCAATGTGTGGTTGCCTCTTGTGTACCCCCTATGGGAGACCTGGCCCTCAACCCAGGCACGTGCCCTGACTGGGAATCAAACTGGCAATCCTTTGGTTCCAAGGCAGGCACTCAATCCACCAAGCCTCCCTAGGCAGGGAAGAAAACTTAAAATTTAATCTAAGACACCTTACATCAAGTGATTGATGCCCAAGAAATTAAGTGACTTGCAAATTCCACTTTGTTACTTAGTGCCAGTTCCAATATTAAAACACAAGACTTCTTTTCTTTGACCTATTTTTCTTTATTTGATATCCACATTCTTTTACCTTACCAGATAATGTGACCAATAGCCGTATTTGAAATTAACTTCGACTAGAAGCTATGAACAAGAAGCTATTAACTGGGTAAATATGTACTCTTCAGAAACTCCTATAGTACTTCTAAAACCATGCTTGGCCCTCAGGAGCCAATGTCAAATATCTGGCCCACATTGGTCATGGATAATATTCTGTAACTTCTATTTTTAATAGTGAATGTGAAACTAATGTCAGAATCAGTGGGCCAGAGCAGGTAAAGTTAGTACTCTATTAGTGTTCTAGCAATTACAAACATTGAACATATGTCTATAGAGTATGTGTACATATTTACTTATATAAAACAAGTTATATTACTAATGAGAACATAAAGATAATTCAATTATATTGCAAAAAATAATACTGCATTAAAATGTTGATAATAAGTTACTATGATTTTTAAAATAGGTACTCAACTTTTTCACACTACTGATATGTTGTCTGAACATATTACTATTAAAAATACCCCTGAATGCAATAAGGGTTAAGTGATTTTTAAGAATAAAGTACTTTCCAGATAATGTAAAGGTGTTCATCATCACCAAACCATTATTATATGAAGTGTTATAGGGACTTATGTAAGAAAAAGATCAAAACTATAAACATTAAAATGGCAATAAGTACATAACTATCAACAACTGAATCTAAAAAACAAACTAAGCAAACAAACAGAACAGAAACTGAATTATAGATATGGAGAACATTGTGATGGTGGCCAGTTGGGAAGGGGGCCTGGGGAAATGAGGGAAAAGGTAAAGGGATTAAAAAGTACAAATTGGTAGTTACAAGGCAGAAGGATGCTAAAAACAAGGATAGAAAATGGAGTTGCCAAAGAACTTATATGCATGACTCATGGACATGAACCAAGAAGAGGGATTGCTGAAGGGAGTGAAGGGTGCTGGATGGAATGTAGCAAAGGGGAAAAATTGGGACAACTGTGACTACATAATCAGTAAAATATAATACAAAATTAAAAAAATAAAAAAGTAAAGAATTTTAAGGGAATTGATAGGTAATAGTTTTTGTAAATATTTTTTGCCTTTTCATACTGAATTTTCTGATATGACACTGGTCAACAAAGTTTTCCAGGTTTCAAGTGTACAATTAATTCCACAACACATCATCTGTACACTGTATTGTGGTATTGTGTGTTCACAACTCCAAGTCAAGTCTCCTTCCGTTACCATTATTCCTTCTTTACTCTCCACTTACCTGCACCACCACTCTCCTTGGCAATCACCAAGTTATCATTCATGTCCATGAGTTCCCTCTCTGTCTCTTCTCTGTCTCCTCTCTCTGTCTCTGACTTTCTCTTTCTCTCTCTGTTTCTCTCCTCCATTTCTCTACACTCCCCAGGCCCCCCGCCCCCCACCTCACCCTGCTCCCTGAACAACTATTCCTGGGACAAAACTGTCCATGGTGCTGAAAACAATTCTGCATAGACATATTGCTTTCTCTCATGCCCCCTCCCTTCACCTCCTTTTTCCTTCAAAACAACATTCTGGAACAGTAGAAGCAGACATTAAAGATGGATTGAATAATAGCATTAATTTCTGGCCCCAAATCATCAGACGCTTGGTTTCTTTCCAGGAAATACTTGGTAACAAAAACTGTTTGTATTACTGGCTGTACAAAACAAGAGGGGATGGGATGTGTAAGTTTGTGCTCATGTGGTATTTATCCATTTCAGTAGGGAAAGGACCTGAAAGGCACTGTGGGTAAGAGAGGAGCCCTGGCCATCCTGAAAAACAGTCAGATATGATTGAGAGTTGCGAATTTCTTTGCAGAATCTTTGAAGAACCTTTGGAGTTTTATAATGGGAGCAATGACATCCTAAGTAATTCACTGTTCTGCAACTAGGGCAACAGATCATATCATTTCTCTTCCTTCACAGTGCTTTTCTTTATCCCTCTTCTCCATCTTCCCACTCTCTCCTCACCTTCTCACCGTCATTATTCAGGACTCTCAATTTGAGTATAATTTAAAGAACTGTCAATATTTTTTCCTTGTTTCTCCTTGGTGATCAGAATTTTCTTTAGAATCATTTGTATTTTTAAATCAGGGTCAGCCCATAACATTGTGGTCTCTAAGCTGGAGTGCCAAATGTCACTTTGATGTGTACTCAATGGGACCACATCATCAGGAAAGTGTAACATAACTGTAGGTTCAACATAGGTATAGTGGGGGCATTTGCTGCTTTGGCAATCATTATAAAAGTCCAAACCTCAAAAAGATTTCAAATAAAATGTGATTTTCCACCTGGTATAGATAAACAAAGTTTGATTGTCCACCTGTTTCCCCTAGACTCTGCAACTGTGAAGAGGTTGCCTTAGCTCCTGGTAACAGATGTTTTTCTGAACAATTTGAAGCAGTCTACTTACTGCTCTTTCTTCCACAAAAATAATTGCCCATGGGGTTTCAGAATGTGCAATGGCTTTAAGATCATACCTAAAGGAAGGATTGTGACTCCAAGATCGGCATGAAATAGCAACTGCAGTAAATGATGTCTTAAGGAGTTGTGAATTTATTTGCCAGCAGGTGTCCTTAATCCAGAAGAGTTTGAGATAGGAAACAGAAAGTATAGTTAGTGTAACAGAAATTTGTTTGCAAATAAAATGCTTTTCCAAGTGTTTATTCAGAACTAGTTAATTTTTAACATATTATTGGTTCTGATAGAAGCTGTTAGTCTCTGAGGGAAAAGAAACTGATGAAAATGATGATATCAGAAACTATTTTTATGGCATTGTTTCAGTGAAGTAGTTCAAAGATGGAAGGATGGGAACACAGATGAGACCAAATATGTTCACCTTTCCAGAGGGCAGAGAACTATAATGGCAGGTTTCTGGGTCATTTACATGAATCTCTGGCTTGCCACACTGTATTTAGAATAACAATGGTAGTCAAGGGACACATTGATTCACTTTGCTATATCACAAGTTGGCCTCACATTCTATTAATCTCAGCAGGCATCTGTCAAACACTGGATTGTTTCCAGCACACATCTGAGTACCTTCATCAGATGAAGGGTTTGCTTTTCTTTCCTTTGGGATATAGGAACTTTATAAGATAGACATAAACTAACTAAAGACCAATCCTAACTCACCAAATAAGCAAACTTGGGAGAGTGAATGGGTTAAATGTGTTATATGAATTGAATCCAAAGTAAGGAAATGTCATTTTTGGGTACAGGCGGTTAGGAAAGGCTGTCTGGAGAAATGAGCATACTCTCTTATTTTATTAAGTATTTAATATATTAATAATCCCAATACAAGTAGCATTTAGTCAAAGTGTTATAATTAGGAATTTATAGCCATCGGAGTCTGTCATGGGATAAGCTGAGTGAAGGTATAAGTATAATAATAAATGACTTAGATGTTTTCTATTTTTTTGTCATAGACACTAATTATTATATTTTTAAACATCTTTCTCCTCTTCCAATTAAAATTCACTAAGTGATTTTTGGGTTGAAATGAGTTAAACTAAGTATATGGAATCTTTCATAGGTAAGGAATGACATAAAATCACTCTAGGTAAGAAATCTTTTTTTCCCTCTGATACTCATTATTAGAAACCAACCTAATATTTTTCAAAGATGTCCTTCTTTTATTTGAGAATTATACATATATAGCCAAGTAACAGTAATTACTTGATTTCAGTAAAACCTAATGGTGTGTTTGAGCATGGCACAATGGTAAATAAAATTCAATTTGCATATCAGAGACCAAGAAAGTAAAACACCAAACATGCATAAATTCTGTCTTGCTCATTTAAAAAGTAAAGTGAGCAGTGATATTTATTTATAATCTATTCTACTGTTTTAAAATAATATCAACTTTATCAGATTGCCTATAATATGCTATTCACTAATATTGGACTCCTCTATTGAGACTTGTCAGACATAGTTGAAGTTTAGTAATTAGGAAATCTTTAAAAAATTGTAGTAAAGAGACAATAATTTTCACATTCACATTTGTAGGAGCTCAGGCTCCTATGAATGAGGCTGTGTTGATGCCACCAATGTGAACTTAAAAATTCAAACAGTCATTTGTCTCAATAGTTCTTAGTGTACTTAAGGAAAGAAGGCCCTTAGTAGTCTTTTACAAATGTTATTTTATTCATAGCACTAATTATATTTAATATAATTACTTGGTTGTTTTCTTAATGCATGTATCTACATTGGATAGTAAGCTACCTGAAAGAAGAGACCTTGTCTATCTTTTGCACTTCAGTATTCTTAGAATATTAATTTGATATTACCAATATTACCATTAATACTGTGTAAACAAGTCATCTCAAACACAATGGCTTAAGCTTTATTTATTCTCACAGATCTGTGGATCAGCTGGAGTGTTTCTTCTTTAGGCTGTGGGTTTGGGATGTTCTCCTTTCCAGTATAGTTCTGTATGTCTTGATATTGCTCCTCATTCCTCTCATCCTCCTTTAGGGACGTGTTTCTCTCACAGCAATGCAAGGAATCAGAACCCAAACACTCTGACTTCCACCCACATACTTTAGCTAAATCAAGTTCCTGCTCAGTCAGTGGGGAAGTACAATGTTCCCATTTTCAGGCCATAGCAAGGGTATGGATGAGAGGTATTGAGGCCATTTTCCTCAGTGCTATACCCTCCCTGTACCCCTTCCTGTAGCAGAACATTTGCAGTATGATTTTGAATTTTTTTCAGCAAGAAGTGAAACATGTTTCTCTACTTCTTGAATCTGGTTGGATTGGTGACTTACTTTGCCAAAAGATTGTATCAGAATGCACTGTTCCAGTTTCTAACCCAGATTTCCATGGGCTTTGAAAATTTTACTCTCTCTGGAACTTTCTTACTGCTATATCAATAAGCATGAGGCAGTCTGTTGGATGATGGAAGACATGTGGCTCAGTTACCACCATTAATCCAGGCAGGTAACTACCAGACAGGTGATTAAGGTTGTCTTAGACCTCTCAGTTTTCAGACAGCATACAAACTGTCCACAAATGCATGAGCAAGCTGTTTTATGACCAAAAAAAGCCTGGCAGAAATCAGTAGTGCCCAGAAGACCCATAGACCAATGAACAATATTAAATTCTTACTGTTTTAAACCAATAAGTTTGGTAATATTTTTATTTTACACTAAAAGAATTAATAAATATGGCCACATTCAAAATCTAGCATGGCACAGAGTAGGGAATGACTGGGGAATTAATAATGGAACTCTCTAAGTTTCATATTATAGAAACCATAAACTCTCTCCTTGGAAAGATGAAGATGTCTACAAAGAAGAATGTTGCATAGGATATCAGGGAAGTCATAGACCACCTGGGCCTGTCTGTGAAATCCAGTGAATTATTATGCACTTGACCAAGCCATCTGACTGCTTGGATAGCTTTTGTAAGATGACCTCACAACCTGGAAACAATGTACAGATTTTACCTTTAGATGTTCCTGGATTCTTTCCATAAATAAACACTGATGAAAACTTCACTTTACTTATTTCTTCCCTGTCTAGCCTGTCAAGTCTTGTCTAACATATCAAAGAGTGCCTCTGTCCAAATTTGTCCTTTGATAAACAATACAGATGACCACAAGCTCCTCTCCATCCCATGGCTTTTCTGAGACACAAGAAATCCCTGGAATAAAAAAAAAGAAGAAGTCATATATAAACACAAACTCAAAACCATAGAGAAAGACAGTTTTCAGGAAAGGTCCAGATATCTTTCTAGGTTATTAGCTTGGTACTCACAAATGCTCTGTATTTATGTATGCATGCATATATAACAGAATATTTATAGCCTCAAAACACTCACAGGTGAATATAGCTCTTCATCTGCAGAATCTGTTTTTTCTCTTTCTCCTGCATCCATAAAAAATGAATAGTCTCTAAAATTTTGAGGCTGTTGTCTTATTGTTGCAATATTTACTGTAACATTTTAAAAAAATTCTTCCCTTTCAAGTGAAATCTCATTAGGGCATACTTTTTGTCCCTTTAAACAATCATATTTTATTTTTTCTTTTTTAAAAATACATTTTATTGATTACTCTATTACAGTTGTCCTATTTCTCCCCTTTATTCCCCTCTACCCTGCACCCCACCTCCACCCACATTCCCATCCTCCTTTAGTTCATGTCCATGGGTCCTACATGTAAGTTCTTTGGCTTCTACATTTCCTATACTATTCTTATACTATACTATTCTTATAGTATAGGAAATCTATTTTGTACCTACTATTTATAATTCTTATTCCCTGTACATTTTCCCCCATTCCCTCCACCCCTGCTGATAACCCTCCCTGTGATCTCCATTTCTGTGATTCTGTTCCTGTTCTAGTTGATTTCTGTGATTCTGTTTAGTTTGTTTTTGTTTTTAGATTTGGTTGTTGACAGTTGTGAGTTTGTTGTCATTTTACTGTTCATAGTTTTTTATCTTCTTTTCCTTAGATAAGTCTCTTTAACATTTCATATAACAAAGGCTTGGTGATGATGAACTCCTTGAACTTGACTTTATCTGGGAAGCACTTTATCTGCCCTTCCATTCTAAGTGATAGCTTTGCTGGATAGAGTAATCTTGGATGTAGGTCCTTGCCTTTCATGACTTGGAATACGTCTTTCCAGCCCCTTCTTGCCTGTAGAGTTTCTTTTGCGAAATCACCTGATCGTCTGATGGGAACTCCTTTGTAGGTAACTGTCCTTTTCTCTTGCTGCTTTTAAGATTCTCTCCTTATCTTTAATCTTGGGTAATGTAATTATGATGTGTCTTGATGTGTGCTTCTTTGGGTCCAACTATTTTGAGACTCTTTGAGCTTCCTGGACTTTCTGGAAGTCTATTTCCTTTACCAGATTAGGGAATTTCTCCTTTATTATATTTTCAATTTTTTGCTCTTTCTCTTCTCCTTCCGGCACCTCTATAATTCTGATGTTGGAATGTTTAAAGTTGTCTGGGAGGTACTTAAGCCTCTCCTCATTTTTTAAAAATTCTTATTTCTTTATTCTGTTCTGGTTGAGTATTTATTTCTGCCTTCTGGCCCAAACCATTGATTTGAGTCCAAGTTTCCTTCCCTTCACTGTTGGTCCCCTATTCATTTTTCTTTAATTCACTTTTCATAGCTTTCACTCTTTCCTCTATTTTGTGACCATACTCAATCAATCCTGTGAGCATTCTGATTACCAGTGTTTCAAACTGTGCATCTGATAGGTTGGCTATCTTTTCATTACTTCATTGTATTTTTTCTGGAGCTTTGATCTGTTCTTTCACTTGGGCCATTTTTTTGGTCTCGACCCACCTGTTATGTAGTAAAGGGTGGAACCTTATGTATTCGCCAGGGTGGAGCAGCCCACTTGGCTTCATTGTGATGCTGTATGTCAGGGAAATATCCAAAAGGGAACAATGCTACTTTCAGGGTTCCCAGCTAGCATTCAGTAACTTCCCCTGCTACCCACAAACAAATTGGGCCCTTTGGTGCTGACTCCCACATTGGTGGTTTGTGTACATTCTAGGACCCTGTGAGTATCTCCAAGGAACTCTCCTGTGAGGCTCAGAGTTTTTCCTGCCATCACAACCCCCACAGGTTTTTTCAGTCAGAGGTTTTGAAGCTTTATTCCCCCATGCTGGAACCCTGGGTTATGCAGTCTATCTTGCCCCCCAGTTATTTCTTCCAGTATCTGCACACAAATGTGGAACTGTCCAGTCCAGAAGTTGCCTTCTTGCCCAGTCCATGGCCCACTGCCTTTCCAGGAGTCCTGTCCATCCCAGCTGCCAGCCTCCACCCCTCCTACTGGTATGGATGAATGTTTCTTCTTTAAGTCCTTGGTTATTAGACTTCCATACAGTTCAATTTTCTGGCAGTTCTGGCTGATTTTTGTTTTTAAATTTGTTGTCGCCCTTCTTTTGTTTGTGCAAGAATGCACAGTGCATTTACCTATGCCACTATCTTCACCAGAAATTCAATAGGTGTTTTAATGTGATAATGTAATTGCAAGGAAGAGCAGATATGTTTTAATTACACTGAACTATACAATGGCAGGTCAGAAGCACAGTATATGAATCTTCAACTGAAGAATAAAAAAGAATCCTAATTTTATCATAGTTCTACATAGCTGATAGAGGAGAAATCTCAAGAATTTCTGGATATTTGAGCAGAGAAAACCCAAAATGTTTGATTACTCCCCTTGCCCTTTAAATTCCTCTCACTCATTCATTAGAAGCATTTTCCAAACTTGCACACCAATCAGCATAATCTGTTTCTCCTATATTTTTATTAGGCAGAGTTCATTTTGATACACATTTTTCAGAATTTCATTTGTTATCCCATTTCACAGACATCATGGTGGCATTTTGTGCTCCTTTTAAAAGGATACCTTCTGCTTTGACCTATAGGATATTGTGATAAATATCTTAGGAACTGTAGTAAAAAGGAGTATCACATTATTAAGCCAGGGTTAATGGTCTAGTAGTAAATTCTTAATTTATCTTATAAGAAAACAACTTTCTAAGATAACTGCTCTTTATTAAATTTAAGCAATTCTCAAATGTATTATTTTTGCCTATACTTATAAAAAATGAAAAAAAGAGATAATGTTTGCATACCTGTACCTACCTATTATATAACATCCTGTATGTGAAAATTACATGTATAGCTGGTATGAGTATTGATGAAAGACACAGCTCCAAAGTACTGTTGCACATTTCCTTATGAAATGTTGATGTAGTTTATTTCATTCATCCCATATTCATTGCATCTAATAACAAATAGAGAAATATTGGGCACCAAGTAGATGCTAATTAGGAGACACTCAGGGAAGCTAAGATGAGAAAGTCACATAGACATCTAAGAAGACAAGAGATAAAATTATTTTTTGAGAAATTTAATGTAAAGGTTTATCCTGCAAATTTTTCTACATATGACCTTTCCTTGATCCCCCTATATGACATCATGTAGCTTTATGGCCAGAATGGTCCTTATAGAGTTTGCCTCCCTTAAAAAATCTGTAACATGCTAAGGAAGGGGTACGAGTTACTATATTATCTAACACTGAAGGTTTTTACTAATTCTAAACATTTTATGATATTTTTTTCTCATCTGGACTGCTTTAGGAATCAGGTTTATCTTCAGCAGAGACCCACTTTCATAAGAGCAGTGTGAAGAGTTTCATGGTCTGTCCCCAGTTAAATACAAGTAAGGGATGACAAGACATTTAAAAAAAAACCAATTCTTTAAATCTCTGAACATTTTTCTAAGCCCATATAGTAAATGAAGAAACTTCTGTTTCAGAAACATCATTTGATATTCAGTAAAAACAATGAGAACTTGTGGCATTTGATCTGCAACCCATTTTCTCCTTCCCTTCTCACTGCTCAGCATGATGAAAAATTCACTCTAGGTGGGTACAGCCAAGAACAGAGAGATCTCTTCCCAGCCCACAACTAAGGGCTATGCTATCTCCTTAGGAGGGGCAGGCCACCAGAATTTCTCACCCCAACACAGCTATAAGTAAAGCCTAAATTCTAGACAAGTGCTTCTGAGAGACCAGGGGACTGACTCTCCTCTAATTCTCAGGTTTCATATGCTAAGAACACTCGTGCTCTGAAAGCCGTGGCCTAGACTACTTGCAGGGTAGAGAGGTCCCATGTCAGGAGAATAAGCTGGGAAGACCTGAGGCTACTGTCCTCACTGAGTATATTTCTCTTAAGAAAGAGTGGCCACTCCAGGAAAAGCAGATCAATGTACCCATCACTAGTTCTGGAGCTGCAGGTCTGAAGTTTTTACCCAGGCAAAGAGGCAGAACATAAAAACAGAGATCTAAAGCCCTCTCTGGAGGAACTAACTTTATTGAATGAGAACATGGGCAATGTTAAAACTTAAGGAAACCCTCAAAAACAATGGTGATGTTGGTGGTAGGCAATTCAAAAGAGGCTGAAAGCTTATTAAGAGTAAAAGCCGTCCTGTGCACAAAAATAAATTCAAGGTGGATAAAAGACTTAAATATAAGCCATGACACCATAAAAGTCCTAGAGGAGAGCATAGGCAGGAAAATCTCAGATATTCCACACAGCAATATTTTCACCAATTTGTCCCCTAGAGCAAGGGACATAAGGGAAAGAGTAAACAAATGGGATCTCATCAAAATAAAAAGTTTCAGCACAGCTAAAGAAAACAGCATTAAAATGAAAAGAGAACCCACTGTATGGGAAACATATTTGCCAATGATACCTCAGACAAGGATTTGATTTCCAAAATATATAAAGAATTCACATGACTCCACTCCAGGAAGACAAGCAGACCAATTAAAAAATGTGCAAAGGACTTGAACAGACACTTCTCCAAGGAGGACATACAGAGGGCCCAGAGACATATGAAAGGATACTCAGCACCACTAGCCATCAGAGAGATGCAAATTAAAACCACAGTAAGATGCCACCTCACAGCTGTGAGAATGGCCATCATAAACAAAGCAACAAACAAGCAGTGGAGGATGTGGAGAAAAGGGAACCCTAGTGCACTGTTGGTGGGAATGCAGACTGGTACAGCCACTGTGGAAAACAGCATGGAATTTCTTCAGAAAACTAAAAATGTAACCACATTTGACCCAGCAATACCAATGCTGGGATTATATCCTAAGAATCTTGAAACACCAATTCAAAAGAACCTACTTACCCCAATGTTCATAGCAGCACAATTTACAACAGCCAAGTGCTGGAAGCAACCTAAGTGCCCCTCAGTGAATGAATGAATAAAAAAACTATGGTACAGTTACACAACTGTAATACTACACAGCAGAAAGAAAGAAGGAGTTCCTACCCTTTGGGACAACATGGATGGATCTGGAGAGCGTTATGCTAAGTGAAATAAGCCCAGCAGTGAAAGACAAATACTGTATAATCTCACCTATAAGTGAAACCTAATCAACAAAACAAGAAAGCAAGAAAAATATAACTATAGACATTGAAATTAAGAACAAATTGACAGTAACCAGAGGGGAGGTGGGAGGGGATAATGTGGGGGAAAAGGGGAAGGGTTTTCAGGAACAAGTATAAAGGACACACGGACAAAAGCAAAGTGGGGTAGGATCAAAGGTGGGAAGTGGGGATGGTTTGGGGGGAGGGGAGTGGTGGGGGGAAATGAAGACAACTGTACTTGAACAACAATAAAAATGTGGGAAAAAAGTTATTATATGAAGATATAAACTAGAAAATTATTTTAGAATGTCTTAGAATTGTAAATGCAGAAATGAAGTTCAGAATCCATTTGTAGTCAACTAAAACTGATGATAATTCTGTCTACTAAAAGTAACATAAATATCCATATTGTTATATCTATATAATAAAATAATATTTTATGATAAGTAAAATAAAAGTCATCCTGTAGCTCAGCTACATTACTAAAAAGAATGGGGGGATAAAAGCTGAG
Organism: Phyllostomus discolor; assembly: GCF_004126475.2. Taxonomy (NCBI): domain Eukaryota; kingdom Metazoa; phylum Chordata; class Mammalia; order Chiroptera; family Phyllostomidae; genus Phyllostomus; species Phyllostomus discolor. Next base: position 97,730,896 of record NC_040907.2, read on the forward strand.
GATAGCCCTTTTGGGTTAGACCAAACTTCAGTGACAAGGCTCAAAAATCCATCCAAGTAAAGACACCTAAATTTAATTGGATTAGATGGTGACAACAACTTATGAGCTTGGGTATTGTTGAAAACAATAAAGGAATCAGCTGGAATTTGGTGGATGCTAACAGCTGGGTGCTATTAGGAAAAGAGACAGAGACAGACTCCTAAAAGCATTGGCATAACAGGTTGACTGCACATATACCCAAGGATGAATCACTCTGAGGAGTGATATTAGAAGCTTTGCACTTTGGGGGAGATAGTCTTCACCAAAATAGTCCAGCCGGTCACTAAACAAATAAACAAGCAATAGAAACAGTAACAAGCCCCTGAATAGGAGGATGAGCATATAGAATTGCTACAAGGTGTAAAATGTCCAGATTTTTTTAAAAACGAGAATTGCAAAGAAACAGGAAATACATAGAAATGTATTTGTCTATGTGACAAATACATAGAAAAAAAGTGGGACAACAGAAAGTGTCTACCAGAAAGCTCAGGTATTGAATTTAAAAGACAGACAAGAAAACAGCTATTATAAGTATGTTCAATAACTGAATAAAATCTTACATAAAGAAGTAAAAGTATGATGACAAATTGTCAAATAGTGAATATTAATAAAGGGAGAAAATGATAAAAAGAAAATATAAATTTTGAGGTTGAAAAGTAAAATAATTACAATGATTATTTTGCTAAATTTCAACTGCAGCTTTGAAGTGGCAGAAGAAAGAATTAGTGAATTTGAAGACATATTGATACAGATTATATAATCTGAAAAAAAGAGGAAAAGAATTAAGAAAGTGAAGAGCCTCAGAAAAATGTAGAACACCATTAAATATGTAAACATATATGTACAATGTGAGTACCAGAAGCAGCATAGAGAAAATAGTACAAAACATTTGTAAAAATGATGGTAAAAATTATTATTAATGTAAGTCATTAATGTAAACCATTATTCTGTGCACCTTAATATTATACATTGATATATTTCAATTATGTTTTAATAAATCTGGAAAAAATAACATGAAAAGGAAAGAAGGAATACCCTATATTAGTAACATTTATAGATCTCACTGAAATTAAATTAGTGTAATTCTGATGTTGATTCTGATAGGTTAAAATGTATATTATAAACACAAAAGCAAACTCTAATAAAATAACTCAGAAATATAGTGAAAACCATTAAAGGAATTGAAATGTTGCACTTGAAAATATTCACTTAAAACAAAAGGAAGCACTAAAACAGCAAAACAGGAACAAAAAAACATGAGGCAATAGAGAATAAAAACTAAAGTGGCAGACTAAATGTTACTATGTCCGTAATAATATTAAATGTGAACACAAAAATAAACAATTCAATCAAAAGGCAGAGCCTGGCAGAATAGATTAAAAAACTGCAATACCCAACTACATCCTGTCTTCAAGTGTTTTCAGCTACACTTTAGACTCAAAGATACACAAAGGTAGAAAAATAAAGACAAAAGATATAACATGCAATCAATAACTACACAAACCTAGAGTGGCTATATTAACATCAGACAGAATAGATTTCACATAAATATTCATAGCACTATTCACAATAGCTACAAGGTGAATACAAATAAAATGTCCATTAACCAGTGCATTGATTAAAAGTTATAATAGCGCGGGCTGTGAACCAAAGTGTGGCAGGTTCGATTCCCAGTCAGGGTACATACCTGGGTTGCAGGCCATGACCCCCACCCAGCAGCCGCACATTGATGTTTCTCTCTCTCTCTTCTGTCTCCCTCCCTTCCTTCTCTAAAAATGAATAAATAAAATCTTTTTAAAAAATTATAATATATGTATGGTATATCTATACGTAACTGCAATATATAATATATATTATTCTACCATAAAAGGATGTAGTACTGATATAAACTACAATGTGGCGATCCTCAAAAAACAGTTTGCTATTTGAAAGAAGGCAGCTGCAAAAAGTAATGTACCATATATTTCTATTTATGTGAAATATCCAAAGTAAGTAAATCCAGAGAGATAACACAGATTGGTGATTGCCAGGGGCTAAAGGAAGTGGAGCAAGGAGAGTAGCTGCTTAATAATTAGTGGGTTTTATTTTGGATGAGAATATATTTTTGAACTAGGTAGAGGTGGTGGTGTCACAACACTGTCATATACTAAATGCCACTGAATTGCTCACTTTAAAAAATATATATATATTTTAGGTAATTTTTACTTAAAAAAAGAAACTACGTTCTGGAAAGATGTATATGGATATTTGGAAAAAGAAGGTAATGTAGAACTTAATTTCTTAAATGTTAAGAATTTATTTTTTAAATGAAAGAATTTTTTTCATCCGAGAGTGAAAATAGAGGAATGACTTTACCACGCTGGTATTGTTATGTTTCTAAGAGTTGGACCTTGTCATTTTGTGGTGAGAAGTCTCATTTTAAGTACTGGAAATTTCTGGTTCTGAATAATTGATTAGTTTGAATATCACTACCTGAAAAATGTAAATAACAACAATTATACCTGCTCTATGTACTTCACTGTGTACATTTAAAGATCGAATGAGCCCTCTACAGCGGGCAGAAGTTGCTTTGTAATGCACCATATGAATGTAGGAGGTCCTGCATTCGGTCCTGCCATGTGGCCTGATTCCAGGGGCTATCATCTGTTTAAATTACTGTTGAAATACCCCAGCTTTTGTGTACCACATCCAATTTGGACTATGATTGAATTATATAATATGCCTCATGTGAATGGTTGAATGCAGGTTTAGCTTTAGTAATGAATGAATCTTATTTACTCTATGTATAGAAAATTTGAAGGTATTTTGGAAAAATAACTTTTTAGAAGGAAAAAATGTGAAGAGTTTTTCAAATCCACAGTTTGATTTATACCAGGATGCAAAGCTGTTTTAGGACATAGTACAGTTTGGTGGCTCCGCCTTGGCTTCTTTTATTTTTTTGTTTCCTGCTACTTCTGCACTTGTAGGATGAGCTATTTAATGGATGTATTGTTCTCTGAGTTGCCCATCTTGATCTGTTTAATGTTTTTTCTCCTTTAAAGAGTGAATTAAACAGAGAAACAACAGATTCTTGGCCCTAGCTATAAATCTATCTTGCTACTGACAGGGTTAAATTTCCTGGGTGGTTTCTAGTTATTTATTGTTGCCATTTTGAAAAGCCCATGATTTAAAAGTCCTTCACTACCAGAGCTGCAACAATGCTAATTCGGGGTTGGCTATAGCCTGTGTGAGACTCTCTGCTTAGGTAAACACCTGGTCCCACTCAGCTAGCTGTTGGTATCCACAGAAGGATTATATTAAGCCTAAAATGTCTGGGTTTTTTATTGACGGCCTTGAGTAGTGGTTTGGAGCTCATCAGAGCAGCTTCCCCTCCAGAGGCCTAATGTCCACCAAAAAAATCCCCAGTCTAAGCAACTGTGCCATTTGAGGTATAGTGTGCCTTGTTGATTGCACAAAGCTCTGCCCTCTTAGGTTACTTCGAAGATATATTTGCTTTTGTTATAGGATTAATACATGTTCATTATGGAAAAATCAGAAAATGCAGATAAACAAATGAGATAATAAGATGCTCTTTCATTCAGAAGTAATCAGCTACCATTATTGGTGCATATACAGAGATGTGCATGCACATTTCAACTGACATAACTAGGTTATTGTTTGGAACATATTTTTAAATAAAAATAGATAATGGCATACTTCTGTTAATAAATGTTTCTAAGATATTATTTCAATGGCTGTGAAACATTCTATTTACTGAAAGTGGCACACTTACCCATCTCATTTTTATATATTTTGGTTATTTCCTTGGACTGCTATCATTCAGGTAATGATTTTAGAATATAAAACATACTTTATCTAAAAAAATGTTATTAAAATATAGTTGGGTAAAAGGAAACAGAATAGAAACACAATTTTTAAGGAATTAACTCATGATGGATTACTTTTATATCTCTTTCATCAAAAATGATGACATTTGACTTTAAGTGTTTTTAACTCCCATTTAGAGCACAGTTCTTCTTTGTAGCCAATTTCTTCCTTAGTGTGAAGCTCACATTTTATATGTCATTGTCCCTCATACAATGAATTACAATGATGATGTACAACTATGTCCCCCCTTTTCTGAGGTCCATTCTTTTTTACCTTGGTCCAAAACACAGATAAGCGTGTCTTCCTTTTGGTATCCATTATGGAGGAATATCTCCTGAGACTCCTGGTGCGAATTAGCTTTTTGAGGAGGAAAATTCAAAAATACCTGTTCAATGGGTGCATGCTTGAGAAACAGCACTTTTAGCCTCAGATGCCTTTGAACATTCATATTGGAAAGTCTACTTTCCCATGGTTAATTAATGTTAATGGTTTCCTACAAGGTTTGTGAAGGGAATGTTGTGTTGACTTACCTTTAATTACAAAAAGTGCTAAAACTAATTCCCAAGAAAGCTGATTTGTGTTTTTTTTCTTTTAGGACTTTCTCTGGAAGAATTAAAGCTTCATCTATATAGCAGCATAAAATGAAGTTAGTCTCTAGACACAGGTAAAGAAATTTCAAGGAGAAAATTGGGAAATCATGCCTTGACTTTAGACAAAATAATGGAAGATTCATAGTAGGTTGAGTGCTCATGTACTCATACACTTAAAAGAATGGCAAAGATTGATAGAAGTGTTTATGGTAGGACCTAATAAGGTCACCTGCTATATTCCTACCTTTTTAAATCATGGAAATAAAGCCTATGATATATAAAAATTATAAGGTTATATAAACTCATTATAATTATTTTTTACCTAAATGAAATCAGGGTCTTTATTTTCTAATTTTCAAAATTTTTAAAAATTTGTCCATAAAATCTAATTTTTACCACAGTAAAACATAGTTACATGTCTTAATTCTCTAAAAAGCCAAGAAGCTTCAAGAGGAAGTAAAGAATATGGTCCTGGAGTAGTGTATTAAGTGATTAATAGTATGGACTCTCTAGACAATATGTATTGTAAGTTCCAGTACACCACTAGGTAGCTATGTGTCCTTGGTCACCCAGCATTCTCTCTGTGTCTGTTTCCTCTGCTCCATAAAATAGAAATAGGAACAATAGCATAACAATAATGTAATATTTATCTCATAAGGCTGTTTGAATTATGTGACTTAAAGCATTTGGAAAGTTGCCTGTACATTTATGCCCAATGTCTGTTAGAACTGTTTGAGCTGCTATTTGTTTGCTCAGATAATAGAGTTTAAATGGTCTAAACTCGCTCATATGCCCATGAATTATTAACCCTGCTTCTCAATTTACTAGTTGTGTGACCTAGGAAAAGTTACAAATTTCTTTAATCATCAAATTTCTTTATCTGTAAAAAAGCACAATTATGTATCTTTATCACAGGATGAATATGAGATTAAGTTATATATCCATTTAATAAAGTCTTTACAAAGTATCTGGCACATAGTGAATGCTAATTATTTTTATAATATTGTTATTGTAATTGATATAAACTAACTTTTTCCAACCAACATTAAGTAAAATTACATATTAGCTTTAAATTCTACAATATAGTTACTTGTGGAATGGCAATGAATATCATGTATATTTTCCATTAGAAAATAAGCTGAAAATAAACCTTATTTTTGCTAAATTTTATTTGATTTTTCTCCAGATCACCATGCCCAGAGCTCTGCAAGTAGCAAGTGCGTATGTAGTGCTGTTTTCTTTCTAATAACAATGATACCTGTGGTACTGTATGTTCTTAGCTTTGCCAATGGCATTTTGACATTTAGAGAAAACATTACAATGAATGGCTAGGTCCAAGGTTGTCCTAATTTTAACAAATACTGGTATTCTGTCAGATAAATTTTGCAGCAGTAGAGCAACTACAGTCTTTTCATTGTTAATTAAATTGGGCTAAAGCAATCAATCCTTTTAATTTGGTATAGCTCCTATGCTCATGACTTTTAGAAAGTAAATTTTATTTTTCTCAGAATTTGAAGGGCAAGAGCTATAAATTCACTTTTTTTTTTTTCTTTTTCTGATTCTCATGCTGCCATTAAGACCTACTGGGAAATGGATGGCTTATTTGCCCTCCCTCCTACTCAATTTGAAACACTTGAACTTCAAAGAGTGAACATACTTCTTGAAGCACTTCTGGTCACAAAAAATGTATCTGCTTGAAGCCCATGGTTGAGACAGTTTTAGCACCAGCATAATTAATGTTTTAGCTGGGACACTCATCCCATGTTGCTTCTGGCTGTGAATTTTGATTAGGTGTTAAGATAAGAGGATTTCATAAGCTGCTTACCAGAGGTATTGTTATTCAATTGCTACGAAACCAAATAAGGTACTTGTGGCTGAAAGTGATTGCCCCAGTATTATTTTCCCCCTTTTTGACCCAGCAGTTTGGTTGTTAGTATAATAATATATGATGTCATTTGAGTTACTTTAGTGGCAAATGTGATTAGGCCATGAAGGTTATAAGCTTACATCATCAGGTTTTCTTCTTGGCACTCTGCCTCTGCCTCTGGAATTACTAATCAAATTACTGGAAAAGACTCTTCCCTTCATATATCATTGCATGAAGACTCCATTTCTTAGCTCCTAAAGAAATTATCCATCATGGCTTATTTCTTTTTGGTTTCCTTGAGCAAGGTCAAAATAGGATCTAAACAAAGACTGAGCAAGATCATCCCCCAGGTTATACATTATTTCATTAAAACTATCACTTCTCTTTACTTTTCTGTATTAAAACTTGGCTTATAACACAACCACAGCAGCACATGTAGAAAACCTTTTAGAAGTGAAATGAGTTATAAGGCTAGACTCCACAGTGTATGCTGCATAAAGAGGTGTGGGGCATGTTTTGTCTAACCTGGGTCTGTCTTTGGAGAAAGTTATGTATAAAGAAGGGCTATCAGTTCATATTTGTGTGTATTTTATTTACATACATTTGTTCTTTCTTTGCCTAAAATTATTGTACATACAAGAGTATTTTAAGGTGGTACTATTATAATTCAAGAGCATTTTTAAGGGTTTTTTTGTATCTTAAACCTTTATACGACTTCTGGTATATGAGAACCGCAGTTTGATGTCATTTTGTTTTTCTCTGAAGGTGGCAGTAGCAAAAAGTGTGACAAGGAAGATGACGTTTGATTTTTGTTATGCTATTTATTTCTACCTATAAAGAAAGTTAGAACAACCTATTTACTTAGTCATAAATATTAGTCAGTCTAATTTATATGGATACTTCTAGAATTCTGTTTTCTGAGTTGATTCACAAAAAAGGTGAAAAAAAGCCCATCTGTTCAGACACAGGAGGAGCTTCAACTCTCCAGTAATATACTTACATCAGTTTGATAAGAGAAAGTCAACACTACAGGAAACAGAGATAAAAAGAGCAACAATGCAATTAGCTATAAACGAATACTGATAATAGGTGAGATTTGCATGCCTACTGTGACCCTACAATGTAACAGGTATTATACTAAGCAATTTCCCTGAATTTTATCACCAATCCACACAATAAACCTTTAAGCAACTTTAATTATTGTATGAATACAACTTAAACATAGGTGGGAATAGCTGGCTTGCCTCATTCCAATCAATGAACATGGTATATACCTTTTCACTAATTTAGTTCTTTAATATGTCAGTTCTTTAGCTCTTACCAATGTTATGTAGTTCTCCACGTAGAAGACTCTCATACCTTTGTCTAGATTTATTCTTAAGTATTTATGCCTGTTTTGCCATTAGTATAAATTAATTGATATTCTAATTTTAATGTCTAAATGTCTAATGTCTAAATTTTAATGTCTAATTATTTGTTTCTAATAAAAATGTAATGTTTTCTGTATTTACCTTATTTCCAGTGACCTTCCTATATTCACTAAGTAATTTTTACATATACTTCTGAGAATTTTTAAAGTAAGTAAATGTATTATCTGTCAATGGAGACAGCTTTACTTATCTTCAGATTGTACTACATTTAATTTTCTTGCATATTGCAGTGGTTAACAATGGGGGTGAATATGCCCCCACAGACACTTGACAATGCCATATTTGGGGGATTTTCACAACTGAGAGCGCTGTTGCTGGCATATAGTCAACAGAGACTGGGTAAACTGCTAATATTGTACAAAATTATTTAATCAAATATATTGTTTAGAAATTTTGCATCTATTTAGGGGTATTGATTTGTAGATTTCTTATAGTGTCTTTGATGACAGTATTAAGGTAATGTTGGCCTCATAACATACCAGTTGAAAGCTATCTCATTCTTTTTCTGTTTCTGAAAGAGTTTTAATAGAAGCATTATTTCTTACTTAAATTTTGAGTAGAATTTAACTAGTAAAGCCATCTGAGCCTGAAGTATTTTTTATAAAAAAACTTAATTGTGAAAAGTTCCTTTAATATATATAAAGCTATTCTATTTGTTTTTTATTAAGTTTTGGTAGTTTGTGTTTTTCAAACTATTTATTTGTTCTATCAAGGTTTTAAATTTATTAGCATAAATTTGTTGATAATGTTCTCTAATTATCCTTACTTACAATTCTTATTTTATTCCTATTCATTATAATTAGTATTTTATCTCTGTCTCTCTTTTTCCTTTTTGATTAGTCTTACTAGGAGTTTATTAATATTATTGATATTTTCAACTAAGCAGCCTTTGAATTGTATTTTTTATCAATTGCCTATTTTTTATTACATCAACTTCTGATATATGCAGTATCTCCTTTGGTTTGGATTTACTTTGATCTTCTTTTTATAAGCTCTTGAAGTGAAGATTTATATTCTTTTCTTTTTTTTAAGATTTTATTTATTTATTTTTAGAGAGGGAAGGGAGGGAGATAGAGAGAGAGAGAAACATCAATGTGTGGTTGCTGGGGGTATGGCCTGCAACCCAGGCATGTACCCTGGCTGGGAATCGAACCTGGGACACTTTGGTTCCCAGACCGCGCTCAATCCACTGAGCTACACCAGCCAGGAAGATTTATATTCTTTTCTAATAAAAGTATTTAAAGCTAGAAAGTTCTCTCTAAGCTCTGCTCCATCTGCATCCCTAAATTGTGACATGTTTTGTGTGAGGCTGAATAATGGCCATTAAATATATCTAGGTCCTAATCTTTATAACCTTTGACTGCTACCTTAAGTGGGGAAAAAAAAAGGACTTTGAAGACGCAATTAAGTTAAAGATCTTGAGGTTATCTTGAATTATCTGGGAGGGCCCTATGTGATCACAATGGCCCTTATAAGAGGGACATAGAAGTCATATTAAAAGTGAAGGCAATATGATGATGATAGCAAAGACTGGAGTAATGCCCTTTGAAGATGAATGAAAGGGGCACAAGCCAAAGGATACAGATGGCCCCTGGAAGTTGAGAAAGGCAAGAAATTCTCCCTTCAGTAGCTCTAGAAGCAACGAGCCATGCTGATACCTTGACTTTAACCTAGTGATACAGATTTCAGACTTCTGATTTGCAGAAACATGAGATAATAGATTCATATTTTTTGAAGACCTTGATTGTTACAAGAAATAAAATCATTTAGTTCAAAGCCAGAAAGGGCCAAGCTGATGTAAAAAAATATTTTCCTTTTTTTGCCTCTTCCTGTTTCCCATTTGGCTTATTGGCAATACCACAAGCTTTGCCTACTCTGATTATGTTGACTAGATCAATAATTGAAATCAATGTGCTATTGCTAATGTAATAAGTTAAAAATTGACTTAAATTATGCAATACTAATTCTCAATTTTCTTATGTTGATATTTCCATATGAATGCTTGTAATTCATAGCCATTCTGATGTATAGGTTTATACACACATACACAAACTTGTGTGTGTATCTATGTACATATTATGTGTATATTTATGCATGCATTTGAATGTTTATACTTATGTATGTATTTGTATGTTATAAACATGTATTATATGAATATGCATGCTAGAAATATATATATACATATGTTTTTAGTCTTCTATAGACTCTTTAGAGAAAGATCTGATTATAAGAAAACAATAATCTGCTTCTTCATGTCTTGCAATGCCTGTTATTTATGAGGATATTATGTTTTTGCATTTTTTTTAGTCAGAAAAAAGTCAGACTATATTCAGTGATAATAATGGGCAAGATGAGAATGTTGTTTATTTTTGTACGGATCTGACCACATGTAAGATCAGGAATTATATAAGGAATCTTTGGCAGCATGATGCAAGAAAAATGTGGATAGATTTGTTGTTATTAGAGGAGAAAAGCTAAAGTAGAGATAAAACTCAGGGCCTAATGACTACCCTAACAGGAATACACCTGCAATGAAAAGTTCCGTTTATTAACTTGCAACAGCAAGATAGCACACACACTTCGGATATCTCAGCAAGAGGAAGGAAGAATGAATATATTGCAGGGTTGGGTTTTTGCTGGGTGATTGGGGGATGGTTTAAAGAAGTGAGTGTTGATTCCATGGTGTTGTAGGAAGCAGATGCAATTTGATAATAAAGGTATCTTTCTCTACCTCCTTAATTTTTCAAAAAGTTATATTGAGATATAATTCATATTACATACAATTAACTCATGTAAAGATACATGAAATCACTTTTAGTATATTCACAGTGCAAGAGAGCATATAATTAAGTGATTTTTTTGTATTTAATGAACAATGGTCAGAAAATGTGTAAAAAGAGAACTCTAATACAATCTGCAACAATCAGCCCAGTAAACCAGCTTACTCTCTCTGTCAGACTTGTAGGAAATCAGACCACTATCTCTATCAAATAGTGCAGAAAGCCAAATAATAACACATATAAAAATCAACCCCAACTGACTGGGAATCCATTAATAACTGACAACTTTCCTAATTTTTGTCCCTGCTTCCAACTCAAAACTAACCAGAGAAAGACAAATATGTACCCCAACCCAACAAAACAGGATGTACCACATCTAATTAGTCTACCTATAGCTTCTCCAGGCCAACACCATACATTCAGGGCACTTGATGCCTTCCTATTTTCCACTACAAAGCTTTCTATTTCTCTGACAACTTTTGCAACTCTGCCAAAGGCAAGTGACGGTGAATAGCTCCTTTGCTATATGAACCTCTGAACAAATAACCCTTGTCTCTTCTCCTCCAATTGGTCTTTATTTATTTCCACAATAGATATGTGCATCCATCCATCCATGGGGCTTCTATAGGCATCCATCACTACAATCAATTTGACGACATTTTCATAATGCTCAAAAGAAACCCTAGACCCTTACCTATCACTCCTATACCTGCATCTCCCCCTAAAACCTCAGCAACCAGGAATCTATTTTCTGTATCTATAGATCTCCCCATTGTGGTATTCCATATGAATACAATCATATCTTATGTGGTCTTTTGTATCTTATTTCTTTCACTTAGCATAATTTCAAGGTTCATGCATGCTATAGCATGTATCTGTATTTTATCTTTTTATGGCCGAATAATATTTCATTGTACAGATAAACCACATTGTGTTTATCTATTGGCCTTTTAATAGATTTGGAGGTTATTTCTAGCTCTTTGGTTATATGAATAGTGCTACTATAAAGATTAGGGTATCTTAATTTTTATTTAGGACCTGAGGTGACTAAAGTGGGACTAGAGTTGTCATTGGTAAAGAAGCAAGAGTTGATCATTTGAGCAGCAAGAGAGGAGTGTTTGGTTGCTTTGTGCTGGTATTGTTTTCCTTGTTTTATGTTCAGACACAAATATGGAGTGGTCCTGTTTTTGTCTTTTTTCATCATAGTCACAGAATGACCTAGTCTGTTTATTGCTGGGAATGTTTATGTTCATTTTGGAAGACTATAGCCTATCCCCTAACTGCCAGCTTCTATGGCAGGCTTTCTGCTTTTTTTTCCTGTTCTCAGAAGTAAGTGGCCTTGGAAGCATGATATGTAAGGTATATTTAAAGGAAATATAGGAAAGAATCAGAAAATGTTTGTCTCTCAGAAAGGAGCCTCAGCAATTGACTAGAACAATGTCTGAAGCATGTTTCATAGAAACCCATATGGTTGAGACAATGTAGCTGCAGAGCCCACCTCCTCCCCCAAATAATTGACTAAAATAATAAGTAAAGAGATAGGGTATTCTGAAAATGGGCAGGAACTAGTATTTACCAATTGCTTATGATCATATATATGCTTAATATTTATGGGTATCCCAAAAGTGAAAAAAAATTTGTGGCAGGAAAACTCTATGACCAGTGATTCCCACCAACTGTATTAATTAATACCTTTTGTAATCCCATCCCTTAAGTTTGTGTGGAACTTACAACTTCCTTCTAACCAACAAAATATTATGAAGGATATAGGACGTCACATTGTCACTGCTTGAAATGTGTCCTTGAAGAGTTGTGAGAAAGCATTTTTGGGGACCCACATGGGAGAATGAGGTCTGGTGGTAAAATTATTTGGAACGAAATAGGAGGCTGCCACCCAGGTTCCAATGTCTCATTGACACCCATCCTGACATGGAAAAAGTCCAATTTTGTCTTTATCAAGCCCAGTACAAAGGCCAAGGTCCAAAAATTCTGTGCTATTGGTGCAGTTCAGCCCAGTCTTCATTACCACTTGGCTAGTTTAGCCCGTGTTCCTGGTCATACTGTGGGTGACTGTGCGCCCATGTTCACATTGTCTACCACAGGCTTCAGGTAGCTGCTAAGGTCACATGGCTGCTATGGAGAGAAAAACACATGAGCAAACAGGGTGAGTGCATGTTACTTGAAGAGAGTGAGAGAGAGAGAGCTCTTTGTTAAGCTGGGACTATGTTATCTCGGGCTTGGGAAAGACCAGGCACATCTTCAAACTAAACAGTCAACCGACCTATCTTTCACCACCTTGCATTGGATCCTCCCCCTACCAATCCATTTCCTAGACTTTTCAGGGTTCTATGCCCTTATCTAATCTGATCCTTTTTCCAGGCTAGACAGACAGGTCTTTATGGTTGCCATCTTAGATCCTACTGCACATGCCTCATAATGGAAGTAACTCCCCTGCTTTATCTTGACTTCTATAGACATGCACTCAGCAGAGGGATTTCCCTTTTGTTTTTCTATTCTCCCCAGCCACACAGTGATCTGCAAGAATGGACAAGTGGTTATCTGGAAAGAATGTGAAGCTGTAGCTTTCCTCCAGTAAGGAGGGAGGTCTGATATTGGGTTTTTTAAGTATTTTTATTAATTATGCTAGTACAGTTTTTCAATTTTTCCCCTTTATCTCCCCTCGGCCCTGCTCCCAACCCTCCACCATCCCCTTTCTTAGTTCATGTCCATGGGTTGTATATATAAGTTCTTTGAGTCCTCTGTTTCCTATACCATTTTTATCTCTCCCTATTTTATGCCTACTAATTATGCTTCTTCTTCCATGTACCTTTTCCCCCATTCCTCCCTTACCCCTCCCTACTGAAATCCCTTCATGTGATGTCCATTTCTCTGATTCTGTTCCTGTTCTAGTTGTTTGCTTAGTTTTTGTTCTTTTTCTTTTCTTTTCGGTAATTTATTTAGTTGTGAGTTTGTTGTCATTCTTTTAGATTCATTTATTTAGTTGTGAGTTTGTCATTATTTCATATTTTTTGATCTTCTTTTTCTTAGATAAGTCCTTTTAACATTTCATATAATAATGGCTTGGTGATGATGAACTCCTTTAACTTTACCTTATCTGGGAAGCACTTTATCTGCCCTTCTATTCTAAATGAAAGCTTTGCTAGACAGAGTAATCTTGGATGTAGTTCCTTGACTTTCATGACTTCAAATACTTCTTTCCAGCCCCTTCTTGCCTGCAAGATTTCTTTTTGAGAAATCAGCTGATAGCCTTATGGGCACTCCTTAGTAGATAACTCTCTCCCTTTCTCTTGCTTCTTTTAGGATTCTGTCTTTATCATTGATCTTGGGTAACTGTTGGGGACTGCCCTGCCTGCTATCAGGAAGCTGTAAACCCCCATGACTCAGGCTAAGTGGAAGACCTCCAGACCAGGAGCCACTGAAGGAGACAAAACTTATTTCCCTGGCTTGAATGGCAGTCAATGATGGGTAACAATTCTCTTGGATAGAGAATGAATCTAAGACAGATGTGTTCATGAAGGAATGACAGGGACAAGACTTACAGGGCTGTGGAAAACGAAAGGGTGATCAGACATCAACCCCTGCCCATTTGGCTTTGTCAAAGCCTGAGTCTTTGCTCTTGGATGTGAGAAATCCAAGTCTTCTGCCTGCCTTTTTCTTCTCAGGCCTGCAGGGGTGAAACAGCCCAGCCCAGAAACGGCGGACCCCTGGGGTACTCAGGCCTAGGACATAGAATATGCAAGATCCTGTGAGATCTGTTTGCTGGAGGATGTTATTATCTTGGAATTTAAAAGCACAGGCAGGAAACTTTTGGAACCTGTACCTCTTTCATATGTTAAAAACCTCAAACCTTGCCTGGATTCTCAGCAGAAGTGCTGTCCCCACCTTTGTAAGTTGTTTACATCTTTTGATCTTTTCTGCCAGACTGTGAATCCACAAACTATGTCTGTTTTCTCAATAAAAACCTGCCTGGGTATGGACACAAGGCGCTCCACACGTGAGAGTGGCCATGGTGCCCCTCCAGGAGAGAGGGTGGCCAAGGTGCTCCCCACGTGAGGAGTGGCCCTGCTGTTCCTATTCCCCTACAGGACCTGGTTGTCTCTGTGTATGTTTTTAGCATGTTTTGATGAACATCCACAGCTGAGATAGATACTACTGGCTAGTATCCTCCCCAGGTAACTTAATGATGATGTTCCTTGATGTGTTCCTCTTTGGATCCAACTTCTTTGGGACTCTCTGGACTTCCTGAACTTCCTGGAAGTCTATTTCCTTTGCCAGATTGGGGAAGTTTTCCTTCACTATTTGTTCAAATACGTTTTCAACTTTTGCTCTTGTTTTTCTCCTTCTGGCACCCTTATAATCACATATTGGAATGTTTCCAGTTGTCTCAGAGGTTTGTAAGTCTCTCTCTCTCCACTTTTTTGAATTCTTGTTTCTTCATTCTGTTCCGTTGGATATTTATTTCTTCCTTTTGTTCCAAATCATTGTTTGAAGTCCTAGTTTCCTTCTTGTCAATGTTGGTTCCTTAATATTTGCTTTATTTAATTTTGGTATCTTTTCATTTTGTTTTTTCATTTTTTGACCAAGCTCAATCAGATCTATGAGCATTTGATTATCTGGGCTTTAAATTCTTCATCAGATGGGTTGGCGATCTCCTTACCACTTAGTTCTCTTTCTGAAGTTTTGCTCGGTTCTTTCCTTTGGACCATATTTCTTTGTCTTGGTGCACCTGATAAGTTGTAAGGGGGTAGGGCCTTTGGTGTTCACCCAGGCAGGGCAAACCTTCTTGCTGTGCTGCAAGGCTGCCTTCTGGAGAGGGGCCAGAGAGGAAAAAGTACAGGTCACCTGCTAGTCTCTAGCACACTTTTCCATGGACTCTCATGTGAGACTGGGAGCTTCTCCTACTGTGACCACCCTGCCATAGTCCATAGTCAATTCTGAGTCTTAGTTTCCCATTCAGCCAGCCCCACCCACCCTGTCTGCCGCCTCCCCACAGTTTCTCTCATGCAACTTGCCTGTGGTCCACCGCCTTACTGGTCCATTTGTTCTGGTTGATTTTTTTCTTTAACACCTTAGTTGTTGGATTTGTATGCAGTTTGTTTTTCTGGTGCTTCTGGTTGTTTATTGATTTTAGATTGGTTATTATCCTTTTTTTGGTTGTACAAGGAAGTTCAGGGTTTCTACCTACACCTCCATCTTGGCTCGAATTCTCTGATATTGGATTATGCTTTCCAGTTTATTAGGCTTTTTAATGCCTGATTTCCTTTGTTCCTTTCCTTTATTAATATCTAGCTATCTACACTAACAACATTTGATTAAGTTACGTAAGATTGTGATTTTTGTTTTGCTACTTAACTCTCTCTATTGCCTTTTTGGCTTACATGAGTAATAAAGCAAGCTGCCACGTTGGCAAATGCTTTATTACTCAAATGTATCAAGATAGTGAGGGTCACCCCTGATTAACAGTCAGCTAGAAATGGACACCATGAGTCTAACAGCTTTTGAAGAACTTAAGCTAACAATCGCATGAGCTTGGAAGCATATCCTTCCTTAGGTAAGACTTCAGAGAAGAAATCTGAATTGTGATTTTGTGTGAGTCCATGCTTCAGACACCGTACTCCAGAACCTTGGCCTCTTTTAAATTTTAGCCATTCCACATTTTCTGCTACTGTTTATAACAGATTTTTATTGAGTGCCTTAAAATATTTAAATGATATCTTATATATCTAAATATTTTATAAGTATATGTGAACACATGTATGTTACTGGTCTGAAAGGCAGTTGAAATATAAAAAAAAGAGTCATATTTATTCAATAAATATTTCCCCTCAACATACTAAATGTTACAATTGAGCTGAAGGAAGAAAAGGCCCAGCTCAGTACTATTGTGGGACTCTTTCTTTAAGATGGTTGCTGTTGTTTCTTTAGTCTCACATCACCAGATTTATTCTCTCAAGAAAGTATTTGCCAAATAGATAGGTACAGATGCTTTTTAAAAACTTACATTTGGAAAAAGTATAACCAATATTTATGAGGCTAAGGCATTTGACTGACATTGAGGTCAGTCTTTTGCCCTCTTCATTTACTGTGTTTCATTGTTTTTTTCCCCTTCTGATGCTTTACTTGCTTGAGCTGAAACTGAAAACTATGAATGTATTTTACCATTGGGAAAGTTTTATTTTGACCACCTTCCACAGGTTTGTTTGTCGTGCTGTGACTTTGAATAGAGGGAGGTACTTCCATTTATCAGATAGAAATGTTACAAAGCCATGTGATAATTACACTCTGAAAGAGAAAGTACAATTCCTATCACATAATCAGCAAACAGATCCCACAAAAGAATTCTACTAGTTTGTGATCTGCTAATCAAAATAAGCATTAATGTGCCTATACTTCAATTATGAAAGTTCACTTTTGTGTATGTTTAGTGTATGTTTGTGTATATGTGATAAATATAATAATATTTTGATCACAAAACAATATTAAATTTATACATAATTAATCTCAGAGGGTGCTGAAAAGTGTGCCTTTCTCTGCAAGCATGATGCTTCTCATAAGTATGGGATTCTTATTGAGTAATTCTTCTTCTCCCCTCTTCCTGCTCTGTGTGTTTATACCATCCCAAGAACAATTGCCATTGCAACTGACAGATCTGGAGGAAGATTCATAAAGGAACCTTTTTTTTCTGCCCTGATGATGAACATTTCCTTTGAATTCATTGTTGCCGAGGACACTCCACTTTAAGAACCTAATCAGTGTGCAGCAGGTGTTCATGTCCATTGGAATATTTAATTAGATAAGAATGGAGAGTGAAGTTAGAGTCTTCTAGTTGAATTTCAAAAGAAGACAATACAGAAAATTCAGTATGTCCTTTCCTTGCAGCTCTGAGATCATTCTTTTAGTTCTGTAAATTGGAATGAAACAAATGCATCTCGACTATCAGTCAGCAAAGTGAAGTATTTGCCTTAAAGTCAGTGGTAAGTGCAATAACATTTTCTGTCTGAAACTTTCCACAGGTAACATCCTACAAGTGTGTGAATATGGCTCCAGCACAGATTTATAAATGTAATTTATCTGAAAACATAAACATTTCATTGTGATCACTCACTTTCCATTTCACTTTTAGTCTAAGTCCAGTTTTGCTTGGATACAATTTAGCCTTGCATTACACCACACTAGCAACATGCAGAATCAGACTCCTGGCATTTAGGGGACAGTGATGGATCATCAAAAACTTGTGCCACTTACACTGTGAAGAAAACATGGCATGTCTTATTTTCCAAGGAATCACTAACTTGCCAACTTAACCCTTGGGGAGGGGGTGGGTAGAATTTGTTTGGATAATGTTTATAGATTCAAAGGAGTTCATTTCTTACAGATAAATTGGTCACTCAGTATTTGAATTAACACTTTAATTTTGTTTGTGTGTCTTCAGTTGTTAGGCTAAACCTGCCTTAGGGACCTCCTTCTAGCCTACCTTCAGTTTATTCTACTGTCAGTGATTCTGTTCTCCCTGGCTTGCTCCATGTTACGATATAGTACAGATGGGAATTTTGAACTCATAAGAGGGAACCAACTTAATACTGACTCCATCAATCAGTCTAGTCTATTTTTACATTGCAATACCATAAGAATTGCTATCCCAGAGAGGTTATCTATATAGCTTCTCTATCCCACATGCACCCGGGTAAGAAGTTTCTAAGCTAGTGACACAGAACAAAGAAAGTAGACATGTTATCATGGGATGAATAGAAAAGCTTGGGGCACTTTACTAAGAAAGTGAAAGTAGATTCAATTTATAACCTGCCAACAGTTATTTAAAAATACACACTCAGCTCACACAGATCAATATTCTTAAAATACAACCTGGTTAGTGTTTTCTAAAAAAAGAGGATAGATTGATGGAAAACCCATTGCTTCCGAATTTAATCACCTCAAGGCAATTAAAGCAATTTTGTGTTTTCTACTTTAGTGCTCCCCTGGAACGACAACATCTGGACAACTTTAATTACCATTTCAATTCAGTAAAATGTTCAAAAATGATAAGTAGCCATGGCTCTTTCCCCTAATGTTTTTCTGATTTATTGACTGTGGGTTTTGCCTTTTTTTTTTTTGGTTAATGCTAGGGGAAATTACTACACATCTGAGGCTGCTTGTGCTCCCAGGGAGCGTGGAGACAAGAACTGTAAAGGGAGGTCACTGTGAGGAAGCTGACATGATGGACATTTGTTTTTAATATACACAATGTTGTCTGTAGATTCTGCCTCTGATATATTCTTCACTATGTAACTTCAGCTGAGTCTCTCAATGGCCTGCTCATATTCTCTAAGAACTCCCTGTATGAAAAATGGTTCCTGCTATGCAACCTCAGTAGAGATTAAGTGCCTGACATCGGACATAAGTGCACATAACTTGTCTACAGGATGAACATGTCTTTTTAATTGCACACCTTCCTGTTGGCCTAGTGAAGTTCAGGCATGCCTCTATAATCATGATCAGGTAAGGCTGTTGCTATTTAATGTGGGTGGATAGGAATGTGAAGGAAGCCAGGCAATTCAGTGGAGGCACTTCTTGGTGCTTCTATTCCCAGTAAAAGCCACGAATGAACAGTTGCTTCATCTCAGTCTGTAGAATTGAGTTCCTATATTTCTCCAGCTCTGACCATTGCCCTGGTGAATTCCAGCCTTCTCTAGGACATGGTAAGATGCAAAAGTATGAAATATAAATTATCATTTAGTGAGTAATTGTAGTAGTAGGAACTAGAACTCACCACAATAACTCTTGTGTTGTAAATCATGCAAAACTGTTTTGTTGTTTGAAACTGTACCTACCATACTGAAGGGTCAAGAACATGGGCCACAACAGTGAACTTGAACAGTACAAGAGGTACACTGTAGTGAATGGTACTGGTACCTTGCCAATACCCTTTGCCAATGTCCTTTCAGCATTTTTATTCCCATTAAATTTTTCTTCCTAAAGCACAACATTTCCTTACTAAAATACTCTTCAGTGAAGATTATTTGACCTTTATATAAGGCAAGCCAGAATTATAGGGAGTTAATGGTCCCTGGCATATTGCTCAAGCAATGACAAAATGGAGCAAGTATATAAATGCTCTGGTGTCTTAGCTTTTGAGAAGGCCCTCTCTTGGCATATTGTACACTGTATCCCAGAAGTTTTCCTTGGGCCTTAGCTCCAGATGCTGCTAGTGGCAACCTGCTCAATAATAATTCTTGTGTTTTCTTCCTGTTTTCTTTCATATTGCCCTATTATTGTTTTGGGGGATTATCTCTCAAAAACTAACTTGCATTCAACCCTTGTCTCAAGGTGTGTTCCTAAGGAAACTCATCTTGATACAATAACCATTTACCTCTATCTGACCCAGCTTTTGATTGGCATGTACAATACTCCATATATTATATATTGGTAGGAAATGGTGATGATCCAGTCACAACTGATGAATTTGACTTATTTTTGAGTTTCTGTCTTGCCAAGCTCTCACATCTTTGATTTAAGTTTCATATGCTCCTACCTCACTAAGCTCATCTCAGGCTTTAGAACTGGGTTCCTGTCTCTTTTCAGCTCTCACCAATTGCCCATATGAAGATTCCAGCCTTTTCTAAGACTGGAGTCATTCCATCTTAGTTTGTGTTGTAGTAACAAAGTAACATAGACTGAGTGGCTTACAAACAACAGAAAGTTATTTATCATGGTTCTAGAGCCCAGAAGTCCAAGATCAGTGTGCCAGAATGGCAGAGTACTGGTGAGAACCCCCTTCTGGGTTACAGATAGCTGATTTGTATTCTCATACAGAATAAAGAGAACAAGCTAACTTTCTAGCTTCTTCTTATAAAGGCACTGAATCCACTTGTGAGGGCTCTACTCTCATGATTTAATTAACTTCCAAAGCCTCACCTCTAACTATCATCACATTGGCAAGTAGATTTCGACATATGAATTTTGGAGGAACACAAACATTCACTTCATAACACCTCTGAAGCACTGTTCACTGCAGGCTCTGATGCTCTGGGTTACTCCTGCTGATTGTCTTCCTTTTTTATCATATTCCAGTCTCATGACTCTGACACCTATGGGCATATTTTCCAGATGATATTGTTCCACGTGACTATATGTGCAAATCTCTGACCAAATACCTAGCTTTTGCCTTCTGTCCTCCTGAAGGAAGCCCATTGCTCACTTTCTCTGAGATTTTTGTGAGGGTCATTGGGTTCTCCACAGAAGGAAACTGTATTTCTCCTACCTGGGTAACCTGCACTAGGCCAAATCTCCCATCTCAGTCTCATCCTAGTACTTAGTATTCAATCCAGATACTCTCTACTATGTATTTATGTTTTCCAAAGAGAAACTGTAACTCTCCCACCACTTTAAAGTCCAATATATGAGTAAACTGAAAGATTCCTTCGTCATGAAGTCTTACCGTTTCTTTTCATGGAAGTAATATTACCTTCTTTGTATCATTTACCAAACCTTGTATTATATTCGTGAGATTTTTTCTTTATGCCTTGATTGCAGTTATTCTTATATGAATCATATTTCTTTTATTTTTTATATAGAACACATATCAATTTATTTATTTCATCAGTCAGGGAACCAGCAAGACAATAAAGCTAGTTAAGGCAAATAGGAGATATCAAGGCAGAGATCAGCAGATAGAGAAAGATGGCCTGAATAAGATAGCAAATTAGGTACAAAACTGTTTAATGTCTTAAAGGCTATGAAACCACTGGGTTTTCTTTTCTACCAGATATAAATAATTTGCAACTTATAAATCTTTTATAAGTTAAATCCAAATTTATAGAGATAAAGTTAGCTTAATAAATGTAACTAACCTAATAAATCTGACTAATTTAATAAATCTAACCAATAGTAAATAGAATATGTAAAGCCAAAGGGGGGTAGGGTGGGAGATGGGGCTGGCTGGGGTGGGTGGGAGTGGTGAGGGGGAAAGGGAGACAACTGTAATTGAACAACAACAAAAAAAGACCCCCCCCCAATAAATAAATATATAAGCCTTGAAAAAAACCCCTTGAAACCTCATCAGCACTTACAGCCAAGTGTAAATTATTAACCTTTCTTTACTTCTGAGGCTGAACTTGGGGTGTCCTGCAGGCCAACAGAGCAGGGGAGAGAAGCTCTAAGAGAGGGGTGGGAAAATGCCCAACACTTAGATGTAGGGCAAAAACAGGTTTCTAAGTAGTCATTTCAATTTATATTATATGGTAGTAACTAACAAGCCTGCCTACTTTTTATATAACTCTAGAGGATTTGTGGTGGAGGTGGTGATTTTACATATTTTTTATGCTTTATAAAAGTTTACATTTAGTCCTATGAACCATGTTGTGTTAATTTTTATATTTACTATGAGTTAAGGGTTAACATTCCTTTTCATTCTCAAAGATACCCAATAATTCCCTATAAAAATTGCTGAAAAATTTTTTCACAGTGCATTTCTCTGGAATCTTTATAGGAAATTATTTAAACCTAATAATTCATCAGTTACTTGAAGACAGAAGTTGTATCTAAATTATATTTGGGGAGAACACATAAAATTTACTTCATTTGCCCTCTCTCAGATAGTGAGCTGTGTAATGAGACTACTAAAGTCATCTAATAAGTAGTACTGAATTACACATATTAAATTTCCAGGCACAGGTATTTATAAACTTGACAAGGGTGGCAAACTAGACTTAATTAGCTTAGCAGTGGAACCCTCAATGATATTTTGCACTTTCCAAAGCAGATATTTTTAAATCTCTCATTAGGTGTTTTTCTAGATACTATTAAAATGGAATTTTCAAATTCTATCTTTTTATTGTTTGCTGTTAATATAATATATCATGATTAGTTTCTGTTTATTAACCTTGTATTCCACATCCTGCTAAATTTATTATTAGTTTCCTTAGGTGTTTCATTGATTTCTAAAGATTTTCAATACAAACATGCCATTTATAAATAAATACAGTATTATATCTTATTTTCTAATGTTTGTATTTTTTATCTTATTGTACTGCCTTGAAGTTCAGTATGATGATAAATAAAAGTGGCCATTCCTAACATGTTTCCAATCGTAGGGAGCAAATGCTTGATATTCCACATTACATATGACAGGACTAAGGATTATTGTGGATGGCCTATAGAAGATTGTCCATTTTTTAGTCCTAGTGTCCTGGGGGAAGGAAAATCCACATTTGTATGTGAATGATGATGAAATTTAGTCAGCACTTTGTATGTATGTAGATTAGCATGTTTTCTCCTTTATCCAGATTGAATACCTTATATTGATCTATGTCCAAGTTGTTCCTGGCATCTCCTTTCTCTTATTAAACACATTTAATGAACTTTTTTTTCAGCTATTGTACTGTTATGTTCTGAAACTTCCTTTGGCACTTTAAAATTTTCTTTTTATTTTTCTATATACATAATATATGTACATATATGTATATATGCATATACATATACACATGATATATATGTGCTATATAAAATTTATGTGCTATAGTGTATTTTTGTGCATAGAGCTGTGTATACTTTTTACTTCTTTGATCATAGTAATAATAGCTGCTTTACAATTTTTGTCTGCTAATTACAACATGAGTGATCTAGGGTTGGTATTAATTGGCTTTGCTTATAAAGTTGTTTTATAGTTTTTCATTATAAATTTATACTTGTATATCAAATATACAAGTTACAGATTGTATTTTTAATGTTGTAGAAATTCTGGATTTCCTCATTGCTCTAAAATTATTGATCTTTTGTTTTAGACAAAAATTAACTTAGATTCCACTGCATTCTTTCACAGCTGTGATGGGCTGCAGCTCAGTTCTCAATTTAACACTTCATGCTTTAACTGCAAGTGATTTTTAGTTTTCCCTACATATGCATGGTTTAAGAATTTTGGAGATTTGGACTGAGTTTAAAACACATTTGAGATTTATTTTTCCTCTGGTGCCCTCTGTTCAGAAGTTGCCACATAACTTTCTGGTGGACCAGGCTTCCCCTGATACCTTGACCTAATTCCTCTAGCCAGAAAGACAATGGGTTTGTATTGGGCTTTTAGGTACTATTCTACCACCATGATGACCATGGCCAAAGGGCAAAATTGCAAAAATTTGGGAATTCATGCCATGCCAATTGCTTTCACCAAATTTAAACTCCCTCCCAAAACCTACTATTATAAATCAAAGTCTACATTTCTCAGGTAGGTGCTTTTCTGTATTTTGTTTAGAAGTAAGCTGCTATTTGTTGAAAAATCAGCAAGACAGGCATATGCTCTTCCATCAGGTTAGGTTTCTGACAGCACTCATTGCTCTTTCTCAGTATTCTTTCACCAGGAGCTTGTAGTGTGGGTTTTTGGATTTGCTCTTGCCTGGAGTCTCTATCTGTCCACTGCTGCCTGCCAACCAAACACCTTGCTGCAGGGATTCAGAATGACTTGACTTTTTAAGGAAGGGCACACTAAGTCTAAAACATTGAGACATATGAAATTAAAATTTTTTGAAATTTTTATAGTTATATTTGGAGTAGTATAAATATCATAGATTGCTTAATAGACTTAACTCCTCCTTTGGCATGTTTTCCCTTCCAGCTCCCCACTTTGACACTGCCATCAGGCCCTGTTTCTCTGACTTTTACCATTCAGTTCTTTCTCTGAGCACTCTTTTCTCTAGCCTCTGAATGTTACTCCTGCCTCTTAATACTGGCTGTTTCTTTTAAATTTTTAATGGAAAATGTCCAATTTGTACAAATATAGAGAGAATACTGTAGTGTAGCAATTCCCAACCTTTTTGGCACCAGGAACTAATTTCATGGAAGACAATTTCTCCATGGACCAGGGTGAGAGGGATGGTTTCAGGATGATTCAAGCATAAGACATTCAAGCTCACCTCCTCCTGTTAGGACAGGCCCTGACCAGTTCTGCAGCCAGGAGTTTGGGGACCCCTGCTGTACTGAACCCCACAGATGCATTTCCCAATGTCATCAAATTATTATTCATGACCAGTGTTGTTTAATTTATAACCCCATTTACTTTCTGCTCACACCAGCTTATTGTGAGCTAACCAAAGACATCATGTTATCTTATTCATTAAAATTTCAGTATATTTTTAAAGAGCTCTAAAAAATATAATAACTATTATCACACTACAAAACACAGACAGCAATTTCTCACTATCACCAAATACTCATTACTTAGCATTAAAAGTCCCTTGAATGTTTCATAAATATTCCAAGTTTATTTTAATCAAGATCTAAAACAAGGTCTATAGGTTATAATTATTTAATTTGTTGCAATGTTTCTTTTCTACTTGAGAAAGTTTGAATTTTTCATTCTAATGTTTACTTTCATATTCACATTTTTATTGAAGTTATTGTTCTTTTGCACTTGTAACTTATGGGTTCCATAGTAAAACCAATGTTAGTATTAACTAGTAACCTCATTTTCTTCTTTTCTCCATCCCTTCTCTAACTTCCTTCCCTAAATTCTTTTAAACACCTTTTGGGCACTCTCTGCCTTTCCTGACAATGCCTTATTCTTAGGACCTTACTCATTGTCTAATTCCAGTCCTATTGAAATTTACAACTTCTGTATACTGCTCTTTTCTGGTCTGCATTTTAATTTCCAAACTAATGCCCAGGTAGTTTATGAAAAGACAAAGATATGATTGTAAAAACAGAGTTTAAAGACAGTGTATTAGGACAGTACTTCTCAAACTGGAGTATGGCCACTTAATGCAGATTTTTGAAGTCACAGGATAAATATATTCTACATTCATGATATAAGGCTACTTTGTAATGAGTGATTTTTTAAATGACAGATACATATTTTATAGATTTATTGTACATTTATGGTTATGTTATAGAGTTTCACATTCAATTCATATTAAATTTTAAAATGAATAATGAAACTAAAAAGGAATTTATGTTGATGTGAACATATTACATTATTTTCTGCCATTAGTTGGGCTTTTATTGAGAAGTTTATCTTATTTTATTTAATTTTATTTCAACTTTATTGAGCTATAGTTAACATATAACATTGTGCAAATTTAAGGTGTAAAATGTGACAATTTATTACATGTATATATTGCTAAATGATTACCATGATAAGGTTACTTAACACATCCATCACCTCACATAATTACTTTTTTGTGTGTGTGGTGAGAACATTTGAGATCTACTTTCTTAGCAACTTTTCATTGTTTAATACGGTATTGCTAACTATAATCACCATGCTGTACCTTAGATCCCCGGAACTTATTCATCTTATAAGTGGAAGTTTGTACCCTTTGACTAACACCTTCCTGTTTCCCTCCCTTCTTAGCCCTGGCAACCATAGTTTTACTTTCTGTTCTTTGAATTGGCTCTGAAAAAAAAGATTCCACATATAGATGAGATCATAATATACTTTTCTTTCTCTGGCTTATTTCATTAAAAAAGTTTGTCTTAAACTCAAGGATGACTCTGAACAAGAGAATTTCTTCCCTCATTTGATAGGCTAGTACAAAAACTTCAGTACACATGACTTTGTGATGACTTTCAAATACAGGGACATATTTTCTGCCTCTTTTCCGTGTTATTAAACTCAAAAGACTTGTTGGTCAACCACATCCAACACAACTGAAACATGCATTTCATGTGACAGCAAATTCAAACCTTTCAATTTCTAATAATATTTAACTGAGGAAATGTAAACAATCTGATGATATATCTCCTTATAGTCATTTTGTGACTTTATGTACAGATTCAAAACTTTTTTTATTCATTAAAAATTAATGAGATTCTGGCTAAATAGAAGCCATGTTATTATTAGCTCTTTGACATTAAGAACCTCAATTTTAAATTCAGGAAGTACTTTTACTTCCTTTGAAGGCTCATCATCTGTCAATGGCCTTCTACATTCTGTTTTTCTAGCAACATAATTACATATCATTTATTTTGTATTTCTATATGCTTCTTCTAATTTTTCTTTCTTGAACTTCCTACATGTTTTTTAAGTATATGAAAATATCAAATCTGGATAAAAAGTCACTTTCTATGTGGTATTCCTTAGTCTCCTCCGGAAAGAAATAAAACTCTAGCCCCTCTGTATTTTCTTTACAACCTGTTTATTCTGTTACAGAAGGTTTCTAAGTCTTTGCTTGCTCACCTGTGAATGGAAATATAATGGTCCCCTATTTATAGAATACTTATAAGACAGGATAATGCATACAAACTGTTTATTATAGCTTCCGGTAGTTATTATTACATTAGTAATAATGATAGTTATTATTACTACTTTTGTAATAATGGTATTTGTTGTTATTATTATTATTACAATGGGCTATTGTTTATGATATGTTCCTTCAGTACCTCCTCAGATTACAAATTCCTTTGGAGCAAAGACCATTTTTTTAAAAGATTTTATTTATTATTTTTAGAGAGGGAATTGGAGGAGAAAGAGAGAGGGAGGGAGAGAGAGAGAGGAGAGAGAGAGAGAGAGAGAGAGAGAAACATCAATGTGCGGCTGCTGGGGGTCATGGCCTGCAACCCAGGCATATACCCTGACTGGGAATCGAACCTGCGACACTTTGGTTTGTAGCCCACGCTCAATCCACTGAGCTACGCCAGACAGGGCTCAAAGACCATTTCTTATTCAACTGATCATAACCATCCAATGCATAGTCTTGCACATATTGGATAGTAAGTATTCGGCAGATTTTTTCTTTTTTTATTTTATTGTTGTTCAAGTACAGTTGTCTCCAATTTTCCACCACCACTTTCCCAGCCCCACTCCACAACCTCCCATCCTCAATCCTGCCCCCCTTTGCTATGTCCATGTGTCCTTTATACATGTTCCTTAAACTGACAGTAACCAGAGGGTAGTGGGGAGGGGGATAATGGGAGAAAGAAGAAGAAGTATTCAGTAGAGTTTTGCTAAATAAATGATTTAACAAACAACTCAATTACCACTTATCACTTTTCTATTCAACTTAGTCCACCATGTTATTAAAATAATTTTCTTAGCCGCCATTGGTAATATCACAAAATATTATTTGGTTTTAATATAAATATTTTATTCATGAATACCATTCTAATATTTTAGAATTGCTATCAGCCTAGAAAATTATTATATGAATTTTATTTTAAACACTGTCGAAGACTTAATAAGAAAAAGAAACACTCACAGGTGATTATAATTTCAACTAGGAAAAGAACAGTAAGATCCAGTTCACTTGATGGGTAGCAGAGAGAATTATAGATTTATACAATTGTTAAAATGGAGTAAGTGTCTTTTTTAAAAGGGTTATGGGAAAAGAATCAACCTTTATCCCCTCTTCTGTAGCACCAAGGTGCTTACTAGAGGCTTACTTAAGCCTCTAAAGAAGCAGTGGAGGCCAAGGGAAACTACTGCTGTCTTCCCTGTGGAAAGTAATGGCTTCTCCTCCTCTGCTTTCCAAATGTTATATATCTACCTTTTAGCGTCTAATTCTAAAGGCCAAGGAAATCTGGGAAAAGAAGCTTCAGTTTTCTCTCCTGAAATGCAGAAGCTAATGCATTACTAACTTGCGCCAGATAGTCCACATTGAACATATTTTAAAGAGTAAAAATTATGAAGTAGAAAGCTCAAATATTTGAGAATACAGTTAATCCTTGAAGAATACAAGTTTGTGCTGGTCCACTTATATGAGAAGTTTTTTCAATAAATAGTCTGCTCTTGGTATCTGCAGGATTTACAACAGCAAATTCAACAAACTGATATCCAGAAAATTACTGTTTCTGATCCCACATTGGTTGAATCCATGAATGAGAAGGGCTGGTTATAGAGTCAAAAGTTACATATGCTTGTTCAGTGTCCTGGAGATGGGTGTCCATAATCTGTGCAGTCATTTAAGTCCAACAGTAATAAATTATCCTATAGAAGATTATAATTCATTGTCAAGCAGGTCCAATTTGCTTTCCATGAACCAGCCTTTGTTTTTCATTTCTATTTTAGGTGTTCTTATTGCTTCTAGGGTCCAAGGGCATGTTCAATGCTCAGAGAACACCTGGATGATACTATCACCACATTGAATGATACCCAACTTGAATATTTTATTATTAGTATGTCAAAAGAGTTACTATGCTTATCTCAAATGTGTAGTAGTTTGATATCAGAAGGTAACTTAACATCATCAATTTTGTCAAATTTTTCTACTGTTTCTGTAAGTCATTTCCTTCTCATTGTTGCTGACGGCATATCCCCAGTCCAAACATGCAGTCATCAGCCTGGACTGCTGTTGAAATATTTAACTCATGTACATGCACCTATTCAGCATATACACATCTGTTGAGTCAATTTTTCAATGTGCAAAATCTCATCACCTTTTATGCTTAGAATAATCTTTTAATGTATTTCCATTAGAAATGAAATTAAGTTTTGGGACTATAAAATTATCACATTATTAAAAAGGGTGGGCTGGTATGAGAGTAAAAGGCAGAAAACTGTACTTGAACAACAATTAAAATAAAAATAAAATAATAATAAATAAAAAATAAAATAAATTCACTTTATTTTTGTAACCAAATATATATACAAAACTATAAAGAATAAAATAAAAGTTCTATGACAAAAATGTCCATTTATAAAATTATAGGGTGTACTTTTCACTATTTTTTATGTAAACACCAACATATGTACTTATTTCCAAATTACGTAATAGTTAACACGTGCCTTGGAGAAGTCAATGTATTTTTTTAAACTTAGCAATGTATTATGAATGAATATCTTCTATGTCACAAGCTTATAGAAATAATATCAATTTTGATGGCTATATACTGCATTTTGTGAAGTCATAGAGTCATAGCATATTTTGTCACTAAACAACACTTTGAGTAGTGTCTACAAATTTACACAGCAATCATTGAACTTAATATTGAGAAATTGTAGGTAATGTGTACGCAATTTTATTGTTTTATGAAAGGTAAGATTAGGATATTGGTAAAACTAGATAAAATAAGTTGCAACTGAATAATGAAAAGTATAGTTGCTGTGAGAGATCCAAGAAGGCATAGGAGCAAGTGAAAGCTGTACTAACGTCTCCCCAGGACCAATATGGAATTATAACTAAATTGGAGAGAAATCGTCCTGAATAACTAACTGAACAGTAGTGGGAGAGAAGCCTTATACCAAGGACAGACAGAAGAAACTACTTAGTCACAACAAGACTGGTAGGAAATTTGGAGGAGGCACAAAAGGGCTGGCTGGGCTCCCACAGGCAGCAGCTGAAGTTCCAGAGGGATATATCAGTGGCTGGGGGTTGCCAATTGAGAAGTGTGGGGTCTGAACCCCAAGCTGGGCTCCACAACCTATAGCACTAGAACTGAGAAAGGAAATCAAATAAGATATGGCTATGAAAAGCAATAAGGGTTTCTGTCCACCAGGGAGAGATGGCTGGAGACTCAGGGAGCCTCTTAAAAGGCTAACACACAAAAGTTTCTTTGCAGCTACTTACTCTGGACTCTGGCAGAGGGAGGGCAGAGTGGACTAGAGATACTTGAGGAGAGTCTGGGGTTGGTGGCATTGAGGGAACACCTGCCAGGATCCCTGTGCTCTCATTCCTCATACTGCAGAAGCCATCTTCCCCAAGCAGAGCATTCCCTTACAAGCGTTGTCAGCCTGAGGGAAAGCAAGAGCCTTTCCCAAAAGAATTACTATGCCCCATCCTGTGGTGCTTAAGCTAGGTGGCTGATTATAGCTTGAAGCTATATCATTGATCAGTTTAACAACTAAGGTAGAAAAATTACAAAGAAGCAGCAAAAATGGGAAGTCTAAGAAAGAGAACCTAGACGAAAGAACAAGATAATTCTCCAGAAGAAGAACTAGATGGAATGGATACAAGAAATTTATTGGAGAGTTTAGAGTAATGATTATAAGGATACTCAAGAGCATGCAAAAAAGACATAGAATCCATAAAAAAAAAGGATGAGCCAGTAATAAAGAATGCAATATCTGAAATAAATAATACACTGGAAGGAATAAACAGAATATTAGATGAAACAGAAGATCAAAACAGTGATTTGGAAGACAAGGTAGAAAAAAATGCCCAGGAAGAGCAGCAAAAAGAAAAACTAATTTAAAGAAATGAGGACACCTTAAGAAACATTTTGGACAACATGAAGCATAACAACATCCATGTCATGGGAATATCAAAAGGAGAAGAAGCTGAGCAAGGGATCAAGAACTCATCTGAAGAAATAATGACAGAAAATTCCCTAATCTGCTGAAGGAAAAAGACATACAAGTCCAGGAAGCTCAGAGAGTCCCAAACAAGTTGGGCCCAAGAAGCATACACTGAGATACATCATAATTAAAATGACAATTTTAAAGATAAGGAGAGATCCTAAAACTTGCAAAAGAAAGGCAGGTACTTACACACAAGAGCATCAGTTAGACTGTCATCTGATTTCACAACAGAAACATTTTGGCCAGAAGGGAGTGGTGTGAAATATTCAAGGTGATGAACAGCAAGGACCTACCACCAAGGCTATTTTACACAACAAGGCTGTCATTTAAAATTGCAGGGGAAGTAAGGAACCTCCCAGACAAGTAAAAACTAAAGGAGTTTGTTAACACGAAACCAGGACTGCAATAAATGTTAAAGGCCTTGATTTAGGAAGAAAGAGAAAGAGAAAGGAAAAAAAAAACAGAGAAAAATAGTCTAACAATAAAATGGCACTAAATATGTATCTGTCAATAATCATTCTAAATGTAAATGGCTTAAATGCTCAAACCAAAAGTTATAGGGTAGCTGAATGGATAAGAAAACAAGACCCATATATATGCTGCTTCTAAAAGACCCATCTCAGATCAAAAGATACACACAGACTAAAAGTGAAGGGTTAGAAAAACTAATTTCATGCAAATGGAAAGGGAAAAAAAGCTGGGGTAGCAGTACTTACATATGACAAAATAGACTTTAAAGCCCAGGCTATAGTAACAGACAAAAAAAGGACACTGCATAATGATAAAGGGAAAAATCCAACAGAAGGATATAACCCTCGTAAACATGTATGTGCCCAACATAGGAGCACCTTAATGTGTGAAGCAAATCTTGATGGACAAAAAGTGAGTACAGGGATAATCAGGGTTTTAATACCATATTGACTTCAATGGATAGATTTTCTAGGCAGAAAATTATTAACACAATGTGTGGAGGATACTGGCCAGCAGTATCCATCACTGCAGGTACTCATTGAAACACAAGAAAAACATACACACAGACAACTGAGCCCTGTGGAGAAATAGATACGTAATGGCCACCCTCTCTAGTGGAGAACACCATGTTCTCCCACCCGAGCAGGCTTTTATTAAGAATACCAATACAGTTTGTGAATTACAGTCTGGCCAGGAAGATAAAACAAGTAGTTAGCTTTGAAAGGGAGTGGCAGATCTCCTGCTGGGATTCTGAGATTTTGGGGTTTTATCATTTAAAAAGACTACAGGACCTAAAAGGCTAGTTTTGTTTCCTGCCCATGCCTTCATATTCTAATTAAAGAGTGTCCTCCAGCAAGCAGATCTTACAGGATCTTTCATGTTCTATGTCCCAGGTCTCATTACCCTGGGGGTCCCCTGACTCTGGTCTGGATGTACCACCCCTGTTATATCTGCAGGCCTCAGTTGGGCAGAGGAGACAAAGGCAGCCAAGAGACTGGGATTTCTCAAGGACTCAGACTTTGGCAAAGCTGAGGGGGCAGGGGTTAATGTCGATCACCCCTTCATTTCCACAGACCCCCAAGTCCTTCCCTGAGGCCTCCATGTGATCATGCCTGTCTTAGGTGATTCCCCCCATAGGAAATCTTACCCGTCATTGGCTAACTGATCAAGCATTTGGGCTGGCACAGAACAGGCAGTGTTCATGCCAGGGAAATAAGTTTTGTCTCCTTAGTGTCTCCTGGTTCAGAGGCCTCTTACTCAGCCTTAGCCATGGGCAGTTACAACTTCCTGAGACCAGGCAGGACAGACCTCAACAACAATGGTCTTAAAGGATACACTAGATCAAATGGATTCAACTGATATCTTCAGAACATTGCACCCCAAAGCTGCAGAATGTTCACATTTTTCAACACACATAGGAAGTTTTCTAGGATAGAACACATGTTAGGACAGTAAACAACTCTCAATAAATTTAATATGCTTGAAATCATATCAAGCATCTTCCATGACAACAAGGCTGTGAAACTAGAATGAACCACTGGAAGAACACTGAAAAACATGCAAAAAAAAAAGAAGGTAAATAACATTAAACAACGAATGGGTCAACAATTAGATTAAAGAAGAAATCAAAAGTTACCTTGAAACAAATGAAAATGAGGATACAACAATCCAAAATCTGTGGGACACTAGGCAAGCAGTCCTAAGAGAGAAATTTATAACATTACACATCTATCTCAGGAAAGAAAAAAAGCTGAAATAAACAATCTAACTTCACACTTACAGGAACTTGTTAACAACAGTTAACAACAAGAAGAAGAAATAAGAGAACAACAAAGAAAGCCCAAAGTTAGTAGAAGGAAGGAAATAACAAAGACCAGAATAGAAATAAATGTAATAGAGTCTAAAAAGATGATACAAAAGGTAAATGAATGCAAGAGCTGGTTCTTTGAAAAGATTAACAAGATTGACAAACCTTTAACCAGAGCTGTCAAGAAAAAAAGAGAAAGGACCGAAAAATATACAATCAGAAATGAAAGAGGAGAGCCCTGGCTGGCGTAGCTCAGTGGATTGAGCGCGGGCTGCGAACCAAAGTGTCGCAGGTCCGATTCCCAGCCAGGGTACAAGCCTGGGTTGCAGGCCACGGCCCCCAGCAACCACATATTGATGTTTCTTTCTCTCTCTCTCATCTCCCTCCCTTCCCTCTCTAAAAATAAATAAATAAAATCTGGGAAAAAAAAAACTTTGTTAAAAAAAAAAAAGAAGAAATGAAAGAGGAGAAATAACAACTAACCCCCCACCAAATATAAAGGATTGTAAGAAAATATTCTGAACAACAGAAACTATATGCCAACAAACTGAACAAACTGGATCAAATGGAGAAATTCCTAGAAACGTACAATCTTCCAAAACTAAATCAGGAAGAATCAGTGAATCTGAATACACAGATTACACCTTGTGAAATTGAAGCAGTAATCAATTTCACTAGGTGCAATAAAAAAGCTCCTAACAAACCAAAGCCCTGGACTTGATAGCATCACAGGTGAATTTTACCAAACATTCTGAGAAGAAATAACAGCTCTTCTCAAACTATTTCATAAATTTCAAGAGAAGGGGATGATCTCAAATCAGTTTATGAGGCAGGATTATCCTAATCCCAAAACTAGATAAAGACACTACAAAGAAAGAAAATTATAGGCCAATATCTCTGGTGAACATAGACACTGAAATCCTCAACAAAATGTTAGCAAATCAAATATAGCAATGCATCAAAAGACCATACACAATGATAAAGTGGGATTTATTCTGGGAATACAAGGTTGTTACAACAGTCACAAATCAATCAATGTGATTCACCACATTAAAACAATGAAGGATACAACATGATCATATCAATAGATGCAGGAAAGCATTTGATAAAATCCAGCACCCATTTATGATAAAAACTCTCAGCAAAATGGAATTAGAGGGAGCATATCGAACATAATGAAGGCCATGTATGACAATCCACTGCCAGAATCATACTCAATGTACAAAAACTACAAGCATTTCTGCTAAGATCAGGAAAAACACAGGGATGTCTGCTTTCACCTCTCTTATTCAACATAGGACTGAAAGTCCTAGCCACAGCAAATAGACAAAAAGAAGAATAAATGTCATCCCAATTAGAAAGGAAGAAAGAAGTAAAAACTCATTATTTGCAGGTGACATGATACTGTACATAGAAAACCCCAAGATTCTGCCAAAAAAAACTACTAGAACTGATACATAATTTAGCAAAGTAGCAGGATACAAAATTAGTACACAAATCAGTTACATTTTTATATGCCAATAATGAACTAACAGAAAGGGAAATTAAGAAAACAATCCCATTCACAATTGTTATAAAAAGAATAAAATAGCTAGGAATAACCCTAATCAAGGACATAAATATCTGTACTTGGAAAATTATAAGCTACCAAGGGAATAAATAGAAGAAGATACAAATAAGTGGGAGCGCATACCATGTCATGGATAGGAAGAATTAACATCATTAAAATGTTCCTACTATCCGAAACAATCTACCAATTCAATGCTATTCCTATCAAGATTCCAATGATGTATTTCACAGAAGTAGAACAAATATTTCAAAATTCTTATGAAACCACAAAGGCCCCACATAGCAATCAGTGATCCTGAAAAAGAAGAACAAAGTGGGAGAAATCGTGCTACCTAATATCAACTATACTACAAGGCCATAGTAATCAAAGTAGCATGGTATTGGCATAAAAATGATACATAGATCAATAGAACAGAATAGAGAGCCCAGAAATAAACTGGTACCATTTATAGTCAATTAATATTCAACAGAGAGTAAGCAAGCTCATAAATGGCTATGATGATCTATTCCATATACAGTGTTGGGAAAATTGGACAGATACATGAGGAAAAATGAAACTAGACCACCATACATCACACAGAAGAATAAATTCAAAATGGATCAAAGACTTAAGTGTTAGACCCAAAAAAACCGTAAAATGTGGAATGAAAAAATAGCAGCAAAGTCTTGGACATTGCTGTGTACATATTTGATTGGATATATTGTCCCAGTGCAATGGAAACGAAAGAAATACAATAACAATGGGGGACTGACAATCACACTAAAATTGTTTTGTACAGCAAAGGAAATCATCGACAAAGTAAAAGCCAACCCATGAAATGGAAGAATATATTTTCCAATACGCCTGATAAGGAGTTTATATCCAAAATTTATAAATAACTTATAAAATTCAACACTAAAGAAAAAGAGAAACCAATTTTAAAATGGGCAAAGGATATGAATAGACACTTCCCCAAAGAAGACACACAGATGACCAAAAGACATATGAAAAGAAGCGCAACATTACTAATCATCAGAGAAATGCAAATTAAAACTACAATGAGATATCACCTGACACCTGTCAGAATGGCTATCATCAATAAATCAAAAGATAACAAGTGCTGGAGAGGATGTGGACAAAGAGGAACACTTTTTCACTGTTGGTGGGAATGTAGACTGGTGCAGCCACTAGGGAAAGCAGTATGAAGATACCTCAAAAGGTTAAAAATAGATCTGCCTTTTGTCCCAGTGATTCCCCTTCTGGGAATATATCTGAAGGAGCCCAATACACTAATTCAAAAGAACATAAGCACCCCCATGTTCATTGCAGTGTTATTACAATTGCCATGGTATGGAAGCAGCTCAAGTGCCCATCAGTAGATGAGTGGATAAAATAACTGTGGGACATTTACTCAATGGATTACTACTTGACCATAAAAAAGAAGAAAATTTTACTCTTTGAGACAGTATGGTTGGACCTGGAGAAAATTATGCTAAGTGAAATAAGTCAGTCAGAAAAAAACAAATACCATATGATTTCACTCATAGGTGGAATCTAGTGAAAAAACTGAACTAACAAGGAAAATGAGGGTAGATTCATAGATGGAGAGCAGGATGGCAGCAAGTTGGGGGCGGGGATGTTAGGGTGTGGAGGGGTTGAACCAAAAAGCTAAAGCAGGGATGTCCAACCTTTTGGTATCTCTGGGCCACACTAGAAGAGTTGTCTTGGGCCACATGTTAAATACACAGACTCTAACAAAATATGATGAGCAAAAAAAAAAGGCCCATGCATAATTTTTGTCATATATTCCACAACAATAAGCAAAAAAGTCCTCACATAATAACCCTAATTATGCAGTGGCTCTTTCCAATAGTCTTTTAAAATCATTGAGTAGGTCCCAAGTTTTTGATCACTAATATAGAAAATGCACATATCTAATTAATAAAATGCCATTGATTTTTAAAACTTTATTACAAAAGTAAAACAAAAGAGAATAACATAAAGCAAGTGGGTTCTTTGACATTGTATTTGAGAAACTAGTGCATCAGTATCTGGTTTGATAGAAGCACTTGTAGTTCTCTGTGAGTTCTCAAGATATATCAGATATTTTGTTCTAATTTTACTCTTAATTTGTTTTATTGAAACAAATTAATTTGTTTCTTGAAAATCGTTGCTTGCAAATGTAGGTACTGCCAAATAGGATGACAAGAATAAGGCATGATTGTGAAGCAAGGGATATTTGTCTCTGAGAAAATAAGATCTATAAAAGTCCAGTAAAGAGATATGATCAAATTTTTAAGTTGAATGTCAGATTGCAGCTCTATGCATTCCATTTGAATATTGGCAGGTAACAGTTATGTTTACTAAAAATGGAGTCACAAATATAGTAAAGTATTGATTATTTTCCCAGAAATCTTGAAATCTGTTTTCAAGCTCTTGCATAAAATCAAAAACACTTCATATTTTTCAGTTTGCAGGACTGTGTTTAGCCAACGTGTCTAAATGCATAAATGTGTTTGCCTTAATTTGAGCTTGCCATAATTTCAGTTTCATTTGGAATGCTGTTATGGTTTAAAACATGGCATTGATAAGTTGGTTTTCTCCTTGAAGATGGATGTTTAACTCATTTAAATGAGCAGTTAAGTCCACTAAAATGCTAAATCTATAAGACAGTTTTCATTGTCAAATTCTGGAACAAATTTGTTTTTTGATACCATAAATGACTTGATAACATGTCACAAATCACAAAGTCTTTTCAACCTTTGGCCTTGTCTTAGCCATCTTACTTCCAAAAAGTAAATGATGTTGTCGTAGTCAGCATCAACACTTTTAAGGCATTCCTGAAATTGGCAATGATTCAATTCCATGGCTTTTATGACATTCAGATTTGATGATGATTTGCATGATGATGATTGTGCATAAATTTTTTGATGTACTGTGCAATGATACTTCATCAAACATGAATTTTGGGAAGCAATTGCCTCATCTTCTGTTAATTTTACAAGTCCCTCTCTTTTACCCACCATCCCTGGGGCACCCACAGTAACTACACCAGATATGTTGACAATAGACAAAGAAAATCACTTTGACATATTTTTACTGCTTCATATAAGTATATTGATTTTGTTGTGTCTTATAATGGCACTAAAATGCCATTTCTTGAGTGAAATTATATTTATCATCAATACCTCCAATAAAAATGGCAATTTGAGCCATATCTGTAGCATCAGTGCTATTATCCATCACTAAAGCATAAAATTTGAAAGTAGCAGTTTTACTCTCCAAACTTCTTTCAATGGATTTTCCAGTTTCTTCAGTTTGCTTAGCTATAGCCTGGTGAGACAAACTGATTTTAGAAATACTCTTCTTTTTTTCAGGGAAAATTATACCTGCCATGCTCTCTATACATTATTTAATAAACTCACTATCAGTAAATGGTTTTGATTTTTTTGCTATTAAATATGCTACATAACTAGCTTTTGCATAACCAGCTTTTACAGTGGATACCCCTTTGAATTGATACTTTTTGAAAAACTTTTTGTTGAGAAGACAGACTTTTTTCAGTTCAACTATTTTGTACTTATGACACAATCCTTCATATGCATTAAATTTGGCAGCATTTTTTTTTTGCCTATAATGCCTTTTGAAATTATAGTCTTTGAAAACTTGCACAAATTTCCTGCAAATTAAGCAGAGTGTCTTACAACTTGCCTTGACAAAAATATAGTCATCTGTCCCTTCTCATTGAACAATCTTCCTTCATGTATAATTTTCTTTTGGGGGGTTCTTTTTTCTTTTGAGATGTTATAGAATCCATGCTGGAATTAATAATAATAATAATAATAATAATAATAATAGATAAAGGACTTTATTTACTTTTATTATGAAAATTAATTGACAGGAAATTAGAAAGCAGGGTTGGATCCTTCCACAGTCCTCTAGTCTTTCCAGGCAAGGTGAGGTGGAGCACCAATTATAGAGTGTGGTGGGTGATGTGTGAGGCACTATAGAGGTGTGAAAGTACCTTTAATAATCAAATAAGAATGCTTATCTGACTTATAAATAATATTAAACACCTAATGGAGCAGTGGTAGGTTGAAATGTTATTGATATTTGCTGCCTTGCTAAGTCACCATGAGCATATATAATGTCTGATGGTGTCAATTTTACTGTCTGTGTTCCAAAGATAACACACTGGAAGCCGCACACTACCGTGAAACTGAAGCCACACATCTGTACAAATAGCAAGAGAGTATGTACATTTATTTTATGAGGCATTGTGACATATAATCACAAAAAAATCTTATAATGTTTTAAGTAAATTTACAGTTCTGTGTTGGGCCACATTCATAGCCATTCTGGGTTGCATGCAGCCCCCCGGGGCCTCAGGTTGGACACCCCTGGGCTAAAGGACTTATGGATATAGACAACAATGTGGTGATTGCTCAAGGGGGAGGGAAGTGCAAGGGGACTAAATGGAAAAAATACAATAAATATTAAATTTAAAAAGCAATTTGCTGTAAAATGGAAGAATATTGAAAACTTGGAGTCTGATTTATGTTAATCTTGGGTATAATTTGCCCCAAATAATGTAAGTATACAATTTCCTTATAAAAATTTAATCTCGTTTTAAGCTTGTGATTTTACTCATTTAAACTTATTATGGAGGTGAAATTCACATAAAATAAAATTAACCATTTTAAAGCATACAATTTTTTGGCTTTTAGCACAATGACCGTCTAAGTAACCACCACTTATATAAACCCCCTTGTAAGATTCCTCTTACAAGTGAGGTCATATGGTATTTGTCTTTTACTGAGTGGCTTATTTCACTTAGCATAATAGTCTCCAGTTCCAACCACTCTGTCACAAAGGGTAGGAGCTTCTTCTTTCTTTCTGCTGTATAGTATTCCATTGTGTAAATGTATCACAGTTTTTTAATCCACTCATCTACTAATGGGCTGTTTCTGGCATTTGGCTATTGTAAATAGCACTGTTATAAACATAGACCTGCATGACTTCCTCTGAATTAGTGTTTGGGAATTCTTAGGGTATATTCCCAGCAGTGGAATTGCTGGGTCAAAAGGCAGTTCCATTTTTAGTTTTTTGAGGAAATACCATACTGTTTTCCACAGTGGCTGCACCAATCTGGATGCCCACCGACAGTGTACTAAGGTTCCCTTTCCTCCACATCCTTGCCAGCACTTGTTGTTGATTCTAATATGGTTTTGTGCTGAATTTGCTTTGCTAGTATTTTGTTGAAGATTTTTATATGTGACTTCATAAGGGATATTGGTATGTCATTTTCTTGTGATGTCTTTGTCTGACTTAGGTAGTAAGATAATATTGTCTGAATACAATGACTTTCAGTCAGGTTCTTTCTTGCTATATGTTTTGGAGGAGTTAGAGAAGAATCATTCACTAAATGATTGATAGAATTCATAAGGGAAGATATCTGTTTTTGTGCTTCTTCACTGGCAGCTTTTCAATTACTGAATAAATCTTATATTTTCTATTCTTTATTTCATCTATCTCTGATGTAATTTTGATCATTTATTTCTTTTTTGTTGGTTTTGGTTTAAGTTTATTCTTTTTTCAGTTCCTAAAAGTGTAAAGTTAAGTTATTAATTTGGGAACACCCTGCATTTTTAATTTGGTGTTTATAGCTGTAAATTTCCCTGTGAACTCTGTTTTGCTGTGTCTCATAAGTTTTATGTGTTCATTTACATTCATCTGAAAGTATTATCTACTTTTTTGTGATTTCTTTTTTGACTCACTAGGTATTCAAGAACATTGTTAACTTTCTATATTTTTTGTAATTTTTCAAGGTTTTTTTTTGGACTTGATTTCTATTTTTACTTTATTGTGGCTGGAAATGATATTTTGGATGATTTTATTCTTTCTATGTTTGTTGACTCTTGCTTAACATATGGCCTAACCCAGAGAATGTTTCATGTGGCCATTATTTTTAGGAAAAACAAAACATCTTAAACATAGTCTAAAACAAAACAAAAAATAACTTGATCCCTAACCATTTTTCTAGCCTTATTTTGTACCCAGTTTCTCTTATCCCATTGTTTTTGTCATACTACCATTCTTTTAGAGACTTAGATTTGCACAAATTGTCTCACAATAAGGCTTTGTAGTGGCTGTTTTTATTTGATGTTTTTTTATCCTTATCTAGGGAGCACATTCTTCTCTTTGATAGATATCACAGTTGAAAACACCTTTATTTCTATGATTATTGTTTTAATACCTCTAATACCTGCCACTAGACCCTAAAAATATATATATACAAACAAACAAAAACCTCTAGGATGGCAGGAACCAAACTGATTTTGCTCGTTTTTTTTTTTTTTTTGTCTCCAGACACTAATATAAAAATGTTCTCAATAGGTATTTTTGGAGTAAATGAGTAAATGAAGGTAAAGGTTGATTCTTCAGTCCTCAAATTATACCAACTACTTTAATTTTATTTAACTGTGGTCACTAAAACCAGAACAGTCTGAAATAAAAGAAAATGTATAAATGAATAAATTGACAGCTATTATTCAACTCATTCTTAGAATTAATGTAAAACATATGATCTGCTCCACTTGGGAGGAATGATTTCCTGATGGTATTATTCACAAAGTTATCTGATATGTTCCATTTATTCATATGGAAAATTTAAATTCCTATAGTGTGCTAAGCATTAGACACAGCATATAAAAATAATTTGAGAGTATTTTAAACACTTAGCTTTTTTCTGCTCATATCCTTATCAGAATATTTATAAGCTATTAGCAGAGCTAATATAAATGGGATGCATTTTTGGACTACTTTGAAACTGAAAAATTTATGAGTTTTATCTTTGTGCCACAGAATAAAAAGATATTAAAGTTAAAAAACACTAAAGATAGCCTAATACTCCCTCCTTAATTTACAAATGAGAAAGTTTAGGCTTTGATAGACTAAGTGATTGCTTTGAGGTCACAATGCTGGCAACTTAATTCTAAACTTCTAAAACCCATAAAAGACCTAATTCAATTAAAGCAGGTTGCTACCATAGGATCTCTTAATTAATTCAATGCATACTTATAAGAAGCTTACTATCATTATGTTAAAAATAATGCCTGTGCCTTGGTCGGGTGGCCCAGTTACTTAGAGTATCATCCCAGACACCAAAGGCTTGCAGGTTTGATTGCCCTGGTCAGGGCACATAACTAGGTTTCAGGTTTGTTCTCCAGCTGGGGTCCATACAAGAGGCAACTGATTGATGTTTCCTTTTCATATCGATGTTTGTCCCTCTTTCTTTCTCTCTCTCCTTCTCTCTCTCTCTCTCTTCTCCTCCCTCCCTCTCTCTCAAAATATTCAATGAATATATCCTCAGATGAGGATTAAAAAATAATAACAATGAAAATAAAAATAATTCCTGTGCTTGTTTTGAACCATGATGCAATGACAGATCATGATTCAGGAAGATGCTTAACTTCCTATTACAAACAACTATGAAACAATTGTGTTTAGGCATTGGATAAAATGAATCATAAGGCTGGGGCTCTTGGGGTCGTTGGGAGAAGGGAATTGCATGAGATAGGTTCCACACATCCCCTTCCATTTGTCTGGGGTACTTTCCAAGCCATGCCACAGGAAGATAGAGACCAG
This sequence comes from Phyllostomus discolor, assembly GCF_004126475.2. Lineage (NCBI taxonomy): Eukaryota > Metazoa > Chordata > Mammalia > Chiroptera > Phyllostomidae > Phyllostomus > Phyllostomus discolor. The sequence goes on from NC_040907.2 coordinate 97,773,182, forward strand.
AGTCCAGTCCAGTGGTGATGATGAGTGGAGAAAACTCAAAATAAGGTTCAGGGCCACTGAGGTAGTTGGAATATGAAAAACAATGCATAAAAGAAGAAGGTGTGCAGAGGAATTCTGTATATAAGAGTTTTTCGAGTCTTTGACCAAATCCTAAGCCTTACATATACTCATATAGGATGAGGCTTCATGAAGGCTGGCAAAAAACAGCTACTCTTGTAGGAGTTGCACTATGTTGAAACGCTGGAGATGTGATGGGCATTAGTGAAAGCCACAAGCATCTAGGTGAGACCCCCAGATAACCCAGAGCACAGGGAGGCTCTAAACCTATCTCACAAGGCCTAAAAATAAGAAGTAATAGGATGAAGCTCATTGTCCAGTAAGTGAACAAAACAAAGTTCAATATTCTTCTAAGAAAGTTTACATAAATCAAACTCTCTGCAACATAAAACACAATTTTCAGAAAGCTTTAAAAAGTAAATATTCCCAGTGATGTTGGCTTATCTGTTATAAATATATTTTAATATGGCTATTATAATATATTCAGCAATTGTAATGTCACTATTTTAATACAGCTATTATAAATATATTCATAGATTTAAGGGAAAGGGGGACAAAAGGAATGGCAAGGTGGGGACTTCACATAGAAATTAAAGAACCAAGTAAAAATTTTGTATCTGCAAAGCACAGTATATGAAATTAAAATTTTATCTGGTAGGGTTAAGAGTAAATTAACAGAAGAAATATTAGTGGGTTTTGAGATAAAACAGGTAAAATAACTTGAGGCAGAAAAATATTTCATGAAATAATGGCTGAAAAAGTTCAGGTGTAATGAAAAATACCAACCTACAGTTTTGAAAAGCAGAATAAACACAAAGCAAACTACATCATTTCAGAGTGATGCGGACCAAAGATAAAGAGAAAATCTTAGAAATAGCCAGAGAAACAAGGACACTGATAAAGGGAAACAATGATAAAAATAACTGCCAAACTGTCATCAGAAAAAAGCAATCTGGAAAAGAATATAATAATACCTTTAAAACTCTGCAAGAAGAAAGAAGTTATTAACTTAGAATTCTGTATCTAGCAAAAATAACTTCATTTTTTAAATCATATTTTTCAATTACAGCTTACATTCAATATTATTTTGTATTAATTTCAGCAGTATAGCATAGTGGTTGACAAGTATATACTTTACAAAGTGTTCCTCCTAATATTTCAAGTACCAGCTGGCACCATACTTTGTTATTACATCTTTGACTATATTTCCTATGTTGTACTTTACATCCCCATGACTATTTTGTAACTACCAATCTGTACTCAATCTTTTCACGTTTTCTGTCCATACCCAAACCCTCAACTATCAGTTTGTTCCCTGTATCTGTGAGACTATTTATGTTTCATTTTTCATTTATATTGTTTTTTAGATTCTACCTATAAGTGAAATCCTATGGCATTTGTTTATCTCTGACTGTCTTATTTCAGTTAGCATAATACCCTCTAGGACCATCCATGTTGTTGCAAATTATAAGATTTTGTGCTTTTATATGACCAAGTAATATTTAATTGTATATATAACACAGCTTTTTTATCCACTCATCCATTAATGGGCACTTGGGTTTCCTACATAGCTTGGCTCTTGTAAATAATGCTTCAGTGAACACAGAGTTGCATATAGTTTTTCAAACTAGTGTTTTGGGCTTCCTTTGATAAATTCTCAGAAGTAGAACAGCTGAGTTATAAGGTAGGTTTCATTTTTATTTTTTGAAGTAACTCCACAGTGCTTTCCACAATACCATCACCAATCTGCATTTTGACCAACGTGTACCAGGGTCCCTTGTTCTCTACATCCTTGCCAACGCTTGTTGTTTATTGGTGTATTGTATGATAGCCATCTGACATGTGTGAGGTGATAGCTCACTGTGGTTTTAATTGCATTTTTCTGATGATTAAGCAAAAATAACTTCAAAAATAAAGGCAAAATAAGACCTATTTAGATAACATGGCTGAGAGTCATAGTCTTTGAGAGACTTATACTACAAGAAATCTTAAAAGAGATTTAGAGTGAAGAAGGGACCCTAGGGCTAAAAGGGCACACAATCCTAGCTCCCAGTCCTGTGGTCTCATTATTACACTCACTGGTTTTGAGACATCAGTACCTAGTCCCTGCTGTGAATGGTCAATGGTAGAGATTCATTAGCCAGTATCCTTCTTCGACCCAGCAGTGAGGTATCATAATTTACATATAACAATGTGAATGTTTAAATGTTTAACTCAATAAAGTTCAAGTAGGCCCCATTTAAAGGGCCTCTAAGGAGAGACATTACGGTGAGAAACTTCTGGCAGCAAGGTCACTGAAAAAAGAACTTGTGTGCTGGGGTCCAAGGTAAAGTTTTCATATATTCATAAAGCAGTCCTGATTCTTACTAGTCTAACATGGGAGGTCTTGCATTTGAAGCTAAAACACTTGTATTCCTATTCTTCTGTGCAGGCTCAGGGGAGCTTTAGAGGTGGGAGTGCATCATGAAGACCTCAGAGCTCTTATGTCCACCTGTGATTGGCACCAAATATGTGTGCTTTCATCATAAGGACCCAAGAGATTAGGCCCTTAAGATATTTTGTGGGATGAAAAGGAGGGGCCCTTTGGGTAGCCCTGATCCCGTGACTCTTCATGAAAATTTAATCCTGGAAGATGCACCATGTTTGCCTGAAAAATTATCAATTAAAATGAACTTTAAACTGTAAGCTATCTTACAGAGAAATAATGGTGACAGCATATCAATGGAAACGAAAAATAATGCTACCTGAAATGAAATATCAAGAATTACTCTACTGGAATGATACAGGAGAACACATTAGACCAGGAGTCAAGGATCTGAGCTTCAAGCATTTTGGGGCTGACTTTAACGAGTTCTTTCATCTCTTTTGATCCTCACCTTCCTTCAATGGCAAAAGAACACAATGGCTTAGGACTTCTTCAGGTCTGTGGGTTAATGATTCAATGAAATAGATTATTTGACTTGTAAAGTAATAATTAAAACAGCTTTATTTGACCACATACAAAACATTCCCATTAAGTGACTATGGGATGCCTGGTATATTAGGTAAGCTTTAGTTTGTTTACTAATAACTTAGATTTAACATCTTTTAAGTGACAAAATAAATTTTCAATTATGTTCATATCCAGGCAATGTTTAGATTCTTTTTTTTCCAACATAGCATAAAACCGTAATAAATGTAGTAATTTTTCCCCAAATTTTTTTCAGGAGAGAGAGTAAAGAGGGAATTTCATAAACCTTAAAACTGTCTTATGTTTTGGCACCGTGAGCATTTCTCCAGCCTGCTATGAGTGTAGCAGTGTGCAGCCAAGAGGGGGTCCCAAATAGGGATTCGTAATGGGGTCCAGAAGAGCTTGGAGATGATTGGCTCCATTCCACAGGGCCACACCTGCCCAGAATGCTGGCAGCTGTGGCCAATTGTGGAAGGAGCCAGAAATAAGGCTATAGAGGAAGATTGGCACTGGGATTTTAACCCAGATGCAGCAGCCATTAGGGGTCTTTTCGTGGACCACGGGGCTTGGGTGACAGTCAGGATCACATAGCTGTGGAAGTGCTCCCTTTTGCCATGTGGATGGTGCCGGGAGCCTGAATCATGGACTTCTACTTCTTTCCTGAAATATAGTACCCCAGACTGGGCAGAGGGAGAAGGAAGGGCTGTGTGCATTTGTGGGTATTCTAAATAACTTTAGTCTGTATAACTTTTAAATAAATAATAATTATTTTCCTTTTCACCAGTCTTTGGCATTGAGAGATGTCTTTTCTCTGGCAGTGAGCAAAGTGAACCTAGTACAGGGGAGGAACCCCCAGAGAAAAAGGGGGTCTTTTATATTGTTCAGCCCCCACTTTCATCTGTTCTGTAACATGAGGAATAATTTAATGTAAGGGAAACCATTTCCAGCCAAGATGGAGGCATAGGTAGACACACTGTGCCTCCTTGCACAACCAAAAGAAGGACAAGAAATTTAAAAATAAAAAACAACCAGAACTGACAGAAAATTAAACTGTATGGAAGTCTGACAACCCAGGAGTTAAAGAAGAAACTTTCATCCAGATCAGTAGAAGGGGAGGAGACAGGCAGCTGGGTGGAGAGGACTCAAGGCAAGGCAGCAGTTGGGGACCCAGGTAGGCAAGGGGGCGGGCAGCTGGTGGACCAGGTGAGGTGGTGGCTTGCAGACTGGACAGTTCCACATTCACGTGCAGATGAACTGGGAGGAACAACTGGGGGGCATGATAGACCTCACAACCCAGGGTTCCAGTACATGGAAATAATGCCTCAAAGCCTCTGACTGAAAACACCTATGGGGGTTGCAGCAGTGGGATAAACTCCTAGCCTCACAGGTGAGTCTACTGGAGAGACCCTCAGGGTCATAGAATGTACACAAACCCATCCACTCAGAAATCAGCGCCAGAGGGTCCCTATTTGATTGTCAATAGTAGGGGAAGTGACTGAAAACCAGCCAAGAGCTGAGCAAGGGGCATTGTTCCCTCTTAGACTCCTCCACCACATACATTGGGTTGCCCTTCCCTGGTGAACACCTAAGAATCCACCCCTTACTGCAAAACAGGTGCACTAAGACAAAAAAATGGCCCAAAATGAAAGGACAGATCAACACTCCAGAAAAAAATACAACTAAGTGATGAAAAGATAGGCAACCTATCAGATGCACAGTTTAAAACACTGGTAATCAGGATGCTCACAGAATTGGTTGAATATGGTTGCAAATTAGAAGGAAAAATGAAGGCTATGAAAAGTAAAATAAAGGAAAATGTACAGGGAACCAACAGTGAAGGGATGGAAACTGGGACTCTCATCAATGGTTTGGAGCAGAAGGAAGAAAGAAACATTCAACCAGAACAGAATGAAAAACAAGAATTCAAAAACATGAGGAGAGCCTTAGGAACCTCCAGGATATCTTTAAGTGTTCCCACATCCAAATCATAGGGGTACCAGAAGGAGAAGAGGAGGAGCAAGAAATCAAAAAAATTATTTGAACAAATAATGAAGGAAAAGTTCCCTAATCTGGCAAAGGAAATAGACTTCCAGGAAGTCCAAGAAGCTCAGAGAGTCCTAAAGAAGATGGACCCAATGAGGAACACACCAAGACACATCACCATTAAGTTAACCAAGATTAAAGATAAGGAGAGAATCTTTTTTTAAAGATTTTATTTATTTATTTTTAGAGAGGGAAGGGAGGGAGAAAGAGAGAGAGAGAGACATCAATATGCAGTTGCTGGGGGCCGTGGCCTGCGACCCTGGCATGTGCCCTGGCTGGGAATCAAACCTGCGACATTTTGATTTGCAGCCCACACTCATTCCACTGAGCTACGCCAGCCAGGGCTCAGGAGAGAATCTTAAAAGTGGCAAGAGAAAAGGAGACAGTCACTTACAAAGGAGTTCCCATTAGACTATCAGCTGATTTCTCAAAAAGAAATCTTGAAGGCAAGAAGGGGCTGGAAAGAAGTATTCCAAGTCATAAAAGGCAAGGATCTACATCCAAGATTACTCTATCCAGCAAAGCTATCATTTAGAATGGAAGGGCAGATAAAGTGCTTCCCACATAAGTTAAAAGTTAAAGGAGTTCATCATCACCCAGACCTTATTATATGAAATGTTAAAGGGACTTATCTAAGAAAAAGAAGATAAAAAATATGAACAGTAAAATGATGACAAACTCACAGGTATTAACAACCAAGCCTAAAACAAAAACACGAACAAGCTAAGCAAACAACTAGAACAGGAATAGAATCACAGAAATGGAGATCCCATGGAGGGTTATTAGTGGAGGAGTGGGAGGGGGAGAGAGGGGGGAAAAGTACAGAGAATAAGTATCATAAATGATAGGTAGAAAACAGATAGGGGGAGATTAAGAATAGTATGGGAAATGTAGAAGCCAAAGAACTTGTAAGCACAACTCCTGGACATGAACTAAAGGTGGAGAATGCGAGTGGGAGGGTGTGTGCAGGGCAGAAGGAAATAAGGGGGTTGGGGGAATGGGACAACTATAATAGCCTAATCAATAAAATATATTTTAAAAAATATAAGGGAAACCTTGGGAGACATTCCAGTATATGTGACCATGTCTCAGGAACCAATTTGTACCCAAGCTCAGGAGCTGTGTTTGAAGAAACATAATGCTTGTCCCAATCCATGAGGAAGAACCACAATCAGACTCTTGAGGCTGGGGAGGCTTCCCCAGCTTTACAAAGACATATGCACCTTCAAGCCTGTTGCTTCCTTGCCTGGAGCTTCTTGGACATTTTGGCCATGGGTGCCCCTATGCTTTTATGCATGTGCTTCTATGGGGTAACCACTTACTCACTGGTGAATGGAGCAGGCCCCAATGGGCAACGTTTTCCATTTCTTACCCTGGAGCATGCAACATGAAACTGATTTCATACATTCCTGTATTAGTTTTACCCCTTTCCATATTTCAGTCCTCCTGTGCTTTATGTCTGCTCCCTGTGACCACTTTTCCAAATAACTTCCATTTGCAAAAGTCCTCCTCTTGGGATCTGTGTTTGTGGGAAACCTGAGCTAAGACAATTCTCAATGTTATTAAAAATCTAAAAAAAATTGCCCTGACTGGTGTGGCTTAAAAGAGCACTGGCCTGTGAACCTAAAGGTCACTGTTTCAATTTCCAGTCAGGGCAAGTGCCTGGGCTGTGGGCCAGTTCAGGTCCCCATTAGGTGGCACATGAGAGGCAACCACACATTGATGTTTCTCCCCTCTTTCTCCCTCCCTTCTCCTCTTTCTAAAATAAATAAATAATTTTTAAAAAGATCTAAAATATGGCAGTGATGCAGGTATATTTATTGAATTATTCTAGCTATCCATTTAAAATTTTCAGTTTTACTTTGGCCTAATAATGACAGAAAAGTGAAACCCATATCAACTGAGACAATGGCATTTCAGTGTGATCCTGCCAGGAGTGGGGATGAGGGGGAATCCTGCCAACTGCTGGTGGAAATGGCCTTCGAGAGGTCCAGAAGAGAGTTAGAGGCTCACCTCAAGGTGGAAAATAAAAATGGTTCATGAGAAGCAGAGTCAAGGATTGGGGTAGGGCTCAGAGTTAATCCACATTTATTTTTACAATTTTTTCCTCTGGGGCAAATCACATAATTGCTGACTGGAAGGACTATAAATGTTTCCAGAAACAATATTTTCACATTGCAGAAGACAACTCCCTCTGACCTTCCAGTTCTTTTGCATCATCTTTATCCCCACATTCATGTAACTACTAATTTATTAGTTTAATTTATTTCTTTTATTATCTTTAACAGATTATGCTATTTTTTTCATACAAATTGCTTTGCCTGGTTTTTCCATCATTTGTTTAATATAGTTAAGTGATTGTCACTCCCTTAGTCACAAATGTAAAGTGGAAGTTGGCATTAGTTCTTTCTGAGGTCTTTGTATGCTGTTTTTGTTTTGTTTTGTTTGATTTTTTAAACATGAAGCTTGAGTGGCACTATAAATAAGGAGCAAACAAATTTCACTATGGAATGTAAAGGCTAGATGCTGTTCATACTAAAATCAGAATCAAGAAATATTTCTATTTTGTCATTTTTCCTAGTAAAATATATAAAATATTATAATTACAGAGTAAAAATAATAGAATAATACAAGTGTTATATAATTATATAAAGTTTGAAAATAGAAGACAAATTATGTAAGTATGAATGTATGCATTTATAATAAAAGCAATGGTCTCCTAAAATAAGATAAAACAACCAAAAACCTTTATATTATATGAGTATTCCCATATAAATTTACTCCAGATTAAATTGCAAGTTTCTAAAGTTGTTTCAACTGTATTTCATCTATCACAGGATATTGAAATTCCTTTTCAGTAAATTGAGTCATTTTTTTTAAAAAATCTTCATTTTGGTGGAGATTTTGGAGTTCAGGATAAAATTTATTGTTACCTTAGCAAAAAATGTATACAAATATACATAATTGTACATATGTGTGTGTGTGTGTAATACAGGAATTGGCAAATATGGCTCATGGGCCAAATCCAGCCTACTGACTGTTTTTGTACAACCCACAAACTAAGAATGGATTTTAGAGAAGTATATTTGCAATCAATATGATAATTGGAAACATTAATTTTCTGTCTCTTCTCCCCTTCCCTCCCCCAAAATTATCCTTTCCATTAATAGACTTTAAAAAACCTACTCAATAATATTTATTACATGAGGGGGAACAAAAAAATGGAATTATCTTCTGGAGGGGCAGGCCTTGTAGTACAGGCTTGCCCTGCTAGGTGAGTGTTCTAGGAACCCATCTGTATCAGTGTAACAGATGGCATTGTTGTGAGAGGCTGCATTTGGTGTCAGTGAATGTTTTTTGAAGACTCTTTCAATGCATTTGCCTATTTCATGATGGATGATTTACTAACACACCTGCCCATGCCATGCTGAGTGTTCAGCAGTTTTTGACCAAAAATGGCATGATCCCCATGCCCCACACTCCATATTCACCTGATCTCTGCCCAAGCAACTTATTTTTTTGTTGCCTCTGATAAAAAAAAGTCCTTAAAGGAAACATTTTGCCGATGTGGAAAATGTGAAATAAAAAATGTCAGAGGTGCAAAAAGGCATCAAAATCAACGAGTTCACAAACTGTTTTTAGAAGTGGAAAAAAATGTCTTGATGGGTGTATTGTGTCAAATGGAGAGTACTATGAAGGTAATTGATGTTTAAACATGTAAGAATGAATACACAATTTTTTATAAATAATTCCATTTAGAGGGTTCCCTTGTTTATATGCATACGTATTTGTGGACATTTGTTTCCTCTGTTGTTGTATAATTCCTACATACTCTCTTGATTTTGTCTTCTAGTATTCAAAGTCTAAAATATTTGCTTTCAGCCCTTTACTGAAAGTTTTTCAATCCCTAGTGTAATATACCTTTTAAGATGAAATATTTCCTTCATGTTTGAGAAAAAGAAAAAGTCACTACTATTCTTTGAAGTGTTTACAGTTGTGCTTTACACAATCAAGATATGTTGAGTAGAAAGTTTATTTTCTCACCTTTGGGTGTTAGCTCCAACCAAGATCTGGCTTGTATGACACCAACATGCCTAAACGCCTCATTGAATCTCAGGAAACAAGCAGTTTGGTACAATTCACATAAAACTTTTCATCCCTTTATAGATGCAACCTACTATTTTTGAGGATCCAAATGGTTCATATATACCACGATAACATTATTATGAAAGTATATTTAATAATTTTATCTATGAGGGTAAAAGTAGTTTGAATAAAGACCTATACATTGCAAAGTACATGGTGGCTGTTTTGAGGACCCCTTAACAGTTAACATTAGTCTCTTTATGTTTCCTGAAACCTGTTTGTTCTTTGGATTCCATGACAACTAGTTTTCCTGTTTTTCTCCTACCTTTCTGGCATTTATTCTTAGTCTTATCTATTCTTAGTCTATTTCTAGTATTATCTACTTTTACCAAATCTTCTAATGTTGGACTTACTCAGTCTTAGTCATTACCATCTTTTCTTACTTCACATTTGCCTTAGTTTCAGTCACTCCCAGAGACTTCAACTAGTATTTGATAACTCCCAAACAAAACTCCTCTTTAGGTTTTCCCCTTTCAGATCCAGACTATTTAAAAGCTTTCCTAAAGCTCCAACTACTTAGTAAATGCCACCATCAGGAAGACATGCAGGCCTTTCAACCTACCATGTCCATACCTAACCGGATTTTTCACTTTTGAAACCTGCTTTTTCTTCCTGGTTTGTGTCTCAGTGAAAGGTCCCATTAGTCACCCAATTGTGCAAGCTACAGACTTGGGAATTACCCCCTTGGCCAATGATGACTCATAGCCTACACTTCTCTTCCTATCAAATTTTATCAGCTTCACTTTATTTTCATCCAAGTCTACACAATTATCTCATGTCCCAGGCTCAAAGCTTAAGGTTATTCAATCTTTCCCTTTACCAGCAACTAAGCAATATTCAAAATAATGTAAAGTAAATCTGATCATGTCATTTTCATTGATGGCATCCCATTACCCTGTGGTATGGTGACCAACTATCCTGGCATGCCCAAGATTGAGGGGTTTCTCAACATGTGGGCCATTCAGTTTTTAAATCAGGACAATATTTGGGAAAATTGTCCCCATTTTCTTGAGATGGGTTTTCTGTGATGCGGTATTATCACTGCTGAAACTGAAAAAAATCTAAGCAAACTGGAGCAAGTTTTTAACCCTAGTTCTAGGACAATCGGATAAAGTCCCTGAATATCCTGTTCCTCTTTCTTCATTTTTAGAGTGCTAGCCACATTGGTATTCTTTCTGCTCTATAGACTTTTTTTTTTGCTTTCTACCCCAAGACCTTTATATGTGCTCTTTCTGTTGTTCTTTCTCCTTTAACTTCATTCTCTTCTCATCCACCAGATTTTAGCTAAATATCATTTCATCAGAGTAATATACCTGGTTCCCCAAACTAGGGCAGGTCTACCTGTGGTATTCTTTCTCATTATTTTACACTTATTTTTAGCACTTATCAGAATAGTAATTGTGTTATTTGATGTTTATCTTTCCTGCTAGGATGTAAAATCCATGAAGGAGGGGGCCATGTATGATTCTTCAACATGCTCACCAGCACTCAGCACAGTGCCTGCCACATAGTGTGTGTGCACAGAGTGTTTGTTGAACAAGTGAACCTTTACATCTTCATCTATCACCCAATAATTATAATGTCGATTTCCAGAGTAAACGTGGCTCTATTTTCTGTAACTATAAATTTAATCAAATCATGTTGCAAGTTCCTGTAATAATTGTTTTCTTTCCTTTTTATTATAATTGTCTTCCAATAAACCAAATTGACTAGATGATGCAGTCCTCTCTCCCACAGGTTGCAATCTAGGAAAAACTATGGATACAAAATGTCATCCATATGAGCTAGTGCCCTTTATCCAGACTTTTTTTTAATCCTGTGTGTTTTGAAGCAAGACTGTGCATTTCAGGAAGTCTGATAAATAGATCCAAGTTTGTCACATATGAGCAAATGAATATTTTACTAAATATCTCATGAAGACATGAGTAAAATGAGTCACACTGCAAACCATATAACCAGAACACAGAAAATTATTACAAAAGATGGCTTGTTCTCCATTTCATGTATCCCTGTCTTTGTGCCATTTCTGCATGCCCCTCCTCCCCCCAATCTTCATGGTGGTCTCCATAATGCTTTTTATTTTCCAGGACAATTCAATTCTTCCCCATAGTGAGCATAAATCCCACAACAAAGCAAAAACCCAATGGGGCTAACAAGTTGGTGTCTTGTTCCTCAAGCACACCCTCTAAATGTTTCATTTTATTTCTTTCTCACATCACTCCTTTTCAGTACCTAACCTTTTCGGTCAATAATACGTAATCCCACCAGGAGAATAAAGATAATAGCTATAGAATTAGTAAGGACAACAGCGGTTTATGAAGGAAACATAGGAAGAGGATCTGGGTTAATATTTTCATCAGAATTTAAAAAAAAAAACAAGGGAAATTGTGATAGAGTTTTTTTGTCACTAAGATGCTAGTAGCAACTTCACTGGTACACATCATTTTCCTCTCTTGAGCACAAAGTGCTTTGCCTCATGCTGTTCAACTGAACCTCGAACCCCTGTGCAATGCAGCAGATGCCAAGAGGTGATTCCAAAGGGTGAATATAGAATTTATGACATCTTCTCTATTTGCAGTTGTGCTTCAGAAGCCTCAGCTGGAGAGAACTGGCTGTAGGAACTGGTCTTAGGACCTAGCTGAGCTAAATGGGGCAAAGAGAAGTAAAGGAGCTACTGCAGATGTGAAGCACTGCAGAAATAAGGGCAGAGCATAACTCAGTTACAGCACCTTCCAGAAAAGCCCTGTGCACAGGGAAACACACTGCAAGTTGTCAACTGACATCACAACACCACAGATCCTTTTCCCATAGTTATCTTTTCTGCTTTATGTGACCATCTAAAATTAACCGATCTTGGAAGAATCCTAAAACCTGACAATGTCAGAGCTGAAAGGAAATAGAAAATATCAGGTCCCTCTTCTTCACTCTTCAAATGATGAAATTCAGGTGTGGAGGGGTTTATGTGACTTGCTGAAGGTCCCTTGGTTATTTTCAAATAATAAAAATAAACAGTTCCCCTAGTTTCCAATGAACTGGTATACAATCTTAAATGCTACTCAATTAAGAATTTTGCCTAAAATATATAGATTTGTAATCAGGAAAAGCAATACATCAATGGTGTCCAATTTTTAAAAGGAAAATCAGAGCTAAATGAATTTTTAAGCAACGAGTTGATTAAAAATATACTCAGTGGACATATTGTATCCATCATTCCACTGTTAATGACTTGGAACCTTAAAGTGAATTTTAATGGTTTATTTCTTTCCTAAAGATTTTTATGCTCATCTTAATAAACAGCAGATTTTAATCAGTGGAGTTAGATGAGCAATTTCTCTCTTGAGAACTATCACAGTAGTAAAATTCATTCATTGTGTTTCATAGTTATACAAGGCAACTGTTTCAATGGTCCCCACATTACTGATTTCTGTAGTTGCTGATATCCTTACTTGTGATCATAATCCAGCCTTTTAAAGTCAAATTTGAAATGTTTTGACATCCCTTTGAAAGTGTAAGGGAGTGTATTTATCCCATGAGATCTTACATCACAAACCTTTGATTTTTTTTACACAGCTGCTCTGTTGCAATCATGTGATACTGGAGCAGTGATATAGGAGCACACTAGGACCAAAGCAATAAATGAAAGTAACTTGACATGGAAGTGTACATGTTTATAAAGCAACCCCTTTTCTTCAAAGGGCCATTAACAGCTTTCTTACTGTTGTTTACTTTAACATTCTTTTGGGCCCAAGGCAGGTCCACAATATATATGAACTATTTATTGGACTGGAGACCTAAAACTTAGTGTGTTTTGGAGTTTATACAGGTTCTCTTAGTTTTTATAACCCTGAGGTGAAACAAAACAGGTGTCATTACCATATTATAAATGAAGACATGAATGCAGAGAGATTAGGGGATTATGCTTGTATACACTGATATTGATCTCTCTGAAAGATCATCATGACACCAATCAAAAAGGGAAGTAGTAAGGGTCTTACTTTTTATTAACTAGGTGGGAGATTAGCAGATAAATTGTTTGGGTATTGGCAAAAACTGAGACAAAACAGTCTGTACTGATTCATGCTCTCTTTTTTCCTTAGAGACAAAGGACTCTGTGCAGATGGCAGTCTCACTGGTGACCACATGCCAAGTATCTCTCAATTGTTTTAGTCTATGGAAATTGAGTGTGTGTCCTAGATCAGCTTAAAGGCCTGTGGTCCATGTTCTAGGTTCTTCAGTATAATGTCAGGAAACTAAGACTGATTTCCCAAATAAGCAATTGGACTTCATATCTCCACTTTTTAAGAATTCTTCATCTTAAAAATCTTATAACCTCTGATGTTTTTGTCCTTTGGCTCATGGCCTTAAACATCAATGGGTCACCTTCTAGTCTCCAAGAACAAGAACAGGTCTTTTGGTTTGACAGACTGTGCCATTTCCAAATCCTACAATTAGTGTTCCAGAGTATAGTTTAATAATTGAAATTGAATCTAGGTTTGAAGCAAGCTCTGCCATGTACTAGTTGTGTGAATAGAGGAAGTTACTTACCTTCTCTAAGTTTCAATTTTTTCATACTTAAAATGCCAATTAAGATCATTGAGAGAATTAAATGAGAAATGTGAAAAATGGTGTGCACATTTAGAGAAATTATAAATGTTAACTATGGTAGCTATTACTGCAATTGCTAATATTGCTATTCTTGGTTAATGTTCCACAGAAGAGGGAACTCATGGCTAAAATTCCTGAGAACTTGCTGGACATTAAAACATAAAGGTGATAGAAAGTACAAAGTGCATGCTCCTCAGCAGAGATGAATAGAAACCACTTCTGTCTCCCTCAGCCCCAGTAAGTGCTGCCCCATAAAGTGAAATCAATTACACATGGAGTAAATGTCAGCTCAGCTGCACACTCTTTAGCTGTGGTCCATCAACTGCTGATCACCTTGACAACCAGGTCATAGTGGAAGGAACACTGAGTCTTAGCACACTCATTTCCTGCGTGTGTAACTTAACCTTTCAAATGTGTAGTAAGATGGGTATAGGACAGGATTATACAGCTTAAATAGAGGAAGAGAGAAAGAAACTGAGATTGGCACAGTCTGTCCCTCAAGGTCAGATCAGCACACTTTCCACCTTCTTAAGTGTGGAGGCCCACCTCTTTGAATTGCATAAACCTGGCTTCCTTGCTCAGTGCAAACAGAAGTGAATGACCAGACAACACATATATCACGCACTCTCAGGAAAACTCAGGGAGATGGGATCCATAAGACCAGTGTGAGTCCCTCATTCCCCATTGATTCTAGAACAATATACAGAAGTCTGGTAGGAGTAGATGTTATTATGAGAGCCTCGAGCTGTGACATTTTAAACTGTGAATTAGGGAAGTGCAAATATCCCTGCTGTGATTAAGGGCTACTGAATTGCAGTACAATGTGGCAAACCCTTTAGCTTTGGTCTTTTTCTTTCAGCTGAGTGTGTAGGAGGAGTGACAGCTTTGGGGGTTCAAGCATTGTGGTCATCTAGGATTTATGATCTTAAGAACTAAGTTATTGTCAATTTTCATAGAGATTTAAAGGAGGCCAGCACTTTTTCCTTAAGATTAACCTCCATGGGTCAATTTCGAACAAGATAACCCTTATCTGTTACTTATCAACAATGACAGGCACCAGCAAGACACCAAGGAGTGAACAGGCAGAAAGGACAGGGCAAATGTTCCCGGACCTGACTCTGGCCAAGCCAAGGCCCACATTTCTTCACATAGCTCTATTTTACAGCAACAGCCTGTTACCATAACAGCCCCTTTCCCTCACCCTTTGTGGTAAGTTTCATCACCTTCTTCTTAGACTTAACTGAACTCACACTTCTGTGAGTAGCTCTGTCATTGACCTTTCTTTAGTTGCTCATTTGAGTAGACTTCTGTTCCCTGCTGAAACCCTGCCTGGTACAAAAGAGAAAAATGTCTAATTTATTTAAGACATGAATGCTCCTCATTTTAGTCACTTTAATCATATGTGCCTCTATAAAACATCATGTTTTCTCAACATTTTAAAATATCTTTTTTATGTAAAGGAGAGCACAAGAAGGAATTTGAATTTACATTGGAAAGGTAAATGATTAAAATGCTCTCCTTTATCCACTTCTGTGTTTCTGTCTTAAGCGTGATTTAAAAAGTGTTATTGAAATTCTATAGCTTACTGTGTAATCAAGGCTAATGTGAAAATAGGAAAGTTCAATTATTAGAGCAAAATCTTTCAAATGGTTTTATTCTCAAAATGACTCATTTAAATGTGTCACAATTCTTTGTTTTGAACAATGCTCTAAGCAAACAGAGATAAAATATCCAAGGAGGAAGCTTATGTATAAGCTCTGGTACCAGGGTTTTTCCATGGGAAATTGATTTATTTTTCACAAGTCTGTAAATTCAATTTATCTCCATGACTTCCTGTATTGATACAAATGCTATGGGTTCAGGGAAGGCTTAAGCAGACATGTCTGGTAAACATTTCCCATTTTTCTTTCTCAATTAGATGAGCTGAAATTGCATTACAGACTGCTCTGTTCCCAAGACCCATAAATATATCTATTTCCCAGTGTCTGGAGAAATACAAAACTACACAGGCAGCTGCCCTCCTGACCCCAGCTGGTAATTCTCTCACATCTTCTAGTGAAGCCACATTTTTCCCTGTAGCATTTTTAGCTGAGATCTGAAGGGACTGCCCTAGGTGTCTATTCATTTTACATGAAATAAGAAGTGGTTGATTTTCTTAAGCCCACTCATAGTGTAGTAGTTTGGAGTGTGAATCTTAATAATAAAATTTAAACTTGGTTCAACAAGCTTATGGTAACTGGGTTTCAAAATTGATTTTGGAGAAATCATTAATTTATTATTTATTCATTCCTTGTCAGGCATATTCTATGAATGTACTAGCTCTCCTTAATGTGACTGCAAGACAAAATAAATAAGACCAAGGAAAAGTGTATAATTCATTCCTAAACATTTGAGAATGTGCCAAATACTGTGCTTTGTGCTATGCTGGTGATACAAAAAGAAACAAGAACCATGTCTCTATTTGGAGTGGTTGGATAGCCTGTGGGAAAGTAGAAAGTTAGGTAAATAATAAAATGCCACTAATCAAAATTTTGGCTCTATTCCAGTAAACATACAAAGTAAGTCTTAGTTAATTTGTGATTTAAAATTCATTTATTTTTCCTCCACCAATTATACTCATATCTATAATTCCTGGTCTTGCTAGTGAGCGCCCTGGGCAGAGGGCTTGCTTTACCCAATATTTTTATGTTGTGGCATCTTCAGACTGTCATAAGACTCTACCTGACAGAACAAAAACTTGTCCATAGTAGAACTGCTAAGTACATCAGGTACTCATTGTAGTTCATTGAAGGTTTTAAGAGGGTTTTTAAAACAAGACAGAAGAACAAAATACTAAAGCACAGATTCTAGAATCATACATCCTGAGATTGAAAGCTGCTTCTATCATATGATAATCATGTGGCCTTTGATAAGTTACTTAACTTCTCTGTGATTCAGTTTCTTTGGATAGAAAATATAAATAACAGGACCTATGTCATAGCATATAAAGTACTTAATATTGCCATGGGAAATGGTCACAGAATATTAGCTATTATTATTATTATTATTATCAACACCTTGTGTGGCTGCAGGACCCTAAAATTTGATCTATGTCTAATCAGGCAACCAGTAAACCTACACAGTAGCTAAAAATCAGAGAGTGTTGCTAAATATTTTTTATATATGCTGAGATATCTCTAGAAAGCATTTTGAACATTTAGTCTTATTTAAGATAAGAATATGTTTATTTTTACATAACAAAAAACACAGTATTGTGAAACTATAATATTTTTTCTCAGTCAATCAATGGACAGGAAAAGTTGAGCAGCACAGTGGTGCAGAATGGGAATCTGTAAAAAAGGTTCATGACATGTCACATGAAGTGGTTCAGACAGGAACTTGAAGAGTGTTCCAGTCATCTCCTAGAATATTCTGGGATCTAACAATGAATAAAACAATGAATAAAAATTCACAAAAAATCAGTACCAGTCCCTAGCAGTTACTCCTGAAATAGATTATCTTCAACAATCTCGTTTGATTAAAAATTGCATAATTTGAACTATATATACTCAATAAATTAAAATGTCAATGCTTCCCATTAACTCATTCTAAAAAATATACTAAGTACATGATGTGTGTCAAGTTCTGTACTCTATGAGGGGGGAACCCCCCAAATGGGATTTATTTATAAAAATGTGTATTTATTCTTATATGTTTAAACATTAGTCACCTTCAAAGTACTATCCATTTGATACAATACACCTATCAAGACGTTTTTCCACTGCTCAGAACAAGTTTTAAACTTGTTGATTTTCATGCCTTTTAGTGCTTTTGCTGTTTTGGTTTCACCTCTTCCACATTAGCAAAATATCGCCCTTTGAGGACTTTTTTCATTGGGGGAAAAAAAGAATGTCATTCAGGGTAGGATGAGGTTAATAGAGTGGGTGGAGCATGGAGGTCATGTCATTTTTGGTCAAAAACTGCTGAACACTCAGCATGGCATAGGCAAGTGTGCTTTTAAATCACCCATCATGAAAGGCGTAAATGCATTGAAAGAGTCCAAAAAAAAATATTCACTGAAGCAGAGTGCAGCCTCTCACAACAATGCCAGCTGGAACATTGACACAGGTGGGTTCCTAGAACACTCACCTAGTGGGGGAAGCTTGTACTACAAGGCACCCACCCTCCAAAAGATAATTCCAGTTTGGGGGTACCCCATCATTCATAGTGGATGCAAAAATTAATAACATTGTGTTCTTAACAGCTTAGAAATGTAAAAAGACATTACATAAATATGTAGGTGAAAGTAGTGGTTTCCAAAATGAGTTGTTTTAGAGAAGTCTGCAATATATTAATTTATATCTAGAAAATAAAAGTAATTGAAATAAATTATGTAAAATGGTAAAAATATGTTCTGACACTGGCATTTTCATTGGTTACATATGTATAACAACTGCATGTTACACATTATATCTGAAAAGTGGAAGTTCTGTAATACAGAAAGTTATCAATGATACCATCACATATTCTATGTGCTATTTTCAACAAAAGTTTGCTGCCACCAATCTAATATCAAAAGGTGTCCACAATCTGAGTTGTTGAAAGAAGAGAAACTTAATTAAAGTGAACAGTTGACAAACTAGGGAAACATAGCCTACTCTGGAAACCAAAAGTGCACTTTGCAGAAACAAAGGGGAGGCTGATTTTGATGGAGAAAGTTCCCTCCCTAATTCCCAATTGGTCCATTTTTTATTTAAATGAAGAATCCAAATTTGTATAGTCGGATTCATTCTGATTAGCCATTATGCTGCCATCCTGATTGGTCATTACAGATACAAATGACGACATAACTGTGCAGTTCTGACTGGAAGAGATAGGTCTGAGCCCATTGGTTGAAATACAGTACCAGGATCTCCACTGTAAGGGTTGACTCAGTCAGCAGGAGCATGGTGCAGTCTTAGCTTTTGCCTAAAATACAGTGTATGTGTGTGCATGTGTTTGGGTTGTGGGGAGGCATCTGTCAGCAATGACTGCTAAACTCTGGTTATGTATTTGTGCCTGGTTAACCCCAAGGAGTCCTTCTTGGCAGGTATATTCCTACCTGAGGTACACGTTATATATTAATGCATTGTAATATGTATGCATTTTAATATATATGTGCCTATTAAAGCACTTTTGTGAATTATGTTTCCTATATGTGTTAAGTGAATTCTCATGAGTGGCACTTCATAGACATGAAACAGTTTGATCCTGATGTTTCTGGAAGGTTGTTGAAAGACAGGTGCAGACTGGGAATAGTGCTAAAATTCCCTGCAAGGCAGCACAAGCAAACAGCACAAACATGACAGTACTGTTCCTTCTTCTACTCCTCCTAGAATATTCACCAGACTCATTACAAAGAACTGCAACAATCTAGTAAAATCTGGTAAGAAACAGATTATTTATAAATAATCAGAAGGATTGCTGGGTATGTGCATTTATATCCAATATTGCTTTGATGAATGAACTTCATGTAAAGTGTATAATATGTCTTGAAATTTTGTTAATGGTAGTAGTATAGATGTACAATTTATAAACATAATTTATAACTTTATAAACCTAAGTTTCAGTGTGTACTCTAAACTTCTTATTAGTGATACAGGTGTGTCAACAATTTGGAGACCACTTGATTTACATGTTAGAATTACAGAGGGGCAGTAAAAGAGAATAGATTTTATCTTCAATATTGTTTTAAACTGCCTTAATTTTGATGTAATTTAAAACAACATTACTGCCTCAGTACACCTGACCCTATTTGCACATCTGTATTTCAGTAAGTTTTTTTGTCATAAGCACAATACATTTTACTTCTTAGAGATGACACATTACTCCTAATCATGTTGTTTTTCTCACTGAACTGTTGACACTATTATTGTCAGAAGACTAAGAAGGGACTGTCCTTGTAAAATAGAAGTATGATTTTGTACTTTATTTTTTGTATTTAGATCTTAATGTTAATATAAAAAGTCTAGAGGGACTTGGAAAATGTATCTTAAAATTTCTGAATAAAATTATCTCTTTAAGAAATAATGGTTTGATAAAATTTTAGTACACTTGTTATTGAGAGGTTGTGCATCTTATTTGGATCTGGGATTGCACAGGGGCCTTTAACTTTGATAGCTTTTATAATTCTTAAAACACCATGTGCACATTATCTCACTGGATCCCACAGCAAGGTAGAGGAAGTCACAGGGCTGTGCAGAGGATGGATGTGCTTCTTGCCTGCAGGAGTCCTGGTCTGTGGACAGGTCTTCCCAGCCTCACATTCCTCATCTGTCAACAAGGATAACCACTCTACTTCACAGGATGGTTACAAGAACTAAAACTTCTCATGTTTATGAAGTGACAATCATTAGAATTCACTTAAATATTTCCTCTTCTCCATGTGGCCTAGGGGTGCTGGTATGTATGAAGAAATCTTGTCTACCTACTGGACAGAGTGTGAACAAGACCACAAGGAGAATAAAAGTGACTTAGGAATAGGAGCCCAGGATGGGAAATATTTGTAAAATGTATTCATTTCAATCTTTTCTCCCTCCCCTTTATGAATAGAATGGATGTTCATTGTATGAAATATGGCAATTACAGAAAGTAAAATTAAAAAGGCAAAAATTACCTGCCACTCAGAAGCTTTATATTATTAACATTTTGTTGTTTGACCACATTGTACATAAAAATTGTGTTCTGTCAATTTGTTGGACATTATAATGCATAAATGTAGTTCATTTTATTTTTTACTTTTTAAAAATTATTTTTTTATTTTATTCTATTATAGTTGTCCCAATTTTCCTCCTTCACCCAACTTACCCCTGCTCCCACAGTCAATTCCCACACCACTGTCCTTGTCCATGCGTCATTCATACATGTTCTTTAACTAATCACTTCCCCTTTTCCCACTGTTATCACCCTCCCACCTCTCCTCTGGTCATTGTCAGTCTGTTCTAAGTTTCCATGCCTCTGGTTTAGTTTACTAATCCATTTTTTAAAAGTCTTTATAAATCTTAATGTTTCAACTGCATAATATTTATCATGCAGACATAACATATCATATCAAACTTACACAGTTTGAGTTGCTATTTTTCACAATCTTAAATACCAGTAGAATGTTCATTTTGTGCCCAGGGTTTTCCCCTCTTTCTCCAAGTGTTTTAAAAATTATTTCCCAGAAATGGAATTATTGATTTAAGGACATGGACTTTAGCAACAAACTTTCAAATTTATGGGATATGGAAATGGCCTTTTTAGTTTCAAATACAAGTGTTTCAAGAAAGATATGAGTCCATAATTTAGCACTTTAACTGGATTTATCATATTCATAGATGATTTTAATGTTAGTCATCTTTAAGGCAACCTTTTTTTTCTATTCATTAAAGAAACTCTCTTCTAAAATACAGGTAGTCATGATCAGGCAACAAAATCATTTTACTCTGATTTTCAGTAACTGAATAAGTATTCTGTATGTGCAGAGAGAGAC